>NC_080577.1:2538181-3172727 GCF_029962835.1 Magnolia sinica
AATTTTGGACTCTGACCTAAAATGAGCTGAAAAATTAGATGAACGGCGTGGATAAAGTACATACATCACGGTGGACCCCACAGAGTTTATTCAGCAGGCGATAGCGTGCGAAGTTACTCAGCACGCAATCCGCATCCATAAAGATGCGTGTGGAGTGGTTGTATCATGCATGTGGGGTTAGAAAATTTCATGATGGCCTGAGTAGTGGGTCGGAAGCAAAGGTGTGAATAGAAAATAGCAATAGAAGATTTACAGTATCTCGATGAGACATAGGTTCTCATGATGGCACACGTGGACCCTTGGTTCAGTTATCCATTCCATCGATCCGATGGGCCCCTCCGTGGATTGGATTCCCAAAAAGCTTCCACATTGCACGATACTAACCTTTTGATCGATTAGGAATAGAAAAAATAAAAGTGATGCTCCACATCCAATATAAAACAGGCCAAAGATTGAATGGATGTTTTCTTCAAACTGGGAGAATTTTAAGTAATTCCCCAAAAAAGTAGGGCCCATCAGGTTAACGGTCTGGATTGCTGGGCCATAGTGCAGAAATCAAGTGCCCTCAGCAAAACCGCACTCCACTGTAGCCGATGGCTCTATAATTTCTCCGTGGGGAGTAATTTGATACTCTGGCTGTGTATAGTACTTGATACGCAGGCAGTTAGAAATCATACAAATTAAACCGGTTAAATTAGGGAAACAACTTTCTTCAAGGAGAATGCCAAAGTTCAGATTTGTTGAGCAATTTTAACTTCTGATTTGAGGACACTTGTTTGGTGAAATTAGACCATTGGATATTCTCCATTATCTACCGTTCAATGTCTACTAACCTGATTCAATCAAATAATTGTAATTACTAGGTCATGATACGACTAACTTTTTAATTTGAATTGTTTGTATGATGTATGTACAATTTTAAAGTAATTTCTAAGTGCCTGCAAATCATATATCACCCGTATTCAAAGTTTCTCTTCCACTTTGCCCATTGAAAGGACAATGAAATGATATGATACCTTGGAAGCCAAGAATCACTATTAGTAATTCATGGTATTATGCTTCAATACAAGCATCGTAATTAAATAGAAGGTCTCAAGTCCAACTGGCTGGACCACAAGCTACAGTCCACTGAGCCAATAGCACTCAACATATTAAGTGAATACAAAATCCAACCGTCGAATAGGTTGGCTCCACCAAGAAGATCAAATTACATAAAAATCAGCCATAAATACTAACCAAGTGGGCCACAATTCGATTTTACTATTTATCAATGGCTAGAAATTATTGTTTGTGGTGTAGCCCAGATGAGTGGATGTTATTGATTTTTACACTTGGTAGTGGAAGCAACCTATTTGAAGGTTTAGATGTAATATGCAAATAACAGGTTGGAAGTTATTTACTGGATATGGACAGTCATTTGTGGTCCAACCGACTGGACTGCAGACCTTCTCGTCATACAAAACCCCATATATATTGTGAAAAGAGATAGCAAAACACCATCTCTCTCTTTCAACCAAGAAAATGGAGAAAGCAATGAAAGAAAATAGGCTAAGTTCCATTCTCTTCATCGTCCTCTTCTTATGTGGGTCCACATCTATGGCCCACAAGCCCTTCCGGCATCGTCCACAACCGTGCAATCACCTGGTATTCTACTTCCACGACGTCATCTACAACGGCAAGAATGCGGGAAACGCCACGTCAGCGATCGTGGCCGCACCTTCTTGGGGCAACCATACAATCCTAAGCAGACTTAACCATTTCGGCGATATGGTAGTCTTCGACGACCCAATCACCTTAGACAACAACCTGCATTCGCCGCCGGTGGGCCGCGCGCAGGGAATGTACTTCTACGATAAAAAGGAGATCTTCACCGCATGGGTGGCGTTCAGCTTCGTTTTCAACTCGACGAAACACAAGGGCACCATCAACTTCGCTGGCGCTGACCCATTGATGAACAAGACTAGGGATATATCGGTAATTGGTGGGACGGGCGACTTCTTCATGGCGAGAGGGATCGCGACATTGTCGACTGATGCTTTCGAGGGAGAAGTGTATTTCCGTCTTCGGGTTGATATTAATCTTTATGAATGTTATTGATTTTTTATGATTTTGGTATTTGGTTTATTAGCCTTTGGTGGTTTTTGTCTAATTTAAATGGTGATTAGACATTAACTTTTGTGTAATTAATAAAACGGGTTTGAGGTGAAACCTCTCTCTTTGGTTTGTGTAAGAAATGTCTTTGTTTGGTTTGAAATTTTCGGTATTTTCAGTTGTTGGTTTTTCTTTCTTTCTCTCCCAACGCGATTCAAGCCATAACATTGTAAAAGAAGATGCTTCCCTGTGAGTGAAATGTGTAAAATGCCTTCACTTATTATTTTCTTTGAAAGGTGATATAGTCAACAGATTGTGGCCCCCTGTCGTTGTTTTTTTTTTTTTTTTTTTTTTTTTTTTAAATTACATCTAAACGAATGCAACGTAATGTATGGTTTCTATCCACACCGTTAATCCATTTTTACCTATCATTTTAGAATATGGCTCCAAAACTGAGGCAGATCCAGGACACAGGTGAACCACACAATGGGGATTAAACTCTTACCGTTAAAAAATTCTAGGGGCCACAGAAGTTTTTGATCGTGCTGATGTTTGTATTTTCCCTTCGTCCAGGTCCATGTAATTTTATGAATAGGTTAGATGGAAAATAAACATAGATAAAACGTATACATCACGGTGGCCACTCAAAGCTCCTGCCGTTCCCAGCCGGAGACAGGGGTAGGACGCAATCCGCGTTCCATCTAACCCGTCCAAACTGTCAAGATCGTTCATAGAAGATAGGACCATCTGATTTCTGTGGGTTTTATGAAAGATGATTAGACTAGATCTAATGGACGGACCAGATTGGCAATGAGAAAGATGACAAGTCCTAGTGCAACGGCGTGCATGGTAAGGTTTCCACACACACATCCCAGGAGACCATTTCTTTTATCTCTGATCACAGTCACGTGCCAGTATGGGACGTGCGTGCAAGATCTGGGTCGTTCATCTAGTGAAACCCAAAACACGCCGGGCCAGTCCAGTCATAAGGTGGACCTTACAAGAAAATGGAAAGTTGAGAAGTAACCAATGGTCCGCACTCAATGTATGTGTGTGGCCCACCTGATGCAAATACGTCGCATATCCTACCAAATTCGCAGAAGTGGAGAGAGCAGGTGTGGCTCCTCTTGAAGCAGTTTAGATGGTTCGGCTGATACTTTATTCTTCCAGTTGTCGATAATTAGCTTGGAGTAGGTCGGGGCTGTTATGGTGGTTTGGCCTCGCGTTGTCGTTGATTGATGCCCGAAGGTGTTTTGATTTTTTTAAATTTGTAAATGACTGTAAATAAATCATAATTATTTACATTTGCAATCACATGATCAGCCTTCTCAGTGCTATGTTGACAGGCACCCTTTGTTTTAAGGTAATTGAGGCCATATGTGTGTGTGAGTGTGTGTGTAACTTATTCATGCTGTCCATCCCTTTCAGCAGCTCATTTTAGGGCATGGATCAAAAAAATGAGGCAGTTCCATAGCTCAAATGGACTACACTAGAAGAAGCAGTGGGAATTGAACACATTGAAAACTCATTTGGGCCTAAAAGTTTTAGATTAAGCTGATATTTGTGTTTTCTCTTTATTCACATATCTCAATGATACTATGAACAAGTTAGATGACAAACAAATGTTAACATGAGCCATAAGAAAGAAAAAGCTTTCCTTGTGGGATGTTTTTGAACTACTATTTCACGTGGTGTGGTCTACTTAAGTTTCAGATTTGCTTCATTTTTTGGCTCATGCCTAAAATTTTCTGGTTAAACGGATTAACAGTGTACATAAGTCACATAGATCAAGATGGGGCTCATAAATTTTAGTCAGCCCTAATCAACCAATTTTCGAGGAGCTTTCTATTTCTCACTAAATAGGTTAGAAATAATAATGTCTTATTTTTGTGTATTTTCTAAGAGATTGTTTAGATGCCTATAAAATCATTAAGTTATAATTCGATTATAGGTGTAAATTATTACAGCATGTCTTATTTGGCTTCAAGGTATAATCTAATTACGGGTAAATAATTGTCTATATTTGGATAAGTTATAATCTGTTTGCAACATGTAACTATTTATTCATACATGACAAAGCTTGGAGTAATAAGTCTTTTAAAAAGAAATCAAATGACATATAATGTGTTAATTTAAGATGTATCATTATCATGAGCCCAAGTTAATAAAGCTTGTGGCTGATCCTTATGCAAAACAAATCATTTGATGGACCACAGAAGTGGGCCCACTTTTTCAAATTCATTTTTATGATGAAAAACTATTGAATAACCAACACCAACATGAATACAATCCTCCAACAACATCCCCCACCCCAATACACACACACAATCATTAAAATTTTGTCGCACTTCAAGTACCTGTTAAAGACAAGCTTCCAAACTACGCTTATCCTCCGTTTTATCAAAGCAATCACCTGCAACAACCTTTGTCCTATCCACAAATCTATAGAGGCTCATAAATATAATACAAAGACCTTTTTACTCTACATGTCTTCCCAAAGCCAAATTCCAATCACCCCAACTACCCAAAAGCCATCAGAAACTCTCCTTATGCTTTACACAAATGCCAAAATCCAACAATAGGTGGTTTATGTTGTTGCGCATTGGTTGAACAAATTCCCAATTTAAAGTTTAAGTGAATAAAAAGATGCATTAAGTATGACAATGTGCCAAATTACACATGCAACCAGCCTGGGACTTTGTTAGTGATTATAGAATATACAATGGTAAAAATAAAATAAAATTTGAACATACTAGTCTTGTGGTATTGCCAAAGGCTCAAAAAATCTGACCTATCAAATATATTCCTTAGATGGCCTTCTAATTACTTTCTGAAAAATTAGTGAACAAAAATACTCATGCTTAGGAACTTGGTGCCCATGGAGAGCTTTTTTTGTTTCTTTCTTTGTTGTTTTCCTTGGATTCCTTCTTCCTTTTTACACCTCATTTTTGAGGTTGAGCCCAAAATTGAAGCATATCCAAAACTCAAGTGGACCACATCACAGGAAATCAAGGTAATAATGATTTCCTAGGGCCCACAATGATGTTTATTTGTTGTCTAACATTTTCACAAGATTACACCGACATCAATGAAGGGAAAACACAAATAACAGCTTGATCCAAAACTTTTTATGTGTGCCAATAATTCTTCAAATGTAGGCTTTTGATTCACATTATTTTTGTGATGAAGCCCACTTGAGTTTTATATATGATTCATTTTTGGGCTAAGCCCTAAAATTATATGATAAATTGGATGAACAATGGATAAAATACGTACATTACGATGGACCTTACATTATGTTCCTGAGCTGAGATGCTAAATAGGCCCATCATGACATTTGTCAGAACCATTTTTTTGAGCTCATTTTTGGTTATCCGAACAAAAATGAAGAGATACAAAACTCAAGTGAGCCACACCAAAGGAAATTAGGGGTAAAATGCCTTAATGTTGAAACCTTCTTTGGTTCCACCTTGATGTTTTTGTGTCATCCAATCCACTTATAAGGTCATTGCCATTAGGATAGAGTGAAAACACTAAAAATTTAGTCTTATACAAAAATTTCGTGCCCACACGAATGTTTCAATAGTGGTCATTGAATCCCCACTAATTTGTCTCATCTGGCCCACTTAAAATTTGGATCCTCCTCATTTTTTGTTATATCTCCTAAAATTAGATTACAAAATGGATGGGCCAAGTAGATTTCTGTGAGAAAAATCATGATGACCCCACTTAGCATCTTCTTTTGCAGGAAATCGTGTCCCATTATGAAAATGTCCTTGGGCAATGAGGGAAGTAGACACAGAAATGTTATGTGTCTAACCCACTTAGGAGTAGGCTAATTGGATACTCAAGTAATTGGGTAAAATTTTTTGAAGCCATTAAAAATCCTTCTGCTATATCCAATTTTCTCAAGTCCGGTGTATCAGGCAATGGATGAACAAATATCCATTGCTAACTTGTACTTTCATTATCACCGTCCAATGTAATTTTTGGGTTAATCCATCTATAATATTCCACCATCTATGTGATTTGGATTTGAAGTAAATACCATATATGTGGCAGGGAAGTCACTACTATAGTAGTTGTGGTGCAACATTGAACACAAATAGGCACTGTCATGCCTGGTGTAAGAAATTTGAGGCTGATAACTTTTCTTTTTTTTTACTACTTACGGACTCATTTGAATGACCCTGTCTACAACTAAGCTATAGAGACGGACCGAAGTTGATAACTTAGCTATAGGATATTAATTCAATTTATATATAATTAATTAAAAAAATAAAGACAATATATTCCTAAATTTTAATAGTTAATAAAAACAACATATTTATATACAGTATTGCATTGTATTATATGTTTGACTGTTTATATTTTGCAATTTTTGTTTTTTATTTTTTATTTTTACCAGCCACATGTTTCATTATCAATCTTCAAACTTATCATATATGCCACATGGATTAACAGGCATATGTGTCAAAGTTGTTCCATGTTCTATAATGTATCTTTTCTTTCTTACCCAATTAAGATAATAATATATAAAAATAACTAGTCCAAAACAATACAATTAGATGAACAAATTCATATGCCTTGGAAAGCACTTTTAAGTTTTACTCTATTAAGAACAAACCTGTATGTGAGAATATTGTATAAGTCTAAATAATTTAGCGGGCATTGTTCATGAGATATGAGAGTTATTTAGCTCAAAAGTTCATCTGGTCCGCTCATCAACTGAAAGGGGTATATACAGTTGCAAATAAGGTAACAATGGTCCACCTTCAACATACGCATGTAGCAACTTGATGTATATATAGGCCTCTCTGATGCTTGGATTAGGATACATCCACCAAGTGGCCCACCAGATGAATGGTCGTTGTGATTCTTATACGTCCTTTGATTGAGGAAGAATTGGTACTAAGTTAGATATCAGGCATTCAATATCCGTACGTGCATAACTGACACGTGCGAGATCCAAAACCTTTCATGTGTTGATGCCCACAATCGGTGCGCATGGCCCAAAAATTCACACCAGTCAGTTGATCAAACGCACTGATCGAAGGACTATTCAGATTTCAAATGGGTGGTTAGGAAGAAATCCAGCCAGCAACCTACTGAAAACTGGCAAAAACCTCTAAATAGATGGCTAAGATCATCAAACAGACTGGTATGATTTGTGGCATATTACCATCGAACATTTGGCACTGGACACGCGGAGGGTTGTTGCTATGCATCGACACGTGTGGGGGCCGATGTGACGTAAAGGGCCCACGTCCACTCTGTCCATAAGGTTTGCCCCATAAAGTTCTACCGGAAGACCAAAAAAATTCAGTGCTATCCCAAAGCTAGGTGAGTCATAGGGCATGGAACAGTTGGGAAGGGGAAGCCCACCGTTAAAACCTTCCAGATTGAGTGTTGGCCCCACTGTGCTATTTACATGCCATCCAATCCATTCATAAGATGTACCCCATTAGGATGGATGGAATTCCCAAAAATCAGGCCATTCTAAAAGTAAGGTGGGCCAAACAACCTGATTTTACATGCCATGGCCCACATTACTATTGGATAGGCCTGATTTTTTGAGATAACATGAAAACATGAATGTGATCACATGATGGACGGAGTGGATGTCCTTCACTCATAATGGTGGGGCCCACCCACGTACTTGTATATGAGCTTATCATACAAATGTTGCTGAAGAACAGGCCTCTTCAATATTCCCCGTGCGTTTTTTCTCTTTTTCTCTAGTATTGGGAGAACCAGAGGGTCTAGAGCATTGTCCATCCACACACAAGCACACGTGCCAATTTGGAGCGCGTGTGCAAGATCTAAGCTCTCTATCGAGCCTGCACACTTATTTGATCTTCAGGCTAAAAAAAAAATCATGCCTCTTCAGTGCTCAGATGAGATTCAATGTACATAACAAATGGACAATTCAAACAAGATTTTTTTCAGCCATCCATTTATTCTGTACAATGTTGTGGCCCAGATGAGGAGTGAAACGGCCGGTTCTTTAGGATCTAAGCCACATGGCCCAACTGATGTTGCTTCGGATCTCACGTATGCTTGTTATGTTGGGCACATGTGCTTGCATTTCGATGAACGTGGTTTTGTAATCTTTCAAATCATGTTCGAGAAACGTGATTTCTAGGAACAGTGCCGACGGTATCCAGGCTTGGAATGGATGGCAAGACCATTTTGCAGGAGGCCCCACTTATCCAACGGTCTACGATGACTGCAGATTCGCTAACCTGGTCCCACAAAGGAATTAATGAACGGGAATCTATCATATCATTTATTCTCCAGTGGAGAAATTTCTGATGCTGGGAGGCGCCTGTTTGTCAATGGAATTTTCAAGTACGCCTAGATGGATGGAAAGGATCACCGTCCACCCGCGCACGTGGAAACGTTTCAAACGTGTACAACATCCGAATCGTCCAAAATGCTGCTCGCACTGCACAGCTCATTTTTCATACATACTGTGTATTACGTAGACGACTGGCCGCGACTGTTTTAGAGTAATGGTATTCCGTCCACTGTTTAGGGGGAATGCTGTCTATTGGCGTGGGGAGAGATTGAAGAAGTGATTGGCGGCCAAAACGTCACAAATGTTGAAAGGTCCGCTTATCTCTCTATGTGGGGTCTATAATAAACATACAAGGGACCAAGATCAAGGTGTCCTACTCACCGAGCTAGAGCCCCACATGCGTGTGGAGAGTGCGCGAAAACCTCTAGAAATGCTAGCTTATCTTCTCAGATTTTGACTGCAAAAGGAAGTCTCAGTAAACGTAAGGTGGAGAGAGAGATCTACCCAATCACTATAAGTACTTTGTGTTGTGTTTTATATAATAAAAATAAATTTCAAAAATAAAAATTATTTTTAGAAAGTAAATAAATTTATTAATTATTTAAACTTTCCATAAATAGTGTGTAAGGTCAGTCGGTAAGAGAATGGGTTTTTGCTTATGCAACCAGGGTTCAAATCTCCTCGAGAACAGTGTAAAGCACCACCCACGCACATGGCGTGAGCTGTAGGGCTGCTTGGGCGCTTTTTGGCTCTTTATTAAGCGCACTTAGCACACGGTTCAAACTTTTTTCGGCCATGGTTCGACTGGTATTGAACGGGAGTCTACCCTGATGTTTTATTACCTTTTTTTATGATTGAGAGTAATTGTGACATGATTGTACACATGGCACCTATGCCACATGTCGCTTATGTGGATACAGTTTTTCCTATTGGATAACTGCTCTTGTCTGAATGAGTACAAAAATAATTGCCATAGGATAAAGAGTCATGTCCTTTTATGGAAAGACAATTATTTACTGTGAATGAGTATGGATTTCTTGAAGAGGCTCTTTAACACCTCTTCAGGAAGAAATCCATAACCTTTCAATTGATATAAATCTTGGATACTATAATCCAGAAGTAGAAACTCTTAATCCTTAAGGTTATATCATCTTCTGTGCAATTACTCTCGATCTGATGTCTTGCTGAGTTTTTTCTGAAGGTCTTAAGGCATATCGTGTCAAAACTAGAGATCTGTTCAACACTTAAATATGCAAATTTTTGTGTTGAAAATCGGATTGAGAGTTCATTGTATCCTGAAGACAATTTACGGATTTCCTTCGTTTGCACTTGCTGGAACTTCTAGAAAAATGGTAGCAAATTTGTCTTGAGAAATTGACTATTCAAGTCGAGCCTTGAACCCGATAGATCTGATTGTTTCGTTATCGTTTTCTTCTATCCTCCGTTGTGTACAAGAAACACTTACTTTACCAACACTTTGATGTTTGTTTCGAATAAGTTGAACATTCACTTTTTTCAGTTGTACTCCCTATCTCTGATTCTGGTTTTGTACACCCCAAGCTAGATTGTTAGAAGTATATGAGACTTCTCTTTCTCTAAGACGAAATATACCGTGTTTGGTGGAGTAGTTTGTGCTTGCAACCATTCACGTGCCCCACCTTCCCATTAACCAAACCAATCATCATCCAGTGTTCCTTCTCAACCGGGCCACACTCTAATAATTCAAGAACAATGAGCTGTTTCTTTATTGGGTACCCGAAAAGGTCAAAGGACTATCAATTCTACTGTCATTCCCACTCTATTATTATTGTTAAAACTGGGAATACCAAATTTATTGAGGACACTAAAAATAGTGGAAGCATGAACCGAACTTTGTATTTGAGGAAAAAAGAATTGTAATTACGATCATAGTCACTCCAGATCATGCGGATATAAATGCTGCAGTCGAGCCCGCAACCACTGTATAACACCACGTTGAACCTCCTGCACAACTCATTGATGTGGGAAATCAAAATCACACTCGAGAGGGTGATCCATTGAGAAGACCTAAAAGAGAGAGAATGTCAATAAATCGAGACAACTACATCATATACTTACAGGAACACGAATGTGACATAGGGGTGGAAAGAATCTGCACTAAGGTCAAAAGCTATGGATAAAAACCATAGCTAAATATCTATGGCTATGATTATCGTTCGTAGTACAATCGTAGCCATTGATACCGTAGCCATAAGTCTTAAAGATATAACTACGGTTTACATCCGTAGTGATATTTTCCATGTCTCAAAAGAAACGGCTTAGGATTATATTTGTAGCTAAAAATAGGCTGAAGTTAGTAATTGCTACAGGTTTCATGTGGCTACGGTCAATAACTATAGTGAATGCCTTGAAAAAAAAAAAATGGTATCTCTTACCATTGAAGTACATGCCCTAATAGAAATTATAGAATCATCAGCCCTACCAAGAACCCTTGGTCCCAACCATCTACCCCAGCAATCTGAAACAATAAAACATGCTAAGATCTACATACACGAGCCTCAAATCAAGACATGCATGCAAGGCTAGAAGTTAAGCCACAACGTGTGTACTTCCATTGTGCTTTTTTAAAGCAGGGAAGGTTCTTCTTGAAGCATGAAGCAATATCTCTTGGTGGATTCCAATTTTGATGCCTAGCCAAACAAAGAGATACCACATTTCAGTATTAATTTTGAAATTGCTCCCTAAAAAATGATAATTAGACCAAGACCAGTGGGGTACCTACATTGCTTCTAACCAAAACTCCAAGCTTGAACTTGTATCTGAGCAAGGAGCCCATCGGTAATCCAAAGAGATAGTAGCATCCTACATTTACAAAGGCAACTAAGGATTGCCAACCTGCACCTATTGCTACACCTGCAAATGGAAGTATTTGACTGTGTCAGATGGCAACAAGGAATTTCTAATGCCTGTGATGAATTATAGGACTCTCAACCTCTGGATTCGAAATGGTTTTCAGTTAGTTCATGTGGAGTGGTCCATTGCATTGTATGTCAGTCCTCTTATTAGCGACAGAATAAAGAAAAAAGCCCAAGATTGGTGTGGCTAGGATCTTCTAATCAATCAGATTTTTAGGTTATGTTCAATCCACGATGGGATGTGTTAGACCAATGATCTGGACCACTGAACAATGCGCCCCAACTTGAAAAAAACTGTGAGACGTCGAGTATATTGAAACATATCAAGGGCTGAAGATCATACATTTAATAAATGCTTAATCCCATCTGTTGGAGCTCTGTTTCTGATCTGAGTTCTACAGCCATGCCAGAAAAGTTATGTAGAACAGGTTGAATGCTGTTGAGAAAAATCATGGCTGCCAGAAGATACCCGAGCTTGATTGTTTCTCTTATGACCTCTGGTTTATCAGTGAACAACTTTGGGAAGTAGCTCCTGGGGATGAGAACTGCAGCTGTGAAGAGAATTCCAAACAATGCCAACATAGAAACAGCCACCACTACCGAAAACTCTGCTGCTTTTGGACGGCCAGCCCCTAAGTTCATTCGAGACACGCACACTGCAAGGAAATTGAAATTAGATAAGAATATTGACACGAAAATCATGAAAAGAGAAACTACACTGCCACAAAAAGGTGCATATACAAGGGAAACAAGACCACCCAAGACTTGTTTAAATGAATCCAAGCATATTAAGTTAGATGGTTTCAAAAATGAATCACAGCATGCTCAACTCATAATAAAAAAGCAACCTCAGGGGCAGGCTTGGTAGTACTAACTGCCGTCAGTTCTACACAAAAACATGCACTTCACACGTACGGCAGCAAAGCCATCTAGATGATATCTAAACTGAATTTGTGCTGGTAGAGACAAACCTGACTTATCATTTATACAAGATGCTTTGTTGGATACAAAAGTCATACAAGAGGTGCAGGTACATCCATATGACATTTACATGATTAATCGATCATTCCATGTAAGAGTCTTGCCAATGTTTTGAGTGCTATGCAGGGAGACAAGGGACACATTGCCGACATAGGCATAGACGAGGAAGTGCTGCCCATGCTTCACACAGTAGCCTAAAAGGTTTGCGATTTTTGGATGCCTTAAATGAGATACATTGCTAATTACATACAGAAATAGGTCTTCTTCACGTAGAGACAGCGGCACCATCTCAATAATATTCACAACCAAAATCTGGGAACCTAAAACCTCACAGTCATATCTATTATCTATTGAGAATACATCTTACAAAAAAAAAAAAGGCCTTCTTTACATATATCTTACAAAATAATACCTGGCCATCAGGGAACATGCCTTTGTAGATGGGACCAACAGTACCCATTCCAAGAAGGTAGTCTTCACTGAAGTTGTTTGTAGCAGCTTGCAGTTCTGTCACGTTGTATACTGTCGCAGTCATTGGTGGGGTTTTATTTCTTGTCGTGTAGTTTATCCTTCTATAGAATGTTTTAGATCTAACTTCTTGAAAAAAAAAAAAATCTCATTCATATATAACTGGACAGAAACTTTACAACCTCTAGACACATTCAGGCCTCCTCCCGGAAGGACCGGGAGGGACCTATCATAAAGGAGCAAAACATACAAAAGAAACAGAACAAAACCGCAGACCACCTTAAAGTGGTTGCTGTCTGATGGATCCTAGCCCTACCCTGTCCAGGAAGACCAGCCCGTGGATCCTCATAGGAAGATCTGAAAAATTGCTGAAATGGGTGATGGACCACAGTTCTGTCACGTTTTAGATCTAACTTGACAAGTGATGGGCAGAGGCGTTGGACTGGCCAAAAAAGAAGAATCAACAGACAAGTGCTCTGGATTCTCCGTTGGTGCTGCAAAAGAGAAGCCCACTGAAGCTACAAGATACAAAAACCAATTGGAACTGCTATTCTTTCTATTCAAACATTTCCCTTCAAAGAAAAAAAAACAATCATGAAATTTAATAGAAGACTAAATGGTAAGGGCATTACAAATCAATAGAATCGAGGCACATTTAAAGAGAAATTTAACTTTTCATTTAAAAGATCAAAGAGCAGGGGAAAAAATTTTAACTTTTCATTACAAATCAATAGAATCAAGGCACAAGAACATAGTCAGTTGCAAGATGCATGATTTAGTTCATGATCTTGCAATCTGTTGCGGGAAGTGACTGTTCCCTGGTGGATATCAGAGAGCAATCCTCACTGAACCTAACCAATGTCCACCATTCTCTTTTAGTTGTCAGCAATGAAGACGGTAATCAAGTGGCTTCCATTAGGGCCACCTTGTATAAGGCTAACAAGTCGCGGACGTTGCTATACGTCAAAAAAATCTCCAGGGCTAGGGTGCCAAACAATTTATTTCATCACTTCAGATACCTTAGGGCATTGGACTTGAGATTCACTAGCATTCAGAAATTGCCCCAAACAGTAGGAAAATTGAAGCAGTTGAGATATCTTGATTTATCTTGGACAAAGACGAGTTGCCTGAGGTAGGAAATAGATGAAATACCTCAACATTATTGTATTTCCAAAGCTTATGAACTCCATAATCAACTACCTGCAGCCAAAAACCAGCTCATGTCAACCAACAACTCTACATATGTCATTTTTTGAATAAGCATCCATGTAAAAATCAAATCGTAGTCGACATCGACGTCTTCGTCATAGCCTTGCCTCCCACCTATTTGGGGTTGGCTAATAAGTAAAAATCAAACCGATGCGAGCATAAAATCTAGCTTTATTTCTGGAAAGAGAGTTCATGAATCGGGAGTGGAAGAAAACTTTGCAAGTTAGAATCTGGTTTCAAGTTAGAAATAAGAGTACAGAACAAAAGATTGAAAAAATGAGGATGTTTTTCTCCAGGACATCATGATCCATACTTTTATGCAACGATGCAGGTTTCTCAGAGATGAATGGCTAAAATAATAGATTCAAATTTCCTATAGATAAAACAGAACCATCCTTAGAACTCAGAGAATATGGCATCACTTATCTCATGATTGGACTAAAATAAACTCTTTTGTACATGCAACTGAATGTATTAG
Organism: Magnolia sinica; assembly: GCF_029962835.1. Taxonomy (NCBI): domain Eukaryota; kingdom Viridiplantae; phylum Streptophyta; class Magnoliopsida; order Magnoliales; family Magnoliaceae; genus Magnolia; species Magnolia sinica. The sequence continues at coordinate 2,552,604 of NC_080577.1, forward strand.
AGTATCAAAATTCAAATCAACACACCTTGACTAGTATGTTGTAAGGGTCACTGATTGCTGATCAGGATGTGGCTTAAGCTAGAGAAAAAGAAGCCCAAAAAACAAGAACACAACAGGGATAAGAAGCTGGAAAACAACTGTCCTTCAGTCTTGACGAGCAGAGATCGCCCTCTTTTTTAGTAGAACACTGGAATGTTGCAAAAATGTAGACCATGTAATGCTTCCACAACTACAGCATTGAACGTTTAAGAAGGTTATGAAACTGAAAAATGTAGTAAAAATTATACAACAAACTCTTGCCACAGTAGAAAATATCACTCCCGAAAGCTTCTTATAATTCCCAAAAAGTAGTTTGAAACCGGGGGCCTTCTTTTGAGGATAATGATGGGTGGCTTCAGAAACCACAACATCAGGCCCAAAATGAGCTTTATTATGGTCAATGTTTTCAATCTCACTGAAATCACATCCTGCAACTCTCAGAAACAGCTCCTCCAATGTTGTGACAGAGACACCATAACTCTCAATACCAAAAGAGCATTCATCCTCATTACTGCTGCTTCAGAAATCACATCCCACTAACATACTTATGAAAATTAAACCACTGATCGGAATTTGAACTTGAACCACTAACAAATGAATAACACCATCTGCTTGTGATTTGGGCCATGAACATATGGATAATGAGAAGTACATATCATGAATAATGAGAAGCACATAAGAAAATCAAACCAACAAACTATAGAAGTGATTTTTTTAGGAAAGCCCTAATCCTTTTCCCATTACAGATTTTAGGAAACCGCTAATTCCAATATTGTTTCCTCTATAATCTGCGGATTTGTAGATCAGTAAATAAAAACCAAAAATCTCCATTTGAGAGAAATGATTACCTGCCAGGAAAGATATGAAGGGCGGGAGCTGCTGGCCGCACCAGATCTGGGGACAATAAAGGTGGCAATGGAGACGATGCGCCGAGAGGGAGGGAGAGAGAGAGGTATCACGAGACAGGGAGAGGGAGATGGAGCACGAGACGGGGAGTAATTTGATACTCTGGCTGCGTATGGTGCTTGATACGCAGGCAGTTAGAAATGGTACAAATTAAACCGATTAAATTACGGAAACGACTTTCTTCAAGGAGAATGCCAAAGCTTAGATTGGTTGAGCAATTCCAACCACTGATTTGTGGACACTTGTTTGATGAAATTAGACGATTGGATATTCTCCATCATCTACCGTTTAATGTCTACCAACCTGATTCAATCAAATAATTGTAATTACTAGGTCATGATACGCATGACTTTTTAATTTGAATTGCTTGTATGATGTACGTACAATTTTAAAGTAATTTCTAAGTGCCTGCCGATCATCCATCACCCTCCACCAGGTACTCAAGGTTTCTCTTTCACTTTGCCCATTGAAAGGGCAGTGAAGAATCACTATTAGTAATTTATTGTATTATGCCAACCATCGTAATTAAATATAAGGTCTCAAGTCCAACTGGCTGGACCATAGGCTACAGTCCACCGAGCTAATAACACCCAGCATATTAAGTGAATGCAAAATCCAACCGTCGAATAGGTTGTCTCCACCAAGAAAATCAAAATATAGAAAAAGCATCCATAACTACTCACCAAACGGACCACATTTCTGTTTTCCTATTTATCAATGGTTAGACGTTATTGTTTGTGGTGTGGCATAGATAAGTGGATGTTATTGATTTTTACACTTGGTGGTGGAAGCAACCTATTTGAAGGTTTAGATGTCATATGATAATACAGGTTGGGAGTTGTTTACGGATATGGACAGTCATTTGTGGTCCAACCGACTGGACCGCAGACCTTCTCGTCATGAAAAACCTATATATTGTGAAAGGAGAGAGCAAAACACCATCTCTCCTTCTCTCTTTCAACTAAGAAAATGGAGAAAGCAATGAAAGAGAAAAGGCTAAGTTCCATTCTCTTCATTATCGTTTTCTTATGTGGGTCCACATCCATGGCCTTCCGGCAACGTCCACAACCGTGCAATCACTTAGTATTCTACTTCCACGACGTCATCTACAACGGCGAGAATGCGGGAAACGCCACGTCAGCGATCGTGGCCGCACCTTCTTGGGGCAATCTTACAATCCTAAGCAGACTTAGCCGTTTTGGCGATATGGTCATCTTCGACGACCCAATCACCTCAGACAACAACCTGCATTCGCCGCCGGTGGGCCGTGCGCAGGGGATGTACTTCTACGATAAGAAGGAGATCTTCACCGCATGGCTGGCATTCAGCTTCGTTTTAAACTCCACGAACCATAAGGGCACCATCAACTTCGCTGGAGCTGACCCATTGTTGAACAAGACTAGAGATATATCGGTGATTGGTGGGACGGGCGACTTCTTCATGGCGAGAGGAATGGCGACATTGTCGACCGACGCTATCGAGGGAGAAGTGTATTTCCGTCTTCGGGTTGATATTAATCTTTATGAATGTTATTGATTTTTAATGATTTTGGTAATTGGGTGATTAACCTTTGGTGGTTTTTGTCTAATTTAAATGGTGATTAGACATTAGCTTTTATGCAATTAATAAAATGGGTTTGAGATGAAACCTCTCTCTTTGGTTTGTGTAATAAATGTCTTTGTTTTGTTTGAATTTTCAGTATTTTCAGTTGTTAGTTTTGCTCTTTATCTCTCCGAAGATGCTTCCCTGTGAGTGAAATGAGTAAAATGCCTTCAGTTATTATTTCTTTGAAAGGTGACATACTCAACGGATTGTGGCCCCGCCTAGTATTTTTATTACATCGAATGCGACCGTGATGTATGGTTTCTATCCACACCGTTCATCAAGTTTTACGTACAATTTCAGCGCATGTGCCCAAAAGTTAGGCAGATCCAGGATAGAGGATAACCACACAATGGGGATTGAATTATTACCGTTAAAAACTTCCTGGGGCACAGAAGTTTTCCGATCGAGCTGATTTTTGTGCTTTCCCTTCATCCAGGTCAATGTAACTTTATAAATAGGTTGGATTGCAAATAAACATCGAAGGGGCCCTAGGAAAGTTTCAACGGTGAGCATCATTATCACCGCTGCTTTCTATGGTGTGTTTCTCTTGAGCGTTATATCCGCCTAATTTTTTTGTCCAATTAATTAAAATGGCACGAAGAAATGGATGGACGGTGTGGATGAAATTTATGCATCATGTTGGCCACTCAAAGCTCTGGCTGGGATAGAACGCAATCCCAAGCCAATGGCTGGTGGTCGGTGCACTGTGGGCCCCATCATGATTTATGTGTTTCATCCATGACGTCTATCTATTTTTTTTAGATCATTTTATGGCATAAGACCAAAAATGAGATATATCCCAGTCTCAAGTGGACCACATTACAGGAAACAGTGTTGAATGAAGGTCGACCATTAAAAACTTTTTGGGGGCCATGAAAGTTTTGGATCAAGATGATATTTATTTTTTCCCTTAATCTGAGTCTGTGTGACCTAATAAACAGATTGGATGTCAAATAAACATTACAGTGGGCCTTAGGAGGATTTTAATGATGGATAGCCAATCGCTATTGTTTTCCGGTAGTGTGGTCCACCTGAGTTTTATATCCCTTTCATTTTTAGGAAAAAGTACGAAAATGATCTGTTAAAATGGATGAACGGAATGGATGAAACACATACATCATGTTGGGGCCCACAGAGCACCGACCATCAGCCACGGGGCTGGTGGCAGGGGGAGTAGCCAATCCGTTTCCCCAACATGTGGCCTAACTGATGTTAACTTTTTTAATGGATGAGCGCTTTTTAGTCATCCGACACGCACCATACGCGGTAAAAATTTCATGGGGCTGAGTGCATGGGAACCTTACCATGCACATACTTGCAATTGGACTCGTTGGCATCCACATCATCTATCTGGACCGTCCAGTAGGTCCTCTCCGCTCTTCATATGTTACCTGAAAGAAAAAAACTTATTGATCAGATAATCCAACCCGTTGAATCAGTAGCTTATAGAATTCTATAGACAAGATCGTTCATATATAGAAGAGAGGACCATCCGATTTCTGTGAGTTTTATGATAGATGATTAGACTAGATGTAATGGACGGATCAGATTGGCAATTTGAAAGATGACAAGTCCTAGTGCAATGGCGTGCATGGTAAGGTTTCCATACACACAGTCCAAGAAACCATTTCTTTTAACTCTGATCACAGCCACGTGCCAATGTGGGACGTGCGGGCAAGATCTGGGTCGTTCATCTAGTGAAACCCAAAACACGCCGGGCCAGTTCAGTCATAAAGTGGACCTTACAAGAAACTGGAAAGTTAAAAAGTAATCAAATGGTCCACTCAATGTATGTGTGCGGCCCACCTGATGCAAATCCGTCGCGTATCCTACCAAATTGGTAGAAGTGGAGAGATCAGGTTTGGCTTCTCTTGCAATAGCATCAGCCTTCTGCGTGTTACACGTCTACAGGCACCCTTCTTCTGTTTTTAAGTTGCATCGTTTACAGGCACCCTTCTTTCTTTAAAGGTACACGTTGACAGGCACCCTTCTTATTTAAAAGTTAAATAAGGCAGAAAATATAAAAACTTGTAGAGCACACCATAATGGATGTGACCTAATCCATGCTATCCACCTCTTTTGCCGGCTCATTTTAGAGTATTGAGTCAAAAAATGAGATAGATCTGAAGCTCAAATATAGACTACATTATAAGAAATAGTGAGAATTGAACACACGGTTGGAAACTTCCTGGGCCCCTAAAAGTTTATGATTAAGTTAATATTTGTGTTTTCTCTTTATCCATGGATCTCAATGACCTTATGAACAAGTTAGATGACAAACAAATGTTAACATGAGCCATAAGAAAGAAAAAGCTTTCCACGTTGGATGACTTTTGGACTACTATTTCATGTGGTGTGGAACACTTGAGCTTCAAATCTACTTCATTTTTTGGCTCATGTCTAAAATATTTTAGTTAAACAGTTTAATAGTATGGATAAGTCACATATATCAAGGTAGGGCTCATAAATTTTAGTCAACCCTATTAACCAAATTTTGAGGCAATTTTTATTTCTCACCAAATATAGGTTAGAAATTAAAACATCTTATTGTGTGTATTTACTAAGGGGTCGTTTGGATGCCTATAAAATTATTAAGATGTAATTCGATTATAGGTGTAAAGTGTTTACAGCCTGTGTTATTTGACTGTAAGCTTATGATATGATTATATGTGAACAATTGCATGTGTTTGGATAACTTGTAATCTATTTATAGCCTGTAGCTAAGTATTCATGCCCGACAAAGCTTAGAGTAATAAATATTTTAAAAAGGAATCAAATGACATATAAAGTTTTCATTTATGATTGATCATTATCATGAGCCTAATTCAGTAAAGCTTGTGGCCGATCTTTACACAAAACAAAGCATTTGGTGGACCACAGATATGGGCCCACTATTTTAAAATCAGTGAGAGTAATTTCATTATGGTGATTTTGTATATTGATGACATTCTGTTGACCAGTAGTGACATCAAGATGTCGATCGACAACAAGAAATTCTTATCTCAAAGATTTGAAATGAAGGACCTTAGTGATGCCTCTTATATCATCGGCATTGAGATTTGCTATGACAGATCATGTGAACTGCTCAATCTGTCACAGAGAGCCTATATTACTGTGGTACTCGAAAGGTATGACATGTAAAATTGTGCTCCTAGTCAGTCGCCCATTGTAAATGATGACAAATTTAGCTAATTCCAATGCTTAAGAATGATTTGGATAAAAATCGAATGAAGAAATTTCCATACACATCAGGAGTAGGGAGCATTATGTATGCTCAAGTCTGCATGCGACTAGATATTGACTTTGTTGTTGGAATGTTAGGCAGATATCTATCAAATCAAGTAATACTGCATTAGATAGCTATAAAAAAAGTATTGCGGTATCTATAAAGAATAAAAGACTTCGAACTCATATGTAGAGGATCTGATCATTTGGAGTTGATAGTATACTCGGATGCAAGTCCACCTCAGGCTACATCTTCATGATGGTTGGTGAGGCTGTCTTAGAAAAGCATAAAAAAGTCAACCACAGTCTCATCCATCATGAAAGCGGAATTTATTACTTGGCATGATACATTTAATTCGATACTAACAATATTGATAAATGAGATTGTCATAACATTACCTATTTTATCCAACAATTATATTGGTTAGTTATTTAGATGTTTTCTCAAAACAAAACAAAATTTCAAAAAGTTTTTAAAAGATTAATCATTAACATTGATCAATGTGGCCCAAGTTAGAGAATGCAAGAATCCTATAAGGTGAGCCTTATTGATCAACAATCTAGATTAATCTAAAGGTTAGATAATGTGATCGAGTGCACCAATGGGCCCCACTAAGTTGTGATGCATTCATAAATTCATGTAAGGTGTGAACTACTGCTACAATTGTAATACACACACGGTATCTTAGAGGAATTGGGATTACCAATTCATGTGAAGCCTTTCATGGAGAAGAGTTTTAATGGGTTTCAAACTCCTCTGCCCTCCATAGTATAAATCATAACTGGGTCCCAATCCAACATCATGGACAGAAGTTTAAGCCCATCGCGTCTTCTCTAAGGGGTGTAAGGAAATGAAGATCTCAGTTGTCCGATTTAACAGCAATGGTGGCACAAATAGGTAGGCCATCTTCTTCATCGATCATTCATATCCAATGCCCAGTAGATCCTCATCTAGATCTTACATGTATGTGATACATGGAGCAGTGCATGAGTGGGACCCCACCTGGTCAAATGATTTAAGAAAACTTGCCATACGTACGCATTCAATTTACTCGTGTGGCCCGCTAGACAACTCGGACAGTCTGGTTTTCGCATCAGTGCTTTGCACAGTGGGACCCACCTTATTTACGACTCTCGAATCCAGACGCATGCGATCGATGTTAACAAGTGTGTGCGCGAGGTGTAAAGGTGGGATGCGGATTGCATGTTGAGTAAACTTTATGCAGCCCACAACGATGTATGTGTCATATCCATGCCATCCATCCGTTTTTCGAGCTAACATTAGGGCATGAGCCCAACATGAAGCACATCCAAAGCTCAAGTGTACCACACCATAGGAAACAGTGGGAATTGAACCACAACCGTTGAAAGCTTCCCGGGGCTACAGAAGTTTTAGATGAAGCTGATATATGTGACAAATAAACATCACTAGGGCCCTAGGAAGGTTTCAATGGTGGACGTCATTAGCCCTTGTTTCCTGTAGTGTGTGCACCTAAGCTTTGCGTATCCTTCAATTTTGAGCTCCTGCCTTAAAATGAGCTTTTAAAAATAGATGAACAGCATAGATAAAGCACATACACCACAGTGGACCCCACGGAGTTTACTCAGCAGGCGATAGCGTGCTAAGTTACTCGCACGCGATCCGCGTCGGTAAAGATGCGTGTGAAGTGGTTGTATCATGCATGTGGGGTTAGCAAATTTCATGATGGCCTGGGTCGTAAGCAAAGGTGTGAGTAAAAAATCGGAATTGAAGATTTACAGTATCTTGATGAGCCATAGGTTCTCATGATGGGCACACGTGGACCCTTGGTTCAATGATCCATTCCATTGATCTGATGGGTCCCGCTGTGGATGGGATTCCCAAAAATCTTCCACATTGCACTATACTAACCTTTTGATCGATTAGGAAGAGCAAAAAAAAAAAATTAAGTGATGGTCCACATTCAATATAAAACATGGCCAAAGATTGAAGGATGTTTTCTTCAAAATGGGAGAATTTTAAGTAATCCCCCAAAAAAGTAGGGCCCATCAGGTTAACGGCCTGGATTCCTAGGTCATGGTTTAGAAATCAAGTACCCTCGGCAAACTGCACTCCACTGTAGCCCATGGCACTATAATTCCTCCGTGGGTAGTAATTTGATACTCTGGCTGCGTATGGTGCTTGATACGCAGGCAGTTAGAAATGGTACAAATTAAACCGATTAAGGAAACAACTTGCTTCAAGGAGAATGCCAAAGTTCAGATTGGTTGAGCAATTCCAACCTCTGATTTGCGGACACTTGTTTGATGAAATTAGACGATGGGATATTCTCCATCATCTACCGTTCAATGTCTACCAGCCTGATTCAATCAAATAATTGTAATTACTAGGTCATGATACGCCTGACTTTTTAATTTGAATTGCTTGTATGATGTACGTACAATTTTAAAGTAATTTCTAAGTGCATGCCGATCATCGATCACCCTCCACCAGAGTATTCAAAGTTTCTCTTCCACTTTGCCCGTTGAGAGGACAATGAAATGAAATAATACCTTGGAAGCTAAAAATCACCATTAGTAATTCATTGTATTCTGCCAACCATCATAATTAAATAGAAGGACTCAAGTCCAACTGTCTGGACCACAAGCTACAGTCCAACAAGCTAATAACAGCCAACATATTAAGTGAATGCAAAATCCAAACGTCGAATAGGTTCTCTCCACCAAGAAGATCACATTATACAAAAAATCATCCATAACTACTCACCAAGTGAGCCACACTTCTATTTTCCTATTTATCAATGGATAAGCGTTATTGTTTGTGGTGTGGCCGAGATGAGTGGATGTTATTAATTGTTACACTTGGTGCTGGAAGCAACCTATTGGAAGGTTTAGATGCCATATGCATATTACAGGTTGGAAGTTATTTACTGGATATGGACAGTCAGGTTTAGATGCCATATGCATATTACAGGTTGGAAGTTATTTACTGGATATGGACAGTCATTTGTGGTCCAACTGACTGGACTGCAGACCTTCTCGTCATGAAAAACCCCTATATATTGTGAAAGGAAAGAGCAAAACACCATCTCTCTCTCTCTCTCTTTCAACCAAGAAAATGGAGAAAGTAATGAAAGAGAAAAGGCTAAGTTCCATTCTCTTCATCGTAGTCTTCTTATGTGGGTCCACATCCATGGCCCACAAGCCCTTCCGGCAACTTCCACAACCGTGCAATCACCTAGTATTCTACTTCCACGACGTCATCTACAACGGCGAGAATGCGGGAAACGCCACTTCGGCCATCGTAGCCGCACCTTCTTGGGGCAACCGTACCATCCTAAGCGGACTTAACCATTTCGGTGATATGGTCGTCTTCGACGACCCAATCACCTTAGACAACAACCTGCATTCGCGGCCGGTGGGCCGTGCGCAGGGGATGTTCTTCTACGATAAAAAGGAGATCTTCACCGCGTGGGTGGCATTCAGCTTCGTTTTCAACTCGACGAACCACAAGGGCAGCATCGACTTTGTTGGGGCTGACATATTGATGAACAAGACCAGGGATATATCGGTGATTGGTGGGACGGGTGACTTCTTCATGACGAGAGGAATCGCCACATTGTCGACCGACGCTATGGAGGGAGAAGTGTATTTCCGCCTTCGGGTTGATATTAATCTTTATGAATGTTATTGATTTTTAATGATTTTGGTAATAGCCTTTGGTGGTTTTTGTCTGATCTAAATGGTGATTAGACATGAGCTTTTGTGTAATTAATAAAATGGGGTTTGAAGTGAAACCTCTCTCTTTGGTTTGTGTAATTGTTTTGTTTGAAATTCTCGGTTTTTTCAGTTGTTGGTTTTGCTCTCTGTCTCTCCCAACGCTATTCACGCAATAACATTATAAAAGAAGATGCTCCCCTGTGAGTGAAATGAGTAAAATGCCTTCACTTATTATTTTCTTTGAAAGGTGACATAAGTCAACGGATTGTGGCCCCGAATAGTTTTTTTTTTTTTTCTTTTTTTAAGGGAATTTGATCGTACCTAGCTATATATGGTCAAATTCCCTAAACGTAATCAACCTTTCAAATATTCCGACCGTCGCTTTCTGACCAGCTTCGGAAAGAATTTCAGACCAAAATGCCATTATCCCCTTATTTCACGGGAAGCCTTTTTTGTGTGGGCAAGGCCCAACTCGTGGGGACCACATTGATGTATGTTGATAATCCACGCTGCCCATCCTTTTTGCCTTGTCATTCTAGGGATAAGGTACAAATATCAACTTGAAGTAGAGCTCATGTGGGCCATATAATAAAAAATAATTGTGACAATGGCACCCATTATTGAAACTTTTCAAGCTCACTGTGATGTTTGTTAGAAGTGAACACCGCCCCAATCAGGACTTTTTAAGCCCACGGCGAGCTAACCGACAAGGTGAATGGAACGAATCATCTCATTGTGGGCCTTAAGCTATGGTACCAATGATTATCCTTTCATTTAATAGTAAAGGAAGTAAACATGTAATAACCGCGACCCATATAATATGACAATCACGACCAAGATAACATTACAACCACGACCCATATAACACGACAATTACAACTCATGACAACCACGACTCATATAAAAAAATTGACAACCACGATCGATATAACATGACAACTACGACATTGACCCTTGCTCCATTACAATTAGAGCTGGGCAAAACAGACCCGATCCGGTGGATCCGACCCGATCAGACCCGATCCGACCCGATCAGAACCGAACCGACGGTCTAAATCGGTGCGGATCGGGGTAGCCCCATCCAGATCCGAAATCTTTTCGAGTCGAGTTCGGATTGGCCCTGATCCGACCCGACCCGACATAAAAACCCGATCCAAATGGATCCGGACCGATCCGATTCTACCCGATCCGGAGTAGTTCTTATTGATCCTTCAACTTTTCCTTGTGGTATAGTCCGCTTGAGCTTTGGATATGCATCAAATTTGGGTTCAACCACTAAAATAATCTGCAAAAATGAATGGATGACGTGGATAAATCACATGCATTCAAGGTGGGCCCCAACAGAGTTTACTGTATACAATAACAAGTGGATTTGCTTGTGTACCATACACATCTATGTAGCTGGCTGTATGCGTTAGCTGTGGGTACGTGTCGTGCCAAGACTAGCACTGACACTCCTCGAGCTCCAAGTTGTACGAACGGTTCAAAGGATATCAAAGTTACATGGGCCCCACAGTGATGTATTTATTATATCTACACTGTTCATATATTTTTAGAGATCATTATAGAGCATTGTCCAAAAAATGAATAATATCCAAAGATCATCTGGACCACACCACAAATAGCAGCAGAGAATAATTTTCACCATTAAACAATTTGTGTGGTCCACATGATAGTTAGATCATTCTTATTTTTAGTCTCGAGCCTTAAGACAAGCTCGCCAAATGAATGGACAGTTTAGATATAACACATACCCCACCATCAAACCTAAAAAACTTGCTAACCTCAATATAGCAAGTCACAAACTTGCGTGAAAAAAAGTCACTGCACTTCCGTGCAATGCACGTCAATATAATACATCTAGAGAAAGCGCCACTTCTTTCATAGTCATGTGGGGCCTACCTTGATGTATATGTTTTATCTAAGTTGTTCATCCATTTTGCGTATTATTTTAGGCGTTAAACACAAAAGTACAATATATTGAAGACTGAAGTGGACCACACCATAAAAAACGATTCGAATCGTACCCAACCCGATCCGACTCAATTTCTCTGACCGAGTCGGACTCAGTTCAGGTCAAGTCAATCAAGCATCGGATCGGTCAGATTTAGGTGACCCGGACTGGGCCTCGGATCGGATCGAGTTCGAGTCAGACTATTGGAATTTCGGATCGGACTAAGTTAGTTAGGCCCAACTCTAATTACAATCACGACCTTAATCTGTAGCCTTTGGTTCATTTTTGGTAATGTAGGCAGTGAACAAGTAATAATCCATCCATTGGATTTAGAATCTAATTTAATTTCATGGGCCAAAAAAAGAGTTATATCCAAAAATTATATGGCCCCCAAAAGGTTTTAAATAGTAGGTTTTCAATTTATATGAGTCAGGGTTGTTGTGGTTGTGATGTGTTAAGGGTTAGGGTTGTAATGTGTCAAGGGTTGAAATTGTTACTTGTTCACTACCTACACTACCAAAAATAGATCAAAGGTTATGGATTAAGGCCATGTTGTAATGTAGTAAGGGTCGAGGTCGTGGTTGTCATGTTATATGGATCATGGTTGTCATGTTATATAGGTCGTGGTTGTAATGTGACAAGGGTCATGGTTGTCATGGGTCGTTGTTGTCATGTTATATGGGTCGTGTTGTCATGTTATATGGTTCACGGTTGTTACATGTTCACTTCCTTTACTACCAAATGAAAGGATAACCATTGGTACCATAGCCTAAGGCCCACCATGGGATGATCTATTCCATTCACCTTGTCAGCCAACTTGCCTCGAGCCCAAAAAGTCCTGACTTAAGTAGTCACTACAACAAAAACGTGCTTACTCGGCACTCTGGGTGCATCTTTCAGCGGCGCTATGTAAAACGGTTACCGCGCATTTCACTGTATATATAAAAACCCTAATCCCTCGTTTCGCTCCTAGCCCCCGACTCTCTCCTTGTACCTGCCTCGACTCTCTCTCTCTCTCTCTCTCTCTCTCTCTCTCTCTCTCTCTCTCTCTCTCTCTATTTTTAGGGTTTTAATCTTTCATGAACGTACAAAAACCAGATCGAATCTCTAATGGTGGATTCAAGCACCAACAATGCAGGCGCCACGACTCCATCTCCTCGCCATCCCGTCCTCCTCATGCGACGCATTCCGGCCGTCGATTCTGCTGCCGTCTGATTCCTTCAAGGGTCGTAGGAAGGGTTCCTCAATCGCACGTGCACATTGATGATCTTATCAACCTCCTTCATGGCTCCGACCCCGTCAGGGTCGAGCTCAACTGCCTCGAGAATGAGGTCCAAGGTCGGGATTTCCTCATCTTCTGTTATATTTCGGTTGTGGATTCATTGGTTTTTTGCTCGATTTTGTGGGGTTTTGGGGGTTTAGGGCTTGATTGGGGCAGGTTTAGGGTCTTTGAGGTGTTTTGGATGTGTCAGTGCACGGCTGCCCAACCTCCATCGAAAGCTGCTACCATCATAAGAGGCCGCCCGTCCCTCATCATCAACAACCAAAAACATCTCCACCTGCAATCGTCCACCATCAGTTCTGATTGGTATGGATTTTTTTTTATTATTATTATTAGGGTTTTGATTATGGATTTTTGTTTTGAGTTTTCTGATGGATCGGCATTTAGGTCAGGCTTTCGATTAGGGTTTTTCTGTTTTGGGACTTATTATTAGGGCTTTTTCAGTGTTTTTATTATTAGAGCCCTCACAGCTGATACCTTCGCAGACAAAGTGAAGGAGATGATGAGCCACTATTTTGTTTGGGTTTTTCTAGTGCTTTTTTTTTTTTCAATTTATAATGACTATAGAACTTAGCAGTTAACCATCTGTATGGTATGAAGCCATTGCAAACTCCTCGACTTCTGTTTATCATGCATGATTCATTGCTCATTTGGATCTATGTTCAATCATTGATTCAAGCTCTGTTATTATTGAGGATTTTTTTTTCCTATTGGATCCAGTTGATTTTTATTTATTTATTTTTTTTATTTTATTTTATTTTTTTCAGATTGTCCATATTTTGTATTCCCATGTGATTACTTAAATTGCAAGTCATTTTGTTTTCTACATTTCTTGCTTATATTTGGAGCAGTACTTTTCCAGTGCTATTTAAGGAGAGATTATATGTCATGTTTCTGTTTAGTGCATTTCTTGGTGCTTGTTTGATTTCTTGAATGTGTGCAATAATATTTGTGTCAGCTGACCTCTTTGTTGTTGCTATGTAACAAGGCTCTATTACATTTCCTTGATCCAGAGAAATTCAAGAATAAAGATGATTTTGTTGAAAAATACAAGAATCTAAGCTCCATTAATGACATTGAGGTTTTATCACTTACCTTGCACTCTCAGTTCCATGTGGTATATTTTGTTTCCATATGTAGTTGAAGTTTACTGGTTTTTCTTTAGCTTGCTAATCTTCACAAGGAATTGAGGCCTCACATTCTTCGAAGAGTTATCAAGGATGTGGAGAAGTCTTTGCCTCCAAAAATTGAGCACATCCTCCGGGTTGAAATGTCTCCCCTTCAGAAACAGTAAGCACACTGCCCTTAGCTTGTAAGGGACTACTTATAGCACTTAGTATGTTTGCTAACTTGGAGTGTGTCTGTTTATGGTTGCATCCTTCCAACTATTACAAGTGGATTTTAGAATGTAACTTTCATAACCTGAACAAAGGAGTCCGCGGAAATCAAGTTTGCACCTATTTCAAATATTTAGGGCCCGTTTGTCATTGAAGAAATGAGCACTTGTGATCCTTAAAAATCACTTATTAAGCACTAAATATGTTTGAGTTAATACTTAATTTGTTGCTTAATAAGCAATTTCCCCAATAATCGCAGGTTTCTTAAATGCCCAGGGGGTCATTTCCCAACTTAATAAGCAATTGAGTACTTTTCATTTAACTGTTCATATGTTGGCCACCAATTGGTGGTCATAGTCATCCTTTAATTCTCTTTTCATTCATTCCTTCTTCTTCTTTTTTTTTCCTTTTTTCTTTTTGGTTATGAGCTATGACTCATCTATAGTGTGAACCACTGTTTTAAAAAGTTGAAATAGATGTACAAATGTGCCAACTGTAGAGTCAGTAAGACCTGTTGAGAAAATTTTCAAGAAAATGAAGAGTGGTGATTAGACAATTCTGACTGTGAAAACAATTCCCTATAGGAAATTTTTTCTTTCATGTATGTTTACGAAACAATTTTCTTTTGTTGGCATAAACATTTCTCAATAACATCTTAGAAGAAGCAAAAGACTTACTGAATCACTGGACGTTGTCACCCATCTAAGAAGCAAAAGGCTTATCTGAATCACTGACTGTTGTTGTCAACCACATAATGGTCTGCTAATGAATGGGTGAACAAATTGGCAAAAGATGGGGCCTTGTGTCAAATTGGCTTTTTTCCCCCCTAATAATATTCACCCATTCATAAGGAAAATCTAGAGAATTGTTTATCATTAATCAATTCTCATTCTGCACGCCCTCGGGGCAATGCAAAGGAGCCCTGTTACAAGGGTTGCAGGAAACTCACTCTCTTCTCTTAAATGGAGAATATGAATAGGAGACTTGTATGTGGGCCCATTGTAGGAAGATAGCCTTGGAGAAATTCTAATCACCAAATTTCATAAGCATGCTAATTTAGAAATGCCATTCATTCATGAATCCAACCCATTCACTAGTTAGCACACACCATTGTATGGTTGTTGGCTCAAAATCACATGGCCTGATGTTGCCTTAAATAAGTATACTAGTTTTGTTGAATTTTCTTCTTCTTCTTCCTCTTTTTTTTTCTCCCTTTAAGCAGTCTTAGCACATTAGTGAAAAACTCAGGAACTTTTGATTGAGGGAAACCTGAAAACAATCTAAAGGGCCTCTTGCTTATTTGAGAAATTTGTTGTTGTTTCTGATTTTTCTGGAACACTATAATCTCCAAGATCAATTCATGGGGTTATTCTACCATAAATTTCTTTGCTCCAATGAACCGCTATGCTAGTTCTGACAAATGGTGAAAGCCTTGCATAATGTTGGAATTGAGGTATGGTAGATCTTCCATTGTTTTAGGCAATTTGCTTTTTCTCTTAAGGATAGTTTCTAATCAGCAGTCTGTTTGACATTAATTTTATTTGTAATTCATGACTTCTCAATAAGTAGCTTGTGATTTTTGGGTTAAAGCATATTAAGATACTTTTCATATGTGAATGGCATCTATCCTATGTAATATTCTCCTTTTAACAAAGCTTGGCAATGGGTTGGGCCTGGGCCAGCAAAATCAAATTTTCAAAATCAAAATCCAGGCCAACCTTCGACTATCATGAAGCAATATAATTTTGTGCATTACGATTCCTCTTTCATTACAACTGTGGCCAACATCTAACAACATTGATCTTCGGTCATGCACATGCACAATCAGGGACACTGTCAAACAAACTCGACTTTCTGCATGAACTTTGTATTGAAGCATGTTGAATATCTTTTTACACACCTATATGTGCATTTTCATGGTTTGATAGCTCCACCCATTTGTTAGCTGTGCATCTACAAACATTTTGAAAACAGAGCAATGATCACATTCATCAGGCAAATGAACTTCCGCATTTGGATGAAACCATTGGATCATATAATTTTTATTATTATTATTATTTTATGCCAGATCCATACCATGATGTGCATTAGCACCCCAATAATTTGCTTAAGCATCATAACCAAGAATTGAGATTCACTCTTCCAAAAGGGAGAGAATCTCTCTTAAGAATAGAAAAAAAAGAAGAAGCCTAATTCTATGTTCGACTATCATCAAAGGAGGCTCTACAAGCATGTATAAGTATGGAAAAATCCCAACTATCCATACAATCTAATTGTAGTCATTAAAAAAATTCACCTAAGCAGTCCCTCACATTTTTCTACTTTTGCATAAAATAAAAATAAGACCTAACCATATTCTAAACAAATTAGAAGGCCAGTTAAAAACCTCAAAACTATAATCCCATTGTATTCTTGTACCCGCCATACTTTGGCAATAACTTCCTAGAATCATCGAGGGATCACATTATCAAGGAATCATTTTAATGCTAACTCAAAATGCTTTCAAATGGGAATTTTATTTTATTTTTTGAATTCCTCAGCCAGACATCGTTTCACACCCAAAAGAATTATGATGCCCCATTGAACACAACTTTTTTTTGCTTGGCCAAGAAACTATATAGGTGGGGCCCTTATGGTGACCTAGAAAGTTCATTTGTTGGGCCCATCATTGACAGACGATGCTTTGGAAATCTAATTAGTGACATGGAAATGGTGGTGACATGGAAATGGTGGTTTAGCCAATGGTTCACATTCAATGACCCAAAAAAAAAAGAAAAAAAAAAGAAAAAGAAACTATCCAGCATATGGATATATTTTTTTTATTATTTTTTTTTGCTTCCAATGATGGATGAGATATTTGGGATATGCTCATTCAAGATGAGTCACATTTGATGAACCTCTTGGATTGTAGGAAGATTAATCTGCCTGTATGGTTGCTTGTCAAAACAAATGTTGTTTAGTCTAGTCAAACATTGTATAGTTCACGTTCTTCTCTTTACCTCCCTACGAGATGCCTGTTTACCTCCATTTGTACAACTTTTCTCATCTTTTCTTTTTTCCTTTTTTATTTTCTTTTTCTTTGGTAATTTCCCTTGACTGTTTTTTTTTGATAATCTTGTAATTTGAGAATTTAGAATAGCTAGAAGCCTTTTAAAAGTCAAAATCAGAAAAGGCTTTGGAGGGAAAGGAAGTGTAAGTAATAGAAGCATTGATTAGACATTGTGTTTTTGTCATTCTCTGTTTGCACTGTCTTGATAAGTAGAACTTTTGAAAAGATCCCCTGACACATAATTGCTGACAATGCATCCTTATATATATATTTTTATTTTTGTTATCAAGTACCTTATAATTTTGTTATATGCTTGCACAGGTGATTATCCTACAAATGTTAATAAGCTCTGTTTTATAGTTTTGTTATTTGAATCACCATTCCCATTTTCTGTGAAAGTGATTAATGCTTATCCATTACATTTATTTCTCAAATTGGATTGGCGATGTCTCCATTGAGCAACAACTCCTTGTTTCTGGAATATAGTTTTGCCGCACAGGTTTATTTGATTTCAATTCCTGCTATTTTGTCCAAACATCCAAGGTCAGGTCACTTAAAGAGTGATACTTTTTCAGGTATGGAAGCTCACTGCTTGTGATCCCTGTGAGATAGCAAGAAATTCAGCTCATCAATCTGGATTTTCCCATGCAGCAAAGGTGTGAAATCTCAAAAAATGTTTACTTTTTTGCTTTCTTTTGATGGATTTTTAGTTTCTTTTAATAGTACGTGTTTTTACTTTTTGGTTGTTAAGCTATTAGTGGCTCTTACTTTTTTGGTTGGAGAGCATTCTGATTACAGTATATCCGCATCCAACATGACTATTCATTTTCTGAAATCTAAAAACATGTTTACTTCTTTGCTTTTTTTTTTTGTTGGATTGATGGCTATATTTCCCCAAAATCAAGGAATTGTTACTAATTTCCACTGTTTTACTACTAATGACCTCCATCCATTTCCTCTAAAACTTTTAGAAATTTAGTTAATTAAGTCTTCCTTTTTTGTATGGACTTTAGTAAGCTGAATTTGCAGTTAGTATGGCTTGCTAAACAAGAACTTTAAAAAAAAATTAAAAAATAAAAAAAAGTGGAAACTAATCCCATTTGCTTGGAAACAAATTGTGGCTGCAATCATTGTAATAGTACAAGTATTGTTGTCTCATGCTACCAAGCAAATTGTTAATTCTAATGTTTTGCTTCTCAATTCAAGTGCTTCAAATGTGAGGAAATCGCTTCTTTAAATCTGAAGCATTTTCAATGTGGATTTATATCTTATATAATTTTTTTCTTGGACCAGGAGATTGTCAATATTTCTCTTTTATGCGCAATTTAAGTCTGGAATTCATCTGCTGACCCATTCATATATGCTTGTTCAAGACATACGCATGTGGCTGGGGCACTGAAAGTACCACTTCACATATTCTTTACTATGCCTTGAACGTAAGTCTTATTGTTTGAGTAGAAATCAAATACTCTTAAAATTATCAGAGTCACCACCTTATCATTATATTATTGTTGTTGTTGTTGTTGTTGTTGTTGTTGTTGTTTGAAAATTACCAGGAATGGCCCGCATCTAGGTATTTCTTATCTATTAAATTGATCACACCCCTTACAGGGTTGGAACATTAAAAAAAGATGCTATTGAATGCACGCAGACTACTAGATGCATACATTCATGAATACTCATATACCCTAATGTGTACATGCATACTTAGGAAAATATACTCGTTTCAAATCTTGTAGCTCCCTATTCGAATTAACCCCAACGGGGCAATATACGATTGTCTATCATGTGTTGATAGACCCAATAGCTGTTACATGGTGTGAAATCATATACCATGATGCATTGTGAAATAGAATTAGTGATTGCTACCTTAATTTTCATATATGAGAGTTGATAATATCTCCTTCAATGCAGGTTGAGGTTGCTCTGAGAGATCTTATACTCTCAGATTATGCCAAGAAGAATAATATAAACACCTCGGCACTGACACAGTCTGAAATTTGTGATATAATATTGGGGGTTGAGATAACTCCACCTTCACAACAGAGGTAACAGATTACGGAGATTGTGAAGCAGATGATGTGTTTAATAAAAGTCTATCAAGATGAGAAGCTTCTTAATTTTTAAGCAAAAATCTTCATGTGCAGGCGAAAGAAGCAAGCTAACTTATAGTAGTCACAACAAGGACAACAATTGTCTATGGCAATGAACTCATTGTCACCACAACAAGCCCCTATAAGCAAGCAGCATTTGGTTCTAAAACTGATTGGCGTGTGTAAGCAATCTCAGCGACGAATTTATATCTTAGAGTCAAATCATATTTATGTAAACACTGAGGACATTAAGGTAAATAATTATGGCTATTTTCCATTGTATGCACTTTTTAACTTTCAAGGTTCTGGAAAGTGAACTTATGTGAGTAATTCCTGGTTACAGGAGACAGGCTGCACATACATCATGCCTAAGAACATTTTGAAGAAGTTTATTTACATAGCAAATCTTCGGACTCAAATTGCAGGATATTTATATGGCATAAGCCCCCCAGATAACCCTCAAGTGAAGGAAATCCGTTGTATTAGTTATCAATTAACATTAATTTTTTTTAGCCAACTCATTAAATTGAAGATGTGTATTGTAATAAATATTATATTTTTTTTATTGCCTAGTAATATCAATTTTGTTTAATATTCAGTTTTATTTGTATGGCATCATTTTTATATTTCAAATATTTTAAAAATACAGGATTCGATTGAATTATATATAATAAAAGAAATTACTGGCATGCGGGCTTATCAAATCTATACAAAATCTTTAGTGGCGCTTGTGTAGAAATTTTACTGCGCTTTTTCATGAGAAAAAGTGTTCAGAAACCACTTATACCAGCGCTCGGAGCAACTTTTATCGGCGCTTATTCGCATCGGGAAAAAAATACAATTATTGGCGCTCAAACAAGCACCGCTAAAACTCACCTAGCGCCGCTAATACTTTTCCCGACATATCCATTTATCGGCGCGTGGTTAGCGCTACTATTACAATTACCGGCGCTTTAAGTGGGTTTTAGCGACGCTTTCGAGCGCCGCTAAAGCTCCCTATTGTTGTAATGAGTGTCCACGTCTAACAAACATCACAGTGAGCCTGAAAAGTTTTAACAATAGGTGTCATCGTCACCATTATTTTCTATTATGTAGCTCACACAAGCTCTTATTCAGGCTGATATTTGGGCCCTAGCCCTAAAATGACACGGTAAAAAAGATGGGCAGCATGGATTATCCACATGCATCAATGAGGGCCCCACATGAGCAAGGCCCAACTCATGGGGCCCACATTGATGTATGTGTATAATTCATTGCCTGGTCATTTTAGGGCTAGGGCCCAAATATCAGCCAGAATCAGAGCCGTGTGGGATGCTTTATGTGCCAACATAACACAGGTACCCAAATCTAGGCCACTCATCAGGTGGGCTATGTCTATGCGCTAAAAAAACTGTCTGCAAGCTCCATAAGACAGCAGGGTCGCTTCATGTGCCAACATGATACAAGTATGCAAATCTGGGCCACTCATCAGGTGGACCATACCTGTACGTTGACTAATACAATGTGGCGCATATGAAGAGTTGACCTTCTTAATCATGGAGAGAGGAACACCCGTGATGGCCAACCTGTGCCGAATCTCTTCGTTCTTCAATCTATCCCATGCGGGAGTCTCCTTACCACTTAGTAAGAGAAGCACCGGAACTTCGTGGCCCCGGATCCTTTACATGTGGCATGTGTCTATAATGATCCTAACCCTGCAGTTTTCCCCCAACTAATCTGGAACGTCTATGACAATAACCATCCTAGATGACCTTGTCTTGCTAAACATGAGCAACGGCTAACAAGAGTTTCAACACGAGTTTTAACGCGAGGTCATGGGTTGGAGTATTCGTTGCGGTGAAATCCTGCCGCTGCTATGTGAGCGTGTGAGTGTGCATTGGTGTGCTTGTGTGTGTATAAAATAAAAACTTTCATCTTTTAACAGGATAACACTTAAAGGGCTAGGATTGTCCAAACAGCGACTCTTGGACTGCAGCCCATATACTATTTGACGTCAACGGTTTAGATCTAGTCCTCAAATGCCACGTGTACAGCAATGATGCCCAGACATGTGAGTGCAACTTGGCTGCGACCAGAATCAGTGAAGTGGGTGCAACCCTGACCATAGGGCCCACCTTGATGTATGTCCACGCCATTCATCTCTTTTGCCAGCTTATTACAGGGCATATTTCCAAAATTGAAGTGGGTAAAATTTCAGGTGAACCACACCACAGGAAACAGAGGTTATTGGCTATTAAAAACCTTTTGTGGGTCACAAGTTTTATATCAAGCAGATATTTGATTTTTTGGACCTTAGGAAGTTTTTAATGATAGGTATTCAACGACTGCTTTTCCTGTGGTGTGGTCCACCTGAAATTTGTATATACTTCATTTATTAGATAGCTAGGATCGTGTCATCTACCTCAAATCCATGCTAATATAAATTAATAATGTAAAAATTTATATTTCATATATTTGTATTTAATGTTTTAAATATAAATATTATTTTGTTGGATAAATTATGAAAGGAATTTGTACATTTTTAGGTTATCTTTGAATAAAGGCATGCTTTCAAAATATTTTAAGTAAAATGCTTAAGGTTTACAGGCCGTCATACACTGTTAGAATTATATACGATTTTAAAAAATGTATTTTCAAAATGACAAAAATTGTCCTCGCTTTCTCTCATTCAATTAAACCATCCCTACATGTTTTTGGACCGAGATTGTCACTGGCTAGTGGATGCTGCTCTATGGCCCTAACATGATGTACATGTTTAATCCACGCTGTCCATAAATTTTCCAGCTCATTTTAGGGTATAAGCCCAAAAACTAGATAAATAAAAATCTCAAGTGGACCACACTATAGGAAACTGTGGTCATTGAGCACCCACCATTGAAAAATTTGTTGAGGGTACAATAGTTTTGGATCGAGCATATATCTATGTTTTCCCTTCATCCAGATCTCTGTTACCTAATCAAGGGGTTGAATGGTAAATAAACATTACTGTGGATCCTGGGAGGTTTTTAATGGTGGGTGTTCAATCACCACTGTTTTTTTGTGATGTGGTCCACCAAATACTTTGATCTCCCTCATTTCTGGGCTCATGACATAAAATAATCTTGAAAAATGGACGGAGGGCATGGATAAAAATAGAAACCATGGAAGGGCCCACTGAACACTGTCCAGTAGGTGCATTCGGGAGGGAGTCCGGGCCAAATCGGATTAGATACTGAGTTACTAAGTAGGCTTTTCAAGTACTAAGTAAACTATGGTGGGCCTGTCATGAATGTATGTGGTTTATCGACGCTGTCATATGTTTTTACAACTCATTTTAGAGGTTGAGCCCAAAATTGAAGCATATCTAAAGCTTAAGTGGACCACACCACAGGAAATCATGGTAATAGTAATTTCCTAGGCCCCACAGTGATGTTTATTTGTGGTCTTACCATTTCACAAGATTACACGGACATCCATGAAGGTAAAACATAAATAACAGCTTGATCCAAATCTTTTGTGGCCCCCAATAATTTATCAACAGCAGACTTTCAATTCACATCGTTTCCTGTGATGTGGCCCAATTGAGTTTTGTATATGATTCATTTTTGGGCTAATTCCTAATATTATATGATAAATTGTATAGGCACAATGGATAAAATATGTAAATCACGGTGGACCCTACAATGTTCCTGAGCTGAGATGACGTTTGTCAAAAATACACTGGGTCCACTCATTTATAGAGCTCAATTTAAGTTATCCAACAAAAAACGATCACAAAAAATGAAGCAAATCCAAATCTTAAGTGAGCCACACTAAGAGGAAATTGGGAGTAAAATGACTAACATTGAAACTTTTCCAGCTAGGCTCTACCTTAATGTTTGTCTGCCATCCAATCTTCTTATAATATTATTCTCAGTACGATGAAGTGAAACACAAAAAACTTAGTCTTATAAAAAAAATAATAATAATAATTTGTGGCCATGCGAACGTTTCAATAGCAATAATTAAATCCCCACTATTTCATCTCATCTGACCCACTTAAATTTTGAATCTTCATTTTTTGTTGCATCTCCTAAAATGATATTACGAAACAGATGGATGGGGTCGATGATTTCCGTGAAAAAATCACGATGGCCCCACTTACCATCTTCTTTTGCAGGAAATCATGTCCCATTATGAAAATGTCCATTGCTAACTTGTACTTTCATTATCACCACCCAATGTAATTTTTGGGTTAATCCATCTATAATGGTCCACCTTCTATGTGGTTTGGATTTGTAGTAAATACCATACATGTGGTAGGGAAGGCACAACTATAGTAGTTGTGGTGCAACATTGAACACAACTAGGCAATGTCATGCCTAGCATAAGAAATTTAAGCCTGATAACTTTTATTATTATTATTACAAACGCACTCGCCATATGAGGACTCGTTCGAACGACCCTGGCCACAACTAAGTCATAAAATCGAGCAGAAGTTAATAACTTAGCTATAGATATTAAATCAATTTATATATAAAATTAGAAAAAATAAATAAATAAATGGGACTATATATATAATTTGATAGCTAATAAGGACAACATATCCATATACGGAATTGCAGTGTATTATATGTTTGACAGTTTATATATAGCAATGGATAGGAGCCCCATATTCCACTATCAACTTTAAATTTTTTATATATGTCACCGGGGTTAACAAGCATATTTGTCAAAGATGTTTCATGCTCTGTTACTTATCTTCACTTGCTCACACGATCAAAATAATAATAGATAAAAATAATTAGTCCAAAACAACATAATTAGATATACAAATTTATTTGCATCCGTAATCACTAGTTTTACTCTATTAAGAACAAACCTGTGAGAATATTGTCTAAAGTTTAAATAATTCACCACCGGGTATTGTACATGAATCTGGCCCTTTATCACATGGCCCACTAATTATTTAGCTCAAAAGTTCGTCTGATCCGCTCATCAACTGAAAGGGGTATATACAGTTGCAAATAAGGTAACAATGGTCCACCTTCAACGTACATATGTATCAACTTCATGGACAGGCCTCTCTGATGCTTAGGTCAGGATACATCCACCAAGTGGCCCACCAGATGAATGGCTGTTGTGATTCTTATAGCGTCCTTTGATTGAGGAAGAATCGGTACTAAGTTAGATATCAGGCATTCAATATCCGTACGTGTAGAACTGACGCGTGCGAGATCCAAAACCTTTCTTGTGTTGATGCCCACGATCGATGCGCCCGGCCCTAAAATTCACACCAGTCAGTTGATCACACCCATTGATCGAAGGACTATTCAGATTTCAAATGGGTGGTTAGGAAGAAATCCAGCCAGCAACGCACCGAAAACTCGCAAATACCTCTAAATAGATGGCTAGGATCATCAAACAGACTGGTGTGATTTCTTTACCATCGAGCATTTGGCACTGGACACGCGGAGGGTTGTTGCTACGCATCGACACGTGTGGGGGCCAGTATGACGTAGGGCCCACATCCACTCCGTCCATAAGGTTCACCCCATAAAGTTCTAATGGAATACCCAAAAATTTCAGTGCAATCGCAAAGCCAGGCGAGTCACATCACATGGAACAGTTGGGATGGGGAAGCCCACCGTTCAAACCTTCTAGATTGAGTTATGGGCTTCACTGCATTATTTACATGACATCTAATCCATTCATAAGATGTACCTCGTTATGATGGATGGAATTTCCAAAAAACAGGCCATTCTAAAAGTCATCTGGGTCAAACGACCTGATTTTACATGCTACGGTCCACATTACTATTGGATCCGCCTATTTTTTGAGATACCATGAAAACATGAGGGTGATCACATGGTGGACGGAGTGGATGTCCTGCACTGATCATGGTTACGCCCACCCACGTAGTTGTTTATGAGCTTATTATACAAATGTTGCAGAAGAAAAGGCCTCTTAAATATTCCCTCGATCGTTTTTTCTGTTTTTCTCTAGGATTGGGAGAACCAGAGGGTCTAGAGCATTGTCCATCCACACGCAAACACACGTGCCAATTTGGCGTTCGTGTGCAAGATCCAAGCCCTCCATCGGGCCTTTACACTGATTTGATCTTCAGGCTGAAAAAAACATGCCTCTTCAGTGCTCAGATGAGCGTCAATGTCCGAAATAAACGGACAATTCAAACAAGATTTTTCTACAGCCATCCATTTATTCTGTACAATGTTGTGGCCCAGATGAGGAGTGAAACGGCCTGTGCATTAGGTTTGAATATCTAAGCAACATGGCCCAACTGATGTTGGTTCGGATCTCACACATGCGTGTTATGTTGGGCACATGTGCTTGCATTTGGATGGACGTGGTTTCGTAATCTTTCAAATCATGTTCGAGAAACGTAATTTCTAGGAACAGTGGCGACGGTATCCAGACTTGTAATGGATGGCAAGGCCATTTTGCAGGAGGCCCCACTTATCCAACGGTCCACAATGACTGCAGATTCGCTAACCAGGAATGAACTGGAATCTATCGTATCATTTATTCTCCACTGGAGAAAGCTCTCATGCTTGGAGGCGCGTGTTTGTCTGTGGGAATTTTCACGTACGCCTAGATGGATGGAAAGGAACCGTCCACCTCGCGCACGTGAAAACATGTCAAACGTGTACAAAATCTGAATCGTCCAAAATGCTGCTCGCACTGTACATCTCAGTTTTCATACATCATGTGTAGATTGAAATAGACGACTAGCCACCACTGTTTTAGAGTAAGGGTGTTCCGTCCACTTTTTAAGACAAATGCTGTCTATTCGCGGGGGAGAGATCGAAGAGGTGATTCGCGGCCAGAACGTCACAAATGTTGAAAGGTTCACTTAGGTCTCCACGTGGGGCTAATAATAAACATACAAGGGACCAAGATCAAGCTGGCCTGCTCACCGAGTTAGAGCCACACATGAGTTAGATATAGATTGTAGTTCGGTTTTCCTTAATCGTACATTTTTTCAACATACACGCGTGGTCCACCCAATGAACGGATCAGCCTGAGTGTTGAATCAGAGCATGAATACGGTGGAAACCACCTGATTAATGTCACGGATCTTTCACAGACGTGTGCTGTGACTCACTCTTCAATCTCCCTCGCGAATCGCCTTGCGCTTGTCTGTGAGTCCATTCTCGGCTTCTACCGCTGGATGGGAAAATATTGTTCGCCGCTGGATACCTATCCTTCAAAGATATAAATCTAAAATCCACACGGTCCATATAGTAATCTACCATAGATCATGTTATTTAAAATATCATAGTAATATCCAACTTTCAATAATATTTGGTCGTCAGTTCTTTCTGTCCTATCATTTATTCAGTTAAAATACGAAGCTAGATGATATTTATATTATGAGTATGCACTAGATTAACGGTCTAGATTCAGATCTCTACGTTCCAATGGTCATGCGTTAGGGGACGAAACAACCCCAATGATCCATCGCGCTGAGGGAAAACTACCTAGGTAAGTTTGTTGAACGGTCTATGATTTCATGCAGCGCTAACCCTCAGATGATAATTCTAACAGCTTGATTTTTTTTATCGTCATCATTCTGATAGGATCCCTCTAATGAACCGCTCAGATTTTACACAAGCTTTCTAGGGTGGTACGTGTAAACGTGCGTGTGGAGAGTGCGCGTAAACCTCCGAAAATGCTAGCTTATCTTCTCAGATTTTGAGCGCGAAAGGAAGTCTCTGTAAACGTAAGGTGGAGAGAGAGAGAGAGAGAGAGAGAGAGATAGAGAGGAGAAATGCAAACCCTAACACTCTGTGAGAGCGTGTTTAGGGCAAAATTACATCCTTCGGATGGAAAACCCTTGAAATCTCTGAATTCATCTCTCCCTGCTTCTCTCTCTCTGAAGAAATCGAAGCATTCTCATGAGAATTCCCGTCTCCGTTCGTCGAGGTATCTTCGATTTTCACTCTCTTTCACTTATTTCTCAATGATTTTGCATTTTCCGCCTTTTCAGATTCTAGAAATTCTTTTCAATTATTATTATTTTACTTGTCTAAGGGTGCGTTTGGTTGCACCGCATGTCCTGATATTTTGATCGAATTTGGTCGAATTTCAGTGGAATTTAGTTAAAGGGGGTTGTTATATCCTGTGCACCGTGCGCATTTGTAGTTACCGTGTGCCCCCACAGAATCAGAGACGTGGCACAAGGATCTGGCTATTGGACCGATTATCTGGTGGGCCCCCTGTGGATAGACTGCATTTTCAAAATCACACGAATTGAAATTTCCTAGCTATCTGATCAGTTGATATTTTCTTCTGATGGGTGTGAATCCTTCGCACATTTGGACGGTTGAGATTGTCTAATCCATGGTGGTGCGCACTAGTGGAGTGGTCTGGAGAGCTAGACTGTTGTGCTACATGTCTGATTCTTGTTGGAGCACATGATAAGTGGCGTTGTGCAAGGTGCATATGTTAGATTTTTACTTAGTTCCACCATTCCTTCCTCAATGATTTCATTGAATACAAATGAAATTTTGTGCAGGTATTCAAGTCCACAGACTCAATATGCAAATGTTGATGAGGATTTGCTTTGGAAATTTCCCCGATCGTCTGCAGCTGATCTGCAATCCTGTGTATTTTTTACTTTTCCTTTGAACTACCCAATCACTATCTGTACTTTGCTGTTTGTTTCGAAGAAGCCCTACATTTACTTTTTTCGGTTGTAATAAGCATGATCTGTTAGCATGCTCTGAAAGCTAGATTGTTAGACGTATATAAGACCTCCCTGTCTCTGATTCTGGTTTTGTACCAAATTGCACCCCTGTAATTCTCTTTCTTTAAGAGGAAATATACCGTGTTTGGTGGGGTACTGATTTGCACTTGCAACCATACAGGCGTGCCCCACCTTTTCATGAACCAGACCAATCATCATCTAGTGGTCCATCACAATTGGACCACGCCCCAATAATCTCCCCCATCAGAAAATCTTAACCACCTGATCAGTGGATTTCTCTCTCTTTGAGTGTGCACCATTATCCCAAAATGTCCATTTACAGTCAAACAATCAGAGAGTTAGGATTATCTGATGGAAGAGACTTTCTGCAGCACTGGTCCATCTTTAACGGGGACCACAAACAGAGTGGTCTGGATCACTGAATGGTGGAGCCTACCTCTACAGTTATTAGACCAAACAAAAGCACCGTTGATCTTGAGCATAGAATTGTGATGTGGGCATGTTCTTCTTGGTCTAATATACCACTACATTAGCTCTGACCTGCATATGTTGAGGCTGTTTGCACAATAGGAACTCATGTCCATTGATTGTACTACTTACGAGTCACGAGTATTTTGACTTGCATAAGTTGAGGGTGTTATGATAAGACTGCATGGATCGATGTGCTTCCCATACCAGATCTCATTGGGTGCTCTGTTCAAGTCTCAGGGCAGTGCCTTAAGTGAACATTGATGGTTACTTGGTTTAACTGCTTGGTTGCAGGAGCTCAGTTCCATATTTGACTTGTAGTATTTGAAATTTTGTATATGGATATGCAGTTGAGGGAAATTAGTATTTTCCTTTGCATGCTGATAACCATTTCTATTTCCAAATACTATGATACATTGATGTGGTAATCTATCTAATCATAATGGCACTGCTAGCATTTGTTTTGGTGTTAAGACAGTTTTAATATGGCTGCAGGAGCTCAGATTCCTTGATGATAAGAGTAGCAATTCAAAATATCTTGCAGATAGTAGCCCAAGGAGTGAAGCCCCCTCATCCACGTCTTTGGAGCATGATGCTTCTCCAATTTCTAGTGCGTCATTTCATAATTGGCTAAAACTTGCAGCTCTCTTTGGATTGCTGACTTTTCAAGGCACTCAACAGGCAATGGCTGGTTCAGAGTTTGTTAGTGGGATGCAATCCATTCCTTACATAGGGGATCTTGGTGACATTAGTACAGGTTTTGCTTCGGTTAGGAAAACCTCCTTGTAGCTTTTAATGCCAATTTTGTATTTATAATAGTTTCCAAATCATCATGTATGCATTCTATCTTGAAATGCCATTAGAACTTATAGTAACTTCGGTAGAAATTTAATTGGGATTTGCCCATTTGGTATGAATAAACCGATGTGCGCTAGTACACAGATCCAATTGGATTAAATACCAATTACAAGAATTAATAATGATAGAATACCCCCAATCTCTTTTCTTAAAAGATAAATCAGATGCGTATGATACACTGTAAGATTGTGCAAAGAATCTGTTGATAAAGATACAAACATACACTGAATGCCCTCAAATTGATAAAGATGGTTCGTAAACAGTTGGTTTATCTACCAGAATTGAATGGGGTATATTTGTGTATAAATAATATCCAACCTGTCCAGATAGATACCCCCATCATAAATATTGGATACCAAAAAAATCAGGCTAATTCAATTGTCAGGTGGGCCACGCCCACCTGAAAACCTCCATATCTACATGGTGGGTCACCTGATGGTTGGATCAACCAGATTTTCAGGTTTCCAATTTTCGTGGAGTGACCAAGCTGAATGGATTTGATGACATACACTCAAATGGCAGTTCCTGAGTGTGTTGAAATAGTAACCTATAACATTGGGGTAAAACAGCCAATTTTGCAAAGACAACAGTGCTAATAGACCTGTGTGGGGGAATCTGTAACTAATCTATCAATCAGAGCAATAATCTGAATGAGAGACGTGTGTGTGCATGCGTGCATGTGTGAGAAATGGTCGCCATCCAACCAGTTGGACAAGTAAGTTGCTGCCCACCCACCCACCCACCCACCAAAAAACTTCCAACATGTTGTCTACATCTGATATCCAACTTGCCCCACTGAGTAGTTTGACCCCACCATGAGGATCACCTTCTGTGAAAACCAGCCCCATTCAGTCATCAGCCAGACTACATTCATATTTTGTTTATCAGTGGCCATATGTTGTTTTATATGGTGTGGCCCACCTGATGAGTGGATAGGCTGAATTTTGCACAAGGCGATCCTCATGGTTTGGCCAAACTATTGGATGGGGTTCATGTCATACACATTTTAGGTTGGAAGTTATCCACTGATTAGATGGCAACTTACTCGTTCAACAGTTGGACACGAGCATTTCTCTATATATAATGCCAAAATTCAAAAAGATATGATCATGAAAGTTTTGAGAAAATAGTTTTGTCAATGTTGCTAGATATGCATGTCTGGCATGGGCATCAGACAATTTTTAAGAAAGACAGTGGCTTTGTTTCATGGTTCTTGCAAATCTCAATTTACCAATGTGGAAACTAATCCTTTGGAGCAGATTATTTATAAAATTAGTCGAATGACTACCATCACCTATTTAATTATATTTATGTTGCAGGCCTTCTTGCTGATATTTTTTTCTGAGCTAGGGGATAAAACATTTTTTATAGCGGTAAGTATTTACCTAGTTCTCTTTATGCTAATTCATTACCATGTATAATGTTTGACATTGAGGTAATGAAGAAACACATCAAATTCAATTAGGATTTCTATAGTTTTCAAAGTGATTTGCATGGAGAACTGTATATGTATGTCTGCACAGGTTTGTACATGCATGCTTCATGAATTTTATACATGCTCAGAATAATCCAATAACTGTAGCAACTTAAGAAGAACTCCTTTCTGACAAGGTCTTGTTGGTTTTCAGTTTTCACACATGACTCGATGAATTAAATGCCATGGTTTTAGATTTTTTTAATCTTTATTTTGGAAAAGCAGAGTATTGCAACAGTACTCCCAAGATAAAATAAACTCACACTAAATCCATCACTGAGTGAAGAGTAGGAACAGCTCAAGAAGTTTCTCATTTTATAATTTCAATCTAAAATGTTTAATGTGCCAGTACCACTTAGTTACCTTCTGTGCATTGTTTTGTGACACTTTCTAATCTTGAATCTGGATTATCTTTCTCCCGTTCTTGATAATATTAGATTAAACTCTTTTACAAAATGCTTTGAAAAAGAGTAATACCGACATTTCTATATCCAAAGTTGAAACATAACCCCTACTAATTTGTGTTGTTTTCCTTATTCCTTGACCAGGCACTTTTGGCAGCTAGGAATTCTGGAGCTGTTGTTTTCATTGGGACATTTGGCGCGCTTGCGTAAGTTATTATGTGAAACTTAATGGTGTTTTTGTGTATTCTTTTTCTTCACAAGCTTATGTAAATGTCTGTTCTTTGATACTGCGCATGCTACTTCAAGAATGTGCTTTTTTAGCTTCCAAAGCATTCTCAGCTATAACTATAGGAATATAACTCCTAAGGTAGCACACTCATTTAGCCTGGAAACTGGTGTGTCCTATGAGAAATGTTTAAAATTCAACAACTCATACTTTTTGGACAAGCTGCAAATTTTTATGCCAGTGATGAACATCAACATGCATAGGTTACTAATGTTATGTTTGATGACTGATTTGCCTATACAAGTCAAGTGGTATGCCTTATTCACCCATGAGAATGTGTTTGATAAGCATCATAGTCTTTAGAATTCTCCTAAAACCGAGGATGGATTGTCGTCATTCTCAGTTTCCAACGAAGTAGGAATCTATGTTCTTGAGACTCTAGGTTACATTGGATGCATTATCTAATTCAACTGCAATTCTGCAGTAAAAAATAGCGGGATGTAACCAAATTGTAATTTCCCTAGCAGTCGCATTAAGGGACTGGGCTCCAAATCTCAATTACATTAATCTCTAGGTGGAGTGGAAAGGTTTGTAACCGCAATTTGAGGGCCACTTCCTCATTATGAGTACCATGGAACATTACAACTTTTCATCATTTCATCTTCATCCAAATGCAGGCTTAGTGAACAGATTCACTATTTCTGGAAACTATCATCTTTATAATACTCTTGATATCTTTTCCCCGATAAAATCGTCAACTCTTTGATTATAATCAACCAATGTAATAGGCTATTGGATAGAGCTTGATTGCACTCAACCTATGTAATAGTCGATTACATTGTGCCTCTGGGAGTTTTGTGCTCTGATTGCAGGTCCCCAGCCCATAAAGGAGGACGGTTGCGTCAGTCTGACAGCTGGTGTCAAACTTATGCCATGGCATCATGAATCCGAACAATATGACCTTCTGAAATCATGCTAGGGTGTTATGTCTAACCCTTGATTGAGTGGAATGGTGGAGCATGATTCATGTAGCCGACCCCAATTAATTGGGATAAGGCTTAAATGATGATGATGATCTTTTCCTGGAAAAACGGCAACCGAATACTTCTGCCTTTCTCATGGACAACGGGATCTGTTATGACACGAATTGCACTCTAGCTGCAATGGTACAAATATTCTTGTTGGCTATGGAAGTGGTACAGGACCCATGTTTCCTCCATTGAAGCTGGTGGCTGGGTTGTTTGAATTTGAATTTTTATTTTTTCCCCTTCATGAAGATTACAGAAGCAATTTCATTGAACATCGAAATTTTAAGCTCCATTGGACAGGAAGAGTAATGTCTTTAGATACTTAAGCAGAAAAAAATCTTTATTTGATCCATATCACATGTCCAGAGATTGGGTTTCTGTTGTTACCTGAGAATAAAAGTTGTCTTTATCATGGACAGGGCAATGACTATTATATCTGTTGTTCTTGGCCGCACCTTCCATTACATTGATGATATCCTTCCATTCAGGTAATTTAACTGCACTTCTCATATGATGATAACTTTAGGAATTAGTTAGTGTGCACGGATATTTTTCCACGCCAGCTTTTTGTTCAAGAAATTTCTACCCCTGGCTATGTCTAAAATCAATCTATGACTCACAGATTCGGCGAGACAGATTTGCCCATTGATGATATTGCAGCAGTTTGCCTTTTGGTAAGTTTGGTGAAGCGCACATACGCACCTGCACTCCATTTCAGGAATGTACACCTATCACGAACAACCCCCACCCATCATGCAAGTGCATGCACATCAATTACCTATGCTTGATGGAAACATCAGAAGGATGCTTATCTCTGGCAATTGCAGGTATATTTTGGGGTTTCCACCTTGGTTGAAGCCGCTTCAAGTGACGGTTTGAAAGCAGAAGAAGAACAAAAGGAGGTGGAAGCATTTAACTTACCGTCTCTTCCCACTTTCATTAATGACATTTATTTTGAGCAAGTTAAATAGCCCATTTCTCTTTACATAATGATAAGTTAATGAATCTTATGGTGGTTCAATAAATAAAAATTTTTAAAAGAATAATAATAGTAACGACAACATCAACAACGAATCTTATTTCAGTAATTTTATTTACTTTTTTCAACTTTTCTTATTATGAATTTTTAGTGTGTTTGTCTTGTTCAGATAGATATAAAGGGGATTACCCACTTCCTTTGTATATTTCTATACTCTTCTATCTTGAAATTTTTTGCTCAAAGTAGAGCCACACCCTGTCGTGATTGTAATATAGCTTGTCTCCATCTTTGAGTTTTAGCTTTTAGTACCCACCTAAACCTCACACCTGATCTTGAATTTTGATATCAGGCTGAGCTAGCAGTGTCCGACTTTTCAGGAAATGGTGCTGGGTTATTGTCAGCTGCTAATACTGTGATTAGTACTTTTGCACTGGTTTTTGTTGCTGAATGGGGTGATAAATCTTTTTTCTCCACAATAGGTGAGCCTAAAGAAAATGTCTATATGATACTCAGTTAAAAGAAATGGTTTTTATTTTTTTCCCATTAAACCGCACAAGTTACTGGTGGAGCCCAAATTTTGGTAACTTCAGCCATTGATCTGGTGGGCTTTATCATGGTTTGCCGATCCCCTATCCCCCCTATCAGATGGTCCTACCCATTTTGATGGAAGTAGAACATAACATCCCATGGTCCACATTTAGTGGGGGCCCATTCAGACTGTTGGGATAATCAGATGGATACATTTTTGGGTGTCCATCATCCACCATGGAGCCCACCATACAAAAAATTAGTCTTGCCAAGCGGTGTGCTCCTGTGTAGTTTATGGGGGCTGCGGCAAGCAAATGCTCAATCAATAATATTATGTGTTGCCTCCAAAAAGAGCTGTCTTTTGGATTGTCGAATGGGTTAATCCCGAAGTTCTCTCGTCTTCTCTTTGCAGCACTTGCTGCAGCTTCTTCACCTCTTGGAGTCATTGGAGGAGCGCTGGCCGGTCATGCTGTTGCTACTTTGGTAGTGCCAAATTTTGAAATTGCCATTCATTCCACTCTAGAATTGAGCAACTAAATTGGTGTATTCATTTTCCTTTAGATTTAGTTAAGCATGAAATCACAAGATCATTTCTTCTCGTGCAGGTTGCCGTCTTGGGGGGTTCTTTATTGGGTACATTCTTCTCTGAGAAGGTGAGCTCTAGCTTTTGATCACAAGTTGACTTCAACCAGCTATGCAATGAGGCTATGATGACGGCTACACTGAAACATTAAACTGCAAAATGGATGGCAGCCCATCCCCCCACCCCTTTATTTCTGAAGATCACCTGTGGGCCCCACCATGAAGATCACTTGGTTCAAAAATCAGTCTGGTACACTCATCAAGTGGGTCACAAAGTCGAAAGCAGTGGATGGGCAACAACCCAATGAATGTACACTCATTAATCACCAGTTTGCTGTCTGCACAATCAGCTCATTGGGCTGAGTTGCATCCTGGAGATAGTTGGACTTTTCTAACAAGTGGGATTTACCCAAGAGGAGACAGTCGATGAACCCCTACATCATTTTGGGTAATTTTCCCAAAAGCAACGGTGGGTCAACATTCAACTGAAAACTGGCCCAAGATTGGTGGCTGGGTTTTTCAATCTGGGAGTTTTTGTGGCATGGTCCATCCAAAGTGGAGACCAAAAGAACAATGGTCTATAATGAACCATGAACACTGACTGTACAAAAACTGAAAGCCAGAATATACAGTGCTATCCTCATGGCAAGATTCATTCAACTCTAGATTGGGACAGATTTCTGGAATTTCTTGCTGATCTGTTTTCATTGCATTCCAAATGCTTATTGAAGGGCTTGTTGACCAGACTATTATTATTTCCAACAGTTACTGACATATGGTTTCCTCACATACTGTAAGAATCTAACTTCGACTGCCATAACAAATGCAGGTAATTGCCTATGTGGGGGGATCTCTTTTCCTAGTCTTTGCGGCGGCAACATTGATTGAGATAGTCAGTTAGCAAGGAAACAGGCACAAGAAGAGGTTAGACTAGCGGCATTTTCCATCAGTGGCAGCATTTCTTTCCCTATTTATATGTTTATTATTATTATTTCTTTTTGGAAGGAGAACAATACTTTCATTTCTAATCTCGGGAAATACAGTGACAAGCAGGAGAACGTTGCCAATTGCTAGGAACCACGTAATGTATATCTTGTATAGCTACATTATATTGGTGACCTCAATGAAACCAAAAATATGAGGAATGGGGAACTCAAGGGCCCCACTATGGACAGTCATCGTTACCATCAAAGCCTTATGCCAACTAATTGAGGTTAGCTATCCTGGCACACGATTCTGAGGTTGAAATGTAGTATTATTATCAAGACTCGTGATATCCAGGCTTGGGACTGGCAATGAGAACACAAAACTCCCACAGGCACCATGTGATAGTCAGTTACATAGGTTGATTAAAATCAACTGA
This sequence comes from Magnolia sinica, assembly GCF_029962835.1. NCBI lineage: Eukaryota > Viridiplantae > Streptophyta > Magnoliopsida > Magnoliales > Magnoliaceae > Magnolia > Magnolia sinica. Next base: position 2,588,392 of record NC_080577.1, read on the forward strand.
GTTACAATGGATGGTCCTTTTTCCAAATATCATTGGACTGTCTCACTCATTAAGGTGACCAAAATATTGGCAGTCATTCTTGTTTTTTCCTTTTTTCTTTTTTTCTTTTTTTCTCAAGAAGAGGATCTGGATTTGACCAATCATCTGGGCCTTGTCAGTTAATGTTTGAGGCTTTGAGCATCGCCAGATGAGTGATCCGGATCTTGTACATGCCTGCGATGTGTGCCTATTGGAACTCATGCTGTAGGCTGTATATTTGGCATTTTCTTTATTGATATATGCTTTACCTATTTCAAAGTATCTGGATATCAAGGAATTGTGGAATCTTCAACCTAAAGAACTGCATAATACCTGGGGTCTCAATTCTACCACGTGTGGGCCCATGGTTAAGCACCCTACAGGGACGCGGATTGTGTAGTAACTCACCACACTATAGTGTGGTAAGTAAATTCTGTGGGGCCCGCTGTGATGTATTTGTCATTACACATGCCATCCATCTGTTTTGTCAACTCATTTTAGGGCACAAGCCCAAAGTTGACTTCTATCCAACGCACAAGTGGACCACACCACAGAAAACAGTGGGGATAACACTGTTAAAACTTTCCTAGGGCCCACAGTGATGTTTATTTTTCACCCAACCTGTTTATCAGGTCACACAGACATGGATGAAGGGAAAAACACAAATATCAACTTTATCCAAAAATTTTGTGGCCCCTAAAAAGTTTTCTACGGCAGGCATTCAATTCCCATTGTTTCTGTGGTGTGGTACATTTGATCTTTGGATGTGCTTTAATTTTGGGTTCATGCACTATAATGAGCTGGAAAAATGGATGGACAGCGTGGATAAAACACATACATCACAGTGGGCCCCACAGAATTTACTCACTAAACAATTCGTATCAGTCCATTGATCTGTTGCTGGCCACCATCGATGGACCATGCTGCAAAATTCTGTTAGATTGGAAGATCCTAACCACTGGTATTTGTGACTTTTAAAAAAAAATTATTTACAGTTGAATGTGGATCGTTGTAATATCTCTTTTCTTAATCATCTGTATCGCCTGAATCGAAAGGTTAGCCTTGTCCTATTGAAATTTGAATATATTTTCAGGAGCGTCCATCGAAGTTGCCGCCCAAGAGGTACGCTGTTTGGAGTTTTTTTTTTAAATAAGAGGGTATTATTCACATTGGAGCAGAATTCCTATTACGGCACCATTGGAGCCTTTAGTTTGCAGGAATAATGTCGATGGTTAAGTAATTGAAACTGCTGATATGATGGGCCTCGAGGTGGATGGCGATGCACCGGTTAAAAGTTCCCCAAAATGGAAAAGCCTTAATCCTTCATCTTAGGTGACCAATAGGCAATAAATACAAGGTTAAAGAAAGAAGACACAGGAGAAGACCACATTCAATCTAGAAAGTTTGAACATTACAACTCGGGGATTTTAGGGTGCATTGGCCATCCATTGTGGGACCCATCATTCCAACGGTTTCTATTACAAAACCATTGGCTGCGCGTTTACAATCTAACAGCCCAAGTGCATTTTACGCACTTTTCCTCTGTAAACAAGAAGCCAAAGCACGACATCTTCTTCGTTGTCATCATCATTCAAGTCATATCACAGGTAATTGAGGTCGGCTACGGGAATCTTATCCTACCCAGTTAACCATATGTATTTATTATTTTATTTTATTTTTACTACCTCGAACCAACTTGAACTAACTCAGTTTTTAACTCTTGCAATCTGCGATGTACATCCTTCACTGAATTACACTTATTACGGGAAGCGGATTGCCTGTGACCCCGGGCACAGAGATGTATCTGTGCCCGAGGCTGTGTTGGGCCCACACAGATGTCACGACAAATCCATTCCGTCCATCTCTTTTTTGAAAGACCACGATAGGACAGGATTATAGAAAACAGGCAGATCTAAAACTCAGGTTGGCCACACCAACAAACCATCTTGGAGCTCACCATTACGTATGTGTCATCCAAACCGTTCTTAGGGTTATTACCACTCAGATAAACTGTATGCATAAATATCATCCTGCTACAAAACTTATGTCACCCACAGGTGTTCAATACCGACCGTTTCGTGTGGAATGGCCAACATGTGTTTTGGATGTGACTGATTTTAAGAATCTCGACCTTTTGTGGTCTTGCAAAACAGACGGACGGAGTGGATTTGTCGTGGATATCTTTGGGCCCCACATGGCTCCGAGCACAAGTATATCCATGTGCCATGATGAGGTGTATGGTACATATAGAGTTACCCGATAGTTGAACCGAGTTGAGCTTGCCGCAACTCAGCTTGGCTCGGCCAGTAACCAAACCCAGCTCGAATTCGGCTGGGCTTGGTCCTTGAGCCTGACTGTCCAGCTCAGCTCTGATTGGTCAGTCTTTCAAGCCGATTTCGGAGGGGGGCGCAAATAGAGAGAGAGAGAGAGAGAGAGAGAGAGAGAGAGAGAGAGAGTGAGTGAGTGTGTGTGTGTGTACCACAGGAGGGCTCGTCCTCATGCTTGATGCTCGCAGAATCCAAGGGATTGGCCGGAACTTCGAAGAGAGAGGGAGAGGAATGGGTGGGGTGGTGGGTTAGGGGTCGGCTGTCCGCTAGGTGTTGGAGAGGAGAAATGGGGGTGGGTTTGGATGGACGCTTGGTAGAGAAGGGAAAGGGCTAAGGGGTTTGTTTTCCGAAATTAGGGCATGTTTGGGAGCGAGGATTTGGAACCCCTGGATTTAAAAACCCCAGGATTTGAAAGCCTCCTATTGTATTTTAAATTACAAGTCTTGGATGGGCCACAACCGCCTAATTTGTCCAAGTGATTGACCAATGATTTTTACATGCTTATTTACACAAACAATGTTTGGACGGTGTTAATCATTATATTAAAGTAATTGTAGTGAGGCAATTAAGGACATCATTAGTAGGCCATGTGCACAATAGAATAATCGCCCGGTGACATACATGTTGCACATGCAACTCTTGGAAGGATTTTAGATGTAATCCAACATCTCATAATAGATTTCACCTCCTCTTTGAGGAGTAGATTTGAAATACCCCCATTACTTTATAGTGTCAAACAATTAGGAGATTTGAAATCCCCTCAAATCCATGGTGCCAATTGACCCCTTAGGGTTTTAAATGACTGACCAGATATTTATACCTGATCAAATGGGCCGAATCCGATCTAAGTGGAACTGAGTGAGATTCGGTCTACGGACCAAGTCGAATCGAGCTCAAAATTTGCTCGATTATATTCGAGCTTTCAAAAAATTAACTCGACTCAGCTCGAGCTCAAAATTTGCTCGATTATATTCGAGCTTTTAAAAAATTAACTCGACTCAGCTCGAACCTAATTTTAAGTCGAGCTAAGTTCGTATACAGCTATGGGTAGGTGCATAGCATGCAGAGAGAGAGTGCAGGGGAGAGAAGGAAAGAGACACGGTACCTATTTTTTCCAATGGTGTGTCCACTTAAGATTTAAATCTGCCTGGATTTTAAACTGACTTCCCAACTAAATGCAGCACAGAGTGGATGCCACACAATCATTACGGTGGGCCCCACACGGACTTTGTTTACTGCACGTGCTCCTAACAGTACCGTCGTTGCCATCAAACGCTGCCTCGACCATCAAAGTCTCCTATGTCCGCTATTTCAGATCCAAACCTTTGCTAACGAAGACCCAAAGCTCTATCGGCACAAAACCGTCCATACGGACCCAAGCCCATATGTAGTGCACTATCATATCCCAGCCCATACAACGGATATACATGGTTCGGTGATCCCAGATTCTAATATGAAGGGCTCACACTAGCATCAGCTGCCTACCAATAGATAAATTAATAATAATAATAATAATAATAATAAAGCAACGGTCCATGTTCAAATAGGATCGTGACACATCACTCATCTACAGTTTACTAGCGCTGGGGTTCCGCACAAATATGGCCCACTTTTTTTTTATTAACGAATCCATTTATCTGATAGGGCCCACATTGGATGGAGGATGCCTCCAAAATCTTCCAGATTAGGATATATTAGCCCTTCCATCGACGGACTAAAAAAAAGACACGATTAACGAGAAATACAAAAGCAGAAGATCAAACGGTCGAGACCTCTCTAGAATCTGGTGGCCCATCAGGTCAACTGTTAGGATCGCCAAAACATGTGAGCGTCCCAGCCCAGTCATCTGCCTCAAACTATACAATTTGCCAGGCTGGTTGGAGATGCCTTCTCATCTATTCATACCGTTCATCCAATGGACCCATGGATGGCCCGTTGTGATAAGTTCCCAATGATCGGAGATCTTCGCCGTCCATAGCAAAAATTTCAAGACATGGACATCCGTTTGTACTCTCTAGCCGTCCTTAATACGAATGGTGGAGACCTCTGTTGAGCTGGATATTTACCATGGTGGGGCCTACACAAAACCACCATGATGCGACGTAGCTGGGCACATGCTTCCATTCCCTGGCGCGACTTGCCTGTAACCCGGGTCGCGGCTTCCCTGTAGCCCATAGCTCCGCGAGGTCCACTGCGGTTTTTATGGTTTTTTTTTAGCTTGTTAGTACACCCACTGTCAGATCACACTTCTGTTAGCCACCCCCAGGAATCGATGCCAAGACCTCGGTGTTGAAACGAGGCATCTTTCGCTCCGTCTACCGCTTGAGCTGTGGATCCGGTATCACTGCGGTGTTTATGTTATATCCACTCCATCGATCCGTTCGCCCAGCTCATTTTAGCACATGATACCATATACGAGGGAGATATAAAACTTAAGTTAGCCATACCATAGGAAACAGGAGAGATAGGGAAACCAACAGTTTTGTTTTTTTTTTTTTATTTAAACCACACGCACACGCATCCCCACACACTCGCGCTTTCAACACTTAAGCATGCTCGGACCCTTGACCGGGTGTTGAAACTCCTTAGAGTCCACTACCCGAGCATGAGTAATTGAAACCTTACCGGATCCACAGTGCTGTTTAAAAGCCATCCAACCCTTTCATAAGGTGATTCCCACCTCGATGATGGGAAAACATAAATATAACCCTGATTAAAAACTTCCTTGCCCCATTAAGGTTTCAACGGGTTTCGTTCATTTCTCACTCGTGTGGCTCGTTTGAGTTTTCGATCTCCATCATGTTTGGGATAATGTGATAAAATAAGCTAAATAAACAGATGGACGGAGTGGATGTAACACAAACATCTTGGTGGGCCCCACAGAGCTTTGCGTTACAACTGAGCTGCGTCACCTTTCAGTCGCGATGAACCGTGGTCGTAAATGAAAGTGCAGAACGGAGAGAGAACGTATGCCGAGTTCGTCCTAAGATTCAATCAAGGCTGCGTCCCCAAAACCGAGCAGCTTAGAATTCACGCTTTCGCCCTTTTCTCCACGGGCGCCGATTGCGTACTACCCACGCCCGTCCCTAGCTCCGAACGGGCAGGTCTGTGGGCGGGCCCACCGTGATGTATCTGTACATCCAAACCGTCTATCCCTTTTCTCAGATTATTTTAAAGCATCAAAACAAAAATAGGCAGATCCAACGATCAAATGGACCACACACAGATGACTCGTGCATTTAATGCAACTGACATTTAATGCTTTGTGCATTTTAATGCAACCAAGCTTGTTATTTGGTGTGGCCCACTTGATCGTTGGATCTGCCTTATTTTCGTGTTTATGCCTTAAAATAATATGAGAAGAGGGATTGACGGTTTGGATGTACAAATACATCACCGTGGGCCCGCCCACAGGCCTGCCCGTTCGGAGGTAGGGACGGGCGGGGGTAGTACGTAATCCGCGTCCTTTCTCCACAACGCCACGTGTGTGGGGCCCACCATCCGATACGTGCAGCACATTCCCAACAACCTTTATGTGGGGTCGGGTCCCTTTTTTCCTCTGTCGCGGCTCAGAATCCGGCGTGCGTCGCTGTCAACCAGATCCTACATGCTGAGTGATTTGATGATCGGAGCCGTCCATGTTGTGGGACCCATGCTTTGTAGCCATCGTAAGAAATGGGACATTGTGATTATCACTATCTTGAGGTGAACTTAGAATAGTGAAAAGAAGATTTTGAATGGCTAGCATTCAGCTGTAAAATCAAGGGCTAGGATCATCTGTGAAGCGTGGTTATCGGAAGATAGGTTATGTATGGTAAAGAGAACACGAACGGTTCAATTGATACGACCATCTCAGTATGTGGGCCCCAGTGGCTGGCGAATCACGCTGGTTCTTGAGTCACGACGGAGGCAAAAAGAACTCGCTTGGAAAAGCGACTTAAGAGTTAAGAGTCGCCGCCCAGATGATTGATTCGTGTGGATGGGCCACAAACTCCAGTCGCTGTCTTTTCCATTTGGGGATCGTACGGTTTCCGCGGCCTACTTCGTGCGCCACGTGTCCCACTTCCCGTACCAAAAAAGGGTGATCGTGGACCCTGGGAAAGGAAGGACGCTGTTCGCAGCAGCGCATGAAGATGCGACAAGCACGAGTCACTCGCACATGCCGACTTTTCCCCGCGTACGAGATCTGGGTGCCCACACATGCCTCAGGACAGCACACGCTCCGGTTGGCCACACATGTACCTCAAATGCGGATTGCTACTCATCATTTTCCTAATCATACACGTGTGGCACTCTTGATGAGATGAATCGCATGTTGACACTGCCGGTTGCCACGTCGCTACTGGACGGTGCACTGTGGGCCCCACAAAGATGCATATGTTTTATCCACGCCGTCCATCCAACTTGGATCATTATTTTAGCACATGAGCCTAAAAATGAGACAGATCTAAATCTCAGGTGGACCATACTAGAAGAAAACAGCAGTGAATGAAAGCCCACCGTTAAAAACTTCCCAGGGCCCACTGTAACGTTTATTTGCCATCCAACCCTCGTTTGGCCGGGTGGATTGGAAGGGATTGAATGGTGTTAGGGTGGATGGCATGGATTTCAAGGTAATGAGAGTGTTGTCAGTGGATTGTCTTAAGATCCATGGGATTGCTATATCCCGGGATTGCTATCTCGAGTCTGTTTGGCACGTCTGTTTGGCACGTCCTTCCAATCCCGGGATTAAACCTTTCCATCCGTTACAATCCCTCAAACCAAACACGTCCTAGGTAAAATGGAACGGATTAGGGTGTATTGGATGGGATTTAAAGGCAATGATGGTGTTGTCAGTGGATTGTCATAAGATCCATGGGATTGCTATATCCCGGGATCAGATCACCCAGTCTGTTTGGGAGGCCCGGCCAATCCCGGGATTTAACTTCCAATCCCTTCCAATAACATTCAATCCCTTCCAATCCGCCCGGCCAAACGGCCTTTAGGTCACATAGACCTGGATGAAGGAAAAACAAACATCAGCTTGATTCAAAACTTATTTTTCCAAAAAGTTTTTAATGGTGGTTATTCAATCACTACTGTTTCCAGTGGTGTGGTCTACCTGAGATTTGGGTCTGCCTTATTTTAGAGCGACCCCTAAAATAGGTCCACAGAACACCATACAGCAGTGAGTCGTTGCTACCGGCAGTGTCTGCATGCAATCCGCGTCCAAGGCCCGGATACTGTCCAATGAGGGAGCTGTTTAGGTGCGGCCTTACCGTGCATCCCACCTTGATGTATGTATTATATATGTCTTCTAATCGTTTTTCGTATCATTTTTGGGCGTGGCCCCAAAAGCAAAGTAGATCCAAATCTTAGGTAAAACGTATTATAAAAACCAATGATGAATGAACCTAACATCATTGAAAACTCCATAGGACCCACCTTAAAGTTTCCACAACGTTTATTTGCCATCAAACCTGTTGGTAAGGTCACACAAGCTTGGACGAAAAAAGAAAACGCAAATATCAACTTGATTCAAAACTTTCGTAACACACGAGACTTTTTTAATGGTCAATCACCCTGTTTTTTACGTTATGGTTCACCAGACAGTTAGATCTACATCAAGGTGGGATGGCCACACCATCTTGGGTGAGGTCGTGGCCGCACCTAATACCCCCCGTCTAGGTATCCCTCATGAACTGTGTAGATCTGCCCACGTTTGTCACTTGTTTATGGGCATTGTACGTTGTAAGTGGTTGGGTTTGGGCCGGGTTTAGCCAAAGCTAAACCCATTCATTTGCTAAATGGGTGTAGGTTTAAATTTTAGACCCAGATACTATTATTAAATAGAGAGGCTTGAGTTGGGTCTAAGTCAACTCCATCAAACTCATTTATAAAAAAGTATAGGTTAGTAAAAGGTGATTCACTTAACTACCACTTATAAATGAGTCGGTCTAACTAATTTAGACTTTTCAGGTTACTTATTAAGGTATACAATCCTTTTTTTGGAATTTAAAACGAAGTATGACCGTGTCAGAATATAGATGTGTCCTTTAAAACATATATCTTGCAACATAAATCAAACCAGTCCATTTACTAAATGGGTTTCGGTTGGGCTTAATATTAAGAAAATCAGATCTGGACTTATTTAGCAACTGAATCTGATATTGGACCTACATTGTACCATTTAATAAATTGGTGGGTCTAAATTGGCCGATTCTGGGTACCCATTAGGTCCGCTGACCCATTTACAGCCGTAGGTGTGGGTAGATATTCAGGTGGAAAGATATTCGCAGCAGCAGATCATTCTTCACAAAATTCGTCTGAGAATAAAGATGTTCGGGTGAGGAATCGGGCTGTAGAGTCGCGCTAGGGTAACTCGCGCAAGAACCTAAGAGGTTACTTTCACGGACCTACAGCCACATGTATGGATCTCTCGTGAGATCCACCCCGTCCATCAGGTAAGATGCCCCACTTAAGTTTCAAAACTCATTTTGAAATGCGTACTAGGATTCTCCCCCACGACTGTTGAATGGTGGTAGATATGTAAGCACTGGATCTCTGTGCACACCCAACCCAGACGCGGTTTGGCTAGTGACCCCAGCTCTCACCAGCTAGCTGATGTCAAAGCTGTGTGAGCTCCATCATGATGTATTCGTATTATCCACGCCGTCCATCCATTTTTCCATATCATTTTATGGCATGAACACCCAAATTTTAGGCAGATCGACATCTCGGGTGGACCACACCACAGGAAACAGTGGAAATTACGTTTACCATTGAAAACTTTTTGGGGGCCACCGAATTTTTGGATCAAGCTGATATTTACGTTTTCCCTTCATCCAGGTCTTTGTGACCTTATCAACAGGTTGGATGGCAAATACACATTACAGTGGGCCTTGGGAATTTTTAATGGTGTACATTCAATCAATACTGTTTTCCTGTGGTGTGTGTGCTCCACCTGTGAGTTGGACCTGCCTCATGCTTTAGATCATGCATTAAAATAAGATGGAAAATCGATGGAGGGCATGGATAAAACACATACATCATAGTGGGGTCCACAGAGCTTTGACATCACAGAGCTTTGACATCACTTAGTACATTCAAAGGGTAGTTATGTGATACTCTGGTAATGCAGGATGCTAAATACGCAAGCACATGAAAATTGTACACGTGTTATATCAACTCAAATTAAACCCCCTAAATTGTAGAAACTACTAATATATATATATATATAGGGAAAGGTACTATGCGCTCGAACTCACGATAAGCTCCCATGAGGTCGAGCTGTGTGGGCCCCACCATGATGCGTGTCGACCATCAACACCGTGCATTTGATGGGTCCCCTCTAAATTATAGGATATCCTAAAAATCAGCCGTATACGGAACTCAGGTGGGCCATACCATCTAAAATCATGTAAAGACACCGTTAAAACATATAAAAGTACTTGGTGGAGCCCACCTGAGTTTTGAATGCTGCTAAAACTAGATCTAAACCCTCATCCAAGTGGGACACATATAATGGATGGGCTGGATTTGCAAACCACATCTTGATAGGCCCAAAAAATGATTATGAATTTTTTAATGGTGCACAGTCCCTCCCCACTTTTGTATGTGGTGTGGCCCACACAAGTCACGGATTGACTTGATTTTTGAGACCTAGGTCCACGATGGAATGATGCATCTGACTGACGGGGTAGATGTTCGAAAAACATCACGGTGGGGCCCACACAGCTCTACCTTATGGGACGGACTTGTGAGGTTGAGCGCATAGTACCCTTTCCCATATATATATATATATATATATATATATATATATATATATATATATATATATATATATATATATTACAACTAGATTACAATCCCAAAATCATAATTATTGGACAACCATATCCTTAATTTGTGGACACTCGTTTGCCGGAATTGGACTAACAAATATGTTTCGTTTGACCAACCATCAAGTCTTTTCTATTTACGGTACATTTGATTGTGAGCCATATTTTAACTAATTATCATAAACACAATTTCAACCCTCAGTATAATTTCTGATAAGCGCTACATCACTTATAATTTCTATATCATCATATGCCATTACCACTGCTGCAATAATTTTTTGATTTTTGGTACATATTCTGATCTTTCTTTTACAAGTTTAAGATGCTTAGTGATCCACGTGGAGCAACAAATGCCACCACGTCGGTGCCTCCAACCGTCACAAAGTCATAAAAGGACACCTATATATTCTGATGCATGCATAGCTTATATGAAAAGGAACGAGTGCAAGGACGGATTTTCCAAAGATTGCGAAAGATTATAGAATATTAGACAAGTACGATGTATTCTATGGCCGAGTTGTCAAAAACCCGAACAAGTTTTGTATAGGGTCGATGGATAGCATGAATTAATAGTTTATGGTTGATCTAAGTCAACTCAACCTAATCCCTAGTTGAGTACCAAGTTTTTAAACAATGCCTTTTGTAAATATTTATTTTAAATTTTAAATTATAGGATTTTATGAGAAAATTCTTTAGGAATACTCTATTTATTGAAAATTTGCTATATAAATCAAAACACCTACATTGAGTTTTTGAGGAAGGAAGTTATCAAACTACACTCATGTATGGTTGTTTTGTTTTTTTAATGTAATGAAGTAGAAAATTTTGGAGCCCACACGGAATGTGTATGACATCCAATTATTAAATATATAAACCCATTCTTTATAACCACATTAACCATAAATCCTTCTCATCAAATCACCAGGTAGGCTACACCTGCATTTTGATATTTTCAAGTGGTGGTGTATATAATTTTTAATGGTGTGACTCACCTTATATTTAGATCAGTCAAATTTTTTGTTATTCTAAACATCATGATGGATCGAATCACCAAGTAGGCTACAGGTGTGGAGAAGGAGATTTGTCATTATGCTGGCATGTGCAATTAGAATAAGCATATTTGAAAGGTTTTCAAAGGTGTCTATTGCAGTCTTGAGAAGGAAATCTGATGGCAAGATTTTGCCCAGCTCAACGGATTGTAGATTTCGGCCACATGTTCCGTCGATCCAAGTTCATATGGAAGGTCCCGTAGTGGATGGGCGACACCACTAAAGTGTTCCAGTGTAATGATCCCAGCCTTTCGTTTTTGTTCCCTCTAAATTGTGTACAGTTATAATTATCTGTATGCATCGAATATATTATGGCATGGATCTATCCTATGATAGAACTACAGGGAACGATCACATTAATGGCTTAGGTCGTCAAGTGGTGGACCCCACCTCTACCTTTGCTGGGTTGAAAACAAACACGGTCTCTCCATCCTGCTACATTGCAGTTGGATACATGGCGTCTTTAGCCATTGGATCGGGATCTTTTCAATAGCCCAGACCGTTTTTACTATGGGCCTTACCATATTCGGTGAGCCCGGTTTGGGTAGTGCCCCCGCCTGTATGGAGCTCGGTCCTGCGAAAGCTCCGTGGGCTCCACCATAATGCATATGTTTTATCCATGCCATCCATCCAGTTTTTCAGCTCATTTTAGGGATGATGCCAAAAATGACACAGATCCAAATCTGAGGTGGACCACACCACCGGAAACAGTGGTAATTTAATGCCCACCATTAAAAACTTCTTAATGCCCGGTGTAATATGTATTTGCCATCCAACCGGTTGATTAGGCTGCACAGGCCTTGATGAAGGGAAAACGTAAATATCAGCTCGAAGAAATCGGATAGTGTCCTGAGTAACTCATTATGCATTTATGTTACGAGTAAACTCTGCTAGGCCCACCTTGAAAGTACGTAGTTTATCCACACCGTCCGTCCGTTTTTACAGATCATTTTAAGGGTTAAGCCCCTCATTGAAGCATATCCAAAAGCTCAAGTGTACCATGCCGTAGGAAACACTGGGAATAACGATTTCAATGATTTCCACCGTTGAAACCTTCCTAGGACCTACAGTGATACATATTTGCCATCCAACTTGCTCATAAAATCACATAGACATGGATAAAGAGAAGACACAAATATCAACTTGATCCAAAACTGACGTCGCCCCCTAGAATTTTTCATCGATAGATGTTCAAATCTCATTGTTTCCTATGATGTGGTCCACTTGAGCTTTGGATGTGATTCATTTTTTGGATCAAGCCTTAAATTGTTTGGTAAAATGGATGGACAGGTGAATATAATATATAAATCATGGTGGACCCATAGAGTTTCCTTTAGTGCACAACCGCTTCCAGCTTGATCCAAAACTCTTGTGCCCTCAAGAAGCTTTTAATGGTGCGTTCAGTCGTGGTGGAGTCCACTTGAGATTTGGATGTGCCTCATTTTTTTACTCATGCCATAAAATGAGCTGAAAGATAGATAAATAACGTGGATGAAATACATACACCATGGCGGGGGTTAAAGAGCACTAACCAGTACAGGGCTTGGTACTAGAGGTATCTGTTATTGTTAGAATCTGGTCAAACAATAATAGACACCTCATGCTTTCCGATAGATTTGTAAAAATAGAAAAAAATAATAATAATAAGCAACGTAGGGTGCCGGTAGCCTAACTGTGGACCCTTTAATGCTTAAGTTAGATTCATAGAAAATGATTGCAATGAAGTATATTAGGGCTTAAGATGAGTCACTTCTCTTTTTCTCCTTTTTTACCCCTGGTTTAGAGTATGTGGTCGTATATGTAAGGCGTGGAAGAAGGTTCTAAATCTCTAAATCCTACTGTGTTATGCCGGAGGATCTCTGATCTAGCGAAATTCTTATCCTAAATATGTCGAAGTTATCTTTGGCCAAGATAAAGTCGGATCCTTCTCTTTTGGATCCATGGCAAGATTCAGCCTGGATTTGTCATCTGACCTCTCTCACAATGGTCAACCTAGCTAGCTCAGGATGTTAGAGGGCTCAGGGCCCAAGCTCCTTCCCTACCGGTTCCTTACTCATGTTATAGACATTTCTATTGTGATGAGTCCTCTCCTACCAAGATTCGTCCTTTGACAAATCAGTTCGACGGCTTGTCTTTGAGCTGAAGGCACAACTCGACCTATATCACGCCCTGAACTTGGAAACCAGGTTCACAAAATTCCCGATCGCCGAATCCGGCGCTGACAGCCTCCATAGAACCTCATTCTCGGCTCCCGGCACCCATTTACCAGGTTCCGATCCTAAGATCCTAGAAAGAGGATTTCTAATATCAATTTAATTCGTAATGAGCATAACCAAGAGCATAACCCACGAACAATAACCACAAGAACACCATTACAAAATCCAGTATGATCAAAAACTTTTAAGTACAAGGCGTATGAAAGGAAAATACAATATAATGAAAATAACGGAAACTCCAAAATCTCGGCTGCACGCTCCTGCCGCGACAAGGCTACGGCTGCGTCCTGACGTCACCTGCACGCATCAATCGTGCATAAGCTTATAAAAAGTTTAGAGGGTGGTGTAAGTGTGTGCGCAATATAAGCGTGCTCAGAATGTATGGTCAGAGTAATGCAGAATCATGGTGATGAGTACATGAATGCAATCAGCCGTACCAAGGCTATGCGGTGCAAGATATGAATGCTATCAGCCATAACACGTGCGATGCGAGATACAACTCAAGCAAGTCAATCATTATAATGTATCAATACAGTTCTCATTATGGATAATCACCGGGATTTAGAACACTCCAAGTGGCACTACCGCTCTCCTAGCCGCACAGTCCAAGTGAGAGTAAGAAACCTCACTATCCGCCTGGCCAATAGTCTACCAATACCCATCCGTCATGTCAATAGCAGACCCATTCACAAGCTGGTTAAACTCAGCCTAATATTGGCCCCTACCCTCGGGTGAGTAAGGCCACACCCCTTTCCAACCGACCACGACACAGTGAGAGACGCGGCCTCCTGGTATACGGCCCTCGTGCACTCATATATCCACTCGGTCTCGACGTTGGAGTCATCCTCTGGTACCATTGGGTTTAGGAATTTTCACGTAGGGATATCTATGGCGCTCCGATGCTTAGTAACAATATTTTTGGTATCCAATCCAGCCACCCACGATGTGTTTGTGGCGGCTATGGCCCTGATGTCACTAAGGCATATAGTAATCACAATCACACTAATGCAAGTGCATGAATCATACTATCAGACATGCAACAATCCTGCGCATACCGAACGCTCATGTGGGGCAACTCCACCTGTCAGGGAGCCCATAAACGATCTGCCCGAAGGCATATGCTATGATCAGTCACTTCTCATGTCAGGCATACATATGATGCGTATGATCATGAATTATGGCCCCTACCCTCGAGCGAGTAAAGCCACACCCCTTTCCAACCGACCACGACACAGTGAGAGACACGGCCTCCTGGTATACGGTCCTCGTGCGCTCATATATCCACTCGGTCTCGACGTTGGAGTCATCCTCTGGTACCATTGGGTTTAAGAATTTTCACGTAGGGACATCTATGGCGCCCCGATGCTTAGTAATAAATTTTCGGTATCCAATCCAGCCACCCACGATGTGTTTGTGGAAGCTATGGCCCTGATGTCACTAAGGCATATAGTAATCGCAATCACACTAATGCAAGTGCATGAATCATACTATCAGACATGCAATAATCCTGCGCATACCGAACTCTCATGTGGGGCAACTCCACCTGTCAGGGAGCCCATAAACAATCTGCCCGAAGGCATATGCTATGATCAGTCACTTCTCATATCAGGCATACATATGATGCGTATGATCATGAATTATGGATCTATCCTATACATGTTATGTGGTGATGGGCTCTGATCAAAACGAAGATGGGCCTAGACGGCCTATATGCTACGGGTATGGGCCTATTAATGGGCCCTAGGGAGAGAGTGACAATGCGGACATTTAACCAACATCATCCTTACAATGTGGACATCAAACCATCATTGCTCCCAAGGCACGGCCTGCCATAAATCACATATTGCAATGGGCCTTATATAGATCTTGTTGGGCCTCGACTGAAGGGCCCAAATACATCAAATGGGCCTCAAACCATGAACTCATATATCTCAAGTGAACCTTAGTGGGCGGGCCACAAATACATCAAGCTGGGCCTAATCACATGAGCCTTGCATACGTCACAATGGGCCTCATAATATGGGCCTCATACGAATCAAGGTGGGCCTCAACATATGGCCTTATACAAATCAAAGTGGGCCTCAATGGACGGCCCACAAATACACCAAGATGGGCCTCAACACAAGGCCTTAAAATAATTTTCAAAATGATTGGACGGTTTGGATGAAACACATGCATCATGGTGGGTCCCATAAAATCCCACCATCATATATATGTATGTATATATAATATAATATATATGATCAATATAATGTATATATATATATAATATAATATACACAATAAAATGCATATATACACATGCACATACACGAGGTGCAGCCCCACACGGGGGGTTTGGTCCCATATAGATGGACGGCATGGATGAAACATATAACTCATGGTGGGGTCCCCCTGCCCGTCCATCAGCCACGTAAAATGGCTGGAGGGCATAGATAAAACACGTACATCTGGGTGGGCTCTGACGGTGTGAATAAAACACTTAATGTCACTGTGGGCTCCACGTGGGGCCCACCATAATGTTTATAAGTCATCCAATCCGTTCATAAGGTCACGCAGACCTTAATGAACAGGAAAAACAAATTTCGTATTAATCCAAAACTCCTGGGCCACCTAGAAGGGTTGCAGCGGCAGACGTTCAATCCCACTATTTCCCGTGACGTGCGCCACCTGAGTGTTGTTTACGACTCATTTTTGGGGTGGCCCACTCCCCAGAGGGGACCCAGCAAATGCACGGTGTGGATGATCGAGACACATCAAAGTGGGGCCTACACATGGGACCGTGATCCCTGCCTAGCCACCCCTTCGTTAGGCGCAGGCGCTGCCTACGCGTTCTGCAGCAGCAACGTCAGCGCTGCCTCCTTCTCTTTTCTTTTTTTTTTAAATCAGTTTTCCTATAGTTTTTCACAGGTGGGGCCTACATCAAGAAAATCTGCCCCGCCCATTGTATTCTCCGGCTTGATACCGTCATACAGGGTCCAATATCCATTATGATTTGGCGAGTAAACATCAATGCGAGTTTTTGGACGGTAATAATACTGTTTCCTAAGGTATGGCCCGCTTAATTATCGGATTGACTCCATTTTCCGGCTCAACGCTTAAATTAGGCTGAGCAACGAGGTAGACGGCATGGATTGTGTACATACATCGAGGTGGAGTCTGCATGAGTGGCCCACCATTCCCTTTATTTTGGTTAGCTCGTTAGTACACTCCCATGTCAGTACACGCACTCCATGCTAGCCAACCCTACCATGTCCAGCGTCCAGAGAGGCTGGACGGCATACAAAAAAATGGACATCATGGTGGGTCCCACATGCACGTGGCCCACCTGTTTGATCCACCTGATGTTTATGTTTTCCTTCCCTCTGGGCCCGCTAATGGGCTGGATATCCAACACCCATTCATAAAGTTACATAGTCCTGAATGGGAAAACATATATATCAGATCGATTCAAAACTTCTGTGGCGCCCAAGAAGTTTTCAACGGTGATAATTTAATACCCATTTTCTGGCACACCCGTTTCTTATACCCACCCCATTTTTGGTCTCCTATCATAAAATGACAAGGAAAAATGGATAGCTGGTGTAGATAAAACCCATACATCACAGTGGCCACTCGGAGCTCGTGCCTGTTCCTAGAGACCGACGGGGTAGGACGCAACGATATAGCCTGTATTTTTCTTTCCTATTCTTTTTTTCCTCCTTTTTTTTTCTTAAGATTGAAGTCTGCGACAGGAAACTAGGTGAGGCCCATCTAGATGTTGGTGAGAAATCCACCCGTCCATCCGTTTTTCAAGATCATTATCACGGTGGTCCGATGGGTCCCACATGAAAAATATGATTTATGGTGGGCCACACTCACCCCTTCATCATTATCACCATTCAAAGAGAGAGAGAGAGGGAGAGAGAGAGACGGTGATAGAGAGGAGGGACCCCGCCACTATGGGCCCTCCATTGATACATCACATACATCGAAATGGGTCTCATTGACAAGTGGGCCCTTAAATCATGAAATCAACGGTAGAAACTCAAAGATCACCCACCTCTAGGCCTCCTCCTTGCTCCCTTAGCCTTCTATACTCCTTGCATTCACTTTTGGTGGTGGTTGATGGGATTTTGATGGTGTGGATGAGAGATGAGAGGGTGGGCCACACTTGTGGTTTGGGAGAGAGGAGCTTGGACGTGTGAGAGGTTGTTGCTTGGAGAGATTTTTGAGAAATGAGGAAGAGAGAGAAGTGATGGGTGAAAAGGATGGGTGAGGTGTGATGGGTGATGGGTGGAGTAATGGGTTGTAAGAAAGGGATGGGTGGAGAGAGAGAGAGAGAGAGAGAGAGAGAGAGAGAGAGAGTTGACTTTGGGTAGCTTATGTGAGAGAGAGGTAAGGATAGGGTATGGGTTGCTTGTACTTGACTTGATGTGTGATGTGTACTTGATTGATGGGACATGTCGTAAAGATTCTCTCGGAATTCGTACGCGCGGCGTTTTCTTCTAATTGAACGTAGGCCTACATCTTCTACCTTAGGTATCGGTTTGGTGCGCGAGTCGCGGCGTTGGAAACACGACGATGGCACGGTCGACAAGGTACAGGTTTCGGTTCGAGCCGACTTCGGTATGCAAGTCTCGGCTTAAGATCGCGCGCAAACGTCGGATACGATGCGAAGGTTTCCGGAATTCGACCGGAATGACCGCGGAAGCCAACGGAACGGTACGGACTAGGATACGGGTCTTACAACCTATGCCGATGGCCATTCTGCTCGGACCTCGGTCATCCCACCTTGGAGTGTCTTCCTCGACTCAGAGGCATATCACTTGTAGATAACGGTTGCTCTTCCTATGTGAGGGACCAATTCGGTTTTCTCCACAATAGTGTCAATCAAATATCTTATAGTGCTTCATCGAGCTGGTAGGCAAAAGTGGATTGGCTGGTGTACCACACACCGTCAACCTGACTGGTGTGGGTACGTGTCTTGTGAAGATAAGCGCTGACGCTCCTCGAGCTCTGAATTACACGAACGGTTCAAAGGAAATCAAAGTTATATTGGCCCCACAATGTTGTATTTATTATATCCACACTGATCATCCATTTGGCAAGATCATTTTAGAGCTCGAGCCTAAAAATGAGTAATATCCAAAGCTCAAGTGGACCACAACACAAATAGCAATGGGGATAATGATTCACACCGTTAAAACATTCATAGGGCCCATAAGGCCCACCATAATGTTTATTTTCCATCCAATCTCTTCATGAGGTCACACAGACCTGGATGAAGAGGAAAAACAAATATCATATTGATCCAAAACTTCTATGACCCCAAAAGGGTTTCAATGGTAGACGTTCAATCTCCCACTGTTTTTTGCAATGTGGTCCACTTGATCTTTGGATTTATCTTGTTTTCAACTCAAGCCTTACAATGAGCTCGCCAAATGGACATCAACACATGCCTCATGATGGGACCCACAAAACTTGGTGACATCAACACACCAACTAGGTCGGTGGCGTGTGTTACACCCGCAATCTTGCCTCTGATATCCTATATTTGATGGTCGGCTCATCAAATCTCACCATTATTTAGAATTTATGCTAAAATTAGTAGAGATCAAATGATGTCGGGTTGATTTGATAGGTAACACAACTTTCAAACATACTTGGCGCAACTTACCAGCCTCTCTCTAGACTGGGTAGCCCTGAGGTTCACATTAATTCATTTATTTTATATCCAAGCCATTCATCCATTTTTTTTTCCAAATCATTTTAGGACATGAGCCCAGAGATCCAAATCTTAAGTGGACCATACTATAGGAAATAATAATAATGATTGAACTCCCGACCATTAAAAACTTATTTGGCCCGTCATAATGTTTACTTGTCATCCACTTGTTGATAAGTTCACATGAAACCAGATGAAAGAAAAATAAATAAATATTAACTTGATTCAAAAAATTTGTAATTCATTAATCACTGGTCGTTTCCTATGGTATGGTCCAATTGAGAAATGGATTTGTTTCGTTGGTGGGCTCATGTCCTAGAGTGATATGAAAAAAATAAAAAATAAAATTGAGCGGTTGTCCAGTTGTTCGGTCGTTCCTAGAATGATATTAAACAAAATTTGAGTGGACCATTAAAAACTTATTTGGCTCGTCATAATGTTTACTTGTCATCCACTTGTTGATAAGTTCGCATGAAACTGGATGAAGGAAAAATAAATAAATATCAACTTGATTCAAAAAATTTATAATTCATTAATCGCTGGTCGTTTCCTATGGTATGGTCCACTCGAGAAATTGGATTTGTTTCGTTGTTGGGCTCATATCCTAGAGTGATATGAAAAAATAAAAAATAAAATTGAGTGGTTGTCCGGTTGTTCGGTCGTTCCTAGAATGATATTAAACAAATTTTGAGTGGACCATTAAAAACTTATTTGGCCCGTCATAATGTTTACTTGTCATCCACTTGTTGATAAGTTCACATGAAACTGGATGAAGGAAAAATAAATAAATATCAACTTGATTCAAAAAATTTATAATTTATTAATTGCTGGTCGTTTCCTATGGTATGGTCCACTTGAGAAATTGGATTTGTTTCATTGTTGGGATCATGTCCTAGAGTGATATGAAAAAAATAAAAAATAAAATTGAGCGGTTGTCCGGTTGTTCAGTCGTTCCTAGAATGATATTAAACAAATTTTGAGTAGACCATTGAAAACGTATTTGGCCCGTCATAATGTTTACTTGTCATCCACTTGTTGATAAGTTCACATGAAACTGGATGAAGGAAAAATAAATAAATATCAACTTGATTCAAAAAATTTATAATTCATTAATCGCTGGTCATTTCCTATGGTATGGTCCACTTGAGAAATTGGATTTGTTCCGTTGTTGGGCTCATGTCCTAGAGTGATATGAAAAAAATAAAAAATAAAATTGAGCGGTTGTCTGGTTGTTCGGTCGTTTCTAGAATGATATTAAAAAAAAATTGAGTGGACCATTAAAAATTTATTTGGCCCGTCATAATGTTTACTTGTCATCCACTTGTTGATAAGTTCACATGAAACTGGATGAAGGAAAAATAAATAAATATCAACTTGATACAAAAAATTTATAATTCATTAATCGCTGGTCGTTTCCTATGGTATGGCCCACTTGAGAAATTGGATTTGGATTTGTTTCGTTGTTGGGCTCATGTCCTAGAGTGATATGAAAAAAATAAAAAATAAAATTGAGCGGTTGTCTGGTTGTTCGGCCGTTCCTAGAATGATATTAAAAAAAAAAATTGAGTGGACCATTAAAAAAAATTTTGGCCCATCATAATGTTTACTGTCATCCACTTGTTGATGAGTTCACATGAAACTAGATGAAGGAAAAATAAATAAATATCAACTTGATTCAAAAATTTTGTAATTCATTAATCACTGGTCGTATCCTATGGTATGGTCCACTTGAGAAATGGATTTGTTTTGTTGTTAGGCTCGTGTCATAGAGTGATATGAAAAAAATAAAAAATAAAATTGAGCGGGTGTTCGGTCGTTCCTAGAATGATATTAAAAATTTTTTAAGCGGACTACGTAGATATAAAAAACATACAACGATGTGAGTCCAAGGAAAGAGTCGCACCGTGTTTACTAAGGCCGAGTCCTCACCTGCTCCGCTCCCAGTCAATCACGCCACGACGGTGGACCGTTGAAGGATGCGAATTGGGGACGCGGATTGCGTCCTACCTCCGCCCGGACGGTAATCCGTCCGGGCAGGGCTCTGTGGAGCCCACCGTGAAGTAAGTATTTTATCAACACTGTTAATCGTTTTGATATGATAAATGTAAGTTATGATACAAAAATTGAGGTAGTTTGAGGCTTAAGTGGACCACGAAGTGGGGATTGAATTTCCACCATTAAAAACTTCTTGGGAGCTGGAGAAGTGTCTGATCAATCTGAAATTTGTGTTTTCACTTCATCCAAGCCTGCATGACCTTATTAATAGGTTAGGTGGTAAGAAAACAACACGGTGGCCATTATAAAGGTTTCAACGGTGGGTGTCATTATCACTACAGCTTCCTTTGATGTGGTCGACTGGAACTGTGTATCTGCTTCATTTTTTGTATGATACCTTAAAATGATATGAGAAAAGCGATGAACAGTGTGGATTAAATACTTACATCACGTTGGGCCCCACAGAGCCCTGCCCAGACGGATTACCGTCCGGGCGGGGATAAGACGCAATCCGCGTCCGCGAATTGGGCGCTATCCACGGGACCTGGTTAGAGACGGACGGTCGGCTCTTTTGGGTTGACCGTGATATATGTGTTTCATCCGCACCATCCGTTGAAATAAAAAAAATAAAAAACATATAAAGTTCAAGTGGACCACACTACAAGAAAGATTAGATACGGAATGCTTACCATTGAAAATCTCTCTATGCACAGAAGTTTTAGATTAAGCCAACGTTTATGTTTACACTTCATCCAGGTTTGTCTGACCTTATGAATAGTTTGAACAGCACATAAACATAACCGTGGGCCGTAGGAAGGTGTCAACAGCGGCCATCATTGTCAATATTGCTTCCTATAGTGTGGTCCACTGAAGCGTTCCATCTGATTCTTTTTGGGCCTCGTGACATAAAATGATATTTTAAAATGGATAGACGGCGTAGATAAAACATATACATCACAGTGGGCCCTACATTGCCTCTGCCACGACCGTCCGTCTCTAGCTCGGTACTGTCGGGGTAGTACCCAATCCGCGCGCCCACTACGCAATCCGCGTTCGTAGTAACGACAAGAACCACACTCAATGCAACCGGTAGAAGTGTGTGAGGAAAGAAAATGTGTCACCTCATGGGCCTACATGCAGAGGTGGCCAGAAAAATCTAACCGTCCATCCTATTGCCGCTATTTTGAATGGTCTGTAGTTCAATAATGATGTTGAAAGGACCATCCTTACCATTGGTTTATGGAGTCTATGGTAGACCATTGAAATTCTCTTTTACGGTCCACATTTAACTTACATATCATTGGCCAGAATCATTCGCTCAATGCGAGTTTCTTGCCGTGGCCTGTCTATGCCAGCACGCAAAAATGAAAATATCCCACTCTCGATTGCATGTAGGTCCCACCATGTTGATGTACGGGACCAAAATCAAGCAGGTGCACTCGGAAGTACGTTGGGTGCCAACGGGGTCAATCAAATCTGTTTTAACTGTCCATTACTTCGCCAGATGTGCGGCCCGCCTGGCCGGACTTAATTTTGGAAAAGGGAATTTATCTGGCGGGGGCCACATGATGAGCAAATAGATCTCATGCACGTGTGAAATTCTTGGCACATGTGAGCAGCTGGTAGCTAAGAAATGCAATTAGGAGAGCTGAAAAATGACTAATAAAATCCAAATTATGAAAAGTGTCCTGATGCACCGGTCTTTACAAACGGTGGATGTAGTTGGTGATCCAAACCATTGATATTGTGGACCCTACCATGGATCGGTGATTACTGAAAAGAAATCCAATATTGGAGGTCCCTCCTTTTCTTTCCAGTCAGGAGATTGAGTTAGACAGTTCAAAATACAGAATTGGTCTACGAAAAAAGTCAATAATTAAATGGCTATGATCTTCAAATATGAAGAAGGTTCGTGTCATCTCTCATCTTTGGTTGGTGGTCCCATATGATCAACGTTCTGGATCAACAAACCATAGGTGGGATTTCACCACCTATGGATACTAGAACCCTTGACCGGGTGTTGAAACTCCTTAGCGTATACCATGTGAGAAAGAGTAAAGGATCCAAGAGCGGTTTGGCCTCCCTCGCTCATAACACGCTTTGGTTACGAGGGGTCCACCGTGATTCATGAATTTATCCACACCATCCATCCTTTTTTCTGTATCATTTTAGTGTGTAATCCAGAAACTGAAAAGGATTCAAGGCTCAAGTCGAGCACACAGTGGAGATTAAAAATCCCACCATTAAGTGAGACCCGGCCTCACGGTGTGGGCCTTATCATCGGGTTACTCTAGGGCCACCGTTGATATATGTATTACATATCAAATGAGGCAAATCCAGAAGATCATTTCAATGTATTATTTAAAAAATGAAGTAAATCTAATTATCAAGTAGACTATACCATAACAAAGATTAGTGATTGGCTATTAATAAGCCACAAAAGTTTTGGATTAAGTTGATAGTTATTTTTAATCTCCATACACTTTTATGTAACATTATAAATAGATTGGTTGGTAAATAAATACTACGGAAACATTAATGTACGGCTTAAGAAGTTTTTAATGGTAAGATAGTCAATCATCATTGTTTCTTATGGCTTGTTTCACCTGATAATTGGATTGCTTCATTTATAAGATAATGGCCTAAAATGATCCGGGAAAACAACGAACAGACAACATGAATACATATTGCATACATTAAGGTGGGCTCCAAGATAAGGACTGCACTATCTTAGTTAGGCCCGGGTCTCATTGAATACGCTCTACTCTGATAGACGGCCCAATTAAATTGGAGCAGATTAGATAACATCCGGATCCACCGAGGTGGGTGGGACCCTTGGCCTACTGTGATGAATGTGAGTACATCTATGCTGTCCATCTATATTAAAAGCTTATTTAGAGCATGATCCAAGAAATGAAGTAGATCCAAATCTCAAGTAGGCTGTAATACAAGATACAGTGGTAATCAACCATTAAAAATTTTCTCATGAGCCTCACAAGTTTTGGATCAAGATGATATTTATGTGGTCTCTCCATCTAGATCTTTGTGACCTTATCAACAGGTTGGATGATAAATAAACATTTCGATGAAGCCCATGAAGTTTTTAATATCGTAGATTCAATCACTGCCTTGTTCCTATGGTATGGTCCACATAAAACTTGGATCTACTTCATTTTTAAGATCATGTCTTAAAAGCCCTTTCAAAATAGTTGAACGCGTGGATTTAAGGCACACATATAACTATAAGCCCCACATTGAGGGGTCCCACCCACCTGGGTGGATCCGGTGTCTCACTGCTCCCAATTAAATCCGGGAGTGGATTAGATACCGCTGCCTCACCGAAGGCTGCGCATCCCTACCTTGGGCCCACCTTGATTCATGTATTCTATATCCAGGCTATGAGCCCAAAAAATCCAGCAGGTTCAAATCTTAGGTGGACCATACTATAAGCAAGCAGGGGTTTTTGAATATGACATGATTGAAAATTTTTTGAAAGCTTACACTAATATTTCCAATCTTTATTTCCCATCTAACCTGTTTGTAAAATCTTATAAAACACTAACTTATACTAAACTTTAGATAATGAGTTATTAATAATCAATAACCATTGTTTCCTATGGTATGGTCCACCTAAGATTTACCTTTTATATTTTTTGTAGTTCATGCCTTAAAATGATCCAACCAAATAGATGAACGGGTGAATATAAAATACATGCATAAAATGTGAGCCCAAACATATAGGCTGCATTTTCTTGGATGATGCTCAATTAAATCTAGCCATTTTAATCCTTCATTGAAGTTGATGTTTCTTTACTATAGTAAAATAGTTATAAAGCGTAACGTTGCCAGCTTGATTGGACTGTTTACTGCGACTTTCAAACATACTTTCCACGAACAACTTCCTAACCGTAGTTCAACAATCCAGTGCCAGATCATCACACAATCTGCCCTCCATGCGACGGTAGGCCTGTCGGGGAAAGAATATATGTCACTTCATGGTCGACGTGCCGAGACGGCTATAAAAATCTAATTGTCGATTATATCACCACTACTTTCGAATAGCCTGTACTGCAATAATGGCGCTGAAAGGACAATCCTTACTCGAGTTGGGGATCGCGTGGAGTTAGACCCGACTCGATCTGATTTTAACGTAGGCATGACCCGAGCTCAAACCGGATTAGTACTGTGTCCAGCATGCATAACCCGATCGGATTTGGCGACTAATCTGGACCGAGTCCAACTCAGTGAGAAGTACCGAGTTGACTTGAGTCAGCACCAAGCCGAGTCCAGTGCAGCAGGTATTCACGTGCTGAAATCACCACTCAAAGCCTAGATTCATTTGCTAAAATTGCAGCTTTTACGTCAGCTACGTGGCATCTCATATTTGGATTATGTATATGTACACACACATATATATGAATGGTCATCGGCGCACCGATCCGCACAGCCTTACATACGCACCTCGTCAACAACCGTTTTTTTTTATTTTTTTATTTTTAAAGGATAGAGCCAGTCCGAGAGAGGGGGGTGTGCGTGTGAGATAATCGAAAAGTAGATTTCACGTGAAAGCCTTTCACAGTAAGTTGCTAGGGTGGAAACCTTAGTAGGGCCCACTGTAATGTTTGTGAGAAATTTAACTCATTCATCCGTATGTAAGCTCATTTTAGGACATGGGTCAAAAAATGAGTAATACTCAATACTCAAGTGAGCGAAATATTCGTAAGGCCACAAGTTTTGAATCAGGTTAATATTTGTGTTCTCAATTTATCCTTATGGTAATGATGTTATAAATGGTATGGATGTATCCTATCCATGCCTTCCATCCATTTTTCAAACTATTTTATGTCATGAGCCTCATAAATGTATAAGATCCAATTCTCATATGGACCATACCACCAAAAAGAGTGGTGATTAAACACTTGCCATTAAAAACTTCTCAGGAACCACAAAAGTTTTCAATGAAACTGATATATTCGTTTGCTCTTCATCCAAGTGTGTGTGACTTAATCAATAAGTTCGATGACAAATAAACATTAAAGTGAGCCTCGGGAAGTTTTTAATAGTGGGCATTCAATTGCCACTATTTTTTTGTGGTGTGGTCCACTTGAAATCTAGACCTCCTTCATTTTCAAGCTAATAATCTATAATGATCTGACAAAATACATGGATGGCTTCAATAAAACGCATATATATATATATATATATATATATATATATATATATATATATATATATATATATATATATATATATATATATATATATCATGTGGGGCCTACGTAGCTCTGTAATAGCAGCCTCACTACTAAGGCTGCCAAGACGTAATCCACGTCATGATTTTCTTGAAACTTTTCACATTTCCAAGGCAGCTTAAAAGAAAAATAAATTAATTAATAAAACAATCATGAGAGGGTCTTGAATTTGCGACGTGCATTGACAGGTTGGATTTCTCACAAACATTGCGGTGGGTCTCACCTAAGTTTCGAGGTAGGAACCTCTTGCTAAAGGCTTTCACGGGAAATCCGCATCCTGATTATCTCACACACATTCCCCCTTCTCTCTCTCTCTCTCTCTCTCTCTCTCTCTCTCTCTCTCTCTCTCTCCTTTAAAAAAAAAGAAAAAAGAACACTCTCTTCTCAATGAGAATTCCACCCAAACCTCAATTGTTCCTTACATCTAACTGTTGTGGATGAGATGCGCACATAAGGCCGTGTGAACCGGTGCTAGGTGATCATATATATATATATATATATATATATATATATATATATATATATATATATATATATATATATATATATATATATATATATATATATATAGACACATACACACACACACGAGTTAAGTTTTAGATCTAGTCAAGTTAGTATTGAGTTGGATTTCTAGTTGAGTCGAGTGGCATTACTAGGTGACTTGAACTTGACAAGATTTGAGTTATGATTGAACGAAGTAAACTCGATTTGAATTGACTCACCCACTAAATCAAAACAGATCTAAACGAGTTAGATGGTTTAAGTTTTTCAAGTAGAATTGTCCAATGCCTAACTCTAATTCTTACCATTGATTTATGAAGTCTATTACAGGCCATCTAAAATTCTCTTTCACGGTCCACATTTAACTTACATATCATTGGTTAGAATCATTCTCTCAGCTTGAGTTTCTTGCCATGGCCGGTCTATGCCAGCAAGCAAAAAAAAAAAAAAAAAAGGACATTTCCTGTCATCTGATCTCGACTGCATGTAGGTCTCACCGTGATGATGCACGAGACCAAAATCAAGTAGGAGCATTCGGATTGGAGGCCTCATAAGTAGGGCTGTACATGAACCGGGCTAGCCCGGTTAACTCGCTCGACTTGGCCCAAAAAAGTTTGACTCGGCCCGACCTGGATCTGAGTTCGGGTCGGGACGAACCATTTTCAGTAAAATTATAATATATCTTCTCTCTCTCTCTCTCAATCTCTCTCTTCCTCTCTCTCAATCTCTCTCTTGACTTCTGGAACAGTTCACCGCTCATCTTTAAAGTGACAGTGACTCATCCACCTCATAGACATATAACTTGAACGGCCTAGATTCATCCAAATACAAAATTGAATTATAATGTCCTGACTAGTTAAATTTTTTGTGGAGTCCATAGTTCAACACTATAAACCGTTGATCAAGGGCCTTGTAATGGGACGCGGATTACCTACCAAAGTTCTTCCCATGAACTTGCTGTAAGGTTCGAAACTGGGCCGAGCCGGGTTTGGGCTGGGTGTAGCTGGTGACCTGGCCGGGTTGGGTTGAGCCCAGTTCAACTCGGATCGACTCGTGTACACCCCTACTCATAACTACATTGAATGTGAACGGGTCAATCGAATCTGTTTTAACCGTCCATTACTTTGTTAGTTGTGCGGCCCACCTAGCCAGACTTAATTTTGGAAAAGGGAATTTATGTGGTGGGGACCACATGATGATCAAATAGATCTCATGCACCTGTGAAATTCTCGGCACATGCGAGCGGCTGGTAGCTGAGAAATGCAACTAAGAGAAGTGAAAATGACAAATAAAATTCAAATTGCATTTGATTATGAAAAGTATCCTCATACACCTGTCTTTACAAACGGTGGCCATAGTTTGTGATCCAAACCATTGACATTGTGGACCCTACCATGGATCAGGGATTACTCAAAAGAAATCCAAGATTGGAGGCCCCTGTCTTTCCAATCAGGAGCCTAAGTTGGTTAAAAAAACAGAAATAATCTCCAAAAAAGTCAACAATTAAATGGCTATGATCTTCAAATACGGAAGAAGTTTATGTCATCTGCCATCTTTGGTTCAATAAAACATTGGCCCCACAGTGATGACTGCACTTAGTCGGCTTCCCTTTCACATATGCTTGGCGTGGACGCGGATTGAGTACCACCCCACTTCCAAACCTCGAAACAAGGTTGGGCTATGAAGGGGCCACTGTAATGCATTGGTTTATCCATACCGTCCATCCATTTTAGGAGTACTCAATACTCATCTGTTTTACATAGCAATCTCTGACAGCCGGCCTAGACAAATTTAGGAGTGGATGAGATGCAGCCCCTGATAAGAGGCCTACTTTGATGCACTCATTCTATGTCCACATCATCCATCTATTTTATCAAATCATTTAAAAATGAAGCATATTCAAATATTCGGTGGACCATATTAGGGAAAAATGTGGTGATTGAATGTCTCACCATTAAAAAATCTTTAATGCGTGCATTAATGTTTTTGTAATGTTTATTTGTCATCCAACCCATTAAACCCAAATGAAGTGAAAAACAAATATCATTTTGATCCAAAACTTTTAGATCTATTATAAGTTATTAAGGGTCAATCACTATTGTTTTTTAGGTTATGGTCTACCTTATATTTGCAAAAACGTAGTGGGAGATTAAATGGCTACCATTGAAATGCTCTTGGGGTCACAGAAGTTTTGGATCAATATGATATTTTTTTTTTCTTAATCATCGAGATATTTATGACCTTATGAACATATTAGATGGAAAATAAATATTATTGTAGCCTTACAAATGTTTTAATAGTAAAAATCATTATACCAATGCTATGGCCTATGGCCAATTGAGCTTTGTATATGATTCATTTTTTGGCTCATGCTCGGAAATGATCTCCACAAAATAGGTGGACAATGTGAATATAATAAATACATCATTTCGGGAGTGGGTAACTTTGATATACTTTGAACCATTCGTACAGTGCGGAGATGGAGGGGCGTCAGCGCTTTGCTTGTCTTCACACCACACGTGCTTACACCAGCTATACAGGCAGCTGGTGTGTGGTATACCAGCCAATCCGGTTCCATCAACGTCGGCCACCTGGTAAGGGAAGCAGATTGGCTGGTGTACCACACACCAGCTATATATACATGATGTATTGACATCCAAAAGTTCTATGGATCCCATCACAAGATATGTTTTATATCTAAACCGTTCATCTATTTGGCGGGCTCATCTTAAGTCTTGAGCTTAAAAATAAGACAGCTCTAAAAATTAAAAAGAGCACACCGTAAAAAATAGTGGGGGATTAAATGTCTACCAGTGAAGCCTTTTTTGGGCGCAGAAGTTTCAGATTGATATGCATTTTTTTTTCTCCGTGATACCATGAGAGGATCCCGCACACGATATCGGGAGAAGAATCCTCGTACAAATAAATGCTCCAGCAGCCTATAAAAGAAGGACCTCCCTCGTCTGGTAGGGTAAGGCAAAAATTCTATCTCAAAACCCCTCAATACGCTTAGACCAGAATCGGGCCCGACTTTGGCACGGAGGGTCCCCGCTTAAGTCGTGGTCTCCTTTGTCCTCTTTTTGTGCAGGGTACACGAAGGTCTAAGAGGGCGAACCAGATATTCGCATCAACACTTTGGCGCCGTCTGTGGGAACTGAAAAGAAGCCATCTCATACTTCTATATTGAGTTCCATGGTGATGACTAGAAGGGCGGTCCCAGAAGAAGATTTGAATGAGATTGCGATTACGGGGCCAGCGGGTCCACGCGGTCCCCGCAGGCCAGAACCCACCTAACAACCGCCAACGAGGAGCGACCAGAACAAGAACAATCAACGGGTCGCGACGATGGGCGGTTGGACAAGGAGGTTCAAGAAATCCGGTCCGATATGAACATGATGAAGCAGATGCTGGAATGATGGAACGAATGTATCAGCAGCAAATGCAACCACTCCCGCATCCTCAAGGGGAGATAGCGCACGTACCGACTGCGCGGTTGATCCTCAACCTTCGGCGCCAGTCTTTGCGGCCGAGCCAACCCCAAGGCGAGTCAGAACCATCTCCAGCGGGCCAACGCTTCCCTGCCCCGACCGATCTTCGACACGAGATAGATCGAAGAAGGCGCAACCGCCCTTCCATGGAAGGCACTGCAGAGCAGAGAACCTTGGAAAGCCGATATTCAAAATTTTAAAAGAGAAGTGCGGAAG
This sequence comes from Magnolia sinica, assembly GCF_029962835.1. NCBI lineage: Eukaryota > Viridiplantae > Streptophyta > Magnoliopsida > Magnoliales > Magnoliaceae > Magnolia > Magnolia sinica. The sequence goes on from NC_080577.1 coordinate 2,618,984, forward strand.
AAATGGCGAAAGAGATGGCGGACATAAAGCATGGCCGGAATATGTAATTCGACCATATCCGAAGCAAAGGCGTCCCCCTTTGTGGACTCGGTAATGAAGGCTCTGTTGCCCGAGAGGTTTCGCTTACCTCAAATCACTCCTTTCACCGCAAGACCGACCCGACTGAGCACATCGAATGCTTCATAACCTATATGGAGCTCCACGATGCCTCGGATGCGGTGAATGTGTCGGGCCTTTTCTCTTACATTGACCGATGTAGCTCGACCGTGGTTCAAACAATTGAAACCAAAGTCCATCAGCTCATTGTTGAGCTGAGCGACGCCTTCCTCACAAACTTCATCGGCGGAAAAAGAAATTGAAGCCCCCGCACATTTGAACAATATAGTTCAAAAGCGGGAGAGCTATTGAAAGATTATATCAAGCGTTTCAATTTCGAATCCCTTCAGGTTCGAAAACATTCAGAAGAAACGGCTCTCAATGCGCTCATGCAAGGAGTTAGAGATAAGCCATTCCTGGCATCTCTAGACAAAACTCCGCCTGATACTCTGGCAGAATTTATGGCACGGTCAGATAAGTATGCAAACGCCGAAGAAACGTGAATTCTGCGTGAAACCAAAACTTTGGTCAAAGAGTCGGCCAAAAAGGAAGCCGACTCGGCCGGAGGAAGGAAACGCAAGGATGATCAAGCGCATGATGAGCGAAGGTCAGGCAAACGGCCAGATCGAAGATTTTCCATATATACCCCCCTGAACAAGACTCAGGAACAGGTATTGATGGAAATCAAAAGCGAAGGCTTTGTCAACTGGCCCAGTAAGCTCAGGAGTAATCCTAATCGGCGGGACAAGGATAAATACTGCCATTATCACCGTGATCACGGGCATAACACAAGTGATTGCCGTCACCTAAAAGAAGAGATCGAACGACTCATAAAAGACGGCCGACTCAGAGAACATATGGTTAAAGCTGGGGCAGCTGAGGCACGCCCGACCGAGAGTCAGCCTATGGAAGAAATCCGGACGATTATCGGCGGTCCACAAGGTGGGGGCGACTCAAACAATGCTCGAAAGAATCACGCGAGGAAGCTCAGTCAGCCTAAGTCCGAGCTTATGATTATAGATCGGCCACCAAAGGAGAAGAAAAGGGAAAGATATTGCATCTCGTTTACAGAGGAAGATGCCCGAGGTATCTATCACCCCCACGATGACGCATTGATTGTCACCCTGACTATCGCTAACCGAAAAGTGTTCCGGATACTCGTCGATACGGGGTCATCTGCAGACGTGTTATTTACACAGGCGTTCGACAAAATGGGGATCGAACGATCCATGTTACGCCCAGTTCGGACCCCGTTGATCGGTTTCTCCGGAGGACAGGTACTGCCCGAAGGGATTGTCTCGTTACCACTCACTGCTGGTAGTGCCCCACATCAGACGACGATGATGGTTGATTTCTTGGTCGTCGATCAACCCTCAGTATACAACGCAATACTCGGCCGACCTTCATTGAGTCTCCTCCAAGCCGTGGTATCCACATACCATCTTTCACTGAAATTTCTGACTGAGTCGGGAGTAGGAATTGTCAAAAGAGACCAGCAAGATGCGAGGCGTTGTTACATGATAGCTGTAAAGGGAACCGCCGACAAAAGTCCGATCAACATATCAACGATCGAATCATTAGACCCCCGGGGCGAGAATCATGAACGAGGGCAACCGGCCGAAGATCTTATCTCAGTCCCCTTGGTCGAAACAGATGAATCCAAGACGGTACGAATTGCCTCGTCCTTACAGTCCCCCTTGAAAGAAAAGCTGATAGCCCTGCTCCGTAGGTACGCCGACGTATTTGCATGGTGTCATGAAGATATGCCCGGGATCGACCCCTCTGTGATGACTCACTGACTCAACATCGATCCGTCGTATCGACCGATCCGACAGAAGCGACGACCGCTCGGCCCTGAACGATACGCCATCATTGAAGAAGAAGTCAATAAACTCCTCCAGGCTAATTTCATAGAAGAAATACACTATCCGTAATGGGTCGCGAATGTCGTGCTTGTAAAGAAATCCAACGGAAGTGGCGAGTCTGATGTATTGACTATACCGACTTAAATAAAGCCTCCCCAAAGGATAGCTTTCCGCTTCCGAGGATAGACCAGTTGGTAACATCCGGACATGAGCTCCTTAGCTTCATGGATGCTTATTCGTGGTATAATCAAATTGTAATGCATCAAACAGATAAATCAAAAACTACCTTTGTCACCGACAAAGGCCTTTATTGTTACCGAGTGATGCCATTTGGTCTGAAGAATGCCGGCGCAACTTATCAAAGATTAGTTAACAAAATCTTTGCTCGGCTTATAGGTCGAACCATGGAAGTATACATTGACGACATGCTCGTCAAAAATATACACGCTGCAGATCATGTGAATGATTTGGAAGAAATGTTTCTCATCCTACGGAAGTTTCGGATGAAGCTGAATCCGAGTAAATGTGCTTTTGGAGTGGGCTCTGGAAAGTTCATCGGTTTCTTGGTTAGTCAGCGAGGAATAGAGGCAAACCCTGAGAAGATAAAGGCTTTGTTTGATATGGAATCCCCTAAAACCATTAAGGACATCCAAAGGTTGACTGGACGAGTCGCAGCACTTAATCTGTTCCTGTCCAGAGCCACGGATAAATGTCTCCCTTTCTTCAAACAGTTGAAAGGGAGACAAACAATGAGTTGGACGGAAGAATGTGAAGCGGCATTCCAACAATTAAAATCATATCTCGGTTCTCCACCTCTCTTATCAAAACCCGAATCAGGGGAGTCCCTGCTCCTTTACCTAGCAGTATCCGAGGCAGCGGTTAGCTCGGCTTTGATACGAGAATCCGAAGGAAAGCAACTGCCGGTTTATTACGTCAGCAAAGCGTTATTGCCAGCAGAAACGAGATACCCAAGCTTAAAAAAAGTGGCCTTGGCTTTAATAACTTCCTCTCGCCGACTCAGGCCGTATTTCCATGCCCATACCATCATCGTGATGACCGATCTTTCGCTCCGCCAGGTGCAGAAACCCGAAGCTTCCGGCCGACTCACGAAGTGGGCTATCGAACGAGTGAGTTTGACATTCAATACAGATCAAGGTAGCAATCAAAGGGCAAGGCGTAGCTGATTTTATTGCCGAGGGTACACCACCAACCGAACTCCCGGCCAACGATATGCCAAAGGATGTTGCGGTTCCAGCAACGACCACTCCCCCGACCCGTACCTTTCCTGGAAACTGTTTGTCGACGGTTCTTCCAACTCGAAGGCAAGTGGGGCGGGGGTTGTGCGAAAACCCCGATCATACCTATATACGTATGCCTTACGACTTGGATTCCAAGCGTCGAACAATACAACAGAATATGAAGCATTGTTACTCGGCCTCCGACTCGCCGCTAGCATGGAAGTCACGCACCTAAATGTTTTCAGCGACTCTCAGTTGGTTGTTAATCAAGTTACCGGTGTATACCAGACACGGAAAGACCAATTAAGAGCATACATGAAGAAAGCGAAAGAACTTATCAATGGATTTCAACTCTATCGTGTCACTCGGATCCCTCGTACAAAAAACGGCAAAGCCGATTTATTAGCAAAGCTCGCCTCCGCCGATGTAGATGATATACCCAGTCCGTCCCTGTCGAATACGTCGATAAGCCGAGTATAAATGAACCAATTAGCGAGGCCATCAATACAATCGACTCGGAACCATCCTGGACCGATCCGATCCGCCAATACCTTGACAAGGGAAAGCTGTCTGAAGATCGTGCCGAGGCTCGACGAGTTAAGATCCGGGCCTCCCGTTACACCATACTCAACGGAACCCTTTATAAGAAAGGGTACTACGCCCCGTTGCTGCGTGCCTCAAACCCCGTGAGGCGAACTATGTATTACGTGAAATCCTTGAAGGAATCTGCGGAAACCACTCTGGAGGGTGATCTCTCGCCCACAAGGTTCTACGACAGGGATATTACTGGCCCTCTATCCAATACGACGCTCGCAAGCTCGTCCAAAAATGCGACAAATGTCAACGGTTCGCGGCAATTCCGAGGCTAGCCCCCGAGGCACTGACGCCGATGACTGGTCCCTGGCCCTTCGCACTGTGGGGTGTCGACATCATAGGTCCACTCCCTATGGGAAAAGGTCATACCAGTTTGCTGTGGTAGCAGTGGATTATTTTACAAAATGGGCCGAGGCGAGCCATTAGCTAAAATAACCGAGCGGAAGATCACCGAATTTGTGTGGAAAAACATTATCTCGCCGATTCGAGTACCCGTACCATTATTACGCAATGGAAGGCAATTTGATAATAGAAGCTTTCGCGAGATGTGCGACAACCTCGGAATCAGAAACGTCTATTCTTCGCCTCATCATCCTCAAACTAACGGACAAGTAGAAGCGGTTAACAAGATTATCAAGCAACATTTACGAACCAAGCTTGACCGGGCCAAAGGAGCATGGGCCGAAGAGCTCCCAAAAATTCTCTGGGCTTACCGAATTACAGCTCGAACCGCCACAAGAGAAACGCCCTTTTCACTCGCGTATGGCTCGAAAGCCGTCACTCCCGTTGAAATCGGATTACCCTCGGCTCGAGTCACTTCGTTCAATACGGAAGAAAATGAAGAACTCCTTGCACTCGGGCTCGACCTTTTGGACGAACAAAGGGAAGTGGCGCGGTTGCGCACGGAGGCACGACAACGACAAGTGGCTCGGTTCTACAATACCCGAGTTAAGATCAGGAGGTTTCGAATGAGAGATATGGTTCTCCGAAAAGTATTTTCCAATACCAAGGAATTTGGATCGGATTACGTTGGGACCCAATTGGGAAGGACCCTATATCGTCCTCGGGCACCATCCGACCAGAAACGTATCGGCTAGAAGATCTAAACGGATAATCATTGCCTCATCCTTGGAACGCGAGCACCTCAAGATTTACTATCCATAGCTCGGTACTCAATGTTTAAAAACTCTGAACTAAGAAAGATTGAAGCCAAGTCAAATGAATAAAACTAAGTGTTTTCTTTCATTTATCAACCACATGCGAGTACAACATGTGAATACATCGATTTAAAAAAACAACACAAGGGGCCCTGGTTACCGTCCGGTAGGAACGATACCCCAAGCGTTCTCGCATATACCGGCCTCATCCCCAGCAGTGACTTCAGCAGCGCCGCCCGGGTTCTCGGATTCTGAGGCTCCTCCTCCCTCGATTTCTGAGAGATCAAGGTCAGGAAAAGATTTCTTAATGTCCTCGACGCATTCCAGATATCCGCTTTGGAACAAGCGGTCCCTCTCATCCTCGAACTCCGCCGACTCAAGAAAAGCTTGGACGGCTTGGTCCCTAGCCTTCTCAGCCTCCCGAGTCTTCTCGTTGGCCTGCTGAATATGCTCCGCCGCCTCAAGCTTAGCCCGAGCCAAGTCATCTGCACAAGAAGCATGGACTGCGAGAACTCGTCGGTTCTCTTCTTCAGCTCTGGATAGGAGAGCCAATACCCGAGTAACCTCGGCTTGCGCTTCATCGAGGGCTCTCCTGGAGGAAGCCGCCTCTGCCTTTGCGTCTTCGACATTCGGGCAAGGGCCGCCTCGCCTGTCAGAATGCCGACCCGAGTTTCGGCATCCTCGCGTCGCCCTTCGGCTTCCGACAGAAGAGTCTGCAGCCGATGAGTCGAAGATAACTCTTTGCTGGCCTTAATCAAGCAGGGAGCGAGTTCAAAAAGCACCCTTGCTGCATGGCCGACGGTTTGCGATGAAGGAGCGTTGTAGAGGCTGATGAACTCTTTTTCGCCCCCATGGGCTAAGGCCCAGGGAACCATCCCCGACACCACCTTCTGCAGGACGGACGGCCCTTCTTGGTTCGTTTCCTCCCCTCTGGAGGATGCAGTCCTCGTCTCTTCTTCCCCTCTGGAAGACGCAGCCCTAGCCTCTTCCTCCTGTCTCGGAACATCCGTCGCAACGTGTCCCGAGTCGGGTGCCGCCTGAGGTTCCGAGGCTGCGGCCACCGCCGCTTCCACCCTTTCTTCCGGGTCAGAAATTACGACGACAGAAGGGGCTGAATAACTCGCAGGCTCCTTCTCCTTCCGCACCACTCTTTGCCTCTTCGGCGGCCGAGGCTCCGATAGAAGAACTGATCGCGGAGGAGCCTTTAACTTCGTAACCGCCCTAAGAGGAGGACGAGCTCCAGTCATTTCCGAGGGAGCCGGTTCGGGAGCAATCCTGAGATTGGGTCGAGCTTCGGGCAAATCTAAAAATAATAATAAAAAAAAATGAAGTAAGTCAGGGAAAATTCAGAAGATGCATGAAGATACATTTTCAATTATGCTTATATGCAACACGTGGTGGCACAGAGTTCGCGCTTAACCATCATACAAAAATGAAACACAATAGCCATATTCATTTCAATCGCTTTCACCTTTTTCATTTTGCCGCTTCTTCTAATATCTATTGTTCTATTGTCTTCCTTCTCAGTTGTCAAAAATAAAGAAGGACAAGGGAGAAGACCCAAGTCACCTGCTCTCTGGAACGCCCGAGGAACACGAGCCTCGCAGGACCCGGACTCAGCCGTCTCCCAGCGACCACAGGCCCAAAACCAACGTTCTCTCCAATGTTTGTTGGAAGTGGGAGGGTCAGTTATTAGGGAGCCGCCTCCGCCCCGCCAAGCAGCGAAGACATAAAAGCCGGGGTAGTTCGGGTTCACGCGCACTTGGTACAAGTGGAGAAACTCGTCGACTGTTAGCAGCGGTTGTTCCATCTCATCCCACAACACCGCACACCCGAATAAGTTTCTCCACCCATTCGGAACTATTTGCCCCGGGCTGAATGCGAGACAAAACTCCCCGGACAATGGCCTGAAGGGGCAGACACAAGCCGCATTGCATTGAGACTTGGTAGATCGCGACCGCCCCAGCAGGAGGATGATCCGGCAAGTCATTCGAACGGGGGAGATAAGTGATAACCGATTCGGGGATGTGATACCCGATTCGGATTCTGTCTAAATCCGCCTCAGTCAAAACTGAAGGAACCGGGCCGCTTAGATCATCCCCCGATCCTTCTCCTTCAGACTCGGCGTGTGCCGACTCATCAACAGGAACCGACCCAGAGGTTCCCTCGGCAATCAACATCTCCTCTTCTTCCTCCTCTTCTTCCTCCATGCCCCTTGAAAAATTAGGCCTTCCCGGGCGGGTCAATAAAGACGACCCACCACGAGAAGGATCAACGGAAGCAGGGCGCTCCGCCGGAGCTTCAGTAACCCTCTCAGAAAGAAAAGCAGCGTTCGCATCAACTGCTATCTCTGTCAGTAAGGAAGGCGATTCCGCAACATTCCAAAAATGTTGCGCTTTGCCTTCATCTCTGGAAACTCCCTCCTGGGGACTTCGAGGACCTCTAGCCGCCATTATCACTAAATAAAGAGGAAGGAGAGACTCACCGGAGGAAGAAAGGAAAACGGAAATGGTGAAAGGAGGCGCTGGTAGTTAAGAGAGAGGAAAGGAAGAAGACGCAAGACCGAAAAAGCTCCAAAGGAAAAGCAAAGCGGGAATGGCAGTAGAAGTTCGAAATGCGGGACCCCCACCATTTTATAAGATTGCCATGTAGCGGAAGCAATTAATGGGGAAATGATTCGACGCCTGCATCGACTCCCCCACTCGACACGTGGCGCACGTCTACTGACGACAATAATGCCCTTGCTACGTGTCCAACCCTCATTGGCGGGGTGAGCGATTTGACGGCTGACGGCGCATGCGATGTCAGAAATTGAACCGTCTCCCGTCAAAGGCGACACAGAATGCATTAAATGACTACTTATTGTCTCGGACTGAGCTATGAACCGACTCAAAACTCGCTACTCCTAAGTGTCATATGAAACACACGGAGTAAGGGGGCTTACTGTTGGGGACAAAAGATACGGAGTTCGGAGACTCGGACTCTATGCCTCGGGTCGCCAAAGGATGTGTCGGATCCGAGGCATGGTTTACTGAGCCGAGACAGAAGTTGAGTCGGCTCAGACTACACATCAGCAATCCGGGCATGCATCGGGCCGATCTTCTTATCGGATTGGCCAGCGCAAGATAAAGCCTCATTGTGAATATAATAAATACATCATTTCGGCAGTGGGTAACTTTGATATACTTTGAACCATTCGTACAGTGCGTAGATGGAGGAGCGTCAGCGCTTTGCTTGTCTTCACACCACACGTGCTTACACCAGCTATACAAGCAGCTGGTGTGTGGTATAACAGCCAATCCGGTTCCATCAACGTCGGCCACCTGGTAAGGGAAGCAGATTGGCTGGTGTACCAGACACCAGCTATATATACATGGTGTATTGACATCCAAAATTTCTATGGATCCCATCACAAGATATGTTTTATATCCAAATTGTTCATCTATTTGGCGGGCTCATCTTAAGTCTTGAGCTTAAAAATAAGACAGATCTAAAAATCAAGTAGAGCACATTGTAAAAAATAGCAGGGGATTAAACGTCTACCCTTGAAACCTTTTTTGAGTGCATAAGTTTCAGATTGATATGAATTTTTTTTCCTCTTCACCTATGTATATTTTACCTTATTAACAGATGGGATGAAAAACATATGTTTTGATGGGCCCTATGGATTTTTTAGCTGTGAAAATTATTATCCTTTTTGCTATTTTCAATGTGGTCCATTGAGCTTTGGATATGATTCATTTTTTATATACTACTCTAAAATAATCTTCAAAAACGGATGAACAGCACACATATGATAAATACATCATTGTGTAGCTATATAACTTTGATCTCATTTTAACGGAAACGGATTGGCTACTCCTCCAGACGCCAGCTATGTGGCTGGGGGTCGGTTCTTTGTGGGCCCCATCATGATGTATGTGTTTCATCCATTCCGTTCATCCATTTTTACTGGTCATTTTATGGCTTGATCCCAAAAATGAGAGGGATATAAATCTCAGGTGGACAACACCACATGAAAACAATTGTGATTTGATATCCACCATTAAAATCCTCCTAAGGCCTACTTTATTGTTTATTTGACATCTAATCCGTTGATTAGGTCATACAGGCCCAGATGAAGGGAAAAAACAAAATTCAGATTGATCCAAAACTCTTATGACCCCCAAAATATTTCTAATTGTTGACACTTATTCAACATTGTTTCCTGTAATGTGGTCCGTTTGAGATTAGATATTACTCATTTTTGGTCTCATACCTTAAAATGAGATGTAAAAATAGATAGACAGCATGGATGAAAAACATATGTCGTGATGGGTCCACAAAGTACGGACCATCAGCCATTGGGTGGGGCTAGGGGAGTAGCCAATCCGTTTCCCATTTTAACCGTTCGTACAACTCGGAGCTCGAGGAACGTCGGCTCTCGTCTTCACACGACACGTATCTACACCAGCTATATAATTGGTGGGTAGTACATCAGCAAATCCGCTTCCCATGGTTACGGCCGCACATCAACGCGGATTAGATACTGACAGGTTGAGTAGCCAGTCGGCTACTGAAGTGACGCCATGAAGTTCTATAGGCCCCACTTTGATGTATGTGTTGTATCCGCACCGTCCATTCATCTTGAGATATCATTTTAGAGTATGAACCAAAAATGAAGAGATAAAAATCTGTAGTGGACCCCACCATAGAAAAACAGTGGGGAGAGTGATTCCCACCGTTGAAACTATCCTAAGGCCCACCATAATGTTTATTTTAAATCCAACCTGTTAAAAAGTTAAAAAAGTCGTGAAAGAAGGTAAAACACAAATATCAGGTTGACCTAAAACTCTCTTGGCTTTTAGAAGTCTTTAATGGTGGGCATCACTGCCCCACTGTTTTCTATGCTGGGGTCCATTGGAGCTTTGGATTTAACTCATTCTTTGGATATTACCCTAAGATTATCTCTCAAAATGGATGGACGGCGTGGATACAAAACATACATTATGGTGGGGCCAACGAAACTTAGTGACGTCACTTAAGTAGCGAGACGCGCTACTCAACCTGTCAGTAGCTAATCCGCGCCCGCCGCACCTTCTCGAATAAGACATGAGACGCACCAAATCCGCTCCCATCAAATCTTGGCATTGTCGATGCATGTTTCATTGAACTTGACACAACGTTGCGAGTTAGAGTGGAATGCGTGCTGCAACTTTTAAACATGCTTTCTGTAATTGGCTTTCAAACGACGGTTCAATCAATGCCGCCGCGTCGGACCACCACGCAGTGACAAGAATCACACTCAATGCTTCCGGTAGAAGTCTGGAGGAAATAAAATATATCACCTCATGGTCCCACATGGTCAGAAAAATCTAACCATCTATCCTATGGCCGCTAATTTGAATGGCCTGTAGTGCAATAACGATGCTGAAATGATGATCCTTACGATTGATTTCTGAAGTCTATTGTGGGCCATCGAAAATTCTCATTCATGGTCCACATTTAACTTACGTAGCATTGGTCAGAATCATTCGCCCAGTGCAATTTCCTTGCCGTGGCCAGTCTATGCCAACACGAAGAAAATGGACGTATCCGATTATCTGATCATGACTGCATGTTGGTCCCACCATGTTGATGCACGGAACCAAAATCAAGCAGTGCACTCGGATTGCAGGCCCCACGAGCTCATTGAATGTGTGCGGGTCAATCGAATCTGTTTAAACCGTCCATTACTTTGCTAGATGTGCAGCCCGCCTGACTGGACTTAATTTTGGAAAAGAGAATGAGTCCGGATCCCCAGTTGGCCAAAAGATACGACTTGCCTGCTTTTTACGTCGTTTGCTGAATAGTGATTGATCTACCTTAATCACCGATGCAATCTCACGGTCCAATTAGACTCCAACAACTACGATTTTGCTGCTTGACGCAAACAGAAGATCCGTTACATCCGTATTCAGAATGAATTTATCACGTGCGGACTGAATGATGAGCAGGATCTCATACACGTTTAAAATTATTGGCACATGTGAGCCGCTGGGAGATGAGAAATGCAACTAGGCGGGCTCAAAATTGACAAATAAAATCCAAATTGCATCAGAAAAATGTCCTTATGCACCCACCGGTCTGTACCAAGGGTGGCCATAGTTTGGTGATCCAGACCATTGATATTGTGGACCTTACCATAGATCGCGGACAACTCCAAAGAAATCCAAGATTGGATGTCCTGGCTTTCCAATCAGGGGCCTATGATAGACAGCTCAAAATACAGAAACTCTCGACGATAAAAGTCAATAATTAAATGGGCGCGGTCTTCAAATATGGAAGAGGTTTGTGTCTATCTCACATCTTTGGTCGGTGGTCCCGTACGGACCAACAAACCATGGGTCCCACTTGTACAAAATGGTGCACGGTATGTACATTCTCGAGCATGAGGACTACAAAATGGCTTCTCACAAGTCCACACGCACGTGCCAAAAGCAGCCCATCCATGCGTGCCGACATGGCACATGGTGCAAGATCCAAGCAGTCAATTACGTGGATCCTGAATGTTTAAATGATGTTGCTTAAAGTCAGGCTGGTCCACTCATCAGATGGCAAAAATATCATAAAAATTGGACGGCTTAGAGAAACTTTTTTCTGGCCGTCCATTTGTTTCTTCAACCATGGCCTCCCTGATAAGTGGGCTAGTAGTATTTCAGGGTTAGAGCATCTTCAGAGTCAGACTCACCTCATGGACGGCTTAGATCTCATATCTGTAGATCATACCTGCAATATACATGTACCTCAATCCTGCCCATCCGAATTGTGGGTCCCATTACACGGATCATTGCTCAAGAATCACACGCTTTGGATTATCCTAACCATCCAAATCCAAGTCGTAAACCAGATGGTTGAAATTATCCCTGGGTTGTGATTTCGTAGCTATGCTCTATCCACGACAGGGCCCATGGACTAGAAAGTTGGAATCAGCCACATCCACTTATATGGTGAACCAAATATTATTTATCAACGGCTAGATATTATTTTCTATGGTGTGGCCTGCCTGATGAATGGATGTGGCCTATTTTTGCACAAGTTGATTCTCATGGTGGGATCAACCTAATTGGAAGGGTTGGATGTTGCAAACACATGAAAGGTTGAAGGTTATCCACTCGGTAGATGGTATGTCATCGTCCAACGCGTTGGACAGAATGAACTTTTTGTTCACGGATTGGTTCGATATGATCTTGCAATGGCCATCCAACGCATCTGGCAACAACCCTGCCGTTCGTCGCAGATGCACGTGCATCATACTTACAAAAGATTGCTCGAAGAGGTGCTCGGGTGTCACATCCCTGCGAAATCCAGGCCGCTCATTTGGTGAACCCACCATGCACATACCCTGGCCCCAAATTAGTCAGTTCCACTCATCAGTGGGCCACCTGTGCATCAGAAAAATGCCGGGATTCCCCTCCTTTTATCCGGACTGTGATTGGCTAGTGTAGCAGTGGTAAAAGCTCCGTGGGTTTGATGTATGTGTTCTATCGACCATTCATTTTTCCACCCTATTTCAAGGTACCATACCAAAAATGAATTAGACCCAAGTAAGTTCTTTCGATGCTAGGTCGGATCTACTTCGAAAATTGTCAGAAAACCACCCGGTTCTCCTTTTTTCAGCTCATTTTAATACATGCGACGAAGAAATAAGCCGGCTCGAAAACCGAAATGATACATGAATGTTTCAACAGTGGTCACCAAAAATCCATTATTTCCTCTCATGTTACTCACTTTGAGTTTTGGATCCACCTCATTTTTAGTCTCTTGTTCTAAATTGTTATCTAAAAACGCATGAACGTGGTGGATTTCTCGCAGACATAGCGGTGAGCCCCACCTAACATCGGATTACACCTTGATTTATTTGTTTGTCCGCTTTGTCCATCCATTTTACCAGATAGTTTTAGCACTTAAGCCCAAAAATGAATCATATAAATGTTCAAATGGACCACACCATGGGATGCAGTTGATTTAAATGTCTACCATTAAAAATTTCTCAAGGGCCATAGAAGTTTTGGATCAAGCTTATATTTGTATTCACCGTCCATCCATGTCTTTATGATCTCATGAACAAGTTGGATGACAAATAAACATCACCGTGGGGCCTAGCAAGGTTTCAACATTGGAAATCATTATATTCACTGTTTTCTGTGATATGATCCACTTGATCTTTGGATATGCTTCAATTTTAGGATCAATCCCTTAAATTATATGGAAAAATGGATGGACGGCATGGATAGTACGTGTACATTTAAGGTGGGCCTAACCAAGTATATTCAGTACACTAAGAGCATACTGCGTAACTCATTACACATTTCGATTTTCCTAACATCTCAGTTAGAGGTGTACACGAGTCGAACCACTTACTGACCCCAGCTCGACCACTTGTTGACCCCAACTTGAACTTGGCTCGGCTCGGTCCTCGAGCCTGACTAGCCAGCTTAGCTCGGTTCGGTTAGCAACTCAAGCCAATTCGTGCCAAGATCGAGTTGTGTTCACCCGTGCAGCATTTTCACAAACACATAATCTGCACCTTCAAAACCTTACTGTATGTAAAACAACAGCAGTGATTTTACATGCATGTTATCAAACACCTTTTAAGCAACATAAAAATCAAAAAAAAAAAAAAAGGGTATTTTTTCATATATGTACCTTCCTTGCCACTAACCACTTCATTGAGTCATTTCATCAAACACTTAGTGAGCAACAACAATATTAAAATAATTTGAAAATAGATAGGAGATATTTTCAAGAGAACAGGAAGAGAGGAATGGCATCAGCAGTCGGGATCAATCATTACCATTAAAGTCGACTCGGTTCGAAAGGAGGAGAGTCAGTCTAGATGATTTGAGCACAGACCGCTGGGGCTAGGGATGGGTGAACGGGTAATGGCATAAATTTTTATTTTTATTTTTTAAAGTTATATATACTTGACTCAAAAATTGAACGATGGCGTTCCGGGCTGAACCGAGTTGAGTCAAACTTAATACCGAGTTGAGTCGACTTGAACTAAGTCAAGTTCGGACTCGATTCGAAATACTCCGATCTCATTAAAATTGACTTCACTCGGCTCGAACACAATTCCAATCAGTGTTGGGTCGAGCTTTTCCAAGCTGTTCCGACGGAGCTAAAGAGCTAACTCAACTAGTGTACACCTATAATCCAGTGCACAAGGTAGGTGCAATAGGCTTTCACAGAAAATCCGCGTCCGCATGGAACCAAATCCCCCTCGACCAATGCCTGGTAGACACGTCTGGCATCTTCTCACGCCCGGCATGTGCCTGGCGTTGCTCATAAAGGGGGAATCGGAAGGGCATATGCTGCGTGGGGTAAAAAGAAGAGTCAAGAGAAAATTGGTAGCCTTCCATTCTTCGCTGGAGTAGGAAGGAGGTGTCCAACTGATAGTGGAAGCGAATCTTGACCGTAGAAAGGAATGCGGTTCTCATCCTCCTTCAACCAAAACCCCACAAAAGATATCTTTTACGGAAACATTGTTTAAAAAGGCTATTTCCCAGATACTATTATAATTGCGGGCACCTATGTTTTTAATGTACAAAAAGTAAGTTTTGGATGCTCTTTTTCTTTTCGGAAATGCTTTGATACTCTGTTAGAGTGTGATGTATGATACGCAGGCACTTGAAACTTACTTAGATGTTGCATACTTGGAATAGATGTAATTAATTTCTACTAACTGTCCAAATATGGGCCCAGTTTAGATGTATCATGAACCAAAAAGCACGCATGTTTGATTATCTGGCTATTGAATTGGTGGCCATTTATTGGACGGTTAAAATGGAATTATCCAATGGTCTATTTTAACAAACAAGTGTCCGCAGATCAGAGGTTAGAATCGTTCCACCAGCCTAATTTAAAAGTTAGTTTTCAACCATTCAAACGGTTTAATTTGAGTTAACATACGTTACGTGTACACGCTTTTTAGTTCCTGCGTATCAAGCGTCATACGCTGCCTGAGTACCATAGATTCACCCCACCTCTCTTTTTCTTTACCACACATCTTACCGTAACATGCAAAAAGCGAGTGTGGAAAAGACATTTTAGAAGTACATCCAGCTGCATCTGATTTATCATGCAGCCTCATCATTCATGCAAATGTAACACTTTTGTAGGCATCCGATCCATAGAAAACAGTGGGCCCCACCAATAAGATCGACTGGTACGAAGATCGGGATGGGCCATACCTTCCAGAAACTAGAAGGTTGACCTTCTGATTCAGTGTACGGGGTTGGCCCACCTAATGAGCGGATCAGCCTGATTTTCGAGGCAGATGGTCTTTATGGTGGGCCCAACTTTTCACGGGTCAAATGTCCTGCACATGTTACACGTGGGTGGGAAAAAGGGAAATGCATGCAAAGTTACTGTAGACTCCCAGGAGTTTCAACACGTGGTTGAGGGCTCGAGTACCCATAGGTGATGAAATCCCACCACCACCATGGCGTGAGTGTGTTGTGGTGTGTGTACGCGTGTAAAAAAAAAATTTTTAAAAAAAAATACATCGGCCTGTCGTTCATAAGTTCCCGCGCGAACCTCAATGCGAATAAAAACCGTCTGAATGTGAGGTCATTCAAGACGGGGCATCTATAAGATCCAATGGACGATCTTGATTTCCTTTGCCTGTCGAATATTCTCATTTAGACCATCGATTTTGATGAAAGCAAATCGGCGGTTGGGATCATATGTTTAGTGCAGCTTTTGTGTTACCATCCAAAATATGTCCCGAGGTGTGGACGGTTTGGATTGATGCACATAAATGCCCACGTGTCACATTTGCAGAACATCTGACCGGTCCAAAATCTGGGCCCCACCATGAAGATCAACTGTCCTGGAAATCGTGTGGTCCACCCGATGAGTGGACTCGTCTGATATTTTACCAGCTGAGCTTTGTGATGGGCCCACCGTTTAGATGGATGGTCTCAGCAGGTAAAATGTTTCAAACCTAAAGCCGGTGGAGTCATCTGTTCTCAGAACACTTCTCATGATAACTCATTATTTGGGACCGTCCATCTTTTTGCCCATACTGTGTACGTTAACGGTCCTAATGATTCTAGTCATCTGACCAGTGTCCTCAAGGTAATCTATAAAAAAACAAAAGTATTTAACGGTCCGATAATTACTTCGTAGAAGTGAAGAAAGCTGATGGATTGGATTGTCTAATGGTATGATTTTGGAAATACAAGCCATCCATGAGAGGGCCCACTAGATGGACAATCCAGATTGAAAGAGCACCGTCCCACGTGAGCTGTGAAGAGATGGCTGTTCCATATTCCAGTTCTCAGGGCTCTACCGTATCATGGCCAATTCACCTAATTTGAAATTTATAAGGTCCTGATCTGATGCGGTAGTTTGTTCATTCGGAGCCTATAGTTTAGAGATCCAGGCCGTTGATCTGAAGGATCCTACGATGGACAGGCAGTGACCCAAAAAAAAATCACCTATATCAGATGATTCAGCCTAAAAATGAACAGTTAGAAGGGGACGTGGCAACAATCCAAATAACAGCCTACGGATAGGATTGATGAGATCACCCTATCTGCAAAGTTTTTGGGCACTAATTATTCACGGAGGGTCCTATCGTCTCAATGATCCGGATCACCGGTTAGTCGTCCTTTCTCGTACCAGAGGTATCTTACGCAGGCTGCATTGAGATTTGAGTGAGGGGAGTTAATTGATACTCTGGCAGTGAGATGGTTGATACGCACATACCCATGATCTATATATGGGGCCCGCATTGTTTCAAATTAAACTGTCCCAATTGTGGGACCCACTGTGGATAGGTCATCATCCCAGAATCAGACTGGCTGAACGGTTTAGCTGCTGGTTCGGTGAACGCAACTGCAGGACTGTTAGCTCTTTTTCTTATTAATTGTGAAGTATATGCTCGGCAATATTTGGTACTTTAGTTAATGTAATTGAACTGTCCACATGCACCAACTGTTCTGACATATTAATTTGAGCTACTTGTGTGCCGCTTGTGCATTTTAATGCTGGTACGTATCTTGCGGCAGCAACTTTTTTTTACGCTTTACAATGTCGTCCTGCCGATCGCATTGACCGTGAGAATCTCGTCTTGATTTTAAGTATAGTGCTGGTGCCATGTGTTAGCTTACTAGCCATCGAATCTAGTATGGTTGGATCAGGTGTAAACAATGAGTAACAAAATTTTATTATAGAGAGTAAATATGATACATAAATTTAGTAAATGGACAATGATTTAACTCCATCCATCCGAATGAATGAAGACACTTCCATCAACTTTGTAACTGAAAATGTTTCATGTTAAAGAAATGGTATAGTTCCTTTAAAAGCACCATAAGTCATAATGCTCCTAATTACATTGAGATAATTAGATAATCAAACTTGTTGATTGAAAAAACCGGTACGTCTCCTTCCGTCCTCTCACCTGCACAAGAAGGAGACAAGGGAGACCCTGGCTAGAGCCGAGGAACCTCCGATGCTTAAGTTAGTATGATGGACGTAATAAGAGGTTTTCATGAGAGCTTTCTGCATACCTTTCACCTTAGAGGTCCCCTGTATTTATAGGAATGAGAGGGCCCCGACGTGCAGGGATTCTTTTCCTGATTTCTCAGAGATTTAATTTTGATCTGTATTTAAACTTCATCTGATCCCGAGATCTCTGGGATCGAAGATTCTTCTACTGAATTTTTGGAACGGTATTTCTATTTACATCATCTTTTCCTTGTTTGTCTCGGTCCTAACCGACTCTGATGACGAGTGGGCCTCGGCTGACTACAAGGATAAACTATTCGCCATCTGTCGGATGAAACGGAATAAACCCGTAATCGATATCCTTTCTTAATCTGATAGCCGATTCTATAACCGACCCAAACATGGGTTGATTTTATAGTCGATCAAGTGGCTTCTAAGCTTTGGGCCTTTATCGGTCTCTTTAGATGTTGCTTCCTCGTTTGCCAAGTCAACATTATGCATCTTATATACTTAGCCTTGTGGCTCATGACTTTGTAAGTTTCAGTCGGGACTTATTTCCCGGAACTCGAGCTAAGTCTTTCTTTTAAGCTTTTTGCTTACCTGCCTCGAATCGCCGGGCAGTGTCAGTAGAGTTAGTCCATTTCATAGCCGAGCCTTCAGACTTGTACTATTTTTTCCCCAACAGTAAGCCCCATACTCCTTGCATCAACGTTGTTGACGCTATGGAGTAGAGTTATCGTTGAATCGGCTTACGCTGGGACTGACTTTATGATGGACCATTTAATGCTCGCAGGAGTGTTATGTCGTCCAGAGCACGCGACGGTTCGTCGATCGAGGTCGCACGAGCGGGTAGCCGTCGGAACGCTTCTTCCCGCTTATAGGCGCTGGACAGGTGGCGATGACGGCTGTTGCGTCGTTCGGAATGCGCCACGTGTTGGGCGGGAAAGTCGAAACGACTGTCGATTTGACTCGTCCTTAAATGCCCTAACCACGTGGCGCGGCTATATAAGGAGGAGAGGGACTCGCATTTCCTATTTCCACACGTCTTCCTTTCCCTCTGGATTCCACTGCTTTCCCGTTTTCCACCGTTTTCACTTTTTCCCCTTGGATTTTTGACTTTCGCTTCCACGTTTGCCTCATTTTCAGCCCTCTTCGCTATCTCCAGTGAGTTTCATACTCTCCCTCCCTTTCATTTTTGGTTTTGATAGCAATGCACGGCTCCTCAAGCTCCCGAGAGGGAGTTTCTGGTGAAGAGGGTGAAGCGAGGCGCCTCTGAGATGTCTCGAAATCACCTTCATTGCTGGCGGAGATGGTCGTTGGTGCCAATGAGGCTTTCCAGCACTCTGAAAGGGTGGCTGGATCCTTAGCGGAGTGTCCTATTTCTGCGAGTTCCTCCCGCGGAAGGGCGTCTCTGGCAACTGCCCCAGGCAAACCCAATCCTCCTGAGGTGGAATCGGAGGAAGAGGATGAGGATGCCGAAAGAGCCAGTGATATAATCTTTCAGCAGCTCTTCCTTCTTTTGAACTATGTTGTTCAAGTATGCAGGTGGCTTCAACTTTTTCCTTCCACCAATGAAATTGGTGAGGAAGGCATTGCTGAACTCTGCAAACGAGCTAATGGACTTTGGTTTCAATTGTTTGAACCAAAGTCGAGCTATGTCGGCTAAAGTAAGGGAGAAAGCTCGGCACATTACAGCGTTAGAGGCATCGTGCAGCTCCATATATGTCCGAAAGATTTCAATATGCTCGGTAGGATCGGTCTTACCGGTGAAGGGAGTAATCTACGGAAGATAGAATCGTTCCGGTAGTCAAGCTTGCATTATCTCTTCTATAAACGGAGATGCTTTTGCCTCGGGTCTTGTTGGATGTGCATCACGGCCTTTCTTCATGTTAACGATCTCTTCTCGCGCTTCCCTCCTGCAGTCCTGGAGGTCAGCTTTCCAGGGTTCGTCACTATCGGTCATACCCTCAACCGGAGGCTTGTTGCGCCTCCTCCGATCTATTTCGTGTCGTAGATCAGAGGCTGGCAGCAGGGCGGTCACGGAATGAGCGGGCGTAGGCTCGGCTGGACCCTGGTGCTGACTCGGCTGAGGGACAGATCGCAGAGCGGCAGACTGAGGGTTGGCGAATTGTTGCGGAGCATTCGCCCTGCTACTATCATATTGAGGCGGAACTTGCTGGCGATGGATTTGCTCCAGCATCTGCTTCATATAGTTCAGATCGATCATAAGCTCTTGAACTTCCTTATCTAACCGACCGTTTCCTCCGTTCCGTTGATTGTGCCTAGTCGAAACGGAGGTTGCTGGACGAGCGGCAGAACCTTGTCGGTTATCGGGTTGGTTCTGTGCCCCTTGGGATCCGTTCGTACCCAGCGGACCCTTAAGTGTCGGTGGTCCAGTAACAACGACCTCAGTAGGCTCGTTTTGAACAGTTCTTCTGGTTCTCGCCATTGAAGCTTTTCGATAGAACTTGAAAAACAAGTTTTCGTATCGCTTCCCATAAACGGCGCCAATCTATATATGCAAAAAACCGGTGCGTCTCATTCCGTCCTCTCACCTGCACAAGAAGGAGACAAAGGAGACCCTGGCTAGAGCCGAGGAACCTCCGATGCTTAAGTCAGTATGATGGACGTAATAGGAGGTTTTCAGGAGAGTTTTCTGCGTACCTTTCACCTTGGAGGTCCCTGTATTTATAGGAATGGGAGGGCCCTGGCGTATACAGATTTTTCCCCTGATTTCTCGGAGATTTGATTTTGATCTGTTTTTAGACTCCATCCGATCTCGAGATCTTCGAGATCGAAGATCCTTCTACTAGATTTTTGGGGCGATATTTCTATTTACACCATCTTTTTCTTGCTTGTCTCGGTCCTAACTGACTCTGGTGACGAGTGGGCCTCGGCTGGATATAAGGATAAACTATTCGCCATCTGTCGGATGAAACGGAATAGACCGGTAATCGATATCATTTCTTAATCCGATAGCCGACTCTATAACCGACCCAAACATGGGTCGGTTTTATAGTCGATCGGGTGGCTTCTAAGCTTTGGGCCTTTATCGGCCCCTTTAGATGTTGCTTCATCGTTTGTCGAGTCAACTTTGTGCATCTTATATACTTAGCCTTGTGGCTCATGGCTTTGTAGGTTTCGGTCGAGACTTATTTTCTGGAACCCGAGCTAAGTCTCTCCTTTAGACTTTTTGCTTATATGACTTAGTAGGGCTTATTGCCTCGGATCGCCAGGTAGTGTCAGTAGAATTGGTCCATTCTATAGCCGAGCCTTCAGACTTGTACTATTTTTCCCCAACAAAACCCATTGATTTAAACTATTCACCAGGTTCACATTTCTTAAGCTAGCATAGAAACATCACTCATATGGAGCAACTATTAACCATTTGATGAATGACCTTATATATGGATGGTTTATGGCTTGTTTGGTTTATGGGATTAATACCATTCTTGCATAGTGATTGCATGTTTGGAAATACCATGGTATTTAGGCCAACCAATCCCATGTTTGAGATAAAATTCTTGCTATGGGAAAAATATTGAATTACACAAAATCCTGTTTGATGAACCATGAAACTATAATCAATGAACCAAATTCACATATGCATTAATGTGGGGCCCACATGCATAGTGAATTCCAAAAATTATTGAAGATTACAAATGTGATCAAATGCAATTCCACCTTAATCTCAACTATTCTCATGCTTCCCAAACACCGGATGGAATTTGCATGGGACCAAATACAATTCCATCTCACGTAATAAGCCCACGTACTAAATAGGCCCTTAGACATTTAGACATTTACACAAATAAGTCCAATTATCAATTTCATCATAAGGCCGGCTTTGATGGTTGTGTAATATCTACTTTGTACATATATTAAATTATATGAAAAAATTAAAAATAAATAAACAAAAAGCTCAGATAAATTAATATATAAACAAAAAAAAAAAAAAAAATCAAAGATAAAACCCTAAGGTTTTTTGCTTTCTTTCGTGGTAACAAGCACCTGCACTAAATCAAAATTTTCCATTCCCATCAAAAACTCTCCTCTGTTATGATTCCAAAGATCCACTTTTGTTAGGCAATTATAACCATCCCATGGATGGCCTAGATATATGATGGCTATAGAAAATAAGACCAAATCAAGGACTGATTAGATCTTCCAATCCTTACTATTTTGCAATGGTAGGCAATGAAATTATACTTAGTGGACAAATGATGAATTAATTGGACTGTATTCAATGAAACTAAAGTTAGTGGACAGATCACTCGGTCCAGATGAATCGAATGGACTGTCCAAGTGAACCGATGCAACTAGGAGCACCATAACTATAGTTTCTTTCCCGTACAGTGAAAATGTAACCCACTCTCTTCTTCCTGAAAAACGATCTCAACAGTTAGAAAAATGTCCACGAACGTAAACAGCTGACCATCGTATGATTTTTTTCCCTTTGAGATTGAAATCCTGAGATTATTTGGTGGGAACTCTTGCTTTTCCCATAACCTATTCACGCTGGGTCCCATCTCTTGAGCGATTCCGATCATCCATTACGGATGGCCCAGGTGGTTAACTAAGAATTCATTCAAGTAACCCGCGGACTACAGACCATAAAATTTCCTCATGAGAAATTTGGGATTGTGGACCCTACCTTTTATCCAGCTGTTTTTATGAAACAATACAAACTTAGTGTGGGAACTTCGACCTGCTCGTACGGACAGCGAATTTGAGGACGAAAATACCCCTCCCTTCCCTTCGTAGACGAGCGCTGACGCTCCTCCAACCGAGAGTTGTACGAACGGCTCAAAAGAGATCAAAGTTACGTGGCCCCACAGCTATTTATTTATTATATCCACAACGTTCATCCATATTTCGAGATCATTTCGGAGAATTATCCAAAAAAAAGAAAAAAAATCATATCCAAAGATCAACTGGACCACACCACAGAGCAGTGGGAAAACTGATTTTCACCGTTAAAAAATTTTGTAGGGCCCATCATAATATTTATTTTCCATCAAATCTATTCATAAGGTCACAAAGGCCTGGATGAAGAGGAAAAATAATAAAATTTCATAATGATCCAAAACTTCTGGAACCCCTAAAAAGGTTTCAATGGTAGACGTTCAATTCCCCACTGACTTTTACAGTGTGGTCCACTTGATAGTTAGATCTGTCTTATTTTACGTCCCAAGCTTAATGTAAGCTCGCCAAATAGATGGATGATTTGGATATAACACAGACCTCATGATGGGACCCACAAAAGGTGGTGGGGATTACAACAACAAAAAAATAATAATAATAAAATAAAATAAAAATAAGCAGTAGTCTATGGCTACGCTTTTTCTATAGCTATGGATTATAACTGTAGCCCTGGTTTTTCGATATGTACTGAAATTCTTTAGATATATTGAAAAAAGTCCAGAACTATACAGTAAATTAGCCTTAAAAATCCTGCCGTTTTCTATATGGCTACGGATTATAACCGTAGCCATAATTGTAGTCCGTTACAATCTATGCATTTTTTTAATTTTTTTTACCTGGAAAACTTTATTCTACCTACAATTTTCTCTAGTACGTATTTATATAAATATGTGTATATAAGCGTATAAATTTTTTTTCTCTCTTTTAATTCACTTCTGCCTATTTATTCAACAAGCATATCTCCTAAACTAGAATGATTTACTTAATGTACCAAATATGATTTTGGGGTAGGAGACGCTAATTTAGCCAACAAACCTAGTCAAAAATCCATTTCATTCACTTCGTGGTCAATTTTAATCACTTCACGGTCAAACTGAAAATTCAACGGGGCAAAAATGAAATTAATCGAGGCAAACTAGAAATTGAGCGGGGCAAACTAGAAATTCAACGGGGCAAACATGAAATTTAGCAAGGCAAACTAGAAATTAAGCGGGGCAAACATGAAATTGAGCGGGGTCAACAAGAAATTCAATGGGACAAACATAAAATTGAGCGGGGCAAATATGAAATTGAACGGGGCAAACACGAAATTGAGCAGGGCAAACATGAAATTGAGCAGGGCAAACATGAAATTGAGCGGGGCAAACATAAAATTAAGCTGGGCAAACTAGAAATTCAGCGGGGCAAATATGAATTTCAGTGGGATAAACATGAAATTGAGTGGGGCAAACACGAAATTGAGCAGGGTAAACATGAACTTGAGCGGGGCAAACTAGATATTGAGCGGGGCAAACATAAAATTGAGCGGGGCAAAATGAAATTGAGCGGGGCAAACCATGGGAAACAAAATATATTTATGTTTTTCCTTAATTAATGTTTAAGAGACTTTATGAACCAGTTAGATGACAAATAAATATGTTAGGCCTAGGAGCACTAGTCTATCTGGAGCTCAAAACTGGCAGGGCAGTACTTAATCCATCATTAGGCTTTCTTAACATGTTAGCGCCTCAAATGATCGCGTGTTGTGCCGGAGAGGGAAGCTGATTGGCTGGTGTACAGCTGCTGTAGGTACGTGTCGTTGGAAGAGGAGCACTGACGCTCCTCGATCTCCAAGTTGTACCAACGGTTCAAAGGAGATCAAAGTTACATAGCCACATAGTGATGTATTTATCATATCTAGATTATTTTAGAGCATTATCTAAAAACTGAATCATATCCAAAAATCATCTGGACCACACCATAAATAGTAGCAGTAATAATGATTTTCACCATTAAACAATTTGTAGGGCCCACCGTAATGTTTATTTTACATCTAATCTTTTCATAAGGTCACAAACACCTGCATGAAGAGTAAAAACAAATTTCATATTGATCCAAAACTTCTGTGACCCCAAGAAGGGTTTCAATGGTAGACGTTCAATCCTCTACTGATTTTTGCAGTGTGGTCTACTTGATAGTTAAATCTGTCTTATTTTTCATCTCAAGCCTTAAGACAAGCTCCCCAAATGGATTTATGATCTGGATATAACACATACCCCGTGATAAGACCCACAAAACTCTCTCCCATAACCACTCCCCTATATAAAATGCATTCGGTCCCTACCATAGACATCATGTTTGCCCCGTTGAATTTCATGTTTGCCCCATTGAATTTTTAGTTTGCCCCGCTGAATTTCATGTTTGCTCCGCTCAATTTCTAGTTTGCCCCGCTGATTTTCGACCATCGACTTGATGGAATCTTGAAAAATAACCAGGTTGGTTGGCTAAAGTAGCTTCTCCTACCCCAAAATCATATAGGGTACGTCAAGTAACTAATTTTGGTTTGGAAGATATTCTTGTTAAATGAATAAAGAAAGAAATGAAAAAAAAAGAAAGAAATTTTTTTATACGCTTATATATACATATTTATATAAATATGTATAAGAGAAAATTGTAGGTAGAATAAAGTTCTCCATGTAAAATGAATAAATAAATAAATAAATAAAATTTGCATAGACTAGTTATAGCTACGGTTATAATCCGTAGCTATAGGTAAAATCACCTTCAAATTTTGCAGGATTTTTGAGGCAAACTTACTGTACAATTCTGGACCTTTTTCGATAATATTGAAAGACCTTCGATATATCAAAGTACATATCGAAATACCTTCGATATATATCGAAGGACATATCGAAAAAGCAAGGCTACGGTTATAACCCGTAGCAATAGGAAACCTAGCCTTTTGAAATCACATTTCTTTTGTGGGTCCCATCATGAGGTTTGTGTTATATCCAAACTGTCCATCTATTTGGCGAGCTCATATTAAGACTTGCGACTAAAAATAAGATAGATCTAACTATCAAGTAGACCACACTGTAAAAGGCAATGGGGAATTGAACGTCTACCATTGAAACCCTTTTAAGGGTTGTAGAAGTTTTGGATCATTATGAAATTTATTTTTCCTCTTCATCTAAGTCTTTGTGACCCTATGAATGAATTTAGACGGGTAGGATTTCTCACAAACATTACAGTGGGCCCCCAAAAAGTTTTCAATGGTCAACGCTCATTCAACACCGTTTCCTGTAATGTGGTACACTTGAGATTTGGATATTCCTCATTTTTGGTCTCATACCATAAAATGATGTGGAAAAATATATGGATGGCATGGATGAAAATATATCATGGTGGGGCCCATAGACCACCGACCGTCCGACATTGGTTGGTGGCAGGGGGAGTACCGAATCCGTTTCCGTGAAAGGAGGGGTATTTGTATTTTCGAACTCAAAATCGCTGTCCGTACGAGCAGGTCTAAGTTCCGAAACGAAGTTTGTATAGCTTCATAAAACCTGCTGGATTAAAGGTGGAGTCCACAGTCCCAAGTTCCTCTTTCCTCAGGTTAATAAGAAAAACTTCGACACTCTGGCAGAATGCAATGGATGATACACAGGCACTTGGAAGTTACTTGGAGATCGCACAATTCAAATTAAACTGTCGAAAATGGATACCACCCTAGATGTACGATGAACCAAAAATCACGCTCATTTGATTGTCTAACTATCGAATTCGTGGACATTAATTGGACGGCTCAAGATGGAAGATATCCATCCAATGGTCCTAATTCAACAAGCTAGTGTCGACGAATCATATAATATTATTTTTCAACCAATCCGATTTGAAATCAGAGACTGGGGATTCCACAGTTTAGTCGGTTTAGTTTGAATTATTGTACACAAAATGTACAAGTTCTTAGGTGTCTGCGTATCAAGCATCACACGCTAGCAGAGTATTGAATCACTCCACTCCTTGTGGCATCCCTGCACGGGAGGATATTTTTGTGAAGAGGCTTGTTCGGATACATCCGCACGTATCTGAATATCATATGTCAGGACTTCAGTGTTTGAATCTGTATAATCTTCCAATTATCCAGACCGTTTACATGAAGAGGCTCACTTTGAAAGGTGGAAAATCAGCAAATAAAAGCTTCATTTGATTTTTCAACCCTTTCATTAACTGGCTTTTTTGCTTTGAACATGAACGGTCAGAATAACTCTTTGTAATATCAAGGTTTAAAGAAATCAGTACAAAATTTATTTCGGAAATATACTTTTTAAATAAATTCCTATCAAATAAGCGGTTTGGATCATTACAAAAAAAAAATAAATTTAAATACAAAAACTAGAGTCACGATTAATCTCATTAGTACGTCGAGATGTATTCAAGCAGATCGCTTTTGGAAATATTTATGCGAGATGGAAGGTTCGTCGCTGGCTCCACACTCGAGTCTCCACACGCAGCTCTACAAGCGTCATACGTGCCACTATGCCACCCGAGATGTGTATGTATTAGGCGGGACGCATTGCATAGAATTCTGATAAAATACTGAGGGTCTTCAACGGTCATATAAGTTACACATGTGCGAAATAGTGGACGACTCAGAAAATTCTATTTGTTTAGGCTGTTCATAATAGTAATGCAGTCTGAAAATGATCTGACGGTGGGCCACACATGATACACGGCTTCGATGTTCTCCTCACGCGCTGTTTTGATACCTTTATCTTCGTGCAGAGGTGCGCGCGGCGCTAGCGAGCTCTTTGCAACAGAAATTTGTAGGTAGGTAGGTAGGCGAGTGGCCGAAACGGAGCCAGAACGGTCTATAATTCCTTTTTTCTAAGCAGCGTGTAAAATACCCAAGCTCGTTGGGGTCCACCTTGTTGTATACGTAAAATCCACTCCGTCCATTGGAATATAAACATTATTTTTCCACCATATGCTTAAGATAAGCGCTGTTAAAAACTCATATGCACCACAAAAATGGAAACATTGTAAAATTGCTTCCAAAGCCGTTGAAGTTCACACTGTGCTGCCCGCCTGAGCTTTTAATCGGGCTGATTTTGGTATATTGTATCCATCACGGTGATTTACACCTGATTAACGGATTTGAAGAGACATATCCACCGTGTTGGCCCCACACACATACCTATGGTTGGCATCCCATCCAATTATTTTATGTGGTGTGGTCGATATGAGTGGTCGAAGTAGCTCATATATGGCCTTGGGTTTAAAAATCATAGATAGAACCTGATAGACGGTGTGGATTTTACATATACGGCATGTTGGCTCTGCAAACCTTGGTAGTGCGCGCACTATGTAAAACAGGCGCTGCAGCTGAGTCCTGTCCGCCGCAACGTATCTGGTGGGGCACACGCGTTCGAAGGAAAACCCGCCGCTGTGAGTGCCCACTGCAGAAGGAAAAAGCCGGGCCCCCGCAGCCGGCGCACCACGGACGGTAACGAGCCGCTGCCTACGTGGAATCCGACGTCATGGATGACGTGTCAGTGCATCGCGTGCAGAAGTGCGTACAGCCACGCGACGGACGCCTTTCCCCCGAGCGTCGGTCACATGCGATAGCGGACGGACCGACCGCTTATCCTTAACACCCTCTATCTTAACGTGCACTATTGTCTTAACGTGCGCCTCCCTTCTTATTAGCCCCTCTTTCCGCCGCTTCGTATTTTTTTCATTTCACCTCTCGCTCTCGCTCTCGCTCTCTCTCTCTAGCTCTCGTTTCCTCCGCCGCCGAAAAACCCTAGCTCTCTCTCGACGATTCTATGCTCCTATTCGCTGCAAGAAGTTGTCGATTTCAGGTAGCTTTTGCTGGTTTCTCTCTCTCTGGAACCTGCTGTTTTGAGGTTTTCTGCTTGAATCCAAGTTCCCGCGAGGAAATCTCGTGTTTTGATTCTGATATTTGTGTGGAATGGTCCGTTCTTGGATGAATCTGCTGTGATTCTATCTTGGTTGTGTTGGAAACTGATCGAATTTGATGAAAACGTGGATCTTGGATTGATTTTTCATCTTTTTTCGTCTTATTCTACTGAATTTCGGAAATTTCGATGTGGAAAAGTTCTTGATTCTCTGACTCCTTTCGCTGTGATCGTTTCTCCTTTGGTATTTTGGAGGAAGAAGATTGATTTGAGTGAGTTTCACTTCGGACATGAGTTCTCGGCGAAATCTGTTTGAGATTTGGTTTTCCTATGCAATCTTTTCGTGATTTAGGTTTTTGAATGGCTGGAAATCTATGACGTTGTGATTTAGAGATCTTTGGAGGTCGTCTTCAAGATTCTCTGGAGTGTTTGATCTCTGTGAGTTTTGGCTGGGCAGATGAGTTTAGTTCAAATCTGTTTGAGACTTTGTTTCTGATGAAATCTGTCCTGTTTTCAGTCTTTTGATGCCTACCAGTCTATGAATGGAAGGGTTACATTAGATCGACAATTTAGAGGAATTTCTTCAGAAAGTAGTCTGGTTCTCTTTCTGAGGGAATTCAATGTTTTAATTTTCTTCTCTTTTTTTTTTTCTTTTTTTTTTTTTAATTAATTATAAGGAGCTTCTGGTTTTTCTTGATTGTTTTTTTTTTTTTTTCTAGAAGGTTGTGATATTTGTTGCAAATTAGTTAATTATATTTGCGATTTCCGTTTTGGGATTATACATTAATACAATGAATCTGGTCTTTTTATTTCACATACATGTTTTCACTTAAGAAGATGAAAAAATACGGTGTTTCTTTGTTGTTCTCTATCCCATGGATGAATTTATTTAAAAGGTTGGTTTTGCTTATTTTTCTTAGTTGTTTTACCTGCAGTGATAAATCTCTGGGTCCTTTGGCTGGCTGCCTTTATTTTCTACGTTCCACATGAATTACTGTGAATTACTTCGGCATCGGAGTGCTGAGGTTTGTATAGCTTTTCAACATTTTTATACATCTGTAGTATGTTACACGGTATTTGTTTGTCAGTACCAGTTCTTGTGACATTATTCCGAATATGGATTGGAGGGGAGTTAGCTTTCATTTGTTTTTATATGTATCGAGAGTTCTGATTTTTAAGAGATGGAGTTTATGGTTTTGGCCTTCTTGTGTCTAAGAAGGTATCTTCCTTGACTACGCACAAACAAGGATTTAAATGGTGGGCTCTCAAGAGTGCAACTGGCTTAGGGATACGAGTTGCCCCAACTCAACCATTTTGGTCCTGCAATGGCCTATGTTGTCCGGTTTAGGTCCTGTTTCATCCAGGTGACATGTTTCGGACAATATTAAAACTACACATGTCGCTGGATGTTATCGTGTCTTTGCAGATTGCGCTCCTTTTTTTAATTTTTTTAAATTTTTGTGTCCGTACTGTTTGGCTGGTATTTGAAGGATCAGTTCTTCATGATATTGTCAATGTTTGCAACTTGGGAGTATGGCTACATGAGTTTTCTGCTTAGGGCTGCTCCTGTGTAGGATCTCATAGTAGTGTGACACTAGGGGTTGTAAATAGCTTATTTGCGGTTGGCACTCTTTTGCACTTCATACGGCCAATGGTTACTAAGATTCCAATTAATATATATGATGGGAATCACAGCACCACGTATCAGGTTGGAAAACTATAACAAAATCTTACTTCCCTTGTCTAGTTAGATGGCTAATGAAGCTGCAAAATTTCTTTTCAGGATTGTTTTTACTATACCTCCTGTCTTTTCCTCCTCTTTCTTCTCCTACATGTATCAATTTCCATTATTGTGGTATTCTTATGCTCTCTATGATACCCATAGGGCTGTCAATTGGCCTGGTCTAGATCTGTCCAAGCTCAGCCTGCACAGTAAAACCTTGTGGTAGACCAAAATGGACATTCCAAGCCTGGATTGTTCACCTGCTCATGTGCAAGATCTGTGTTCTTCATTAGATACTGGCCCAAAAAAATTAGGTTCGTCTGGTCATAAGGTGGGCTACGCATTGACAAAGGAACAAAAGTGTGAACTATATGTGATGTATTATGAAATGCACTTGAAAATACTAATTTGGTTGGACTCAGACTGGGGCAATGGGCTTGTAGACAGCCTGAACCTTGCCCGATTAGTAAAGAGGCATGAATTTTAGGCCTGGACTCAGCCGTTGGGCCTTGTATGTCAGCCCGAGCCCAGTCCAAAGCATGATGGGCCAGTCCAGCCCATTGACAGCTCCTAGATACCCCATGGACATTAGAGAAAAAGTGAATTTGGCTTTTACAATAATTTTTTTTTAACCATATGGAACAGAGAAATATATTAGTTATTCTGCTTGTGAGGCATGTACAGTGTTACATGCATACCAGATGCCATTGCTTCATTGCTTCATTTCTTTTCTCTTATGCCTTCTAGCTTCAGCTTTTTTTAAAGGAAAAGTACTCTTCATTACCAAGAGTTATTATTATCATTCCTTGACAGATAAGAGTCATAAGACACTGACATGGATACAAGGGATGTGGATGTGGCTTCACATTTTTCAAAATTCAGGAAATGGTTGTAGTACTACAATCCTATTAATAACGTGCTATGCATATCTAATTTTTCGTTTTGTATTTGAAAATTTTTACACCATGGCGGTAATTTTTAGTTTTATCAAGATGTTAAAACAGATTTATCAAACATGTTAATTTTTGTTCTTCACGACATGCTAAATCACTGTTATCATTAATATTGACTAATTTCATACGAATTTTTTTTGAAACTTTTCATACTAAGTCTTTATGGCTTTCTTTTAAAATAAAAATAAAAAAATTTAATGTAAAAACTTAGAAATCACCATCATCGTCATCATCATCTAAGCGTTATCCCATCTAAGACTAAGAAATTGCCATGAATTTAGAAAATATTGAACTTGGTACAACAAAATACGGCTAATGTATCACGCAAGTATTCATTGACTATGTTGGTATCATAATTTGCTGATGTTGGCATGCGCTGCATTTGCCAGTACATGGGGAATCCCAGGTCAAGAACACGTCATTGCTCTTGGAATGTTTTGTTGATGTTTTTTTTTTTCTAGGATTTATTTGATTTATGTGCCCCAATTGAGAATGTTGATTATGTTCTACAGCGCATTGGAATGGTTCAGTTAGAAAGGGTCAGTTCATCACTATGCAGTCAGGGGATGATGATGGCTATAATTTTCTTATAATCCTTGATGTTACCAAGTCTTTGGTTAAAGGATTTGATTAATTCTTCAACCGTGATAATTATTCTTAAAAAAATGATTGCATTTAGGAGCTCTCTTTCTGATAATTATTCATGAGCTTTGTATCTGTGATGATTTCTTTTGGACAAAAGGATTGATGTTTCCATGGGGTCTTCTGTGTTGACTTTCGGGGTGTTTTGTAGGGCTGTCAGGCTGATCCTGGTTGGTTTGGCCTGGATTTTGAACTGGTCCTGCTCTGCCTGTCAGGTGGGACTGCCTATTGACAGCCGTAGTCTTATGCATATTTCTGAAACTCCGGGACTCCACTGAGTAATTCTTTCATAAGTGCAACTTGGTTCCAAGATAATGAGATTCTCTGAGTTGGCTTGCTGACTCAGTTGACTCAAGGCAACTCATAGTGAATTGAGCTGAGCCAATCAGTTTTGTGAAAACTTGAACTATTTTAAAGTTAAAAAGGGCGCGACCTTAGCTGTGAAAACTTTCTATTTTGAAATCATGACCTTAGCTAAGGAACCAGGCATCTATAACTACTATACATGGCTGCATTTTGCTGCTTTTTTTTTTTTTTTTTTTGCTATTTTAGCTAGTAGACATGATTTTAATATTTATAAATTTTTTAGATATATAGAGCCATTGTAAATATTTTTTACTTAACTATTAAATATCAAATCGTGGTTAAATGATTACTTGGACAATTCTTTGAGTCGAACTGGCTGGACTTTTGAGTCGAGATGAATTTTCAGGGTTTTGAGCTAATGGTCCTTTGCTGGCGTCTTTTACAGCCTTGACCGTGGAAGTTTATTTACTAGGTTTTGATTGTGTGTAATCTTCTGCTGCATTGGAAATGAGTTATGGCCAAACTGGCAGATCTTTGCTAACCTCTACGCTTATTTGTCAGTAGTTGCATGACAAAACCTCATGTTGCTTTGCAACCATTATTCTTTATGGTTGTGGGCTTTTGCTTGGATGAAAGCAATTTAATTCTTATTGACAGCTATGGCTTTTATCTTGTTATGTTAGTTATCTAATTTTGTTGTTTGTTCTACAACAGGAATTTTTGCCCCGTTGACTGTGATTGTGAATGAAGAGGATTTCTGCTAATTGTCTCGTGCTCTGGTTTCTCTTCAACAACTGTTGTTAATCACGTGAAGTTTGTTTCACATTTCTTAAAGATGGATCGTTGTGATACGTCAGGATTTGTTAGTGGAGGCTGCATATATTTCTTCAAGAACCTCTACTATTAACCTCTGTGTTTTGCTCTTGTTTCCTTTACCCCGGAAGTTAAGGTGACTGTTTTTTACCATTAGATACGGTTTGGATAAGAGGGCCTTTGTGCTGCTTGTAGCTCATGGATAACGGATTTAACTTGGGCTTTTCTGCAAACTGCTCTTCCAATGCATTTGAGAACTTGAGCAAAGTTGTTCAACTTGGTGCTGATTATTGCACGGACACCACTCTACGGCTTAATTTCCCTGGTGCATCTGCTGTCCATCATTCTACCTCAAAGGGCATCAAGAGGAAATGGGGTGCCATTGATGGTGCCATGGGCCGGGAAGATGGCTCTTCGCTAGTCCTGGGTTTAGGGCATTCGCCAAGTTCCTCTGATAGCAAGGGAAGCTCAGGGACTGCTTGCACCATCTCTTCAGCAAAAGAAACTGATGAGGAGTCTTCCATGGATGTTGGCTTGAATTTCCATCTTCACCTTGGTAGTGAGAAGACAACTAGCCCAAAGAAACCTGCAGTTGCTGATCCTAAAGCTCTTGAAATGCAGCCTAAGTTTGATCTCAAACTGAGCCTCTCAACAGGACCATCTGAATCTGAAATCACCAGTGTCACTCCAAGCTCAATTCAATGTTGGAATAAATTCAAGATGCCATTGATGTTTGGGATGGTGTCTGGGGACGAAGGATCGGCATCATCTCCCTGGAAATTAGGAAAAATTGTGCCTCCTTCAGTGACTACAGAGACTAGCTTTGTTCCAAGTCCAAACTCCAGCAAAGACTGTTTGAGTCCAGCTATTCCAGACCACTCATCTTCCATGGTTTCAACGACAAAAAGTTCAGTCACCTGTACTTCCGGGCTTACTCAGCAACAGCGTAGCTCTAATACAAAGAATTGTCAGTTCAAGGGATGTGCAAAGGGAGCCAGAGGTGCTTCCGGCCTTTGCATTGCCCATGGTGGTGGTCGGAGGTGTCAGAAAGTCGGCTGCCATAAAGGGGCAGAGGGCCGGACAGTGTACTGCAAAGCTCATGGTGGTGGTCGACGCTGCCAATATCTCGGCTGCACCAAGAGTGCTGAAGGGCGTACTGATTACTGCATAGCTCATGGTGGTGGCCGGCGGTGCAGTCATGATGGTTGCACCAGAGCCGCGAGGGGTAAATCTGGTCTGTGCATCAGGCATGGAGGCGGTAAGAGGTGCCAAAAAGAGAACTGTACAAAGAGTGCTGAAGGCTTCTCGGGTCTTTGCATCTCGCATGGAGGCGGTCGGCGCTGCCAGTTCCCTGAATGCTCAAAGGGTGCACAAGGCAGCACGATGTTCTGCAAGGCACATGGCGGGGGAAAGAGGTGCACCGTTTTGGGATGCACGAAGGGAGCAGAGGGGAGCACGCCCTACTGTAAGGGTCATGGTGGAGGGAAGCGTTGCTCGTTTCAGGGTGGCGGTGTGTGCCCAAAGAGTGTGCATGGCGGCACCCAGTTCTGCGTTGCGCATGGTGGTGGGAAGAGATGTGCTGTTCCAGAGTGCACGAAGAGCGCAAGAGGGAGGACTGATTTCTGTGTTCGTCATGGAGGGGGTAAGCGTTGCAAGCACGAGGGATGTGGGAAGAGTGCTCAGGGCAGCACCGACTTCTGCAAGGCGCACGGTGGAGGGAAGCGGTGCTCGTGGGGGCATCCAGGGTCTGATCTCGGTGGTCAAGCACCATGCGATCGGTTTGCCAGGGGGAAAACCGGGCTCTGCGCTGCTCACAGTGCCTTGGTGCAGGACAGACGGGTTCATGGCGGTGGAACACTTGGACCCACCATCCAGGACATGAAAGAAGTGGGCCTTGAGAAGATGCAAGTCGATGGCATGGAGATGGGAAATAATGAGGGGAATTTTGTGGGTTGGAGCGGTTTTGATCCAAGGAGATGCATGCACCCAGCATTCTCTATGCAGCCACAGCCGCAGATTCATCTGCCCACTGGGAATTCAATCCCACCATCCAGTCCAGTTATCCTTCCGGAAGGGAGGGTGCACGGTGGAAGTCTGATGGCAATGCTGGCAAGGGGGACTGGAAATCAACCAGAGGGTGGTCCATCCGAGCAGAAGGGGTCTTACATGATGGCTCACAAATGGATGTGAAAGGAAATTGGTAAGCAGTGTCTCATCTCTCATTTTCGTGTTTGCTCTTTATTTGGTTCTAGCAGAGTCCGGGTATGTCCAGGTCCAGTGTCCTAGTTGGCAAGTTTGGTGTTGGTTTGGCTGTGGGAAAATCAAGCTTTCCCATTCATTGGTTATGTTCAGAACTTAGAAGTCGATTCGTTGGATCCCCACCCTTTGTGTAGGAAATAAGGGAGAAATGGGTAGAGGGCAGGCTCTAATTTCCTTGGTAGTTGGGTTTGATAGGTCTCCTCCCTCCCCTCCCCCTCTCTTCTCTCTGTAAATATAGATAGATGGTGCATTGGCGCTCTTGTAAATACATGGTTAGTTAGATCCAGAGTCTGTGGTTATAAATATATCTGGTTTTTCTCTGTGTTTTGAAGTTCTCTGCGGTTGATTTGCTTTGCTACTTGTGGCACCCACCAGTCCAATCCGTCATTAAAAAATAAAATAAAAATCCAATGGCGATTATTGGAAGCCCAGAGGATATGCCAATATGACGGTCACTGTGTAGTTGTAGAAGTGTATGATTGGTTCCGTCGCGGCACATGTGGCAAACATGTCTGGTGACTGGGACTGTTATTCTGACAGAGGCCACCGTTTTGATCATCATAGAGATCTGTTGACTATTTTGAGCGAAAGGATCAAAACCCACAACTGGATGGCCAGAGTCGTCTAACCACTGATTTCTGGTTTATGCACACGCATCTATTGCTAGTAAGATCAACAGCCTTTAGTGCGGAACATGTTCGCCATATGTAGTGTGATGATGGGGAAGCTTTTGTGCATCTATCTGTTGTGGTGTTATTAGCATTCCTGTGTGTAATAAACCTTCCAGACGAGCTTGAACCCTCCTCTCTTCACTGCAAAGACGAATTAGAATAGGAAATGCTCACTGGTGGATGTGTACTTGCTATTCCCCGCTCAGGCTGTGGTAGTCGCTTGATTTTTGGATTTGATGTGGGTGGCGGCACCTACACCAACTCGGGTGGTTTTTTCATGAGCTCTCTCTCTCTCACACACACACACACACACAGAATCACAACATGGGCAGTTGAACCCATGACCTCGAGTGTTGAAAACTTACACTGTTTACCATTGGGCCATGGGCAGGAACTGAATGATGTCCCTTGTGTTTGGATTCATGTCATTGATTGAGCTGGCTAAACAGATGAACAAACAAGTCAATAGGTCCCACGTAACTTGGTGGTTAAGAGGCAAGTTGCGTCCCACGTGAGCCAACCTGGCAAATATACTTTACATGGGAGGCGTTGCATAAAGCGGACCCCACTTGTCCGTTCATTCATCGCAACGGGCACACGTGCGTGGTTGACTGGACGCGGATTGGGTACCACCTCGCCGTCACTAGCTAGGAACCGACACCCTGCTGTATCTTGCCTTGCCAAAAAATGACGGAAATCGGATTGCGTACTGAGTTGCTCAGTACTCTCTTATCGTACAGAGTAAACTCAGTTGGGCCCACCTTGATTGTATGTGGTCTATCCACTCCATCGATCTGTTTTTCCATCTAATCTAAGGGGTTGAACCCAAAATTGAAGTATATCCAAAGATCAAGTGGACCATACCATTGGAAACAGTGGGGATAATGATTTCCACCGTTGAAACCTTTTTAAGCGGCACAGACATATGGATGAAGGGATATTTGTCATCCTGTTCATAACATCGTACAGACATGGATGAATGGAAAACACAACTATAAGCTTCATAACACAACTATAAGCTTGATTCAAAACTTCCGTGGCCCCCTAGAATTTTTCAATGGTAGACGTTCAATTCAACTGTTTCCTTAGTGTGGTCCATTTTAACATTGGATATGCCTCATTTTTTAGCTCAAGCCCTAAAATTATTTGGCAAAATGGATGGATGGAGCAGATAAAATAAATAAATCTTGGTGCACATCACATGGTTTAGAGTTGCTACACAATCCGCTTCCAAAATGAGGCAGATCCAAGGCTCAAGTTGGCCCACCGCCACAGAAAGCAGTGGTGATAATAACACCCCTACGTTGGAACCTTCCTAGGGCCCACTTAATTTCCATTTAACCTGTTCGTAAGGTCATGTAGACATAGACGAAGGGAAAACACAAATATCAGCTTGATACAAAACTCATGTGGCCCTATAAAATTTTCAACGAAACTTATGTGGCCTCATAAAATTTTCAACGGCAAGTGTTTGATAGTGTGTGGGACACTTAAGTATTGCAACTGCCTCTTCCCAAAAATGATATGGCAAAATGGATGGACGGTGTAGATAAAATCCATACATCAGGGTGGCACTTCCTAGCTGGGGTAGTACCCAATCTACGTCGAGACTGGGCCCAGCGTGGTGTTTTTGAAGTGTCGTACATCTACACTGCGCGGGCGGACTCATGACCTAACAAGATTCATTCACGCACGCTTGCCAGGCTGGCACGTGTGCCGCTTGTAAAGGCAGCTAGCCAACCTCAAAAGTCAGATGTCGGTGAAAAAGAAAGAGGAGGCAGAGAAAGGCGGGAGGCACTGCGGCTGGCTGGATGCATTGGTACTTTCCTGGTGACAAAAATATCTGGATTTTGGTACTCCGGCAGCCTATGACGCTTTATACACAGGCGCTCGGAGATTCTACACGAGACACTCTAACTAAAATTGAACAATCTCTTGAGATTGGACAGTTGAACAATTCTAACCTCTGATTCGTCTACACTTATATTTTCCAGAGATTGGACAGCTGAGTATTTTATTTCATTTTTAACCGTCCCATAAATGTCCACCAATCCAATAGTCGGGCAATCAAATAGCGTAATTTTTGGGATCTCGATACATCCAAACTGGATGCATAATCTGGACTATCTAATTTGGATTACTTATGTGTCACTTGTATAATTTGTAACTCCTTAGTGCCTGCGTATCATCCTCATGCTCTACCCGAGTATCAAAGTTTCTCTTTTGCCTTTTATTTTTTTTTTATTATTATTATTTTCTCGAAGCTTCTCTGACCACTTGCATAATGCATGTGCCTCCTGCTGAGAAGTACTACGGCGATCTGGGCGAATTTGGTTTAGTGGACCACTTTCGCTTCCAGATTCTTGTAGCGAACTCGTGCAGCAAAAAAGAGGCGTGGGGCCCACTGTGATGTCTGTACGATATTTACTGCGTCCATCAGTCGTGCTAGGTAATTTTAGGACCTGGGCCTCATGTAGATCTCATGTTCGGATTTGAGCCCAAAAATCATGCGGATCCCAAACTTGGTGGCCCACACCAAAGGAAACAAAGGCGACAGGGACGCCCAAACATTGACTTTCCTGGGGCCCACAGTGTTGTCTATGTGCCGTCCTACTCGTTCAAGAGGTGAACTCCATCACCACAGAGGGAAAAATAAAAAAGGAGAAAAAATCATCCTAATCATGCTTCCAATGGCCGGCATCCTACCTCACTTTTCCCTGTGCTGTGGCTCACTTGAGATTCTGCACGATTAAGGGTGGCGATGGGCTGGGTTGGCCTGACCCGACACTTAAGACCGAAGACCCGAGCCCAGCATGGGCCTATGCCCAAGCCAACCAAAAGAATTTACTGGGTTTGGGCTCACCGGTCTGGGAAAATGCTAAATTTGCCTATTTCCCCTAGAAATATCTTATTCTATCTGATTTATCGAGTGGGTCATGTATGCATGAAAGAAAAGAGCATTTTAGAGTGAGTAATAAAACGAACGGTCCTCATTCAAAATGGATGGTTGCCTAAGGATTAAAATAGCATATTTGTAGGATATAACACGTACTTGTAAAGTCAGGTTGGGTCAGGCTAAAATGACACGATCCCAGGACCAACCTGAAAATTGATCGGATCATGCAGGGAAGGCCCAAACCTAGCCTACGGGCTGAGCTAGTATGTCCAAACCCTGCACAAAACTAGGTTGAGCTGGTCGGTCGGGTGGGCTACCCGGCCCATTGCCACCTTTACACAGTGGAACTTGTGGCTTGTTCTCGAGGCCCAGAGGGAGCGCAAATCGCTAGCATTCATCACTAGTCAGTACAAATATATCATTTCTTCATGTGGCTGCATCCGAGCGGCCAATCCATGTTGTGGCCCACTACATGCAGATCGGTTGATCCTGGTGCGCGGTCATCTACGGAAGGTGTAGAAATATCAAATTGGGAGAAAATCCTACCAATAAATAGTGGATCAGAACATTGTGAGGCCATTAGTACTGCATGGTCACGATTAGGTAGATGAGAAGCTAATGGATCCAATGCAAACGTTTCTAGGATAAGCATAATGTACAAATTGACGTGTGGGGCCCACCATGAAGTTTTAACGATATCTAATCCGTCCATTGTCTGCAGCTTCTAATGTTCTCCGTGCGACCAAAAATCCAGAACGGATTAGGTGTAGGCCCGACCTCACCCAAACATGATGCGGCCCTGACCGCGGAGCCCACCTTGATGTATGTATCGTATATCATCTCATTTTAGGGCGTGAGCCCAAAAATGAAGCAGATCCAAATCTCAGGTGGACAACACTACAGGAAACAGTGGGGATTGAATGTCCAACATTAAAACATTCCTAGGACCCACTGTAATGTTTATTTGCCATCCAACCTGTTGATAAGATCACACGAAGCTATACTGAAGGTAGGAAAAAAAAACAAAAAAAAAAAAAAAACAAATATCGGCTTGATCCAAAACTTTAGTGGCCCACAGGAAGTTTTTAATGGTCAATCACCATTCTTTCCTGTAGTACGGTCTACTGGAAATTTGGATCTGCTTCATTTTTGGTATCATGGCCTAAAATTATTTGGAAAAACAGATGGGCCGCATGGATATGTTACACATACATCAAGGCAGGCCGCCCATGGTCAGGGCCGCACCTAATCTGCTCCCCAAAAAATTCAGCCTATTTAAAACCAAGGCGGGCCACACCTCAGGGACAGTTGAGATGGGGAAACTCACCATTAGAAACCTTCCAAGTTTGTATGTGGGGTCCACCTTGTTTTGGATTTGCCATCTAATCTATTCAAGAGATGCATCCTACTAAGATGAATAGACACCAAAAATAAGACCGTTCCGAAACTAAGGCGGATCACAACATGTAATTTTAGAGGTTTTAGGCATGATTTTGTATGGCATGGCTCACCTTGAGTTTTGGATCAACCTGAGTTTTCAGGTACAAGGAGGAGAAGATGGGGCTCACATGATGGACGGATTGGATGCCATTAAAACATCAATTTGTACGTTAAGCTTATCCTATCAAATTTTGTATTGGGTACTGCCTCTATAATTAATTGCAAAACGCACAAATATGGAGTGATCTGGAGCGTCCATCTGGTGATGAGAAGTGTTGGCATTTGACGGCACTAAAAAAGGAACAGGGAAAGGCCAACCGAACAGAAAGGTAGTATTCTCCAATGAGGTCTACTGATTATGGCCATGCAGACAGCTTTGATGTCTGGGCACAGATAAAAAAACCCTAATTTTGGAGGTTATCTAGTCAGCGCCAGGCAAAAACTGCTGCTGATCATGTGCTTCAGCTTAAAAACAACCGGACCCATTGACCAGAAGAAGATCCGGACCATTCATCCAGTGGGCTCCACAGGGGTCCTATGATTCAAAAACATTGACAATCCAAGTTGTCATGTTTTTTTTTTCCCCCTTGAAATAATTTACCATTTCAATCCTCATGGTCCATTTCAGTGCACTCACCTGAACGGTTAAGATAGCCAGGACCAAAATTTTTTGGGCTGTGGCCTATACAGTGGCAGCTACCAGATGGTCCACATAATTGTACATAAGAGTGCGGTCATGCGTCAATAATCGTAATGCTTTTGGACTGGCTAATGGAACATACAGGCCGTCCATCAGATGGGCCACCATGTAGCCCAAATATCAGTCCTGTCAACTTATCAGCCACATGCTTGTCACAGGCATGGAACATTCAAACCATCTGGCCCCTTGTGATGAGTGGTTTGGATGTTCTATTTTTGGATACACCGAAAATAAATAATAAAATAAAATTATCACTAGGCTGAATCACGTATAAAATACGCTGTCCTTAAAGCGTGATTCGCCCCCTTATCAATTAGGTCCACTATGGAACAATTTTAACACAATCGATTTATTCTGGCAGACTTCTACTATGGAGATGATAAAGTATTCTTATATGAAGCTATTGACCGTATCTGATTTGATGGGGAGATGGTGTGTTGAGATGATAAAATTGGACTGGAATGGTCCAGTTTAAACTCCACTGAGTTTAGCTTTATATCCAAATCTGCGAAAAGCTCTTCAGCTTACATTCAAATAATCTACTTCAGAATGATAAACATAGGAAGCAAAAAATGGACCTCTCCTGACAAGGAGTTGTGGCCCATTAAACGATGGGCCTGCCGAAATAATATCACGTGGAAATAATGTTTTGATGAAACAATAGACCATGGGATTGGAGAGTACCCAGGGCGGTCTGGCCTCAGATGAGCTTTATACCTACTACACTTTCCTGACCTGGATGTTGTGGGTGGATTGGAATCGCCAGATGGGCTGTCTTCCACTCTGAACAAGAGCAACCTCTTCGCCTTCTTTCACCATTCCTTGCGTCTGAAAGAAGATGTAGCATACATCATTTAGAGATACATTCAAAAGTATTGGTCATGGCAGGTATTAAGGTATCTGCTAAGAGAACTGAAAATGGATAGGGCTGAAAGGCCTGGAAGGAGGATGAGGGAAGACCTAAAAGGACTAACATTGAGGTGGTGAGAAGGGATATAACTGCATTTTCAACTAATGAAGAAAGGGCCCTAGAAATTTTTTGGTGAAACAGATTTTGTAAAATCCATCACCAAATAGATGGGCCAAGGCTATGATGATGTATGGTCATGGGAGTGTCGATAGTAACACTCAATTCAAAACCCTAGATTTATGAGCTAATATTTTGAATGATCATGATGATGTTGATAGAATAGAACAATGACCCGCATCTTATAAAAGTTGATTGTCCAGGCATCTATTTCCAGCTACTAATTTGTGGGCCAACCCAACCATAATACTATCTATGGTGCAAAGAAACCAACCCGAAATTCAAAAACGTTGTTGTGCATTATTCAAAAGTCAGTTGTATGAATCGTGCTACAGATATTTGTGCCAGTGCATGACATCTGAGGCCAGTTTCCAGTCACTCCAACATGAGAAACAAGGTTCTGTGAAAACTTTTGTTTTTTGTATGTTTGATTAATATAAATGAGTAAATGGCAGTATGCTAAGGTTACCTGCAAGTAAGACAAGGCCTTGGCAAAGGTCTCTTCAGCATCGTTTGAGAATTGTATCCGTAGCGGATGCACACCTTGGTACAATGCTAGTCTCTGCCTCACTCTTTCGCTGCATGATCATCAAACGGTAAATGCAGTCAGCCCATCTATCATAGGTTGGGTTTCATGAGTTCATGACCTACTTCTATAAAATGATTCCTTGATTTGGAACACTTGTTACCAATGTTCGAAATCCCCTAATGAAGGATCTTGGCAGAGTCAACTCGGTTTAGCTGGGCTACAAGTACTGAGTCCATACTCCAATTTTACATTGAACTGGCTGAGTTGAGTAAACAACCAACATCTATAAACTGGCAGTCATTGTTGACATTATACTTTTCATAGGTAAGCCGGAATTGAACCCACAACAGTCAAGGTTGCACAAAAAAGCAACATCCAATAAAGAGTCCGAAATCCATGTTATGAACATTGCTTCTAAGATGTGGAAATGT
Organism: Magnolia sinica; assembly: GCF_029962835.1. Lineage (NCBI taxonomy): Eukaryota > Viridiplantae > Streptophyta > Magnoliopsida > Magnoliales > Magnoliaceae > Magnolia > Magnolia sinica. Next base: position 2,661,408 of record NC_080577.1, read on the forward strand.
GCTTGCATTCGTCAGCTGGATAGACAAAATGTTGACAATTTAAAGTCTTTAAACCAGAAACAAACAGTTGCTAATCAGCCTGCCCGACATACCACAACTAATGTACATGCCGGTTCTCAACTCAACATTACAAGGTTATGGTTCAAGGCATCATGCACGGCCTGTATGCATAAGGCTAGCAACAGGACGGTCCTGGGCTGGGCAACATTAATATTTTGAATAGGACCAGCCTGACCAGTTCAAAATCCAGGCCCAAACCAACCCAAGGCCCACCCTTGTATGCTCTTAATATTGTGGGATTAAATAAAAACAAAAAATTATTTAGAGTTAACAAAGAAATGTTATTTTCAAGGTAATGACGATGTGTGCATGCACTAGAGCAGCAAGAGCACTTGGCATGCAAGCAAACACTCTAACAGAAGAGGTAACAGCAGTAGCAAAATATGTCTAAAGACTGCAGGAAAGAGACTCACTCATCTGTAAAAGCAAATATAGTGCCAGATGGACGATAGTGGCTCAGTAGGATAGCCATGAACCCAGTTCTGGTGAAGACTACAATTGATGTGCCAAGGGTGTTCGACATCATGGTTGCATGATATGCGAACATCTCGCTCATGTGATTCTACAATACACAGAAATCTCCCAGTAAGCACTCAAGGTTCATGGTCAGCAGAGAAGAGAAACTAAAAGAGGTATATTAAAGTCAATTCAAGGAGAAGAATATTATGATGAATAACCTTGAAAACCTGTCCAAGATTAGCAGGTTTCTCTCCTCCCACCATTGTCGCTTCAGTCCTCAATGCAACTGTATGCATAACCTTCACAGCTTTCAGTGGGAACCTGCATAGAACCTTGATTAGTGATCACTCCTTTCAATTGATGACTCAATAGGAGTACAATAAACCGATGGGAAGTATAATGGCAGAAGCAACAACACATCCACAGTTAAATGCAAAAGCAAACATTTTCATCAGAAATGAACATATGTGATTGTTTATCCTTGGGTGTAACCAAAAGATTTCTGAAGTGCCATTTCCAGTTTTATATGCTGTATTAAAGAAACTTCGAATTGGATTTACTTGCCTGATTTCCCGGGTTTGTTTCAAGATCCTTTGTTTCACCATGTGGTTGTTTATTACAATATGGTCCTTGACCAATTACTCAGCATCATCATCTAAGCCTTATCCCAACTAATTGGGGTCTGACCCCAATTTCTAATTCTTTTTTTTTTTCCTTTTTCTTTTTGAAAGACGATTTTTATTTATTTATTTAAAATTAACAAACACCGAGAGGGCACAGAACTATACAAAGAGCGTGGAGCAAGCAAGAGGCACATTCAATAACCAGGCCCCTTGCTCTCAAAATAACCAACTCCGGAGTGACTCAAATTACTAAAGCATCTCCCATTCCTTCCTGAAACGCCCAGAGACCTGCCAAAAGACAAAAGCGCCACATATCTTTCAACTCCTTTCTAATCTCCACCTGTGCCAGGACATAAAGAATAACTCGATAGAACTAGGGGAGGCCCAACTGACCTTGAACTTGGACAGGACGCTATTCCACAAAAAAACTAGCTGTCGGGTAATGAAGGAAGAGATGATCTACAGACTCCGAATTTGGCCATACACATCAAACAAATATTTGAGAGAACATTCTTCTAGAGGTGCCATATCAAATGGCTCATACCGTACCATCAAAAGAAACCAGGTTGTATGTTACAATATAATATTTGTAATATTCAGAGCGAGCCATTACCTTTACAAATCTAGCCACAAAATTAAGTATAGGTAAAAGTTCAATTGTATACATGGATTAAAGATTGGCCACTTGGTCTGACTTGTTAGGTCCTGAGTAGAGTGAAGGCTCAACTAAGTCCAGCATATTTTCAATGTTGACTTCTGGTGCTTAACTGGATCAGACTCATCTGAGTTGAAAGAGTCTTCTATATGATTGTATATAATAACTTGGATGCTCTTTTAGAAACAGAGAAGGCAGTGCAGCAGTTACTGAAGACTTAAATCTGGGCATTCTATTATGATACATCATACATACAAATTCATGGTGCAGGACCAATGGACCATATGTGACAATATCACATGCCTTTGCTTTGTAGATGTAAATAATAGTCGAAACTGTGCGCTCAAATTTTTTTGGTTAAATAAATTCCATTTTCTACGAGTTCTAAATTTTCGTGAATATGTTTTTATGTTATATGGATAAAGGTGTAAGCATTGCAAAAATAAAGAGAATACATACTTCCCGTGAGCAGTTTCTCCGGAGAGCATGACTGCATCAGCACCCTCACGAACTGCAATGGCAATGTCTGAGACCTCTGCACGGGTTGGCGTAGGATGAACAATCATGCTTTCCAACATATTTGTCGCTACAATAACAGCTTTTCCCATGCTCCGGCACATCCTAATGATCTCTTCCTGCATGGAGAAGAATTCTAGTTTCTGTCAAAATTGTGATATATGTGAACTTGAATAAAAAGTCACGATGTCTCTGAGAAACAAATAAACTGAAAAGAACCAGGACAAGCCAAGAAACATTGCCTAGAAAATGATGTTATCTCGTTATCCTCTTTTCTATGAAAAACTAAATCCGATGGAGCATGGCAAAACTTTGGTAAAATGGGCCTAGAAAACGTAAAATATTACACACCACACACACGAATGAGCCCAATAATTTCTCGAGCTATAGTTTCTCTACATGCAAATGATTTTGTTAGTTATCAACATGCGGTGTGGAAGACAAGGAATGTGTGGGTTCATGGAAGTAAAGTACGCCCACTAACTGCTGAATACAGGTCAACATGTTTTATGCTCACTAAAACATGTTTCCGTGCTTATCAATGCCAATTAAATGATGCTTAGTTAACATAAATTTTGGTTGAATAAATTCGGGAAAACAGTAATGAGGAAGATGCAGTCAAACATCAAACAAGAAAGCTGCAGGGAAGAATTCATCATTCTCATAACAATGTCTTTTCTTGCATAATTAGATTCTTTTCTTGATCCTCATTTGGTTTCACCCTTGCTCAATGTCTTCTTCTTCTTCTTCTTTTTGGAGAAGTCACCCTTGTTTGATGTCAACCTAAAAGGTGCAGAAGGTCCAACAATTCTGACCACAAGAAAAATCAAATTCTGCTGATGCATCGGGAAACATGGAGGAGATTGAACTAAAAGATTACGCTGATTTCTTCTGTTGTGTTTCTGACTCCCTCCCCACCACTTTCATCGGCCTTCCTTTATGCATTGGGAAACCCTTATAAACTCGGCATTGTCCAATCTCCCGATCTATCAGATGTCGTTGTTTAAATGTCCGTCCTATATTGTGAAGATACTGGACAAACTCAGAAGAGACTTTCTCTGGCATGGAAAATCAAGATAGGGCCTTATGGAATGATTTGATAAAAGGAAAATATGGCAGATCAGATGGGGGATGGTGGACTAATAACACATGCAACCGTAAGATGTCGGCCATATGGAGGGACGTTCTTTCCAATATGCCCTGGCTGTGCTCAAACTGTTGACATAGTTGTTGTCTCATCCTAAGAAAACTCTTTTGATACTTATAGAACGTGAATTGCATGGATATATCTGAAAATTGAGCATCCAAACAAAGCACGGGTTTGGAAGGTGCATCTATAAGAAATAATGGCAATGACCCATATAAAATATCAAAGATAAAGGGGACTATTAAAAATTTGAAGAGCACAAAAAAATTACCTGAAGCAGCGGAACCTCCTCAATAGGGAGCTCAGCCCCAAGATCACCCCTAGCCACCATAGCCTACAAATGAATATGATGAAATTAAAAACTACAAAATAGGCAAGCAAAAACAATACTAAACAGGCAGGTTTAATATTACATTGCTAGAAAAAGTGACCAGTAAATGTTACAGTTGAGAGAAAACACCAAAACCAAAGCTGTTGAGTGGGTGGAACCCAAGTTTACCAACTATTAGATAATGTATTAGCTCAATAGATAACCAATACCAGGCCTGGGTTCATTCGCATATGAAGAAATGGAAGCCATTCAAAATTGGACCAGATCTGACTTCAGTCAGACACAAATACATACTACTTGTAAATTTCTACCCCTTTTTTTTTTTTATCAAGAAGGAGAAATTTCATTGGATTAAAAAAATTACAACGATGCAAGAATAGCTCCAGAAGAAAAATATATCCTATATGCCACTGTTTGAACTTTCAGCACCCAAAGAGTGATGAGATGTAGCCTAAATCGACGAAAACTGTTTTTGCACTTTTCTTTTAAATGGTAAGATAAGGACTTTTATTAAGAGAGAGAGAGATAAGAGTAACAACAGAGGGATTGATTCCCAATAAATAGTGACTGGAGATTAGTCCCAAGCCTCGCCAATCTATCAGCTGCATCATTGTCTTCCCTGTGAGAATGATTGTGGACGTTGCCCTAAATAATTTGTGGACGTTGCATCATCATAATCTAAGCCTTATCTGAATTAATTGCAGCCGGATACATGAATCATGTTTCACAATTCCACTCAGGGGCATAACCTCAGTTAGACCATAGGTGATCGAGCCTTTTCTTACAATTGTGGGCGCCTCATGCATCTGAATAATTCCATCATTCCAACCTGCAGAGCCCCTCACCTTTAGCACATTGAACCAGTGTTTCCATATGCCACTAGGACGATGATCCCACACAAAGTGAATTGCAATAGGCCTTCTCGCATCCTCAGTGACCTCCAGCCACCCTCTTCTAAGAGCATCATGGGAGACCCCTCACAAATTCCTTGCACATCATACCACCCACTCCTGCCCCCTGACTCACACTTTCCAACTTAATCATAAAACCCCTGTTGTTTCGTTATTTCCATAACAACATTCACACAGCTCAAAGAGACAATCTCCAAAGAAGTTTGCCTTTGCTCAATATATAACCAATATTTTATGTCTAGATCATCTAGCCATGGAGGAAGGGGACAAACAGGAGTGGGATCAAATAAGAGTGGCCAAAATCAGATAGGGGACAATTTTTTATGGGTTACAAGTTCTACTAAGGAAAAAAGAATATTTCGATTAGAGAACCGACAAAATATTTTTTTTTAAAAAAACTAAGACTTGCGTCTCATCCCAGAAATGAGCTGCAGTTTAACTCTTTCAAATCAGAAAGCACAATGCATGGTCACAAGACTTGTTTTATGCAACATTAATAGTTGAGAAGCATAATAGATAAAAGGTCTGGGCAATATGGAAGTTTGCTCCATTGCCGAACCAAAACATGTTCATTGTCAGTTGTCACAGAGGAAGAGGTCAGACTGTTAATGAACCAAAAGATTTTAGTTCTAATAGATGTTCTAGATGAAAGCACTAATTATAATGCAATCTATTCAACAAGAATGATTAGCAATGTTCCTGTAATCTCTTTGTTAGATTTAAAATCAAGTTGAGGATTGCAATACAGAGATCGATGTAATTACCCCATCTGATGCAGAAATGATAGAATGCAGATTTGGTATAGAGTCCGCACTTTCAATTTTGACTGTCACATGTATATCAGCACCACAACCTGCGAAAGGATTAGGAAAGGAACTTTAATTGGCACTGAAAGAAAACTTCACAACCAGAATTACATTTAAACATAAATCTAATTGAGAAGTATATTGAATACTTACTTCGAAGATAATCCTTCAATTCATGAACCACCTTTGCATCTTTGACGAAGGAAACAGCATAAAAATCTACTTTATTTTCAACCCCAAATTTAATGTCATCCCAATCTTTCTCTGCAGCAAATAAAAAAATGGTTTATCTGCATTTGAAAAGTGATGATGCTTATCATCTGTTAAGACCTTCTGTTAGGGGGAATAGTGAAAGCTGATTCTCTGGACATTAAGAATATATGATTTGACAGACTCATCATCTCACCGGTGATGGATGGCAGTGTAGCACTTTTTCCTCGAACATTCAGATGCCGTCTAGATTTCAGCTCCCCTCCATCAACTACTTCACATTTCACCGACTCTTCTGTCTTGGATTTCACCATTAATGACATCATTCCTCCTAAGGAAACAAATTAAATGTCAGTTATGCCAGATAATCATAGCAGCCAAAACTTTCATCGTTAATGCTTCATAACCACAACTAATAGATGTTAGGCTTGTAGACTCAAATGACATGGAAATAATGCACTAACCTCTACTTATAGGTAATCACTATCAGCTTAAGGTGCTTTATATATAATCATTAGGGATAGAATGTCCAATTCTGCAACTACCTAGCAAAAGGAAAGCTGAAAATCCAGACAACTTCAAGAAGAATAATTGGAAAATTATATTTTATGTTGGAGTATCAGCTTCACCTCTGCAGAGTGCTTGTGAAACGTCGCTCACCTGTTTATCTAACTAGTTCTACTAAGAATGGTTAAAACTTGCAATGAAAGAATTTTCAATGCCTGCCTCATCTTTTGAGCCGTACATTCAATAGCTTGTATTACTGATATTAATTTATAACATTGTCAAAATCAAGAAGATCAGCAAAATCGCCTTTTCTTTTTTTGAAAGGTAACAATACGATAACTCACACACACTACAGTCTCCACCAGCTCATCTAATGAGCAGGAGATGCATATTCCATTGATTTGAAGATAATGTGATATCTATTACTAGAAATTTGTCAAACACACTAGAGGCATGCAAGATCCATGGTTTCTCTGCTGCATCCTATTTAAGAAAAACCAAAATGTAAGAGAGGGCATTTCCACGTACCATCAACGAGAATCATGTCGCCAACTTCTACGTCATTGACAAAATCATCATAATTCACACTCACACAATTTTCTGTGCCAACTCCTCTTCTAATTGTGAAAGTGAATTCTTGGCCAGTTGTCAATGTGATTGGCTGTGGCAAGTCACCACTCCTAACTTCTGGACCCTGCAATATAAAATACAGAGAATTACACATGAGAGAACAGTTAGACGGCATAAGAATTACATGAGCAGCAGCCCACAGCCTTTGTAAAATGTCCACGCGCATGCCACTAAATTGCCATCTTGGATCTTTACTCCAAAAGAAAGCACGCGGTCCACATACCAACAAACAACCATTCAAAGGATCACGCCATCAAATAGGCCAATACAATGCAGTAACCAAAACCACCATTCACTCTAATACACTGTTTGATTTTTTCTGCTAATGGGCTGAAGGGGGATGACCAATGATAGATTTTAAAAGCACTCTCCCAATCTTAGTGCCAACTAATCGTATAACAACAGACAAGATTCTCTTATCATTGAGATAAATGCATAATATGGGGACCATAATTCTGGTAGCATAAAATGGAAGTGCCCAAAGTTGATAATTACTGATCTTAAACTAAAGATTTTTCTGCAACACAAATGCTGCAAAAAGAAACAATGAAAAGATAGAACCTGCCTTAGTGTCTAGCATAATCGCAATCACATTGTCCTTTGATTGAGAATTGTATTCTTTGACTAGGTCGATGACTTTCTGATGAGACGCATGGTCTCCATGAGACATATTCATTCGGGCAACATTCATCCCGGCCTCAGCTAGCTTCCATATCATTTCTCGAGTGTTAGTAGAAGGACCTATTGTACACACAATCTTTGTCTTACGCCTAACGCTTGGCTTCGACCACATGCCTACTGACATTTCCCCGAGCTGCTGCATGCCTCTCAGAAAATCCTCATCTCCCTGATCAGCAAGAGCCACCAGATTAGCAAATAAAATTAAGAGAGGGAGAGAGATAAAAGCATAAAGAATGTGGGGATATGCCTCTTTAAATGGAGGAGTATCCCCATAAACAAATTATCAAAATAACAACCGTGCAGCTGATATAGATTACTGGGAAAAAAAATAAGGCACCATAATGAAGGACGGCAATCAATATAGTCAAGCTTGCTAATAACTAGGGATGTGGGACGTGCAATGCATGTGGAGAGAGAGGAAGGAAGAGAGGAATTTGGTATAGACGGAGGGAAAATTCGCGCTAGAGTTTGGGGAGAGAAAAAGTCGGCAGCGCCTCTGGGTTTTTGTGGGTGAAATCCAAGCTGTCTGACGGACACCAGACACAGTTTTAAGCTCCTTCAATACCCTTCATCTTTACTTCAAATGCCATACCATGCACTTAAAATAGTCGAGGTTTTCCATCCAGGAAAACTAATTGTGGCGGCAAAAATGTCCAAGACCTACTTGCATTATATCGTAAGAGATATAAATGGAAGAGATTATGTTTTTGGGATAGTTGCAAGTAATGAGAGTAGAGTGAATCTTTGATCAACACTCCACTAAACCATGGCATTGCCACTGCTACAGCTGACTCGGTCTTGAACTTGTGAACTAGTGACATGGCAGGGCCATTGAGAATGTGCAAATTGCTTTCCCATTGTTAGAGACTGCTATTTGGAGTGACTCATGTGCACATGCCAGAAGCACTGCACACATCCGAACGTGGCACACATTTGTAGGCCTTGGCTGTTCGTCAGGTGAGGGTCACATACAAGTTGGATGTCAACTGGTGGCGGTTCTTTCTTCTAATACTTTGCCCACGATACAAGTGGGCCAGCCTGGTTTATGTGCTACACCAAGGGATTCACCAATGAATGTACCAGACGTCGCACATGTGTGCCACTTCAGCATGTGCGAAGCACTCATGTTTAGGCAGATCAACCACACAGATTCGCAAATCATCATTGATTCTAAATACTACTATAGAGATAGAGAAATCTAGTGAGCTCATGACATTCCTATTTGGCCGCAGAGAAACATTGTACTATCACTGCCCTTCAAAGACCAGTTAAATACAAAATTACAACTACAACCAGCTTGAAAAAAAAAGGGGGGGAAATCCAGCAGAAGATGAAAGACAAACTCTAGAATCGCTATTAACAGCCGAAAGACAGTAAAAGAAAACAAAATATCAAAATTACACATAATCATTCAACTTCCAGGGTAAAAAGAGTAGCGAAAATCTTCGAATTTTTGAGAAAATGAGGAAGTCATATGACCTTCGGGACATCTTTGGGAGACACGGGAAGAATTTCAGGCTCTGCTGATCTCTTTGCTGCCGCGACCAGGAAGCTGCTGCGGAACAGACGGCCGTTATTCTTCTGTTGCTTTATGCCAAAGACCTTGGACGGAAATCTCGATGGCCTGAGCTTGTCGACCAGGCTCTTGCAGTTTCCAGATTCAGAACTAGGACAGAAAACGGAGCCGTTAACGGATCTGGTAGCTACTACCTGCGCCATTTACAGAGAAGATCTGCACACACACAGAAAGAGAGAGAGAGAGAGAGAGAGAGAGAGAGAGAGAGAGAGGAATTGCAAATGACGGAGCTGAGCTTTTAAAAAACAAAGAAGCCTGGCTACTGCTGCTGCTTCGCTCAATTGGAGAAATCGCCGTTTGAATTGGACAAAGAAAAGAGGATGATCGATGGATTGAATTACTCCACTGTTAGTTTTGCACCACTTAAAAACGGTGGTGACTCCTGTAACGTACACGGGACTTAGTTGTTCGGAAATCAAGACCGTCCAAATTACTGAGCCAACTGTAGATGGAGAAAAAACGTGATTAACAATCCTATTTTCTTCTTCTAATTAGTTCCGTTCACTTATTTTATTTTTAACCATCCATTTGATTGCATTAATTGAATGAATAGGATTGCTTGATCAGTGTGATCCTGTTCACATACTCCATCCACAATGGGACCCTGATTTTGGAGGTCTGGATAGCTGTATGTCAGTGCCACGTGTGAGAAGGATGAGTCACCGCTATTTTCTGACTGGTGTACAACTAACACAGGAGTTTAGCCGAGGCAAGCTTTGTTTGTATCGACCGCGTGGGGCTTCGTCTGTCTTCTTGAGTTCAAAAAATGGGCAGATGATACGGTAGACGCAGGGGAACCAGAATATTGTAGATCTATCTCTCTACAGTAAATGAAGAAGAAATAATGTATCAATCAAAACCATCCACTAGTGGAATCTATAATGGATTTCCTTCAAAGAAACTTATTAGAATGCTCTGTTATTTACTTTTGTTCTATTTCACCTCTGAATCATTAACCGTTAATTTCTTTTATTTTCTACAGTTTCATTGAAGTCCACCCATTGGACGGAAAGGATCATTCTGTTTTTGTGTTTTTTCTACCAATTTCAATTCACAGTAGCATGTACTAAATGGACGGACCTGATTAATATATTATCTTTTCATGTGTGCTACAGTGACATGGCTCTACCATATTCCCGTTCCTCCGGCTCTAACGTATCTTCTCCTCGTAGAGTTTGCTATTCCTCTGTCACATTTTGGGATGCAGCGTGTGTCGATAGCCACTGGGGCCCACATGGGGAATAATAGAATGATCAGAACCGTCCATACTGTGGAATCTATGCTAGTGTAACCCCTAATATGAAACATTAGTCGAATTTACTTGAATTGTTGATTATGACCATCACTGTCTATGGACGGTTCAAATGAAAAGGAAATTAAATGGATCTAGAACAATGAAAAGGAAATTCAATGGATCGCATTCAACTCTGAATATCAAAGGTTAGCGTCATTATTGAGGTGTGATTATGGGATGATGGCCTATTTACTATAAGTAACGAGAATGTGGACGGTTCAAATCATGAGATCATCTCAGCACGTGGGCCCCAATAACTGGCGACGCACGCTCGACTCTCAGTCTCAACAGAGGCAAAACAAACTCCTCCCGGGATCCGCGGAGCGAGTAGGGTTATATGAGACAAAAAATGAGATATAACCAAATCTTAAGTCGACCACGTTACGGAAAGAAGTGTTGAATGACCGTCGACCAATAATAATAAAAGTTTTGGATTAAGCTGATCTTTGTTTTTTCCCTCCACCTGGGTCTTTATGACCTAATCAACAGATTGAATGTCAAATAAACAGTACAGTAGGCCTCAGGAGGATTTAAACGGTGGATATCCGATCAATATTGTTTTCACGTGGTGTGGTCAACCGGAGATTTATACCCTTCTCATTTTGAAATAAATCCCTTAAATGATATGTAAAAATGGATAAATGAAATGGATGAAATACATACATCATGGCGGGCCCACGGAGCACCGTCCACCAGCCACGGGGCTGGTGGCAGGGGAGTAGCCAATTCGTTTCCTCCAAAATCCACCCTCTCCGCGCAGGATCTGTACCCGTCATCATGTGGCCGTCAGGGGAAGGATCGACCAAGGACCGCATTCCACGGACACATGTGGCCCACCTAATGACACCACAGGAACACGTGTCAACTCTGGACACGTGTCTTCGAGATCCAGGCCCACCAGACGGCTCGTTCCGAGCCATGCCTGGCACAAAAATCAGGCTGGTTCACTAATCAGGCAGGCCACATTAGTACAGGTGCACTTAATATGGACCGTTGGTAACTTCTGTCTATTTTTTTTTCTCGCGTGAAAGTGTGGTCCACCCGATGTTCTTGTTTTGGGCTCAGCTTCGGAGGATCCGCAGATTCACGGAGTTGGGTGATCTCACAACGATGAATATGCCTTAAATCCACACTGTTCAACCATTTATGTACAAATCTTCGTAGAAACAGTAACAATTGAATCCCACAATTAAAAACGCCACAGAGTCCACCAGAATATTTATTTTCCATCCAACCTCTTAATAAAGTTACAAAGACATATGTGAAGATACCACACAAATATCATCTTAATCCAAAGTCTTTGGGGCCCACAATAAGTTTTTAATAGTTAATTACTATTGTTTCCTATATTGTTGTCCATTTTAGATTTAAGCCTACTTTATTTTTTGCGTCATGATATAAAATTAGTCATCAATAGAGATGGACAGTGTGGATTCAGCACATACATTATGGTGAGCCCCAGAGTCAGGGTCCCACCTACATCCACCGATGGATGGATCCCTGACTATGGGCCCATCTTGACGTGTGTTTCTTAAATCCACGCCGTCCATTGAGACTCTAAAATGCAGCATATACAAGTTTCAAGTGGACCACGCCACAGTAAGCAGCGGTGATTGAATGCCCACCTTTAGAAACTACCTCGGGCCAGTGGAATGTTTATTTGCCATCAAACTTGTTGATGGGGTCACAAAGACCTGGATCAACCGAAGACGCCCTGGACTGTTTGATTTTGGATCAGGGATGATCGGAGCGGCCCCCACCTAGTGTATGGTTCTGCTCCCGACACGTGTGTGCCGCAGAAATGATCGCCTACAGCCGGCTTCATGCTAAATTGTCATGCAGCCCCATCTTTCCCGTAACATGCCGATTGTATATGAAATCTCTACCATGAAAATGGCAGGCCCCATCATGAATGTTATCCCTTTGCAAAATCAGGCTGATCCACTTATTAAGTGGACCACAACTGTCCGTTGAGCCAGACCGTTGGTTGGTACTGGCTGATCAATTCTCACACACCCCACACGAGACCGTCCGGACAGTGCAGTATACGGTATCCTTTCCTCGGCCTCCAGCCGGTATATGTGGGCCCCATCGGAAAGTGGTCATTCATCTGACAGGATCCAACACGATGGACCATGTCCTTAGATACTCCCACGCCGGAAGATCCTGTCCATGCCCATTCAACTCCCCACCGCTTTCAGTTAAATCCGGACCGTTTATGTATCTCTCTCAGCCATTCATTCGCAAACGACCCATCAAGACCATTGGACGATCCCACACGGGAGTTTTCGGGTCTGTTCCATCAACATTAATCAAATGAACAGTGTAGGCCATCGAACCATGGTCATTTATTCGTACCGATGACACAGACCTCGATGAACAAGATCGATGATACGACTCGTCTCATGTCGCACCCGCACATAACCGGAAAAGCGCGGGAAACTCCTGACTCCTCTGGCGCCAAACGCCTCCCTAAATCCCAAATCCCTGCATATTTACATTAATACCCCTCTCAGTTCCATGTGCCCGCTCTTCCGATTCGAATCCTTATCTCCACTCATCAGAAACCCTAGTTCCTACAATCCGATCGAAAGGAAATGAATTTACCAGGATTGTCTGCGATATGTGCCGGCCTTGGATTCGCTGAAGAGGATGAAAACGGCATCCAGATCGGATATACGAAGAGCGAACTCTGCTTAGGTAGCGTTTGAATCTCATCGCATCTGCTTGTTTCGCCGGGGTTCTTCCTTGTTTTTCACTTCTCATATCCGTTCATGGTTGTGATTTTTTATTTTATTTTTTATTTTTTTATAAAGATAATTTGAAGGATCTGCAGAGATTTCTGCGACGTGATGACCCGCAGACTCGAGATGTTTTCAAGCAGGTCTGCAAATGGAACACGGTCTCACAAGATCTGATTCCGATCATCGAACAGTACCAGAATGATCGCAATTTGGTAATTAATGCAGGTAAGAGAACCGAGCACATTCTGATGTCCTTTTCATTTTAATCACTGATTTTTCTTTTTAATTTCATGCAGTGAAGGTTTTGGTATTCCTTACTATGCCCATTGATCCTGCATCAAGCGACATTTCCCAACAGATTGAGTATCTTTGGACCTTAAAGAAAGCTACCACACGGAATGACACGATCGCAGTAATTGTCTCTCTTCTAGAAGATCCGTTGGAGCATTTGGAACGGTAAGCTACATAAAGGAGTGGTTTTATTTATGTGTACAACTGTGAAACAAATCCATGCACAAACAAATGGACATAATTGGAATAGGGATGATGCACTGTACTAACATGCTTGGTACAACCAGTGAGGCCTGTTTGGAAGTAAAATTGAATTGAATTCTGTGCATTCAGATGCAGATTGGGCACTAGCCCCGCCTATCCTGAGCTCAGGCTCTGAGGGGCTTGCCGACATGTATGGGTTTTATCCACTCTGTCCATCCATTTTGCCATATCATTTTAGGCTACAAGGTCAAAATTGAGGCAGATGCAAGGTTCAAGTGGACCACACCACAGGAAGCAAGGGTTATTTGATGCCTATAAATTGAGCTAGTGGTAAATGAATTGGAGGTAAATGATTTACAGGGAGTGTTTGGATGCTGAAAAATGCCTATAATGATTTCCAGGCTGTAAAGCATTTACAGCTTTTAAATGAAAACTTGCTGAAAATTTCTGATTTCATTTACCTGCGAATGAAATTCAGCCTAATGGCTAGAATTTTGAAATTTGACTAGATACAGATTACAGCTTAAACAATTTACAGGTTATACAAACCCAGACAACTATTTACCTGTAAACAGATTGCAGCTTAAAGCCAAACAGGACTGGCTGTAAATAATTTACACCTATAATTCATTTACCACTTATGAAATTTACAGGCATCCAAACGACCCCTCAGTTTAATCAGTGGAAGCACTGCAATTGCATTTCAGAATCTAGACTATCAGGATGAAGTAAATTTCCATTTGAGTTTGCCACTTTATTAGGCTGGTTATTGAAGTTCATATTTTCAATGTATCCAAACCTGCCTTAATGTCAATAACAAAATGGAAAAAGTTGAAAACCAGTTAACAGGATCCACTGGGGTGCTACAAACCAATACCTGTGGCATATACACATGGCAATCCAGACCACACAAAATTTGGGCCTTGTTGTGGATAGAGTATGTATCCTGAAAATCACACTGACCGGATGATCGCACAGTTCTAAATATTGTCCAAAGATTGAGTTGACGACTAGGGGTGCAACTTGGGTGGGTCAGGTTGTGTTTAGGGTCAACCCAAGCCAATCTGACCTGAAGAGGAGTTCACCCAAGATCCAATCCAACCTGAGCTCCTAAACCCAAGCCCAACTTAAGTTATTGATACGAAACTCTAATGCAACTCGGGTTAGGTCTTATTGGTTAAAAACTATTCTTTATCTTTTCTAAGTCTAAGTTTTGCATAATGTAAAAAGTAATTGGGTGGAAATCTTTGACCCTGGCTACTCATGTTGTATACAGTGTAGGGTCAGGTTGGGTTTGACTTGGATCAGGTTGCCCGGGGCCTCAACCCAAGCCCAACCTTACTAGGGTCAGGTTGAGGATTTCCATCCAAAGCCCAAACTGACATCAACCCAACCTCTGGCTGACCTTGTAGCACCTGGACCTGCATATAACATGCACTGAACTCACTGTTTTCTTCTTCTTTCGCACAGCCCCCAACTAGACCTATTTTTCATATCCCTTTTGACTTTCTCTATCCTTGTGTCGCTGATTTTACGTTTTCAAACAGTGAGGCTTTCACAGAGGATGACTGGAAGTTGGTTCAGCTGGTGGTTACTTTGTTTCGGAATATTCTTGCTATCCAAGAAATTTCACTGCAACAGAAAGCATCCGGATCTGCCACGCAGTTTTTGTGTTTGAGAGACAGATTTCTAGAGCTCTTGTTTCATGAAAATGTTATGGATCTGATCATAGTTCTGACACAACATGTTGCTGGTTCGTGTGGCTATCTCCGTGAAGATAATCTCCTTTTACTTGAGACTTTCCATTACATATTTTTGGGCCAAGATCCAGAGCTGATTGCCAAAGCATCACAGAAGGGCTCCAAGGTTTGTCCTCCCTTTCTTTCCCATGTCTTTCTGACGCAGATGATAGATGAGTCATGAAGTAGATTACAAGAAGCATAACCAGCAAAAATACAAGTTAATGGAGTTAGGGATTCCTAACAGAGAAAATGAGTGATGCCCCATTTGTTTGGCCTGGAAAATTTATTATAACTAACCTTTTCAAGTAATTGGATGATTCATATGTTCCTGTGACATATGTCATTTCATGTCTACTTGTTGAGGCAAGGCTGTTAAGAGTAAATTGGTTGTAGCTTGATTGGCAAGTAATGACATTTTGGTTGTTAAGCTATGAGTAGCGGTTCGTAGTTTTTGGGTTGGAAAGCATTCTGATTACAGTATATCTGCATCCAAAAAACTGACAATTTTTGTACTTCAGCTCATTTGATATGAATGTTCTCTATGGCCAACATCAAAAGTTTTGGCATTCATGTGGGAAGTCTTAGAAAATGAACTGTTAGCTGCAGGTAGATGGAGACATCAAAACATCTATAAACTCTCTTCAGTCCATGATGGAGGAGGAGGAAGAGAAAAGAAGGCTCATTAGGCTACGGAACTTGGATCGCCATTCACAGTTCAGTGGAACATTCACCCGTCTTGCGATGGTATGTAGTCTCATCCGAATGCCTAGGCCTTTGAAGTTTTATATCTAAATTTTAGTAAATTTTCCAAGTTCTTTGTATCAGGATGGTTCTAAGTCATTATTCAAGGGCAATCCAGCTGCTGCTTCTTGTGATGGCTTGCTCAAAGCTCATAAGGTTCAAAGAGGTCCACTAAAAAGAATTGCCTGGGACCATGGAAGTTTGTCTTTGCCTAAGGAAAACATTTTGGAATTGCTTCACAATTTTGTGAACCAGTTCTTATCTGGGGGTTATAATGGTTAGCTTCTCTAATTGAGGTCTTCATACTCTTGGCTCATTTAATGTCTATGTTTAGTTTCTCTAATTGAGGTCTTCGTACTCTTGGCTCATTTAATGTCTATGTTGCTTCATTTTTATTTTTCTGTTTCTTGGTGTTGCGTGTTCTCATGGTCAACCTGTATACTCATCAGTTTTGATGCAGTCCATCCGTGAAGATATTGAAAAAGAACATCATGCAATTCAGAGCAGCGATGTCATTGTTTTTTTCGAGGTCGCTCATTTTGTTACAGCTTTTCAACATCACAAGTTTTCAATTTCAAAGGTGAGATGGAACTTTGAGGAGCTGAAGTGTTCCTAGAAATTCTGCTCACACCTGTAGCCACTAATACGGTTTGTAATGACACAACAGTCAAACATGGAAAGTTCCACATCTGAAGCATCTTTTGTCAATAAAAATGCTGATAGCACACTATTCCGTGGAGATGCCTGTGGACCAATTGCAGCAACAATGAATGAAGCCATGTTCTTATTAGTCATATCTAAGTGGCGTGAAGCTTTTGATGGCTTGAAGGAAACTAAAGCTTACAAGTTTTTGTCTGCAGCAGGATCTCTTATGAAAGGCATGGTCAGTATTCTACTTCAGTGACTCTTTAACTGTTTGTACTTTATGGGACATCCAACATTATCTCTTTGTATATTTCCACGTCTGACATAGATAATTTTTAGTGCGTTACTTGCCTCTTAGGCTCAATTGTTTTATTTTCATGTGCAGATTCACATGCTAGATTTGGTGCTTAAGTTACTGCCAGAAGATTCAAAAGAACCTCAAACAGCTCGCATCCTTCTTTATAAGATTTTTTATGATCAGACAGATCAAGGGATGACTCAATTCCTGGTGAACCAGATCAGATCTTTTGATGCTCATAAACAGTCTAAAAGGTCTTTCTGGCTGAAAATTTTGGGCAATTTCTGTCTTTATTTATGAGTCATGATTTCTCACATTCAGTTGGTAGTATTGCAAACAAATGTGCCATGAAACAAGGCACTTTATGTCAAGGTTTAGTTGGGAGCATCATCCTTTATTGCTATAATCAGAACACATGAGCATCCTAATTAAACAGTCAAGATGCAGTTATACAATTATACATGCAAATATGTAAGAAACTTAGTTCTGAGATTAATAGCATTGACCATTGTTTTACGGTCATCTTATCATTTACTGTTTGATGTCTCTTGTTTGAATGTTTCAATCAAGTTAATCAACATAGAACCAACTGGAGGTAGGGTTTGTTATACTACTGCCTTCAATGGGGAATACTATATTCCAGTCTTCCAGATGCCTTCTAATGTTATAGATCAATGGAACTCTAGAAGCTATGGGATTATGTCAAGTTATGGGCGTTTCACTTTTCTTGGCTTAGTGAAAATTTGCTTTAGGATATCCCTTTTTGCCAGCCAATCCACTGAGACAAAGCACCTCTTTCTGAATATTTCTGAGGTGAGCTGCACCAGCTGATCTGAGTGTTGGTGCTTGGGGTGCTACTGTGCTAGTTATTTGTTTTGGATGGTTGATTGTCTGACCTCAAAAGTTCGATATCCCAAAAGCACGTTGGAACTCTTCGATTGTCATTTTTCAATATGGATTGTCAATCTTTCCAAATCGCGCGATCCAACGGAGATGCTCATAAATCCCTCATTTGATGTCGGATTGGGTTGATTTTTGGTCATCTGAACGGTACTTTAGTACTCTTTCATTCCTAACTAGAATCGTCGGTCCTGAATTTTTCCTTCATCTCCTTGTCAAATAGTAATGCTCATAACTTTCTCTTCAGAGGTCGAATTTAGACTATTTCAAGCTCATTGGAATGGTAACTTCTCAAGCTTCCAAATGGGACCAGAATTGCCAAATTTAGAGACCATTCGATATCCCAAAAGCATGTTAGAACTCTTCGATCGTCAATTTTCAATATGGACTGTTAATCTTTCCAAATTGCGCGATCCAACGGAGACACCTATAACTCCATCATTTGACGTCAGATTGCGTCAATTTTTGGTCATTTGAAAGGTACTTTAGTACTCTTTCATTCCTGACTAGAATCATTGTATTCTGATACAATTTGGGCATCCATAAGTGGGATTGCAGTCGTCGGTCTTGAATTTTTCCTTCATCTCCTTGTCAAATAGTAACGCTCATAACTCTCTCTTCAAAAGTCGAATGACCCTACTTTGACCAATATGACCAAAAGCTAAACCCTTATCCTTTCGCTCGTAAATGTACAATCATACCCTTTAGAAGCCATAGGATATTGATATTTGGAAAAATCTATCCATTCAAAGAAATCTCCAAGTTGATTAAAATTACGGACTTTTTTTACAAAAAAACAATCTACTTAATATTGAATTTACATTCCTGTACCTTTTTCAAAAAGGCTTTCAATAAGCTACCCGATTAATTTAAGTAATTATCATTGTAGTACCTTCCGTTAATAGAAGTTGTGGTCAGCCATGCGAACGAAGGGGCGGCAACTGGGGGTGGGCCCCACCATGATGTTTATGTGAAATCAACTTGACCACCAGGTGCGTCACCTAATATTAACCTAGGGACCAAAAATCAGCTCCATCTGTGGTTTAGGTGGACCACATGATTGGAAATAGTGTATAGGACCACATTCACCCTCCAAACAATTTTCCCTTGGTGTGACCCACCTGAATCATAGATAGGCTTGGTTTTGGGGCCCTGTGCCTAAATTTTGATCTGACATCTAATGCTTGGAGTGGATTTCATATAATCATCACGGTGGACCATGTAAAAATCAATGGTGAATGTCTCCATCCCAACTTTTCCTTTGGTGTGGCCCACTAGAATTACATGTCAGCCTAATGTGGGATTACATGTCTAATGGTTAGATTGGATCTTACATACACATCATGGTGGGCCCCATCAAAAGTCAAGGGTGGGCATCTTGTAAAATTCCCTTAATATATGATCAGAAATTTGGGAGCAATTGGGAAGGGGGACATACACCATTGAAGTTTTAAGGGGCCCATAGTGATGTATCTATGAAATTCACTCCCTCCATTAGATGGATAATCCCACGTTAGGCCTAGGGCCCAAAAGTTAGGATGATGATTCAAGTGGGCTACACCAAAGAAAATGGTTGGGAGAGAAATGTCCATACTTTATTTTTACAAGGCCCACTGTGATGATTATATGAAATCCACGCCAACCATTAGATGCCACACCAAAATTTAGGCCCAAGGCGCAAAAATAAACCCTATCCGTGATTCAAGTGGGACACACTAAGGGATTTGGAGGATGAGTGTTGCCCTATACACTGTTTCCAATCGTGTGGTCCACTTGAATCATAGATGGGGCTGATTTTTGGGCCTTGGGCCTAACTTGGGGTGAAGCACTTGGTGTCGGAGTGGATTTCATATAAACATCATGGTGGAGCCCACTCAAGCTCCAACCCTTTTCTTGCACAACCACCCCAACTTCTATCAAGAAATCTAATGGAAGGTAGTCCAATGATAATTACTTACATTAATGGTGTAGCTTATTGAAAACCATTTTGAAAAAGGTAATGGAATATAAATTCTGTATTAGTTAGGGATTTTTCTTTTCAAGTCCCTTCAAATTAATTACCCTTCACGGCAACAAAATCTCTTCACCTCACATCAACAATGTAGGTCATGGCTACTTGGGATCCCCCTAATCCATCCCACCCTTTAGAAGAAACCCCATAATCTCCATTAATTACCTTACAACCTATCACTAATTCTATAACTAGAGACCCCCTCCCCGAACAAAAGGGTTTGGATCTTGCTAGAAATTCTTAGCTGCCTCTTTTAAGAATATTGCAGAATTGAGGAAAAAATCAACAAAAGTGAAAAATAAGGAGAAATAGTTCTAGTTTGGGAGAAGAAGGAAATTTCCCTTTTATAAGAGGCCAAGACATACAATTCAAACTTTAGGTCTATTGCATTGGCTTTCAAAACCTCTAGAGAAATGAATTTCCTTAAGGGGTGTTTGTTTTTTCATTTACCATTGTAAATATTGGTAAATAAGCAATTATTAATGACAACTAGTTGCCTTTTTCTGAGTTGACAGTTACGACTGTTTTAATAGCTTTGATCAGTGTTTTAATTAGCGGTAGCATGTTGCGTAGCATTCAACCCTCTGTAGCATGTAGCATAAATAACGTAGGGTATAGCATAAGCTACATAATACTCCTATTTTTTAATTTAAAAATATGATAAATGGTAAGACAAAAAGCAAAAAATATAAAAATATCTAAAAGATTATTCATTTTTCAAGTATACGCATATTCAAACAAGTTATTAATTATCATTTATCAAAAGCCATTCCACATATATAAAGTCATAAACCAAATCAAATAATTATCACATCAACAACTTTTTTAGCAAACCACCTTAATTAATAATATCTAATTGAAAACCACAAGTCGCAATTCACAAATATGAAAATAAATAAAAATCCCACATGTTAAGAGTCTGAAGTATAATACAGAGATCATCTATACAAAAAGAGGGTTTTGAAATTTTATTTTATTTTTTTCCCTTTTAAGTTAAGCTTTTAGCGTGCGAGTTTCGCACCAACTCAACAAAGGATCACCACCATGTTAAGTGAAAGTGAACAAAGTAAGGTTTGGTTTTAACATTACATTTTCAGTTTTTTATAATGTGAGTTTTAACAGTTTTTAACAAATAAAACTTCCAAAAAAAAGAAAGAAACATTGTAGCATACGCTATGAACGCCATGTAATTGTAACATACGCTGCAGGGAATTTACGCTCTTTAGCTACGCTACACTATGTAGCATATGCTACGAGCTCTATTTGAAAAGCTGGCTCTGATGCTAATATCGAGGAAGGAAGATTAAAATTTGCGGAGCCCATCGTGATGTATGTGTCTGATCCACACCATTCATCCATTTTATCAAATCGTTTTAGGGCATGAGCCCAAAATTAAGGCAAATCCAAAGCGCGAGTAGACCACACTACGAGAAATAGGGGGAGTTGAGCACCTACCATTGAAAACTTCTTGTGGGCCATGGAAGTTTTGGACCAAGCTGATATTTGTGTTTTCCCTTTATCCATGTCTACTTGACCCCATATGAACATGACATTTGTCGAAGGTTTAAGCTTTCAACGGTGGATGTCATTATCCCCATATTTACTGTGGTGTGGTCCACATGAGCCTTGGATCTGTCTCATTTTTTGGCACATGCTCTAAAAGGAGCTAGTAAAACGGATGGACGGCGTGGATCAGACACATCACGGTGGGCCCCACAGATTATCCTCATGCAATCCCCATCCAAGTGAACATGGTTTTTGAGGCGCAGATCTTTGAATATTTCCTCCTCCAATCCATGGTGAAGAATAATAGTTATGGATAGTGGAAATTGTAAAAACAAACACCCCCTAATCTCTTACTGTCCAACTTCATTGAATTTGTGAAAACTCAATGAGGACAAGATGCTCGAGAGACTTTAAAATTGGAACTTCCAGGGCCAATCTTGTTATGTCACTCGATTCTTTCCCTTCTCCCACTTTTAATTTCATTTTATAACTCGTGGCCATTACTAATGCCTCTTTTTCTTTTTTCTTTTTTCCTTGTCAGTGATCTTGCAGATTTGGTGGAAGTGATACATATAGTTTTACGGCTTATGGAGAACCTTCAAGCACGCGGTACATTAAGGGTAAATTTTCCATTGGTGAACTTTCAAGTCCACACTATCTAGAATGTTGCCCTTTTGTTCATGGTTTCCACCCTGAGGCAGTAACATATTAAGGAATGACCAGTATCATAGAGTTCCATATCATAGATTTTACCTATTGGAAAATAATTGATTTACTAAGTCATATCATTTAACTCTTTTCCTTTCTTGTTTGAGGAGCTCTTAAATTTGCAATAGCTTGGAATGTATTTCTTGAACAACCATCTATTTTCAAGTGGGCTGCTTAAGTCAATCAAAATCTTGTGGAATTTCTTTTCTTGGCTATCCACTTTCAGATATCTATGACAAGCCAATAAGAAACTATTGAAAATGAAGCAAGATATGATCAAAATTTAGAGAGCTTCATGTGCTTGGCCCTAAATCCATGTGTTCATGAAATAACTTCCTCCATTATTATTATTTTTTTTTGAGGAAAAATAAAAACTTACCATAACAAAAAATTAGAAAGAAGTTTTTGATGATGCGATGGTTTCTGAGATCAAGTTAGTGGAAACTATTAGGAATTCAGTTTCCAGGTGGGCCTGTTCTTTGCCCAAATTCCGTCATGTTTCAGCCTTGGATTTATTAAGGATGTGGTATTTGGAAAGAATGGGCAAACCTTTCCAAGAACCTTGCAAATGGTCTTCTCCTGTCAGATTTGAAATAAATTCTGATGGTTTTTTATTTTTTATTTTTTTTCTGCCAGTGTGGCAAAGGGGCACTTTAAGGGATCATAGAGAATCATCCGTTAGTATTCAGGGAAACATTTGAAGCAGAGAAAAGGGTCCATAGGAAATCTCTCAGAATTTCTATTGAAGATTTTCTGGCATGGTTACATCAAATGCTACTAAAAATAAATAAATAAAAACAAAGAAATAAAAAATAATAAAAATTCCTTGGTTTGCAATCTATCAAGGTGTTAGAACGATGGAAACATTGTTTTTAATGAAATTCAGGACATCACCTCTAGGTTAAGCATTTCATTTGCTGATGTTCGTATAGAGGTAATTGTCATTGCAGATGTTTTGGCAAAAGGTGTTAGCAGCGCAGCTGTGTGTTGGGTAATTCTTTTCCACTTTTCTTTTAACAAAATTTAAACCTAGTGCCTGGTCAGCAGAGTTATAATTTAAATTGAAATGTAAAATACTCTCAGCCTGTTTGGGTGTGGTTTTCAGGAATAGTACTATCTAGAAAAGATTTGCAACTCAGAAATAAACTATTTAGTTATGAGTATTTAGAAAGTCTATCTTTGACAAAATAAAAACCTTAAATAGCTACCCAATAGGTTGCGTACTTTCAGTTGGTCCAGGGAATGCTTATTTTTTTTCTTGGGTATTGAAGAGAATGGATCTTATTGAGTTCAACTTGTAGCTCACCTTCATTGTAGAAATTGTACACACCACAAAAGTAGTAGATTGGGATTGGTCCATGTAGGTGAACACGTTAAGCTGACAGCCGTATTATGCTGTATGCATGAATGAAAACCTTATGATGCATTGTCTTGTGACTTTTCGAGGATATTACGTAAGATGGCATCCCAATTCCTAAACTCGTGTTACAATGTCTGTTTGATTATGATTTATCATCATCAGCCTCATTTCTAGAATCTGAAAATGGAATGGATTCTAACAATGGTAAATGGTTTTGTGATGAAGGTTTCTAAAAAATCCAGGAAGGCTAGAAAAAAAATTCAGGGGAACAAAAATGTGACAGAAGTTGAGAAGATGGTAGAAGAGGATGTCAGTGCGCCCAAAGCTGATGGCTCAAATCATCACATTGCCAATTCAACTAGAGAACAGGTAGAAAAGATGGTAGAAGAGGATGCCAGTGTGCCCAAAGCTGATGATTCAAGTCATGACATTGCCAATTCTACTGGAGAACAGGTAGAAAAGATGGTAGAAGAGGATGCCAGTGTGCCCAAAGCTGATGATTCAAGTCATGAAATTGTCAACTCAACTGGAGAACAGGTAGAAAAGATGGTAGAAGAGGATGCCAGTGTGCCCAAAGCTGATGATTCAAGTCATGACATTGCCAATTCTACTGGAGAACAGGTAGAAAAGATGGTAGAAGAGGATGCCAGTGTGCCCAAAGCTGACGATTCGAGTCATGGCATTGCCAATTCTATTGGAGACCCAGTTGTGGATTTAAACAATTCAACTGAGGACCATTTGGAAAAAAGTTCTAATGGGAAAGAAGAAAGCTCCTCGGTCCCTTGTCAGACTGAGGAGCCAGAAATGCCCTCGCTGGATGCATGCAAACTTGGAGATGATTCAGTTCAGATGGATAATGAAAAGGCTGATAATGGTCTTAATGATCTGGCATATGGAACAGGTGATTCTTCTGATGATGATCAGTTGCCTGCTATGAATGAAGTTGATTTTAGTGTATACAAATTGGTTGCCACATTTGCAAACAACACCATTATTCAAAATTTATGTTGGTTGCTGAAGTTCTATAAAAGCAACTCTTCGAGTACAAATCACTACATAATGTCCATGCTGCGGAGGATTTGTGAAGATTTGGAGCTTGCCCCGATGCTATATCAGGTCAAAATTCCAAACAAAATTATTTTTAGCACTCTATAGTAGAAATGATTTTCATGATGTTTATGCCTGTCTATCCTGGCAGTTATCGCTCCTCACCACATTCTACGATATCTTGAGGGACCAGAAATCATACCCTTGCAAGGAATATGAAAATATTGTTTCCTTTCTTACAAAACTGGTGAGGAAACTGATGAAGAAAATGAAAAGCCAGCCCCTACTTTTCGTGGAAGTACTCTTCTGGAAGACACGCAAAGAATGCCACTACATCAATTCCGAATTTTTGTTACATGAGCTGGGCAACTTGAAGAAAGAAAGTTGTAAGTGGGGAAGCATGTCAGTTGAGGAAGAAGAGAGTGACACATCAAATGGCGAGGGAGGGTTAGCTAGAAGAAGCTTGGCAGATGCTCTTGGTGAAGACGAACATGATTTTGTGATTTCACAGGAGATCAATCATCAGACGTAAGGCAGCTTGTGTGGATCTTAAACTCTTTCATCATTATCAGTTGAGCAGCTACTTTGTCAGTTTATTATTGGAAACTGATTTCTTCATTCTGAAAATTTACAGGGAGGACAATGCATCCATCAGGAATATTCCGAAGGCTTTGCACAAAACCAAAGATGATCACAGGTATGTGCTATTTGAAGACTTATCTTTTCTGACTGGCGTTGTGGATACCTGATAGGTTTTGCTCTTCGCTATTGCAGTTCCTGGGAACATGAATCTCAAAAGGCTTCTAAAAGAAGGAAGAGTCTTGTTTTTGATGAAGACCAGGAGAAGAATATAAAAAATCTTTATGAGAAGTAAGTGCACCATGCATCGACAGATGTTATTTGCTTGCATGGAGTTTCTTCTTTGACAGTATACTGATGCTTACGGAAAATAGATTTTTCTCATCATTGCCTAGAGAAAATTATGAATGAAGTAGGTAGTTTCTTTAGGACATGGAAATATGCTTTTTGTTTCTAACCAAACTGCAGTTGTGCTTTTGAAGTCATACAGTATCAGTTCTGTCAGTTTCATCCTACACTAAGATCCATCCTGCATTTGTTATAACAATTACAACCATTCCAGGTACAAGGATAATCGACAGTGCAGCCATCTTATTGCAGAAGCCCTTGATCCAGATGGAAAAGTTTCTCCTTCTCAAGTTTCTTGTAAGCTTAAGCAGCTAGGGCTCAAGGTTGCTTCAAAGAAAAAGATGCCCAATGTCGATGAGCCTTTTTCAGGTGGAGATGATCAAGTCAGGGCTGGGCATTCAAAGAGTGCCACCAGTGCTCAACTTCCCTCAAACGAATTGGAAAATGGTTCTTTGCCAAGAAATTCCTTGTAAGTGTTCAGTCTGGCACCAATTTTGTTTCCTTCATGAATTGAATGCCCAAGATTGTCTGGTCATTCAGGTGCCCTCTTTTCTTTTTTTGTAAATAAGAAGACAGTGGAGATCAATTATTCAATTATTTCCCTCCAGCTCATACTGCTGAATTCAATTCATTCCCAAGAAAAAGAACTCAGTTGCCTTTGCTTTTGAGTTTCATGTGCAGTAACTGCAAGAAATTTATTGAGTTATCAACAAATAAATTTTGAGTGGCTGTTGTACTATAGACTTGCCATAAACATATGTTATAGGATTAACTACATAAATATGAAGTCTCACGAAAGGCACTTTGATAGAGAAAAATGTTCCTAATGCTTTGCAATGATTTGAAAGTTCAAAAAGTTCTAAATTTGTGGCTTGCTTGGATTGAGGAAAAACATAATAAAACAAAAGGAAAAAAGGATAAATTTTTCCATGATAGAACTTTTCTCTATGTTTGAATAGTAAATATAGTTGTGAATTCTGTTGGGAGCCTTGCTCAAAACCTTAGGATCTAGCCTCCCAAAAACACTAGAATTATGGGATAATAAAGCAATGAAATAATTCAAAGCACAAACCACACCACACGAGATTTTTACGTGGAAAACCCTCAAAGAGGTAAAAACCACGGGACCTCGTCCAGATCAACAATTCACTATTAAGTAGAACGTTACAACCTTCTTCACTTACGCATGAGTGGATAAACAATAAGAGAATAAAAGAAAAATGGAAAGATCTCACCGATCACGAGGACGTAGAAGCGTTGAGATGTCGAGTGCAAAGTAGATTACCTCTACGAGCATAACCTCCCTTTCATAAGCTTCCTCTCTCTTTCTCTCTCTCTCTCACACCTTTGATAGCCCTAAACCCTTTAACAAACCCTTGTAAAGCTTTAGGAAACCCTCTTGCATTACCTAGAAAGGCCCTAGGCACCCATATTTATAGATTTGGAAACCCCCTTTCGCACCTCTTGCGAAACCGCCTCCAATTTCCGCAGTCCGCACAAGATCCGGACTCAAATCTGCGTAAGCTCGACTGGTCAAGCAGAGTCCTCGACTGGTCGAGCATTGTTCACTCGACTGGTCGAGCCGGCCCTCGACTGGTCGAGCATTGTTCACTGAGCTCGCTGGACTTTGAGTCGAGTGACCCTCGACTGGTCGAGCACTGTTCACTCGACTGATCGAGCAGTCCACTCGACTGGTTGAACAACGCGGTGAAACACTCCGATTTTCAATCGGCTGCTCTATCTCTCCTCTGAACTGAGGAGGAAAAAACAACTCTCAAACTTGCCCTTGAGCAAAGCTTTGGTCATCATGTCTGACTCATTATCGTCCGTGTGGACCTTCTCAAGCTGTAACACCTTCTGTTCCAAAGTATCCTTGATCTAATGATACCGAATCTCCATGTGCTTCAACTTGGAGTGCTGACTTGGATTCTTGCTCAAGTGTATAACACTTTGACTATCGCAATAGACCACGTGCTGCTCTTGCTTCAGGCTAAGTTCCTGTAGAAACCTCTTCATCCAAAGCATCTCTTTACATGCCTCTGTGACTGCAATGTACTCAGCCTTTGTTATCGATAATGCTACGACCTTCTGTAGCTTGCTCTGCCAAGAGACCGCTCCCCCTGCAAACGTGAATATGAACCTTGATGTAAACTTCCTGGAGTCTATGTTGTCTGTCATATTTGCATCTGTGTAGCCCTCTAACACAGGTTTTCCGTCACCATAGCATAGGCTCAACCTGGATGAGCCTCTTAGATACCGCAGTATCCATTTCACCGCTGCCCAATGCTCTTTGCCAGGATTGACAAGATATCAGCTGACAACACTAACCACATATGCTATGTTTGGGCGTGCACACACCATAGCATACATCAAACTTCTTACAGCTGATACGTAGGGTATCTTCTGTATCTCTTTCACCTCTGCTTTCATCTTG
This sequence comes from Magnolia sinica, assembly GCF_029962835.1. Taxonomy (NCBI): domain Eukaryota; kingdom Viridiplantae; phylum Streptophyta; class Magnoliopsida; order Magnoliales; family Magnoliaceae; genus Magnolia; species Magnolia sinica. Next base: position 2,689,372 of record NC_080577.1, read on the forward strand.
GGACACTGTCTGTCGCTCAATCTGAAGTGACCATCTACTGGAGTACTGACCGGCTTCGCTACATTCATATTGAACCGCTTTAGGACTTTCTCAATATACCGCTCTTATAATAGCCAAAGCTTCCTACTGCTTCTGTCACGGGTTATCTCCATTCCTAGAATCTGTTTAGCTGGGTGTAAGTCTTTCATCGCAAATGACTTGCTCAACTCCTGTTTCAGCATGTCAATCTTCTTAATGTCTTTTCCCATGATGAGCATGTCATCAACGTATAACAGCAAAACTAAGAAATCACCATCTGAGAACTTACGCGTGAACACACAGTGGTCTGACTCCGTTCTGTCATACCCATGCTGTAACATGAACGAGTCGAACTTCTTGTACCATTGTCGTGAAGCTTGTTTCAGCCCATACAAGCTCTTCCTCAGCCTACACACCATATGCTCCTTGCCCTTGACTTTGAACCCCTCTGGTTGATGCATGTAGATCTCTTCTTCCAGGTCACCATGGAGAAAGACAGTTTTAACATCTAACTGCTCTATCTCCAGATCCATGCTAGCCGCCAACCCAAGCAACACCCGTATGGATGTCATCTTCACCACTGGTGAGAATATCTCCTCGAAGTCTATATCTTTTCTCTGACCGAACCCTTTCACAAGTCTGGCCTTGAACCTCGTCTGTGAATTCTTCTGCTCAACCTTCTTTCTGAACACCCACTTGTTGCTCAGAGCTTTCTTGCCCTTAGGCAATTTCACCATATCATAGGTGTGGTTCTTATGTAAGGATTTCATCTCCTCTTGCATAGCTTTCAACCACTCCCCCTTATGCTCGTCGGCTAGGGCCTCAGAATAATCTTCTGGCTCTCCCCCATCAGTCAGCATAATGTACTCATGTGGCGAGTACCTCTTGGACGGCTGTCTGTCCCTAGATGACCTCCTCACATATGGTTTAACAGGTGGATCAAGTGGGGGCTGCTCCCCTGGTCCATCTTTTGAAGGAATTTTCTCGTCCTTTGCACCTTACTGTACTCCTCCGTCATCAGGCACCACAGGAGGAATAACCGAATTCATGTCCTCTAACTCACTTGAACTAGGCTGGTTCTTTTCTGGCTTACCAATGTCTTTTATATACTGATCTTCAAAGAAAACCACATCTCTGCTCCTGACGAGCTTCTTTTCGATTGGATCTCACAATCTGTAACCGAACTTTTCATCACCGTACCCCAAGAACACACACTGCTTGATCTTCATATCAAGCTTCGACTTTTCGTCCTTTGGTACGTGAACGGATGCTTTGCATCCAAACACCCTGAGATGACTGTACAATGGATCTTGTTCGGTCCACACATTCTCAGGTACTTCTCCATTCAACGGGGCTGATGGAGACTTGTTTATCAGATACACTGCTATGTGCATTGCTTCTCCCCAGAACGTCTTGGGCAACTTCGCATGGGATAACATGCATCTGATTTTCTCAACAATGGTGCGATTCATCCGCTCAGCTACACCATTATGCTGGGGAGTCTTGGGAACCATCTGTTCATGCCGTATACCCAGGGACTTACAATACTCGGGGAAGTCATCGATGTATTCACCACCATTGTCAGTGCGAATGCACTTCAATTATCTACCTCTCTCTCTCTCGACCATAGTATGAAACAATTTAAACACACCAAAGACCTCGTCCTTGGATTTCAAAGCATAAACCCAAACCCTCCTAGATGCATCATCTATAAAAGTAACAAAATACAATGCCCCACCTAAGGTTTTTGTCCGCATAAGACCACGAACATCAGAATAAACCAAATCTAATGCATGCATTTTATTAACATGAGAAACAGATTTAATAAATGAAACTTTATGCTGTTTCCCTGATAAACAATCAAGACAAATTTTGAGAGGTATACCTGTCACGTCTGGAATGAGCCGCTTCCTCACTAGTACGTGAAGCCCTTTTTCACTCGTGTAGCCTAGATGCTTGTGCCACATGTCAATAACTGAATCTTTTGCTGCGTTCAACCCACCCTTACACACACTGACACTTGCCTTGTAAATGGTGTAACACTTCTTTCCTCTGGCTGCAATCAACGAACCCTTGATGAGCTTCCAGCACCCACCAGCAAACTGGCTTTCATAACCATCATCATCTAACCTTCCCGTCGACATCAAGTTAAGGTGAAGGTCTGAAATGTGCCTCACATCCCTAAGAACCAATGTGCAGCCCACATCGGTCTTCATACAAATATCACTGACCCCTACGATCTTCGATACGCCAAAATTTCTCATCTTCACGGTCCTATAGTCACTTAACTTGTAGCTTGTAAAGAAGTCCCTGCGTGGAATCGCATGAAAAGAGGCTCTCGAGTCAATCACCCAGTCGATGTCCTGACTCGTAGTCGTGAGACAAACATCATGATCTGCTGAAAGAACAACTACAACGTCGCCATCTAAAGCGACTGCAGTGGAATCTAATTCATCTTCTTTCTCCTTTTCTTTTCCTTTCTTGCCATTCTTATTCTTACGACATTCATGCTTATAGTGGTCTTTCTTGCCACAATTCCAACATTCAACATCCTTCTTGGTACTCAACTTGCCTCTTGATTTATCTCGGGCCTTCCCGCTCTTCCTGTTCTTTCCTCTCCCCCGTTCCTGTGTCACAAGGGCCTCTTACTGAGTAGACCACTGAGACTTTCTCATTGTCTCCTCATTGAAAAGACAACTGGTTACTTGTTCCATAGATACCTTTCCGTCTAGCGCGTAGTTACTTAGAGATACCACTAATGTCTCCCAACTGTTAGGCAATGAACTAAGCAATAGCAAAGCCTGCAATTCATCATCCAGGACCATCTTCATAGCAGAGAGCTGGTTCACTATATTGTTGACCTCATTCATGTGCTCAGCCACAGAACTACCATCTTTGAACTTGAGATTCACAAGTCGTCTTATTAGGAAGATTTTATTACTGGCTGTCTTCATCTCATACAACCCTTCTAGTTTCAGCCATAGGCTAGCGGCTGAAGTCTCCGTAGATACATGGTGGAATACAGAATCATCAAGCCATTGTCTAATAAACCCCACCGCCTTCTGGTCCAACTTTTTCCAATCATCATCAGACATATCCTTGGATTTTGCTGATATGCCTAAAATTGGAGAATATAAGTCCTTGCAATAAAGCAAGTCCTCCATCTTAGCCTTCCATATGGTCTAGTTAGAACCATTGAGACTAATCATCCTTGATGAGCTACCTTCCATAATTCAGAAATGATCCCACTCCGTTCAATGAACTTATCTCTGATACCACTTTGTTAGGAGTCTTGCTCAAAACCTTAGGATCTAACCTCCCAGAAACACCAGAATTATGGGATAATGAAGCAATGAAATAAATCAAAGCACAAACCACACCACACGAGATTTTTACGTGGAAAACCCTCAAAGAGGTAAAAACCACGAGACCTCGTCCAGATCAACAATCCACTATTAAGTAGAACGTTACAACCTTCTTTACTCACGTAGGAGTGGATAAATAATAAGAGAATAAAAGAAAAACGGAGAGATCTCACCAATTACGAGGACGTAGAAGCGCTGAGATATCGAGTGCACAGTAAATCACCTCTACGAGCATAACCTCTCTTACATAAGCTTCCTCTCTCTCTCTCTCTCTTTCTCTCTCTCACACCTTTGATAGCCCTAAACCCTTTAACAAACCCTTGTAAAGCTTTAGGAAACCCTCTTGCATTACCTAAAAAGGCCCTAGGCACCTATATTTATAGATTTGGAAACCCCCTTTCGCACTTCTTGCAAAACCGCCTTCAATTTTCACAGTCCGCGCAAAATCCGGACTCAAATCTGCGTAAGCTCGACTAGTTGAGCAGAATCCTCAACTAGTCGAGCATTGTTCACTTGACTGGTCGAGCACGCACCACATCTCCTCTGACCTGAGGAGGAAAACCCCATCAAATTTCACATAGTAATCATTGCACAATTTTTACTATGTTTGGATAGTTATCAATTCTATTTTTTGGTTAGTATCGGAATGGAACATCTTTTGTGCTAACTAGATGATAGTGTCTGGCTGGGTCGGATTTCTCCCGTGATCTTTTCTTTCTTTTTTTTGCTCTCTTTGTATTCTTTTCCTATGATGCTTTGGCTACAGGCCTTAAATAAATTTCCATTAATCTTCCAAAAAAAAAGAAAAGAAAAGAAAAGAAGAAGTCCAGCCGTTCTAGCTGGCCTGTGGGCTATTTGGGCTGAGAGAACAATTGTATGTTTAGGAAGTTCTCTAACTCTGGCCCCGTTGTTAGTGGAAGATCTCTAATGCTCATTAGGGAATGGGCCAATTATTGTGAGGTCTTTGGGGAGGTTTGCTTTCTTTTTTTTCTTTCTTTGCTTCTGCGGCTTGCCGCTTGTATTCTTTGCCTTCGGGCTTTGCTCCAATAAAAATCATTATCTTAAAAAAATAAAAATAAAAAATCAACTTACTTTTCCTTAGTTTATTTTCCTAGCACAAGATACAAGGTGAGCATTATCTCACAAAAATGAGATTTCCACTTGTTATCCAAAAAAGATCCCCAAAAATGAAATCCATGGCTGAACAATGCCCTAGAATCCTTGGGAATCTATCATTGGATAATTATTACGCTTTTCCTTTACTTTTTTTGTTATCCCAATTAGTTGGATAAGGATTAGATGATGACAATGATGATCCTTTGCTTTCAACCAATCCAAACACTCCTTTATGTAAACTGTTTGATTTCACTTCCTGACTCTTCTCGAGCCTGGCTTGGGAGGGACTGAGATTTCAGATTTTATTTAACTGACGTTTCTTTATCTGCTATTTCTATTGAGGGTTTGTTCTACAGCGATGTGATTGTGTTCTCTCTTAGTTTGCAGTTTAATACCTACATTGCTTCTTCTTTTCTTTTTTCTTTTTTCTTGTTCAGTACTAGTTCTAGAAAAAGAATACAGGCCTTCAGCAAAGAGCAGGAGATGATGGTGAAAGACCTATTTGAACAGTGAGTGTTTCTATAACTTTTATTTGTCATTCATAATATGTTCAGCGCTTGCTTGCAGCAGTCGAATGTAGTTTTCATGACCCTTTGAGTACTCGTATAAGCTCTTACTGATGATAGAATGTTAGAAAAGTCGTACTTGTTTGGGCTTAATATCTGGCTTTCTGGGTTCTATTTACTATGATTTGGCTATGCATTCTCTATGCAGGTTTAAAAGTCATAAGAAGTGTAGTCACATGATTGCAAATGCACTGGATGCTGACAACACATACACGGCAGCCCAAGTTTCCCGCAAACTCAGGCAACTTGGCCTACGAGTTCCTCAAAAGAAGAGGCAGTTAGAAGCCACATATATTTCAGGACAAGATGGCAAAGATTTAGTTGACACTGACAGCAAAGAGCCATCAGATGAAGAAGCATCAATGTCACTAAAGGAAAGGTATCGAAATAAGAGGCAGTTTGAAGCCACAAATCTTTCAGGACAAGATGATGCTAAAGATTCAGTTGCCATTGACAGAGAAGAGCCATCAGATGAAGAAACCTTGTTGTCACTAAAGGAAAGGTGTGCCATTTGTTCACGTCTCTCTCTCTCATCTCCATGTTTGAATTTTGCTGCAACCTTTGGTCTTTATTGGATGTACATCCTCAGGTTTTGGCATTAAATCCTATCAATTCTTTGTATTCACCCCTTGCAAGTTTTTCTTAATCCCAGGAGAAAAGGCAAGGTGAGTAGCAAGTTAGTCAATAAGGAAGCTACCACGAATGGTGCATCCAAACGGAAGTTCGAAACAACATTATCACATGAGGATGATGGAGATGATGAAATTTTAAGTGCTATTTTCAAGTAAGTATTCTTTTAGTTTGATCTAATTAGGGCAGTATCTTTTGTATTCACAACTATCCCTCCCCAACCCACCACACCCACCCACACACGCGCGCGCGCACGCGCCAAAGGGATACACCTGGCTTTGAAAATTTCTAGAAGAACTGGAAGTAATTAAAAAACTCAATGCTTTTACCAATCTCCAACCTTTTTACACTAGTGAATAAAACTATCTCCCATGTCTTCTTTTTATGCCTCAATAGTTCTTCAGATGCACAAGGAGTCCTGCACACTGTTGGATCCATTAACTAATGTTTCTGCCATAATATTTCATAGCTTTTGTACATCCTGCGAGCATTTAAAAAAATAATAATAATAAATTAAATCTTGCTTGCTGGTAGATTCTTGTGATTTTGAACTTTGTTGCAAATGTAAATCTCCATGCTTCCCAATCCCATTGACAACAATTGGAGGTGTTTTGACTCCCCTTTCGCAATCTGCATATGTTAGCTTCAAGTCCTTTTCTAGAACCTTATTGTTAGGGCTTTAGAATGTTCTTTAGATTGTTAGCTTATGAGGCTTCCTTTAGTTTCTCTAAAATCTCTCTAATGTGATGTTTTCAAGATATTGACCACACGCACACACGCACACACATATTCGCAACATCCCTTAAGCTTTTAAATGGCACATGGGATGACTTATCATCGATGTGAACCGTTCATTCATTCATACAACTAGGAGCAAGCCATGGTGCAAAAATCACACCAATCGGATGATCCTAAGCATCCAATCAATAGCATGGAAAATGGACAGTCAAGATTAAGCGGAGGACCAAAATAGTTCCAATCATCCTCTTAAAATAAGCAATAAAAGTGTGATCTATGACTCTTAAATAAAGGACGGTTTTAACACATTGGCTCCATTCAAAGGGCTAGGATCATCCGATTGGAGTGATTTTTGCACCATGGCTTGCTCCCAATGTTACTATTGAATGAACCGTCCTGACCAATGATTGTGCATCCCAAGCGTCATGAAAAAGTTCAATGAAGCTCCAAAATGTCAGCAAAGCCCACATATAACATCCCCACCTCAATGGGGACATTAACAACATCCCAAAGCTTTTAAATGACAAATCGGGTGATTCCATCATTGATTTGGGGGAGCGGCCAGCACTGGGTTTGCTCCCTACAGGCGTGGGTTCGACTGCCCTCCCGGCATTACCTGATGCACATGGTTGCGGCTGATTGTGTATATACGTAGGGAATAGTCTTGCCTAAAAAATGGGGTGAGGACACCTTGTGTTTAAAATAATTTTTTTTTAAAAAATCATCGATTTGGACTATTCATTCATTCATACAATGAGGAGCAAGCCATGAAAGTCACGCCAATCACATGATCTTAAGCGATTGATTGATATCATGGAAAATAGACAACCAAGATTGAGAAAAGAAACAAAAGAGCTCCAACCATCATCTTGAAACATCTGCCAGATAGATCCCACTCTGGATTGCTTATGATTCCAAAGTAGCACTTTGGTTTGATGATTCTAACCATGTAATCTATGGCTCGTAAACAATGGATGGTTGTAACAAATTGGCTCCATCCAAAGGGTTAGGATCATTAGATTAGTGTGGTTTTTGCACCATGGATTGCTCCCGTTGGTACTATTGAATGAACTGTCCTGATGGATGATTGGGCGTCCCATATGTCATTGAGAGAGAGAGAGAGAGAGGGAGGAACCTGCATGAGTTTGGTTGAGTAAAATCAGACCAGAACAAGCTATTTTTAAAGTGATCCTTGTACCTTGGGCAAGCCACTTTGTGGTGGTTAGGCAAGGGTGAAGCTTAACCTCCCAGCGCCTAACCTCAGGATGGGGGCTGTTTCAGAAGACGGTCTCTGTTTCCAGCAAACTTGGGGTTAGCCACCGGAGGTAACAAAGGTGGGAAAACCAGCCGCTCACCCCCCCAAGCTATTTTAAAGCTTGAGAAACTCAGTCTGAGTGTGCTATCCAGTTTTGAGTTGACTCAATGAGTTTTTGTACGACACAAAAAGGAACTCAGTTGCATCTCATTTACTTTTGAAATTCATAATTCCATTCATTTTTAGGAAAAGTGGAAAGAAAGTTCCTCCCAAGCCAAAGGGTGACAAGCTCAAGACCCCCTCAGTTCAGGAAACAGCAAGTGGCAACGAGTCAGCAACTAGAGCTCCTGTGATAGAAAGGTATGATATCTCTCCATCTTCATTGAGATCTCATGCTGTTAACGGATAGCACGGAACCTCCCTGTGGCAGTGGCACTCTTTGCCCGACTTGGGAGGAACCCCCAGCAGTAAACTCTCAGGGCCCATTTGGTTACCATCAAAGTTTAATTCGGATGGTTGTCCAGCTAGGCCTGGCTGAATGGATTTGTCTGGATAGACTATTCTGCTGTACTTACTGCTGTTCTCCAAACACCGGGTCTCGTTAAGCATCTAAATCTCAAAAGGATAAGAGTCAGACACCCAAATCGCTAGTTGTAGATTCTTGCTGATTCTGCTTTCTGTCTCAGTGGAGAAATTGCCCAAGATGATGCAGCAGGACCTTCACAGATGGATGTTGGTGCAGCAATTGACCTTGCCGACTTGGTCGATGCAAATGCTAAGCTGGCAAAAATTGATGGTGAAAAGCAGCCAGATGAAGTACCCAAAGAGGGTGTAGAACTTTCAGCCGCTGTAGACTACCTGCCAAATCAGCAAACATACGATGAGCTGGAAGACTCAGGTGATGATATGGGGGCTGTGGTACCAAAGAACATTACATCGAGAAGGAAACTCAGGATGGTAATTGATTTTGAGGATGATGAGTAAGGTTGCAATGAACAAGGCCTTGACCCTTCATGTGATTTTGCCATCTGCACTACTGTTTTTACTTATGATCTGATGCGAGAATGTTATTAGTAAATGTTGTAACAGATGAACAGAAAATAAATAAAAATAGTGAGAAGTGTTTGCTAATGGAATTTTTTTTGTTGTTATTGTTGTTTGTTTGAATGTTATTTTTATTGTTATCTCTGAGAGGTACTGTAATATTTTATTGGGTCAATGGTGTCAAGAACTTGCTAATTCTAGCAAGGCATTCACCCGCCCAGTGCCTCACTAGTCAAGTCAGCTTTCACCCATGCTTGGCGAAGAGCTTGGCTCTGATGCTAGAGAAGCAAAAGTTAGCAATGCTCAAATCTACAGGTAGCCAAGGTACCTGAGCCAATTTAAATAGATCTGGGTCCATTCTTAAAAATCATTTAGTTTGTGCCATCTTGGTGTTTGTCTTAACAAACTGACTCGTTCTGTCCTGAGTCGAGTTGCAACTCCCCTGAGTTGACTCAGCAGGTGACTTGTGGTGTTGAACAACCAGATTGGGTCTTAACGAGTCCCAGTCAACTTGGGCGAGTCACATCAGACTCGTCCGAGTCTTTAAATCATGGTAATGTATAGAATACACAGATTTTAGTTAACTGGGGCCAGTGCTCGCGGATGGTGTTCCTAGCTGGATTGGGCCATCCGGGCGTCTATTAGGTTTGAACAGTTCATATTCACGTTACTAATATAAGGTATTACCCAGCAAGATCATTCTTCAATGAGAGCCATTGAAAATTTTCTTCGTTCTGGATTCATCCCCAACGAGAGTTTGCTGTGCCCCCACAGAAGCTAGGTGCGCCCACACCCATCTTTGTGAGAAATCCACCCCATTCATCCGTTTTTGCTACCTCCAAGTGCATGAGCCCAAAATTGAGACTGATCCAACACTTAAAGTGGGCCACACTGCTGGAAATAAATGGGATGGAAATGAGCACGGTTGAAACCTTCTACGGCCCCACCATAAAGTTCATATTCCATCCAAAACGTGATGTTACTGCGCTGGTAATCTAGATGGGGCTCACCGTGATGTTTGTGAGAAATCCACCTCGTCCATCCGTTTTTTGAGTTCCTTTTGGGACATGCGACCAAACATGAGCTGGATCCAAGACCCAAGTGAGCCACACGAGAGGAAACAGTGGACCACCGTTAAAATATTTGCATGGCCACAGAAGTTTTTTATCAGGATAAGATTTTTCGTTTTCAAATCATCACAGTGGGAAAGACCTTATAAACGGTTTGGATGGAATATAAACATCAAGTTGGATTGCGGGAGGTTTCAACCGAAGGCATTTCTTTCCCAAATTTCCTTGTGTTGTGGCCCACTTGGGTCATGGATCCATCTCATTTTTGGTCGCATTACCTAAAATGAGCTAGTAAAACTGTAAAACGGATGGACGGGGTGCATTTCTCACCAACATCAAGGTGGCCCCACCTAGATTCCCAGGAAATCCGCGTCCCAGAAGTTACTGTTCTCGGGGCACGGCTAACTTGCGTCCTAAGTTCCATCAAAATGGGGTGAGACCTCGGATCCACCAAGTGGATGGGACCCTGACTGTGGGGCCCACTATGATGTATAGGACTAAATCTACCCCGTCCATCCTTATTGAAAGCTCATTTTAGGCGTGATCCAAAAAATGAAGCAGCTCCAAATCCCAGATGGACCATAGTATAGGAAACAGTGGTGATTGACCATTAAAAACTTCTTGTGGGCTACAAAAGCTTTGGATCAAGATGATATATGCGTGGTCTCTTCATCTAGGTGTTTGTGACCTTATCAACAGGTTGGATGGAAAATTCGCATCCAGGTAGAGTCCTTGAATTTTTAATGGTGGGGATCCAATCACGACTGTTTCCTGTGGTGTGGTCCATCTAACATTTTCCTCAGCTTCATTTTTTGTTATCATGCTGAAATGAGCTTTAAAAATGGTAGGACGGTGTGGATTTAAGGTACATATATCACTGTAAGTCCCACAGTCAGAGGTCCCACCCACCTCGGTGGATCCGGGTTTCACCAAATCCGCAGCCGGAGCACTTATGTGGGTCCCTGGCAACGCAGTCTGGATCGTTAGTCGCGACAGACACAGCGAATTCTAATAATCCCAAGCAATTTACGAACTGAGTCGTCTTTTCAGTCGCGACAGAAAGAGGCGATTTAAAACCCTCCCTCCTCCTTCCACCTTCACCGGTTTTAGGGTTTAGAGGCAGTTGCGAATTTGACCCTCGTTCAAGTGTTATTTACAGAAATGGGAAGGGCGAAGAAAGCCCCGAAATTCGCAGTCACGAAGAAGCTCGTCAGTTCGAAGACCCTTCGCAAGTAAGTAGCTCTACTCGTTTCTTCTTTCTTCTTCTTGAAAAATCAAAATCTGATTTTCTAATTCCTATTCCTAGTTTATTCTCTCTTTTTTATTTTATTTTTTCTGCGTTTTCAGATACAAGGAAGAGGTTCTAAACCCTAAGAAGAAAGATCTCGAAAAGGAAAGCCTCCCCCGAAACGTGTAAGTTTCAGATATTGCTTCTTCTGTTTTTAGAAAAACTTTGATACTCTGGCAGAGTGTGGTAGATGATACGCAGGCCCTTGGAAATTACTTAGGAATTGCATACATGGGTTACAAGTAATTCAAATTAAACTGTCGAAATTATGGGTCAAAGTTTAGACATCATGAACTAAATTTTACATTTATTTGATTATGTGATTATTGGATCTGTGGGCACTTATCGGACGGTTAAAAATGAAAAATATCCAATGCTCCTATTTCGAAAAACAAGTGTCCACCAATCAGAGGTTAGGATTGCTCAACCAATCTGACTTTGGGGCCGTGACCTATCGACAGTGGGATCCACAATTTACTCAGTTTAATTTGAGGTAATGTATGCCATGTTAAAATTTCTTAGTGCCTGCATATCGAGTGTCATATGCTGCCAGAGTATCAAATAACTCCTTTCTTTTTTTGGAATTATGTTTTTTCTTTCTTTTATATTGTTCCTTTTTTCGTTAATGTAACAGGCCAACCGTTTCATCAGCGCTTTTCTTCAAGCATAACACAGCTCTGGGCCCACCATATCGGGTCCTGGTCGACACAAACTTCATCAATTTCTCCATCCAAAATAAGGTCAGACTTATTTCTTTGTTAGTTATATTTGATCCAACAAAATTACCTACCAATGTTGAAAGGCTGGCATAGATTCAATTTGATGGGTTTCCTTAATTTTACTTTTTTGGAAAGGAAATTGTAATGGGGATATGTGTTTCTGTTCATTCAGTGGGATATAGAAATTCAGGCCTGATTAGTAAGCAGGCTGGGATCAGGTCAAAGTCATTTGATCTGGTGGGCCAGGCCAAATGCATCCTCCAATTTTGTGTGACCAGTCCATCTATGGCTTTTCCGTTGCGAATCTGTCCTGGCAGTTTTGGTGTTATGGTAGGAAGCTGTAAAGGAGAGCCAGGCCCACATGGTAAGGATGGTTTTTGGAGGGTGGAGGCGACATGAGTAGGGAGGCGAATCTCCACCTGTTTCCTTTATGTATTACCAGTATTGGGACTTCATTCCCTTGCCCTTCATGTATATTTTGTTTCTTTATTTGAATAAATTTTTTGTCAATCATCAAAGAGAAAAAAAGAAGAAGAGTATTTCTCAAAGTGCAGATACATTTCTTGCAGTTTTAAATTAATACTTAACTGCAATTTAGAGCCCGAGGCCTCAATATAAATACCACTGATTTTCTTTTGTGAGAAAGCAATGCTGCAGATGCCTCTTAAAAAAAAGTAATGCTATAGAAGAAAAATGCAATTTGTGATTTTCACTTCCTTTTTTTTTATATAAAATTTTTAGTTTAATAATTTCAATTCATTTTTATAGTGCATTGAATGCAGCCTGGAAGTACCACTTAGAGAATTCTTGTTCCTAATTTGTAGCTTGCGTACTCTTGTTTATTTTCGTGCTAGTTTGGTTTGAAATTTAATGTATTAGACCAACAATGAAATGGTGTGCTATGCCTTGTTATTTGGGATCTTTTCTTTCAACCTTTGACTGCATAATTGGTTTTGCCGTTGCAAATCTGGGACAGGCAGGGATGCTTTCACCTTTTGGGTCTGCCTTGAAATTTTGCCAATTGGAAATTGGGGTGAAAATTCTATATCTTGTATGAGAAGGTTCATGAAATTTGTCTCTTTTGAGACATCTGACCATCATCATCATCTAAGCCTTATACCAACTACTTTGGGTCGGCTACACAATTCCTTTTATGCCAGTTCACTCTATCAAGGACCACATCCATAGTTAAACCATAGGTCATCAAATCTTTTCATACTACCTCCACCCATTTCCTTTTGGCCTTCCTGTTGCTCTTTTTAGAGCCTTCAACTGGCATTGACTACTCCTAACCGAGACAGTTCTTGTTCTCTGTTTCACATGATGAAACCATCCAAGTCTACTTCTCCTCATCTTCTTACCTACTGGTGTCACTCCTTTGTTCCCCCAAATACATTCATTTATATTTCTATACTTGTCTTGCCACTCATCAATCTCAACACCCTCATTTTAGCTGCAGTCATCCCATGAACATTTTGTTCTTTGACAACCCAACATTGTCCCATGGAGCATAACTTGTCTCACATCTATCTTATAAAATCTCCCCTTCATTTTGATTGGTAATTGGTATGCAGCGATCACATAAAACTCCTAAGGCACAACTCCACCTTTTACATGCAGCTTTAATTCTTTGAGCAATATCACATTCAATCTTTCCCATCTCCTGAATTATTGATGATGTCAAAACTGGTCATTTTGGGTTACTTCTTGATAAGCATTTCTGAGACATCTGAACAAATTGGAATTATTTGGAGAAGATTTCTAAAATCTGCACGGGTCCAAATGCATGGATAACCATCTTTTTTTGCCGCTTCTGCCAAAATATCAGTAATGCTTGCTGTTTGTGGTTCATCCAAATGCACCCTAACATGATAATTCTTGTTGGCAAGATGTATAGGTTCCAAATTCACATATTTAGTAGTTATTCTGTGTGACTAATGAGTTGCAGTTGCTTGTAGTTGGACTTGGAGAAAGGAATGATGGACTGCTTATATGCAAAATGTGAGTTTGCAATTAGCTTTATTACAATGCCTCGTTTCAATTGATGTTCTTTATTACCATTCCCGTTATATTCCGATGGTGTTGTGAATGCAAATTTTCTCAATAGCTGTTGATTTGTTTTTGCTATTTTGATCAAGGCACCCCTTGTATCACGGACTGTGTCATGGCAGAGCTTGAAAAATTAGGTCAGAAGTACCGGGTTGCTTTGAGGTATCCACCTGCACAATTAATTGATAAAATTCCCTTTTTTTCTCTTTCCTGATAACTTAATTGCACAGATTCATTAGGGTACATTCTCTTATTGACCCAATACTCTAAGAATGAAGCTACTTTTGTTTTGGTTATAGGATTGCCAAAGATCCTCGGTTCGAAAGGCTACCTTGCACTCATAAAGGAACCTATGCAGATGACTGTATTGTTGAGAGGGTTACTCAGGTATGATAAGACATCTGGCTATCACCGCATATTTTATTTGCATGATTAGAATTTGAATCTGGCAGTGCATTTCTTTAGAAAATTGGACTCCCTCACTCACACACAATGGAAGTAGAAGCAAGATATACCATCATCATAAAGGATTGATGAACTATTCATTTGTGATTTTAGTCCAAGAAATTTAACTGACTCATTTTGTGGACAGCATAAGTGCTATCTAGTCGCTACATGCGATAGAGACTTGAAGCGAAGGATTCGCAAGGTATAAGAGATGGATTGGTAATGGAGTACATTTTATCTGATTTCATTGAATGCATCCAACTCATGAAATTGCTTGATTGCGAACAGATCCCGGGTGTGCCTATTATGTATATCACTCAACATAAGTATTCGATCGAGCGCCTGCCTGAAGCAACTATGGGTGGAGGTAGGCTAGGAGCTCTTGCTTTTGTTCTTTCTGCCTTTGTGCTCGATTTAATTTTCTCTGAGATGCATCTGCCATATGTTTTGTCTCAGCTCCAAGATTTTGATACTAGACAGAGTCAGCAACAGGAACACCGTTGCAGAAGCCTGCTATATTTCGCCCAATCCTTTCAACTTTTGAAATTTTACGTCACCGAAATGTACGCATTATATCATGGATATTCTTTTTCCTTCTCCAGTGTAGTTGATATCCGTTGAATGTTTATCTTACCGATCTTTTAAAAAAATGTGGTTAAGATTAGCAGTCCATTACCCTGTGAAATGATTCTGATCTCTATTGAGGGGTGAGATTTGAGATGGTCAGTTGTCATGCTTCGCAAGCCCCTATACCTACATCGAGTTGTTTTTTTAGTGCACTTTGATTCACATCTTTGTCATTGTATTGAAACTGGTCCGACATAACTAGCTGACCTGCAGGCTGTGCGATATCTGTATCCACGACTGGCTGTGTGGGCAGGCCCAACCATTCATTATGAAAAATGAGTTGGATACCATGCATTGAGATCAATTTCCGGTAAAGACCTTCCGATACAGAGTCGATAGTCTTTCGTGCTTTTTGGCGCCAGCATCTCATCAAACAGACTCTCCCATAGTTCCAAAATTCGCCAACTCAGAACTCAGCCGAGTTAAGTTGGCCGAGTTTTGGAATATCTTGCATCTACTTCCATCGTGTGTGAGTGAGGGAGTCCAAAATAAAATAAAATAAACTATATTTTTTGTATGAAATACAGCAAACTCCGTTGATGTATGAGGAATTATGTGATATACATCAAACGCATCCACCGTACATGTGGCATGCACGTATGCTGATTCGGCCTTTCTCAACGTAGAATCAGTAGGATCATTACAGCTGATGGGGCACTGCCCAAAAACCACACTAAAATTGAACGACCCCAAAGTTTGGATTTTGGCATTGAAATTGGACTACGGCCGTTCGTTCATGTCCATGGACAGGACGGCTTGGATAATATGGAACGTATAAAAAAAAAAAGAAGAAGAAAAGATTTAAGATTCAATTTTCCCCAAGGGCTGCCAACGGGCGTGCCCTATTAGAAATTTTGATTGTGCTTGACTAGGTCCATACCCAGGCCCGCCCATGGACGGGCCCTATTTATTGAGCAACCAAACAGGAATCAAGTGTATATTCCCACAACTAACTATATGGACGGTGGAGGAATAGTATCTACAATAATTTCAAAGGTTCTTTCACTAAATTGCCAAATCACCAACTGAAAAATCTACGGTCCGAGAGACGAGTAATAGGATTGGGGCCAATGATCTTAGGGCTTGTTTGTTTAACCATTTATTATGGTATATTCTGGTAAATAGGTAATGATCTCTTTTAACATCTGTTTAGAGAGGGATGGAAATCATGAAGTAAAGCATCTCACAGATTTTCTAGGTAAATGTCATGGGTGCCGCTATGATTTATGTATATAATCCACGCCATCCATCCGTTTTACCAGCTCCTTCTAGGGCACGAGCCTGAAAACGAGGCAGATTGTAAGCTCAAGTGGACCACGCCATAGTAAACAAGGGGATAATAACCTCACGAGGCAGATTCCTTCATGTCCATGGACAGGACGGTGGCTTGCATCACGTCATTTTGATTTCCACTTTTTCGTTTGGTGCAGCTCACCCGAGTTTTGTATCTGCCTCAATTTTAGCATCACGGGTCATATTTTGGCCTTTCAAAACAGATGAACGGAGTAGATTTGTCACAGAAATCTCTGTGGCCCCCACACAACCCCGGGCACAGGAATATATGTGACAATCCACTTCCGAAATTATTATTTTTTTTGTTAAAAAAGCCCCATGTGGAGGCAATTGAAATGCTTGTCTTGCAAGCAACAGTCTGTTACTCTATCACTGCAATGTAATTTCTTTCAACCAGCAAACGTACGACAAACATGGCTGTTAATATTTGCCCATCTTCATTTTCAGGATCATGACCTAAATGAGTTTTCAAAACGGATGGACGGCGCGGATATAAGGAACATACATCACGGTGGGCCCATAATCAGGGATCCCACCCCACCTCGGTGTGTCCGAGATCCATCCAAGCCGCCCACTAAGATCCTTAGATAATTGGATGGCCCACTTTGAGTTATGGTACCAAAGTGGGCCCCAAATGGTAGATGTTATTTCTTTATGAAAAGCAACGTATGGTACGTCTTAAGGAAATGAATGCTGCATGTATACATTAAATGAAAGAATACCCCAAGCTTGGACGGCCAAGATCTTCCTACCGCGGGGATTCTATGGTCGCCGTCCATCTATGCTACGATCAGTACTTGCGTGTTGCATCTGGCAAGTGATTTCTCATAAGAAGAAACTAAAAACTCTGCGGGGCCCAGTGTGAATTCCACCCCTCCATTAGAAAGTGGGCCACCACAAAGTAAATAATTGGAATAGGACGCCAACCATTGAAACCTTTGTGGGTAATGATAATGTTCATATGCCATCCAAACCGTTCATAAGGTGAGTACCCCAAGATGAAAGGGAAAACACAAGATCGGCCAGATCCAAAAGTTTACTGGGTCTCAGGAAGATTCCAATGGTGGAGATTCAAATCCCCACCGTTTCCTGTGGTGTAGCCCAAGTAGCCCAATTGAGTTTTGGATCTTCTTGGTTTCTTGGATCACCACATAGGAAGTGGACAAATCCAAAGATCAAGTGGACCACACTGCAAAAAGCAGCAGGGGATTGTGTCTACCATTGAAACCGTTTTGGGGTCATAAAACTTTTGGATCAATATGATATTTGTTTTTCGTCTTATTCCATATCTGTTTGACCTATTGAACAGATATGACTCATTTTTGAGCTCATACTCTAAAATAATTTAGCTAACTGCATGAACGATGTGGATATACTAAATACATTATTGTGGAGCTCATGTAACTTTGATATCCTTATTCTAAAAATTCAGAGTTAGAGGAGGGTAAGCACTATATTTGCACGAGAGTGCCCACACCCAACCCAACCTCGGGTTAGGAGTTCTTAACCCAAGCCTAACCCAAGTGGCTCAGTTGGGTTGGTCGGGTGGATACATGCTAATATTTCTTTATCACATTAGTCTATTATACTTACAATTTTATTAATTATCTATATAGTTATTTATAGTATAGAACTTCATTTTTTTAAAAAAAATTAACAACTATTCCTTTAAAAGTCGTGTTGCATTGTACACATTTTATTTGAAAAATAGAAATTCGGCATATCTCGTTAGCTTGAGTCATTGAAAATGATGTAGACGAATGAAACGCAATGGCCTTAGAATTTCTTGTGCCTTAACACAGACTATTCATATTCAATTAAATTTATAAGTAACTTATATATAGATCGGGTTTGGTTTGGTTTGATTTGGGTTGAGTTGGGTTGGGTTGGGTCGGGTCGGGTCGGGTCGGGCAACTGAAACTTCAAACCTGAGCTCGACCAAGTTTTATTGGGCTGGCGTTTGTATAAAATAAGCTTATTCCACTGGTCTCCTAGTAGTCAGTTAAAAAATAAAATAAAATAAAAAAGCTATATTTACTTTTATACAGCAGTATAAACAGTAATAAAGGAGGAGATTTTATGGAAATGGAACAAAAGACAAGAGGTTTATATGTCAAAAATCCAATAACAAGCCAGCGGATGATGATGTTTTGCCATCACTCTTTTTTTCTTTGTTTAAACCAAGTTACGATGATGGGATCAGTTCTTGGTCGATACCTTCATTCTTAAAATTAGCCATCCTTGCAAGCTCATCAACGGCCTCAACCAGGTGATCAAGACGGGCGACGAACTCAATGAGCAGAGAGGTGAAAGTGGCCAGCGATAGTGCGGTGGTGCTCTCGAGTGCTCGCATCTTCGGGACAAGGCTCGTGGTAATCCCTCCCTCTTCTTCAAATTCATCCACCTCTCTCGATGGCCATGAATGGAGTCGCCTTTGTTGCTTCCTCATTATCTCATGGTAGGACTCAGTTGGAGCTACAGGAGCTATAGCTGTTGAGGGAGGCGGTGTGTTCAAGGGTAGCTCTTGCTCGCCACTGTCACCAAGGGTGGTGGAGTGTTTGATGGGTGTTGGCTTGGACAAGAGATCCAAATCATGGCCCGCCGTGAGGAGGTAAGAGTAGTGCATGTCTATGGACCGTTGGAGGCGTTCGGTAGAGATATGGACACTCTTTAGTAGAGAAGTTTGAAGGGTGTGTTTCATGGTGTGGATGTCCTTGCTCAAGCTCCTCACAAGCGCCGCTGCCTTGCTACTTGCGTCTCGGATCTCTGATTCGAACGTGATTCGAAGGTTATATGGTGCCTGAAAAATGATGAAGATAACATCAATTACATTCCCTCTTGCACTTAATAGAAAATAGGCCTAGTTTGATTCAGCCAAGTACTTTAGTGGCTCAGATGTGCCCAATTAATTGGCAGACATGTGGGCCAGGGGTGAATGGACATAGCTAAAAAGATTAAAACGTTGTTAGATGGAAGAATGATGGTGGGCCACATTCAATGTGCAAATGTGATTTGCCTGATAAGTGGACACACGTGATTTTTGGGGCTGGGCACGATCATCTCAGGTCTGATTAATGGACAGCTCTTAGTGATTTTTGGGGCAGGGCACGTCTGATTAATGGACAGCTCTTATCTAGCATGGTTGAGGCATTTCGGTTGCAATCTTCAAAGGTAGGGCGGGTTCTCCTGATTTTATTTTATTTTATATTTTTTGCACGCCAGTTAGTGTACACGTGCAGCCCTTTTGAATGGATGGGCCTGACTACTGAGCTCAATGATCCTTAAGTGGGGTCAACCTTTTTGGATGGCTTGTATTATGTACTGATTTGAGGCTCGAAAATTTTCTAAATTACATTTACAAGACTTTAAGACTTCTATTAGATAGGCCTCCATGATTATTGGCTCAGATTGATTAAAACCTATTAACCGTTTGATATTTGGGTTGAGCACACTGGCCTTCTAGAAGTTCTGATCAGTTTAGATACGCGACATATGGTGAGCTTTGAATTTACTACGTATCCAGAGTAGCAGGATTACGATCTTTCCAGCTATATCCGTATTATCTGATGGTTGTAAAGATCTGATTAGCAGTACCAAACAAGGATATATAGAAAAATGCAAGAGCCATCACTTTTCGGGTCCATTCATCGTATAGTTGTGATCCTCTGGTTAGTGTTATTTGTGAACCAACTGGATGACATGGATTGCTATATACATCTTTGTACTCACCATTCATCTGGTGGGCCTCTATGGCGATGACTGTTATCAAATAATCCTGACCACCCAATATTATTCAACTTTTTTGTTATATCACGAATCTATAATGAGCCCCACAGAATGAATTACTCCAGCATTTCGTGTGGACGGCTCACCCAAGTGGGGCTTTAACCCCAAAACTTCTCCTCTTATTCTTCTTCTTTTTAATGGTAGTCCATTGGGTGGGCCACTGCCTCACTGGACCAGGATTGCTTGCAACCAGTGCCTGTAGAAACCCTCATGTGGTTTAATGAAAAAGCTTCCTATTCACTTCTCAAATATGGGGCAGTAGTTAAAAAAAAGTACAAAAAATGCCATTTCATGTGAACAAATCCTTGCCTTTTACTCTACGCCTACATCTGGCAGGCATTGACGGAAATTTTCCACTGGGCTCAGTTGCCGGCAGGCCCATCTTGCATCACCCAACACCCATTAGGTGGGCCACTGCCTCACCCATCGGTGCATGGTAAATCGATCCAAACTTAGATGCCAGTTGGGTTGTAAATTACTAAGGGTATCCGGATCCCATGCTTGCTATAAGTAGAAAATTCCTGTTTTTCTGTATTGTGATTGGTCCACATCATTATTAAATGCATTGTGATTGGTCCACATCATTATTAAATACAGTGTATAATGATGTGGCCCAATTAAATTGCAACAAACAGAATTTAATTTTCTACTTGTGGCAAGCAGAGGATCTGGATTCAAACTAAGGAGTCGTTTGGCAGCATATGGATTTGAATTTGACTATGAGAATCTGGGTACGAGATTTTATCTGCATTTGAATTTTCAATCCCCTGAAAATTGGCAGTTTAGATTTTGACTTGAAGGGACTTCAAAAGAGTGGAGAAAGCATTTAAGACACTTTGACAGGCAGCAAGGGCTTTGGGCTTAAGCATCGACGCATATAGTATAAGGTTCAAGGCACGAGCCCAGCGGAGGCTGGCATGGGGTTAACCCAGAAAGCCCATGCCCGAGGCTATAACAATTGGTCGGGCCCACACCAGACCGAAAATTGATCAATTTCGGATAAGGTCCTATCTCGCACGTGAAAATATTCATCACAGAGAATCTACCAAATGGGATCCACCTAATGAGTGGCTTAGGTTCCACACTTAGCAAGTGGGGCGCAAGTCGCTTGCAAGGAGCCATGTATCACATGGATCTACATTCGCAATCCCCGACCGTTGCTTTTATGCTTTCCTCAACTAGCCGACACTGTATATACACACTTTTAAAGCGATCATTTATAATAACAATAAAAATTTTTAAAAAAAAAAAAAAAAAAAACCTTACTTTTTCTATGAAATACAGCAAACTCTGTTAGTGTATGAGGAATTATGTGATATACTTTAGATTTGATCATCAAACGCATCCACCGTACATGTGGCATTCATGTATGCTGATTCGGCCTTTCCCAACATAGAATCAGTAGGATCATTACCGTTGATGGGGCACAGCCCAAAAACCACACTAAAATTGAACGATTCGAAAGGTTGGATTTTGGCATTGAAATTGGAGTACTCCAGCCGTTCGTTCATGTCCATGGACAGGACGGCTTGGATAATACGGAACGTGAAAAAAAAAGGAGATTTAAGATTCAATTTCCCCAAGGGCTGCCAACGGCATGATTTAAGATTTAAGATTTGATCCAGGCCCGGCCATGGACGGCACCTATTTATTGAGCAACCAAACAGGATAAAGTGTATATTCCCACAACTTACTATATGAATGTTGGAGGAATAGTATGTACAATAATTTCAAAGGTTCTTTAACTAAATTGCCGAATGACCAACTGCAAAATCTACGGTCCGAGAGACTAGTAATAGGATTGGGGCCAATGAACTTCTTGAATTGAAGGAGTCATCAAAGGAACTTGACAACTATTGGCACTAGTAGTAGCAGCTTGAATATTGTTACATTGAGAGTTAGGTAATGTTTTAGGGCTTGCCTATTTATTATAACGTTTTGAAAGCCGGACTTGACCAGGCGGTCCGACTTTTTAGACCGAAACCATCCAACAATACGGTCTGGCTCACCTGTTTTGTAAATAATAATAATAATATTATTATTATTATTATTAAATAAATGAATAAAAGAATGCAAATTTGCATAACGTAGTAGTTTTTGTTTTTAGAGAAACGGAAAAAAAAAAAAGAAAAAAAGAGGAGAAAATAAATTTCTTTTTCATTGTTTTTTCTTTAAAAAAAGGTGTCTAAGTGTGTCTATATATATATAGAGAGAGAGAGAGAGAGAGAGAGAGAGAGAGACCTGTATCTCCGAATGGAGCACGCCATGCAAAGCCATGACCTCGTAAGCACAGTGCCGGAGAACAGCACCAACCTTCACGTATTCCGACCATGGATACAAGAATTGCCAGAATCTCCCGTGCGGCGGCTCCCACTTCGCGGAGCTCGCCTGCAACAAACAATAACATGCAATGACTATCAGCATCTAAACAAAAACGCCGGTGCGGTTTATTGATGAAAATAGACGAAAAATGAATACCAACGATTCGAGTTTCGCCGATGAATTCAAAGTCGATCGGCACTGATGGAAAGCCGGCTCATCGGAAAAATCATCATCGACTGTCTTCGAGAATTCCGGTTGGTCTGATCCATCATCCTTCAGGTATTTTCTCACACACTCTGCGGTCAAAGATAACAACAAACAAGTCAACAGGGCTAGAAGATGTGGTCAAACTAGTATGTTACACGTGGTATACACGTATGTCGATCAAGACCAATCAAAGGGCACAATGGGACAGAGCATATCCAAAAATAACACTGATTGGACAATCCTAGCCATCGAATTAGTGTCCTTGTACCGGAAAAATGAAAACAAGTAGCCTTCCAAACTCAATGGCTCATATCAGATGGTTGAGATCATCTGATCAATGGAGCCTCTAATTTGGGCGGTCTCGATCGTTTTAGCACTTACGAAGTGTGGTCCCTGAAATCATAGATAAGTCAAAGAGGTTGACCTTCAAGAGAGTCAGCAACAGAGTCAAAGCTCTTGACCAACTCGCTATGAAGCTGCTCTCCTGCCCATATAGGGAAAACGAGGACATTCACCAGCACTGCTACAATCCCACCGATCGCGATCGAGTACAGCCGTTCGATGGCAGTCCGCAACGGATTCCCGATCCTATAGCCGGAGATGATGATCAAGCAGAAAGTGAAGAGAGTGACCCTGAAGCCATACTCGTACGGAACAAGGGATGGCCACTGCTTCAAGAACGACGTAAGTGCTCCTAGAAGAGAATCCAACCGTTAGATTCAAGCAAGGGACATGATCCTTTCATCATGATTAAAGAAATTGAGGTCTCTAAATATATACCGATCATGAAGATGCTGAAGCCGATGATGATGGGCTCTGCAACTCGGCCCGTGTACATGATCACTTGGATTACAGCAATGGCAATGATTCCAGCAAATACACTTCCGAGAGCTCGGTTGAATCCTCGATTGAAAGTCGCCCCTGAATGGGGTTACGATTGTAATAAGTGTAAGGTCTATGCATGTATGAATTGTATGTGTCATGTAATGATGTATCAGTATGTATGTATGGACGTACCAACGGTGTATTCGAACATGATGGCAACGGTGAGGATTGACCAGATGATGTTGGTGCCGAAGATATGGTAGGGTGCTCGAATCAGTATCAGCAATGACACCAAAACAACAGAAAGACCTACTTTCATTGAGAATATTACTCTGTTCCTGTCTTCTTTGGCAAACTCCCATAGGCTTTGAGTCCATCGCTTGAAGGAGAAGCCTGCATGGCCCACTTTTTTAGCCGATTTGGACCGTTGGAGATCTGATGCCATATAGATGTCGATTTTGATGCTTCCTTTCTTTCCATTCATTCCCTGAAGTGACGGAGCTTTTAGCCCTTGGTTTTGAGGCACTTCTGGAAGACGGCCCACCTAATCAAACGGCAAGGAAAAAATATCATTCACTTGTAAATTAGGATATTGGTACATGAGAGATGGAGTGGTTCGTTGCAGAACTCTTGCTACCATGGCACGTGTGCTTGGGATCCAGGCCTTTCGTAAGGTGGGGTCCACTACGAAGATGCCCCGATCTGATCATCAGGTGAGTTACATGTGTGTGAACGTGGATTAGCTGCGACCGGGATCCAGCCAGGTGGGTGCGACCCTGACTGTGGGGCCCACTAGGCCTTGTATATCCACGCTGTCCATCCATTTTTCCGGCTTATTATAGAGCACTGTACCAAAAATGAAGTACATTAAAATCTCAGGTGGACCACAGTAGGGATTGAATTCCCACCATTAAAAGCTTATTCGGGGCCACAAAAGTTTTGGATAAAGCTGATATTTGTATTTTCCTTTCATCCAAGTCTGTATGACCTTATCAACAGATTGGATGGCAAATAAACATTCCGGTGGAACCTAGGAGTTTTTAATGGTGAGCGTTCAATGAACAATGTTTCCTTTGGTGGTGTGGTCCAGCTGAGATACCATCTGCTTCTATTTTGGAACCATTCTCTAAATAAGTTGGCAAAACGTATTAAGGGAGTAGATATACAATCCATAAATGGAGGTGGGCCCCACGGTCAGGGTCTCACCCACCTGGCTGGATACGGGGTAGCAGCTAATCCAAGTTCCACGCGTGCACCTATGTTGGCCCTTGTTGTTTATTTTTCAATAGTAAATATTTCTCATATGCGTGTGGGCCACCTGATGAGTGGACCAGCTTGAGTTTTGGTCCATGGCATGTCCGCCAAGACCTGCCTGATGAGTAGCCCAGTTCTCGCACTCATGGCAGCGTGATACGTTCTACGGAGAATATTCCAAGACTGGGCCCCGCCCAGGCCTAAGATCCTGGAAACAGATTGGCTACTCCCCCTGCTACCAGCCAATGGCTGCTGGTCGGTGCTCTGTAGGCTCCACCATGATGTATGTGTTTCATCCATGCGGTCCATATATTTTTATAGATCATTTTATGGTATTAAACTAAAAATGAGTTATATCTCAATCACAAGTGGACCACATTACAGGAAACAGTGTTGAATGAAACTTTTTGGGGGCCATAAAAGTTTTGGATAAAGCTGATCTTTGTTTTTTCCCTTCATCTGGGTCCGTATGACCTAATCAACATATTGGATGTCAAATAAACAGTACATGGGCCTTAGGAGGATTTAAATGGTGGATATCCAAGCATTTTTTTTCTTCTGGTGTGGTCCATTTCAGGTTTATATCCCTCTCATTTTTTGTGTAAGTCCCTAAAATTATCTTTAAAAATGGATGAACGGAATGGATGAAACACATACATCATGGTGGGGCCCACAGAGCACCGACCATCAGCCCGTGGCTGATGGCAGGGGGAGTAGCCAATCCATTTCCTAAGATCCTCCTTCTTTGGCCCAAGGTTGGGTCCAGGCCTGACTTTTCAAGCACGGCGACCAGTGATGGAAGACTAAACAACTCCATTTCTTTCGATCCAGAGTCGAGTCGGGACTCAGCTGAGTGGCAGACCCAGCAAGATGGCCCAGCCCCACCGCACTGGTCTAACATAATCTCGAACCAGTACTGCTGGACTAGCAGCCCGTCCTGAACCAAGCTCAACTCTCTAGCTCGAAGGTTGGCGTGGACTGGGAGACCATCCAGGCCCAGTTGCACCTGCAGTTAGCCAGTTACCAAGAAACCTACTATCTCTATCACTTACAAGTAATCTCAGCCGTTGATCAGATGGGTTACAATCCGGTGATGGGAAGATTGGAGACTAGAAGTGGGACTGGGATGTTGGTTTTTTGGAAGGATATATGGTGACAAGGATGGTGAGATTTAAATAGAAGTGTGGAATGGATGGGGTGGTAATGCAAGTAGGAGAAGAAAGCATGTATGCAACTGATATAGCTATATAATGGCAAAGAATAATGCCAGAAATAATGCAAGGCAAGATGAAGTTGTAGAAAAAACACACATGGGTGAGAAAGATGCTTTTACTCCAATAATGCTACGTGGATGGAGAATTAGCATCTAACCACACACAATACATATGGTTTCGGTTTCCACACGCTGCGGACTCGCTTCAGAATCCTTCTAGAATTCTAAAAATACATGGACCAGATAATGGTAAATCAGACGACTTGAATTTCATATCTAAACATGTAATGAAATCCTCAAGGGTAGGCTACATGGATCCTTACTCTTGCACCTGTGGTAGACTCTCATTTTGTAAATTTATTTTTTTAGAAATAAGAAAAAATTTGAAATAAACACATTTAGTAAAACATTTAAATAAAAGTCTTTTTTAAAAAAAATAGTCAATCAAATGGGCGCACCTTTAATGACGACCGCCCATCATGTAGGCCTGTATTAGATTTTGTTCATTCATTGTTAGAGGCTAACCTTTAATGTAAACTATCCATTTATGTGGGCCCACCTTGACGTGGATCATCTATCATGTGAAGCCCACCTTGGTTGTGGGTTGTCCATCACGCTGGTTATTAAATGTGGATCACCAACCATGCAAAGCTGCCTTGGATGTGGATGTGAGGTGCTTATGATCATTAGGTCAATATTTGATGTGGACCATCCATTATGTGGGGCCCACTTTGATGTGGTCATCCAATCATGCAACCCCAACTTGTAGGTGAGCCGTCCATCATGCCGGACATTGAATGTGTATTGTCTATCACATGAGGCTCAACTTCAAAGGGGCCTTAGAGGCATGTCATTCATTGTTAGGGCTGACTTTTAATGTAAGTTATTTATCATGCGATGCCTACCTTAATACGGGTCATCCCTCCTACAGGGCCGATCACCAATGTTAATTGTCCATGACGTAGGGCTCACTTTCAATGCCCATTATTCATCATGCGGTGCCCAACTTCGATGTGGAGCACCATTCATTTCGTGGGCTCCACTTTCTAAAGGTTGTCCATCATCTAAGCGGAATCGAATCGGCTACTCCCCCTGCCAACAGCGATTGGCTGGTGGTCGGTTCTCTGTGGGCCCCACCAAGATGTATGTGTTTCATCCATGCCATCCATCTATTTTTATAGATCAAATTATGATATGAGACAAAAAATGAGTTATATTCCAATCTCTAATGGACCACATTACATGAAACAGTTTTGAATGAACATTGGCCATTAAAAACTTTTTGGGGGTCATAAAAGTTTTGGATCAAGCTGATATTTGTTTTTTCCCTTCATCTGGGTCTGTATGACCTGATCAACAGATTGGATGTTGAATAAACAGTATATAGAGCCTTAGGAGGATTTTAATGGAGGATATCCAACCATTATTGTTTTCCTGTGGTGTGGTCTGCTTTAGATTTTTATCCCTCTAATATTTTATACCAAGCCTTAAAATGATCTTTAAAAATGGATGAACGGCATGGATGAAATACATACATCATGGTGGGGCTCACAGATCACCGAACATCAGCCACGGGGCTGATGGCAGGGGCAGTAGCCAATCCGTTTCCCATCTAAGCCACCTTTCCATTAAAAAGACTTTTAAGCTAGTAGTGTTAATCATACGTTATACCCTATATAGAAAAAGGCAATCCATGGAAAATCAAGATCAAATCTCTCCTTTTGTAAATGTATTAGGAAAAATATTCTCATATACTGGCATGAGATGGAGGATTTTGCACCACACGTACGTGACGTGACCTTCATCAGCTGTGTTATACCGTGAACGTGACGAGACGGAAGCGGATTGCATAAAAGGAATCTTTTGGGGCCACCATGATGTATATTTTTATAAACGTCGTCCATCCATTTTCTCAGTTCATTTTAAGGGATGAGTCCAAAATTAGTCATCCAACGCTCAAGTGGACCACATCAAATAGTGAGCTTGGTTTGTGTTAAATGGACAAAGCATTACATGTAAACTGCATTAAATGCCAAAGTCATCTCTGGAGTGGTCCACTTGATCATTACATTTGCTTCATTTTTGTGCTCATGACTTAAAATGATACGAGAAAATGGATTGACATGGAGTGGATAAAAAGATACATAATAGTGGACCACACAGGAGCATATATGAACGGATTATTGTCCGTGCGGTGTCCGACGTAATCCGCTTCCTACCTGCCAAAAAATTTACTATGCCACACGTGTTTATTAAATACGGACGTCAGGAATTTCTATACGTATCAATTTCTGTTTTTTTACATGCGGGTGCTACGTAACTAGTAGACCAGCCTGGTTAATGGGCTAAGAAACCAGACAATGGGAGCAGCTTGATGAATGTCTTGGATTACCCTCGTGTAAGGTTCATTGCCACTTATCTATAGCAAGTGTTAAAAAATAAAAAAATAAAAAATACAAATTACAATTGATTACATTTCTGATGTTTATGAAAGATCTGCTAGTTCACGCTGCTGCAAGTGGATTGCGCAGTGCCACATGACATCAAGTTCCATGGGACACGCATGATGTATGTGTTATATCCAACCATTCTTCCACTTTTTGAGATCATTTTAGGGAATGGGCCTAAAAATGAGCCAAATCCAAAGTTCAAGTGGACCACATGCATATAGACTAGTGTGAATTGAATGCTTACCATTGAAAATGATGTATGTGTTATATCCAACCGTTCATCCAATTTTTGAGATCATTTTAGAGCAGCTTAAAAATGAGGAAAATCCAAAGCTCAAGTGGACCACACCACAAAAACTAGTGGGAATTGAATGTTTACCATTGAAAATTTCTTGTGGCCATGGGAGTTTTGGATCAAAGACTATATTTGTGTTTTCCCTTCACTTAAAATCCGTGTGATTGAATTGGTGAGATGGCAAATAAACATCATGGGATGGTGGGTGTGGTTGTCCCACTACCTTGTAGTGTGATTTACTTGAATTTTGTATCTGCTTTATTTTTGGGCGGATGCCCAATAATGATCCTTGACTTATGTGACAAAATATATATATATATATATATATATATATATATATATATATATATATATATATATATATATAGCACATACATCATGGTAGGCCCATAGAACTTGGTCACGTCAACACACTACATTTGCCACATGCGCGTAGCCTACTTGACCACTGAACAGAATATGGGGTCGACTGGGGAAGGGAGTACTGGAACAGACATGATGGGCTAATGTCATAAAATAAAAGTTATTCTATAACTGTTCCATATGGGTTCCACAATACTACGTGTACACGGTTTGCTATCGAACTCGTGCTAAAAGTGAGCTCCTCCCAAAAAACCAACCTTGATTTCTGCTCATGTCTTCATGGCTGGGCCATCCTTTGGACAGCTTGGATGTCCCACACATATGACATATTGGGATTACCCCATAAAAATTAAACGGATGGTCCTGATTTTTTATTTTATTTTTATGTTTTAGAAACGAAGGGGGAATATACTATTTTCTTCAGTTGCGTTTGCGGATGTTGTACACATCAAATGCAAGAGATACGGGCTCAAGGATTTTTTTAATGGTGGTGTGGTCCACTTGAGATTTGGATCTGCTTAAGGTTTGGTATCACGTACTAAAATGATAGAGAAAATCGATGGATGGTATGGATATACAAAAATAAAAATCATTAAAATGGGCCAACCGGTTTACACCTAATCGCTTTCAGTGTTGTACCCATTAATAGAAGATTTGAGGTAAGTGGAAAATACTTTTTTTTTAAAAAAAAAAAAAAACAAGAGTAAGGTGCACATGTTCTATTCGCATCTGGTTCTTGAAATGCCATTCACGCCACCATATAAATGCTTTTTTCATAGGAATAGCCATGGGAGCGGATTCGGTGACGCCGGGGTCTCACCCAACAAGGTAAGCCATCACGTGTAAATCTCAGTATATTGAGAAATATAAAAGAACATTGCTAAATCCCACTACTTCCACTGGTCCATTTCTTTCCAAATCCAGGCTGTTCATCAGGCCACTTGGATTTTACCAGATGGGTCGATTGTTTCTAACCGTCGAATTTCTCTTTACCCATGTGGCACACGTGATGAATGTATTGGAATGATTTTTTGGGTTACAATGGGCACATCGCGACACTCGCAAGATGAACGGACTGGATTTTGTACATACGTGCTGTATTGACACGTGTGTGGAGAGAAAATTGTGAGTCAAACGAACGGGAGCATGTCCATTTTATATGGTGCCGCAGGAATCCTGGCTCATCTGAATAACGATTATGAAAGCTTTTGGGGGTTAGCTAAAACGCGTTTTCAATGAAAATATTCCATTTCATTCGACACAATCCTGTAAGCTAATGAAAATATTCCTTCAGATGTGGTTGTTTTTTGTGATGGTCATTTCTGCAAAAAGAAATTCCTTACGGATGCATCAGGTGACAAGGGAGCTTCCTGGGTGGTGACCCCAACATCACGTAGCTCCATAGTGTCTGGATGAATGTGTTTTATTCACGTTCTGTTTGCCAGCTCATTTTAGTGCACATGGCCAAAATTGAAGCATATTCGAAGCTCTAGTGGACCACTACAGAAAACGGTGGGGATTGAACCTCCACCGTTGAAAGCTTTTTAGAGCCAGGTAAGTTCTGAATCAAGATGATATTTGTATCTTACCTTCGTAGGGGCCTATGTGACCTTATGAACAGGTTGGATACAGTGTAGCCCTGGAAAGTTTCAATGGTAGACGTCATTATTCCCACTGTTTCTTGTGGTCACTTGAGTCCACGTATACTTCAATTTTAGAAATATGGCATAAAATGTGTTCGAAAAATAGATGGAGACCTAGATAAAACACATACATCACGGTGAGCCCCACAGCATACTGACAGCACGCAGCTACCAGGTGTTGGGTTCACCACGCAATCCGCAGCGGCTGTAGGACCTAGATCATGCATCCATCATAGATTGCCTTGCACGTATTTCAGTCTGTGTGGTTCAAATCATGGCCTTGCACGTATTTCCGTCTGTTCGATTCAAATCATCTGACACCATCAGTCTGTGCGGTTCAAAACATCTGACCGGTCTTGATTGTTACGTGGAATTTGAGTTTAGATTAAACTTGTAATATTTTCTCAACAAGCGTTTGTAGTCCAACGGTTAGGATAATTGCCTTCCAAGCAATAGACCCGGGTTCGACTCCCGGCAGACGCATTTTTTTTCTTTTTTCTTTGTTTTTTTTTAATTTCACCATACACATTTCAGTGCTTAGACCTAGACCATTCACATGCTGGGCCACGACATGGATGCAACAGGATTTTTGAAAGTTTTCATTTTCTAAGTTTTGGTTTCGTGAACCTCTCACGTGGCACTCATGTACGAGCCCAGGCAATCATCAGCTGGTCCATAACACTGATGTGGCTTATAGCGCACAAAATGGAAGAAGGATGCCCCTAGCCATCTTGACCCTGGCTACCCTTTTTCACTTTTTTTTTTACACGCACAAGCACCCCACACAGTCACACTAGTGGAATTTCACCACCTATGGATACTCGAACCCTTGACGGGGTGTTGAAACTCCTAAGAGTCTACCACCCGAGCAAAAGTAAGGATCCCTTTTTCACTTAACCCAAGCCCCTGACATCCCTTTTTCGCTTTAGCCCAGGCCCCTTGGGCCAATGGACCATCACCGTCTGCATTTGGATATGATTCTTATCTTAGGCCCGTTATCGGGTTTCATCATTAACTTAAGCCCAACTAGTAAAACAGGTCCAATTATTGCATGGGCCATCCTTTGGTTGACCCTGACGAAGTTGTTGGCACCCCTGTCACAAGCGTGGCTCACCTTTCGATGG
This sequence comes from Magnolia sinica, assembly GCF_029962835.1. Taxonomy (NCBI): domain Eukaryota; kingdom Viridiplantae; phylum Streptophyta; class Magnoliopsida; order Magnoliales; family Magnoliaceae; genus Magnolia; species Magnolia sinica. The sequence continues at coordinate 2,721,079 of NC_080577.1, forward strand.
TTCACCACAATAAGCTGGTGGGCCGATCATAGATGGTCATTCCTTAAAAACATAACTCATGAACACTTGACCCTTGTCGTGGTCATTGAACTTTTTCAGTTTTTTTCTGATTGAATGTGGACCATTGGATGAATCACAGGAAGCACATGTGCACCCATGATGGGACCCACCAGATGAAAGGTTTTGCTTGAAGCATCTACAGATTGGAGAATGATTTGGACGCACATTAGATCTGCGGGACCTGTTGGGAAGCGCGGAAGGTGAGCCCTCAAGATCTGACGGTCTACACGATGTTTGGAACCTTTACAAAGCAGAAGAACGGTGCTCCAACGGCCCGCCTATCTACTACTGGAGCAGATGGAACTATTCACACCTCTGATCCTACGGTATATAGTGGTCCCGGATTACGATCTATGAATCAGATCGTCCCAAGGACAAGCTAAGATGGACAGACTCTCGTGCACAATGTTTCTCTCTCCGTATACTCTCAGTATTTTGTATATCTTATATTTATGCGAGAGAGAGCGCGTGCCTTTTATAGGAAAGGAAGGGAGATTGGATGAGACCATATCATCCGGTCTTATCCCTATCTCCTATCATAAATCAAATTCAATTTTGAATTTGAAATATAACCGAAAAGGAGAAAGGCCGGAAGATGCCTAAACATGTGGGACCCACCCACTAGTGATTGCTCACCAGTGGGCCCCACCGGCCTACGTCCAACATCTCCCACTCAATCACATTGTGGGATAGGCACATAAATTTGTCCATTTAGCTCGCCTAATAACAATCAAAGATCAAACATCGCGATCAAAAGAATCAGAGGCGTGGGACCAGCTGGATCACCAAATCTTCTCACAGGTGCTTAAGTACTAAGTGACCACCTGACTAGTACTCAATAACCCAAGCTTTGCAATGCCTGTCCTAGTCCGCATGACCACACCGGATGGAGTTAACTCCCGACCTGGAGTACTCGGCCAACATACGCACTTATCCAACTTATCGAGTTATTATGAAAACTTGATTTTTCACAAACTTCGAATAAAATCAATTCCAAGCAATACTTATATATATATATGCTTTTTAAGAAAAATACTGTTTGCAAAAGTCTAATAAAAACAACTCGATACTGCCGGCGGATAAGTCTTCAAGTGCGTATTTATAGTTCTAGAAACTTGGTGTAGCTGTCACGGGATCTTCCCCACGCAGATGTGTAATTTGGAATTAATCAAGCTGCTTTCCTAGCGTAACTGAGTCTGGCCAATCAAGGACCTTTCGTCATCGTACACTAAAGTAGCAACACTCAATCTCATCCTCATATACACAAGAGGAGGGTAGCTAAGGACACAAAGAGTCACCTACGGGACTGGCTACTCGCACGTTGCAATGATTAGATCGAATCAAAGCAATTTGTAGGTAATAGGTCCCAAGCACGTGGCTACAATCCACGTCGTAAAGTAGACAATACTAGGTGAATGTCGGGTCTACAATACGCAGGTCATTCTACATAAGGTATGACTCATCTCATAACCTCATAACCTGGCTTTAATTTCAGGCCATAACATTGATCGCATGTAACGGAATGGTGCGATTTATGTTATTCGACTTTATCAGTCTCATCTTCAATCTTTATAAGATTGTAGGCGGATACGACTCACTCATATCCTCATCCTTTATTATTCACAATAAAGGAAAGTTCATACCTCAATGTATAAACATAGCCTCAAATGTACCTCTCTTGTACATTCAAGGTTGGTCAACCCGTGCGAGTGGGTGACCGGCCTGCCGACAAAAATAGAAATCCTTCATGATTTCAAGGTAAATGCTGATGATCTTCTTACCTAGTTATATTAGTGTTCAATACTGAATAAAAAGGAATATAATATTCATTAATGAAAGATCAAAGGTACTACAAAATAAGTATATCAGTCAAGCTTTCCTCAATCCCATCTGCCTGACGTGAACCTGAAATAGATCTCTAGTTATAAGTTTCGTCATGGGATCAGCCATCATCTCCTTAGTAAGAATGTAGCTGAGGGCGACCTTCTTATCTCTCACTTGATCACGGACGTAATGATACTTGATCTCAATGTGCTTAAATTTCTGGTGGTGTTTAGGGTCCTTAACCAAGTTAATGGCAGAAGTATTGTCTATCTTCAGCGATATAGGCTGACGAACACTCGGTACAACACCCAGACTCATTAGAAATCTACGAACCCATACACACTCCTGAACTGCAGCACAACATGCAATGTACTCGGCCTCCATAGATGAAAGAGTTGTGGATGTCTGTTTCTTACTCGACCATGAGATAGCTCCTCCTCCGAGTAAGAATACATATCCTGAAGTAGACTTTCCCTCGTTGGTGTCATTACCCCAAGCAGCATCTGAATATCCTTTGAGCTCGAGGCTTGTGCCTTCATAACACAACATTAGGTCTTTTGTTCCTCTAAGATAGCGGAATATATGTTTGACGGCTTGCCAATGAGACTGCCCCGGGTTACTGGCTGACTATGCCTGCATAGCTAATATCCGGCCTGGTGCAAAGCATAGCATACATTAAGCTCCCTACCGCACTTACATAGGTACTGAGGACATAGCCAATTTTTCGGCTTCAGTCTGGGGGACACGATTTTCTGTCTAGCTTGGTAGCTTTATCCATAGGGGTTTCAACACTTTTGAATTTTCCATCCCGAACCGCTCTAAGATCTTTTGTATATAGGTTGCTTGAGACAAGCCTAAAATTTCTTAGAGCGATCCCCGATGATTTTTACCCCAAGAATAAAGTTGGCTTCACCGAGGTCTTTCATCTCAAAGTTCGAGAATAGCCAATCTTTAATCAATATTAACAATTGCATGTCATTACCAGCTAACAGGATATCGTCTACATATAGAGATAATATCAGAAAAGATCTTCCAGACCGTTTTATATATACACAATGATCTTCTTCACTCATCGTGAATCCAAAAGTGGTGATGGCCAAGTGGAACCTCATGTACCACTGTCTTGAAGATTGCTTCAGCCCATAGATAGATTTTAGCAACTTGCAGACTTTCTTCGGATGCTTTTTGTCCACATAACCCATGGGTTGTTGCATGTATATCTCTTCTTCCAAGTCACCATTTAAGAATGCGGTCTTTACATCCATCTGATATAACTCTAAGTCTAAACTTGCGACAATGGACAAGATCATGCGGATTGAGGAGAACTTTGCAACAGGTGAAAAGGTCTCCTCGTAATCAATGCCTTCTTGTTGTGTAAAACCTTTAGCAACTAATCGTGCTTTATACTTGTCCACTGTACCATCCTGCCTTTCTTTTGATCTTAAGTACCCATTTATTACCTATCGCTTTACGATTGGAAGGCAGAGATCAACAAGTTCCCGGACTTTATTCTTCTCCATGGAGGCGATCTCTTCGTCCATAGCATTTACCCAATCGGCCGAGTTAGAAGATAATAATGCATCCTGATATGAATCAGGTTCATCATCATCAACTGCAACGCAAGAGAATGTTTGCCCCTCAATATCGAAGTATCTTCGGGGAATCAATCCTCTTTCGCTTCGACGTAACTCAGGAGCCTGCTGAGATGTCCTCCCACTATCCTGGTGAACTATAGGAGCATCTTCATCTTGAGGAGCAGAACTCCCACTCTCCTGAGATACATCGGGTATTTCAAAAAGTTCTATTGGAACCTTTTGCTTCATTCGGCTTGGGTATCTATCTTCAACGAAGGTCACGTCTCGGGATTCTATCTCAATCCATCGTCCATGGTCCTCATAAACTAGAACGTATCCCTTTGAATGCATAGGGTACCTAATGAACACGCATTCAATGGTTTTACTATCAAGTTTACCTCTATGATGAGTAGGTAGCAAAACATATGCTAATGATCCCCAAGGGCGTAGGTGGGCTAAAGAAGGAGGCCTCCTAGACCACATCTCATATGGAGTCTTAGGAATGGTTTTGGATGGGACTCTATTAAGGACGTAGACGACATTTTCCCAAAATGTGGTAGAGAGATTAGCTTGTGCCATCATCGATCTTACCATGTCCAATAGTGTCCTATTCCTTCTTTCTGCAACACCGTTCTGTTGTGGAGTGTATGCCATTGTGTACTGCCGAACAATTCCAACATTTTCACAATATGATTTAAACGTTTCAGATGTATACTCGCCACCTCTATCTGATCGAAGGGTTTTAATCTTTTTCTCAAGCTGATTTTCCACCTCAGCTTTATATTTAAGAAAACAATCAAAAGCCTCAGATTTGTGTGAGATGAGATACACATATCCATAGCGCGAGTAATCGTCAATGAAAGTGACAAAGTATTGACATCCGTTTCTGGCATGTACATTAAATGGTCCACAGATATCTGAATGGATTATCTCAAGTGTGCCCGTAGACCTAGCCGCTTTGGGAAATGGTTTCTTCGATGTCTTCCCGGACACACAATGTTCACAAAATGGCAAATCAACTTTGGATAAGGAATCTAACAGACCAGAACGTACTAGTCTTGTCATACGATCCTTTCCAATGTGACCTAACCTCGCGTGCCATTTTTGAGATTCAGATACTACATTTTTATTCGACATAGTAGATAAAGCAATATAGGCATTATCACAATCTACGTCTAGAATAAATAAATCTGAAATTAAATATCCCCATGCAAAGATGAGGTTATTTTGTCTCAAAGAAACTCTAGTCCCAGAAAATCGAATATCGAAACCATCAAATAATAACCTAGAAACAGAAATTAAATTCCGACGCATCCCTGGTGCAAAAAGAGTATCACGAAGGATTATTGTTTGCCCTATGCGCGTACGGAGATGGAGAACGCCAATCCCTAGTACGTCTTCAATAACGTTATTGCCCATGTACAACTTGTAACTTTCCTTGGCTATAGGCCGGAATTCCTTGAGTCCTCGATGACTATGTGTCACGTGCTTTGTTGCGGCTGAATCCAAAATCCACTCGTTAGATATAGTATCAACGGAAAGGATTTGAACAAACGCCTACATACAAAGTATCTTGTGATAGTGAGAAATTACCGTCTTTTTGTGGGCACACCTGCCGAGCATAATGGCCGGAATTTCCATGGACAAAGCAGATTACATTTGTCTTTTTTCTCGCTTCTTCTTTCCATTCCCCTTCTTGAGATTTGGAGCGGTGTTGTGGTCTTCTGTTCTTGATTATTCTTCTTCGCCTTCTTGCGAGCTTTGACCGTTTATTGTTAGCTTTTCGCTTATGGGTCTCTCGCAAAGGCCTTGGCCGAACTCGCTGAATAGCATTCATTTCAACCTCACGTACCAAGTGGCCACAAAAGTCTCTTGAACGTTGTGATAAAATCAGTATGGTTCAGAATTCTTTTGATTTGGGCCCAAGATTCAGGCAAGGAACGGTGCATGGCTATAATCTTCTGATTTTCAGTCAATTTGCACCCAACATTCCTAAGAGCACCTATCATTTGCTCCATCTTACGAATATGATCTTTGATGGGACAGCCGACAGACATCCTGTACTCCTGGAATTCCAATTCCATTGCCCTAACTCTCGCATCTGACTTCTGCGCATAGGCATCTGTCAGTGCTTCCCAGATTCCCTTAGCGGTTTCATGCACTTCATACGTAGGTATGAGTTCTTTGTGCATAGTACTAAGAAGGACATTACGGGCTGAACGATTTTGTTTTCGCCACTTATTATAGCGAGTCATCGCAACCCTATGTTCTTGTAAATTCCCGTTTTCAGCCAGGATGGGTTCCTCTTGAACTACATCGAGTGTGTGAGATATGTCGTCCTCGTCCAGAAGGCATCGCACTGCTCGGGACCAGTCTTCGTAGTTGTTGCCGTCGAAATGTTGTCCTCTTAGTTGTTCAGCGATTAACGCTTTGGTGGCCTTCTCTACATTGCATGAGTATCACTACTTAGCTATGATCTAAGGTATTGACACTAATCATCAGCATTTCTACGTGTTATATAAAATTTCGAAGTATAAAAGCAGTTAACACATCTTAATGAGATCTGAAAGTCCACATACCCGAATGGGCGGTGTAGAACAATCAAGTTCTCTAATTAAGATGAGATTTAATGCTTTTATAAAAATAAATTTATATAACGAGCAACCTTCCATTACATGGTTGCATGCATCATTTGGTGTAGGAGAATAAACTCCCACTCAGGTTATGCACAACCTTTATTTAAATATAGGGAGTACCTAAGTACTAAGTTTTTCTATATCCAATGAAAACAAAATAAATAAATATGGGGCTTAGATCTAAACACATCAAGCCAAATATTTTCTCATATATAAACATCATCATCAGAAAGAAAAATGAAGTGCTAAGATATCAAAAGAGTACTTTCTTCACCTGTGATCATGATCCTTAGTGATGGATTTGATCTTCACCGTTAATGATCAATGTTGATGATGGATCCTTTCATCAACATTGATCATCATGGTTGATGATCATTTCGTTCACTAATGAGCAATAGATCAACAGTGTATGGTACCAACACGTGTATGGTACAAACACATGTACACATGTACTGCATGTATAACACATGTATGTATAACACATGTATGTATGGCTAATACATGTATGTATAGCTAACACAAGTATGTATAACACATGTATGTATGGCTAACACAAGTATGTATAACACATGTATGTATGGCTAATACATGTATGTATAGCTAACACAAGTATGTATAACACATGTATGTATGGCTAACACAAGTATGTATAACACATGTATGTATGGCTAATACATGTACAACAGGTAATGCGTGTACAGAAGCTTACACATGTATGGTAGCATGTACAGAATCTAATCAACGTATACAGGTACAGCATGTATGGTAGCATGTACAGGATCATGTATGGAAGCATGTATGGTAACATGTACAACAGCTAATGCACGTACAGAAGCTTACACATGTATTGTAGCATGTACAGGATCATGTATGGAAGCATGTATGGTAACATGTACAACAGCTAATGCACGTACAGAAGCTTACACATGTATTGTAGCATGTACAGAATCTAATTAACGTATACAGGTACAACATGTATGGTAGCATGTACGTGTGAACTTGATAATCAACATGAATGGTAGCTAACACGTGTACAGCAGCTAATGTACAGTGGCTAAATAACACGTGTACAGCAGCTAATGTACAGTGGCTAAATAACACGTGTACAGCAGCTAATGTACAGTGGCTAAATAACACGTGTACAACATGTACAACACGTGTACAGGAGATATGCAGGTAGCCAACACGTGTACAACATTATATGATCAGAATATTGTAGTTCAACACGTTATGCACTCCGTAATTATTGTAGTTCAACACGTTAAATAAGTAACATGTATGGGATCTTTTGTTTGTAGTGGTCCACCTGATTTGTGGATCTGCCTCATTTTTAACCCCATATCATTACACGATACATAGAAAATAATGAACGGAGCAGATTCCCAAGAAAGCATCATAAGTGGACCCCACCTATCCAACCCAAATTAAAAATCCTTTCACGGACAAACAGGAATGGGTGCTTAGTTAATGGGTTTTTATCCCATCTCTATGCTCCATATGTGGGCTGTCCAGTCCATAGACCCATTTAAAATTCGGGCCCGTGGGCTAAAATTATTTTACAAAACTAATGGAGGGTGTGGATTTATCGACAATTCATCACGGTGGACCCCACTTAGATTTTTAAAATCCAACCAGAATCTGCTGCATCCTGTAACAGCGCACGCCTATTTCGTCTTCAAGCGAACTTCTACTGAAATTCTCCACCGAAATTCATGGGCTGAATAGCTGGGGTGTTGTACATTAGCCAATCACGTGTACAATACAGCAACTTTATGGATTCTGACTAGTGGGTCCCACCATTAGTTAATGCCTAAGAATTCTAAGTCTGTGACTTATATCCATAACACACATCCTTAGAATTTATTTATATGACAAGTGATCTGTAGCACATTGTACTCATAATTCTAAGTATGATTTGATACTAAAATCATAGACATGAATCTTGTCCAAAAAAAAATTTGAACCGTCCATTTCCCTCATATGATTTTAGGGGTTGGGCCATTATTCCATTCCTAAAGGAAAAGATGGGCCACTTACCTTTTTAGATGATAATAATCGGAGATCCGCCGTTAAATATGCTCTGATACCACTGTTGGGAAGCGCGGAAGGTGAGCCCTCAAGATCTGACGGTCTACACGATGTTTGGAACCTTTACAAAGCAGAAGAACGGTGCTCCAACGGCCCGCCTATCTACTACTGGAGCAGATGGAACTATTCACACCTCTGATCCTACGGTATATAGTGGTCCCGGATTACGATCTATGAATCAGATCGTCCCAAGGACAAGCTAAGATGGACAGACTCTCGTGCACAATGTTTCTCTCTCCGTATACTCTCAGTATTTTGTATATCTTATATTTATGCGAGAGAGAGCGCGTGCCTTTTATAGGAAAGGAAGGGAGATTGGATGAGACCATATCATCCGGTCTTATCCCTATCTCCTATCATAAATCAAATTCAATTTTGAATTTGAAATATAACCGAAAAGGAGAAAGGCCGGAAGATGCCTAAACATGTGGGACCCACCCACTAGTGATTGCTCACCAGTGGGCCCCACCGGCCTACGTCCAACAGGACCCACCGTGATGTGCCGTCCAACCCTTAAAAACTGAAATTGCAGAGTTTGGCCATAACTGCACAGAAACATTTACACATGGCCACCGCACATCACCTGTCTGAAAAATCGGGCTATTCCACTTGCCAGGAAGGCCACACGTCCAGGCTGAATGTGGACCATTAGCAATCCTCTTCTCAAACCATTCATGAATTTTGAACCACGTCACGTGGAGAAAGTACCCATCGTCAGACATCTCATCATCCACACAAACTTAAAAACCAACGTTTCAGAAAGGCAAGTTATGACTCACCTTAGCATGAAATATGATGATCTCCAATCACTGAGATTCTTTCCATCTTGACCGTCACTGTTACGAGCATCTGGATGAACGGTCTGAATCATCACGCCGCCGCAAGGCAGAAGCGCGAACCTCTGCTGCGAGTCTCTCTCATCCCCAATAAAGATGAACAATAAGGTCGGATACTCAGGTTTCCAGTCCTCGTGGTTCTGTAATCGTGACCAATGATCCATCGTGTCCCACTGCAGATAGACATTTTGCCTAAACTAACCACCACAGGACATTTTGTGGCCCACAAACAGAAAACTTAAGAAGATAAACACAGGAACGGTCCAAATTCAACAGGAAGATATCCCGAGATTGGTGACTAGGATTTTCCGATCAGGAAGATATCTGGGGCATGATCTATCCATCACAAACTTAGACCTCATCTAGCGGCTTATCGGAAGGCGTAGGTTCATCCTTGTATTCCTGCTAATGTGCATGCCTAGCTTGGGCCCAGAAGGGAAGGCCTAGTGGGCTATAAGTAGCATGTTGTTATTTGTATTACATATGAATATGGGAGCTACCATTAGTTCACGACACGTAGGGCCCACCCACCATTTCTATCTAGAGTTTGAGCTGTGTGGAGCCTGCGTATGAGGCACTCTGCCTACTGCCCACTGAACTAAAAACCACCGGAAAATTTTTAAAAAATCAGACCTTACAGCCCAAGAATCATCCGCCAGTAAAAACTCAGCTGGGATGCCAAAAAGGGAACAATGTACAATCATGCCTATGGCCTTTTATCGTCACCTGTTGCCCACCTAAATTTGAAATGTCTTGAGCTTCAATGCGTCCGCTGCCTGACGAATGGATCCAATGACAAATAGACAATCCATCTGGAAGTTTTCCCGCCGTGGATGCCCTCGCCAATGTCCCCCATTGTTCCCTTTGGTGTCGCCCACCTGAGTTACGGATCAGGCTGTATTCTGAGATCTAAGCTTAACATTGGGTTGCATCTAATGGATGGATTGATGGCACTCACCATCATAGGGTGCTCCAGACAGCTTGAATGTGATCATTCCGTCAATGAATAAAGAGAAAATGAATATAGTTCAACAGATTCCCAAAGTTTGGTGATCCAAGAGTCATATAGATAGGTATCAATCTCTCTGTATTTTCCACCTCCCTACAATCTTCCCATTCCAATCAGATTAGAATCCATGAGTTTCCTATTGGCAGGTTGACGTGCTTCGTCATGATTTCTAGTAAATGTAGGGCCATCATAGCAACTGGCATATGTCAACGAGCTCAGGCAGCAGAAAACTCAAAAAACTTCTCATTTCCTAATAACAGGAAAGAATTAGGATCCATTTCTAATTGAAGAAACCATGCAAGAATCGGAAAAAGGATTATAGCATTTTCATCACTTACAGAGATATATTGGAACAGGAAAAAATCACATGTTCATATGCATGCCCACAGAGCTTCTTCTTTTCTCTTCTTTTTTTCTTTTTTTTCTTTTGGTGGGAGGAAAGGTCAGCTGGAAAACCCACGAACCGAACTGCAATAGCGCAATCAGAGCTGCAGTTTGTCCTTACAATTGCTCGAATTGATATGAATACGATAACCTCTGCTGGTCGAAGCAAAACTTCATGTACTCATGTCCCAATCTGTCTTCAAGCTACAGATTCAAACTCCTCGGCAACACTATCTTCGTGGAGAGTGTCATATTTCAAGCCCCTTGCAACATCGAAGAAATGAGCAACAGCCTCTTCGGGAGTCCCCACAAGCACACCATGCCCAAGATTAAGGATATGCCCCCTCTGCCCAGCACATCTCACGACCCTGTTGAATGTTATCAAATTCAAAAAAACCAACATAATATAAACTCATTAAGATGGACTTGGTGGCAAGACTACATTTCTAAATCGGATGAGGTTAGTCAAGAAGCTCAAAAAAAAAAAAAAAAAAAAAAAAAAGGCAGGCCCTGAATAGTATCTTTACACAATAGATAGTAATTTAGGCAGTCACTGTGCACTTGATTCTCCAAAATTGGAAATAGTAGGAGCGTCAAAGTGCTGAGACGATCATGTAAATCCAATTCAATGGAAACAGGAAGTGACCATTGTGTGGCCCCCCACTAGTAAATGGTTAGCTCTTTTCTTTTCTTTTCTTTTTTTTTTGACTTGCAAGTATCGGTTTCCTTTTTTTGGAGATCAATGGGTCATGAAACATGAAAATCTTGATTCAAGCTGGCTAAAAATAGTCAAAACTCAGGACAGGTGATATTGCTGTTACATCATCTAGTGACCTGGCTATCTGCTTGCTTTTTGGTTTTTCCTATCAAAGATGAAGCAATTTTCCATAATATCAATAGAAAAAGATAGCAATGTGAAAGGTGTAACTTCAGTAAAATCACAACAGAAATTGACTGAATTTGAGATGACGAAACAAACCTTTGAATTTCATCTGTCAATGCTGGAAGTGGGGAAAATAAATAAGCTGGGTCAACGTTTCCCTGGATGCCAATATCACTTCCCAACCGTCTTCTTCCATCTTCCATATCAACCGTCCAATCAAGCCCGATCACATCAACACCGGTTCCTTTCATGCGTTCAAGAAGGCCACCATTACCATTGATGTAGAGGACTAGTGGAGTTTCAGGGCATCTCTTCCTCACTGTACTCACTATCTGTAGCTCGGTGATTTCAAAGAGTGGTCAATCAGAACAAATTCAGAAAAGATGAACAGGTCAATTGGCATTGCAGAATATAATATCCAGTTTTACAGCATGCTTTCCCAAGTGTCTAATTAGCCCTTTGGGCCAGCTAATTGACCTTTCCACGGGAGATGAGGAAAGAAAAAAAAAAAACAAAAAACAAAAAACAAAAAAACTTTTGATTTTGATAATGTAAAGGAAGATTTTAGAAAATGAGAAAAACTCCATTGCTCCTAGTTGCATCAGGACACTTAGTCCAATCCAGTGATCCAGACTGTTCATTAGGTCAGATGCAGATATCAAAGGCTACTTTTCAAACATCAAACCACGCTGATAAACGTTAATACGGTCTTAAATATGGACAGCCAAGATTTTATACACAAAATAGGTCCAATCAACAATTTGATCCATCTATGCGTTAGGGCCCATCATGGATTGCTTATGATTCCAAAGAAACGCTTCTTTAGGCAATCATAGCCATCCCATCCATGGCTTGGGAATAGGATGGTATAGAAAACAAGGCCAAAACAAGAATGGATTGGACCGATTTGTGAAATTTTTTCATGGTAGTCTGTGAAATGTGTTTTCGACTATTTCTTTTTTTAAGAGATGAGATTTTTTTGGCCTTGATAGACAATTCAGTTAGAACAAATGGAATCTCCAAGTGAACCAATGCAACAAAGAGCACTATAACTTAATAGTGCTTTGAGAGCGCCTGAGCATTTCTGTTAAAAAATATCCGTTTAATAATTTTTCACCAAAAAGAGATCTTTCAAGGCTGGGATGAAAAAGAAAAAGAACTGCTATCTTCACGGATGTTTCCTTTATATCCTTAAATCCCAGAAAAGGAGAGACATATGTTGATAAAAACGGAAGTCCTTTCAGCTCAGTTGAGGGGTTACAAATCATTTGAAATCCCCACAGCTTTGCATAAGAACAACATAACATACAGCAGACAACCCAAGCAGAACATTCGAGAACTTCAACAGTATGAATTCATGATAAGCTTTACTGAAATTATTCAGAAAAATAATTCCAAATGGAATCCATCCATACATGAGTTCACCAGATGGCATTTCTTATACTTCAGTTTCACTTGTAACTCATCTTCTGCTACCTTAAGAGTTGCATATGACATCATAATAATGAACCCATTTCTGGACAGACATTTCATGACGTTGAAGTAGGAGTTTGTAAATTTACTGAGAAAAAACAGTATTTACCTCTTTGATATAAGGTTTTGACCAGTATGAATTCATGATAAGCTTTACTGAAATTGTTCAGAAAAGGAATTCCAAAAGGAATCCATCCGTACATGAGTTCAGCAGATGGCATTTCTTATACTTCAGTTTCACTTGTAACTCATCTTCTACTACCTTAGAGTTGCATATCACATCATAATAATGAACCCATTTCTGGACAGACATTTCACAACATCGAAGTAGGAGTTCATAAATTTACTGAGAAAAAACAGTATTTACCTCTTTGATATAAGGTTTTGACCAGCGGTCCCACATATCCGGTGGTAGCTGTCCACCCCATGAATCAAATATTTGTATACATTGAGCTCCAGAATTTACTTGGAAAATGATGTACTCAGCTATTGCCTGCGTCAGATGAGAGAGAAGAGCTCTCAATACATGTGGCGCAGTATGGCACATGCTTTTTATGGTTGTATATGTGCGAGTCGTACCCCCCTCCACAATATAAGTTGCAATTGTCCATGGCGCTCCTACAAAACCCAGCACTGCTGCTTTTTCCCCAACCTAGATATAAAGAATGATTAAGTAAGCAGCAGCATTGATAGAGCAAGTGAAAAAGAATATCATCAATGTCTTCTTGGTTTATGCTTGAGGAAGTAAGAATTTGACAAGAACTCGTATGATCCAGTATTTAAAGAATGAATTGACATATATACCTCCCTCCGCAAAATTCTTAGAGATTCCCCCACAAAATGAAGTTTCTCCAAGTCAATGGGATGCAATGTTTTCAGACCCTCTTGAGAACGAATTGGAGACTGAATAATAGGGCCTTTTACATCTTCTATGTCAAACGGAACACCAAATGCTGGTAGAGGAGTAAGTATGTCGGAGAAAATAATAACGCCGTCGGGACGAAAAGCTTTCCATGGCTGCAAAGAAATTTCCACAATGAGATCAGTTGTCTCTGACCTCTCTCTGAATGATGGGTATTTCTCCGCAAGCTTTCTGTAAACAGCCATATACCTTCCTGCTTGGCGCATCATCCACGCAGGGGGTCTATTAATGGGATCTCCTCTTGCAGCCTGAACCAAGAGCGGATCTGGAAGCACATGATAGTTTTTTTAAAAAAAGAAGAAGAAGAAGGAAAAAAAAAAAGTATATCCACTTGAGCTCCAAAGATCTCCAAACAAGGAAACATGGAGATACAACTGCAGCTAATATAGTTCAAAAGTGAAGTGTAAGATTAACAACATTAATGTACAAATCAGAAAATGCTAAAAAGGTGAATTTTCATAACATGTCAGTAAAAGGATTGAAACCACATGCTACAACAGAATAAATCAGAGTGGGCCATACATCCTAGCGATCAGCATATTCTGAAAATTGACACACACAAAAACATAATGATAGGAGTTTAAATATATAATTTTTTAAAAAAAAGACTAATTTTTTTAAAATTCAGACATTTGGGGTTGATTTTTATGTTGCTTAGAAGGTGTTTGATAAAATACCTGTCAAACCATTGCTGCTGTCTCAAATACAGTGAGATTTTGAAGGTGCAGTCCAGGTGTTTGTGAAAATGCTGCAACGGCGAACTCGGCTCGATCTTGGCTCGAACTTGTCTCGAACTAGCCCGAGCCGCTGACCGAACCAAGCCGAGCTGGCCAGTCAGGCTCGAGGACCGAGCCGAGCCGAGTTCAAGCTGAGGTCAGCTAGTGGCCGAGCCGAGTCGAGCTGAGGCCAACTCGACTCGGCTCAACTCGATGTACACCCCTAGTACAATCCAAGAAAGAAAAAGAAAAAAGACACTAGGAAGATTATAATAACCATCTGATTTTATCTCTGAATTTGGACTATTCATTGTTTTCTTTCAGCTGTCCATTCAATAACCACTAACTGGATAGTTAGGATTGTTCGATCAGTATGATTATCAAGCAATCCTCCATCCACAATGTGCCTGACAAGTTCAAAGGCATGGATAGCAGTACATGTGCGCCACGCATTTTGGAAAATGTGCCACCACCATTTTGAAAATGGTGGTAAACTACCACAGGGGAGCCTTTGTACGTTATACTCAAGTTTTCAATTGTGAAAATGGTGGTAAACTACCACAGGGGAGCCTTTGTACGTTAAACTCAAGTTTTCAATTGTGACAAGCTGGCCATTGTTCATTAATCCTAATCACTGACCTGTTGCATCCGGTTGTGGTAGAACCAAGACCCTAAAATCTCCTCGATAGGACAATTTTGACCTTCCATTTTTCGTTCAAACAAACGATTAAGAAGAGAAACAGAGCAACCAGGTGTCACCAACAACCTACTCGTCTGCACACATGTGCCTATGTGCCACACATAGAAGATCCAAGATGTTCATTAGGTCACCTCACCGTGTATATACCCTGGATAGGATAACAATCATGTTATCTCCTCCAGTGGGCCTCACATTGTTGAATTTGTATCAAAGGTATCTTTTCTCGATCTTGTTATTTTGTGCATGCGTGGCCCATCTTGTGAACATAATGGTCTGACTTTTGGAATGAGGCGCCTGAATTATGGGCTTGATGAGATGAATGGATCTTGAACACATGTGACAAGATCACATATGTGCACGGCAGGTATAAAAAGGTGCTATGGTGCTGCAATGATGTAGCAATTATCCATCTCATCCACAGCCTGTGCACCCACAAATAATTAAGGAATGAGTTCATTTTCGCCTAAGTTGTAACATAGGATTACCAACATGCGTCACCACATTGGACCCCACATGGTCCATGATCTAGAAGGTAACTAAAAGTGGTGCAACAGAAAGCTTGCGCTGGCAAGATAATTCTTCTTCATCATCATCTAAGCCTTATCCCGCGACACAAATCATGTTCTGCCATTCCAGTTTATCAAAGACCATGTCCTTGGTTAAACCATAGGTCATCAAATATTTTCTTACTACCTCCATACACATCCTCGGAGCCATAGCCCTATCCCTCCCTGCCCGTCCACCAACCGCTGTCCATTTGTCTTCAAGGGCCACCCTACCACCACCAGAATGCCGTTTGACCACTTTCCAAGGAGGGCTCTTTTTCCCATTTTTTTACTGCTTACTTTGCTCCTACCAAGACAAATCCTCTTTCTTATTAATACATAAACCAAACAACAGGTTTAAATATTTCAAGATTTGTGATTTTCAATCCAGGATGTCAACCAAACAAAATGTTCAATAGGCTAGGGAGTCACCAATCCTGGATAGACCACTCCCAGGACTCGCAAGCCGCAGCTCCTGCAAGGCTGGGATGGGAAGCCCCACCATCCAAACGGGCAGCAAGAGAAGAATACCATGCATTGAAATATCTGGCGCCAAATTAATCACAGCTAGAATTTCATGAAAATGCGATATAGAGAATAGCACACCTTCAAAGCGCACAGTGGGCCCTAGAGTCAGTGTGCACCTCATCTCCAACCACTAAAAGATGGATGGCAGAATCCAGCAAGCACTGGAAAATGCGAATTTCAAACGCCCAGTTTGAAATGTGTGTTCAGATGCCCATCTTAAAGAAAAAGCATTACAATTGCATGAAATTAGGGTTTCGAATTAAAGAAATAAGAGAGAGAGAGAGAGAGAGAGAGAGAGAGAGAGAGAGAGAACACATATATATACCAGAAGAGAAGCTTGCCCTAGGGAATCTGCGGATGAATTTCCTCCTAGAGTAAACCTTAGTTCCATTGGGGAGAAACCCTAGCTGTAAAAACGAGCTTGAAGAAGAAGCAGCAGAAGAAGAGCTCCAACCGATGGAGCAGCAGCTGTGGATTTCAAGTCGGAATTAAAACAGATAAAATCCGAGAATTTGACACACACACACACACACACACACACACACACACAGAGAGAGAGAGAGAGAGAGAGAGAGAGAGAGAGAGAGAGAGCTGATGACTGACCTGGTTACAGAGGAGGAATTCATTGGCAACATGTATTTCGTTGTAATGTATTATTACTAAATGGATGGAATTTGGGAAGAGGAGACTACAGAAATGGAGATTTTCTCCACATCTAGGCTCTCCTTATCTATACGTTTCCTTCACTTTGCTCTATCTTCTCTCTCTCATGGTGAAGACAATGGAAGCGGATTGCGTACCGAGCAACAAAATACGCTATAGTGCACTGAGTAAACTACGTTGGCCCCACCATGGATGTATGTGTCTTATCCATTGCCTCCATCCTTTTTAAAGCTCGTTTCAGGGCGTGAACCCAAAATTGAAGCATTTCCAAACCTTAAGTGGACCACACCACCGGTATAAAAAAAAAAGAAAGTGAGAATTGAATGCCCACCGTTGAAAACTTAACAGGGAACGCATAAGTTTCGGATCAAGTTGATATCTATGTTTTCCCTTCATCCATGTCCGTGGTCACTGAGCCCGGAGCAGGTTTCAACTGTGGTTGTCATTACCCCTGTTTCGGTAGTGTGATCCACGCGAGACTTGGATAGGACATACTTCAGTTGGGCTCATTTCTTAAAATTAGCTGATAAGATGGATAGACGGCGTGAATAAGACACACATAAATCAAGGTGGGGCCAATAGAGTTTACTCAGTAGGCAATCTCCTTCAGTGGAGACTTGAGTCCTCGATGCTGCCGACCTCTCCACGTCAGCACCGTTTGCTTACAGTGATGTGTGTGTTTTATCTACGCCACGGATCTATCCTGCCACCTCATTTTTGGATGTGAGTCAAAAAATGAGCAGTTCCATAGCTCAAGTGAACCACACCACATGAGAGGACCGTTGAAATTTTCAAATTTTTTGGGATAAGGCTGATATCCATGTTTTCTATTCATCCACTTCTTTTGTGACCTTCTGCATAGGTTGGATGGCAAACAAACACCATGGTGGACTGGAGGGTTTCAATGGTGACTGGTGAGTTCCATTACCCCCTGTTTCATATGGTTTAGTTCACTTAAAACGTGCTAGAGTCATAAATACATCACATGAGAGGTTCGCCCCAATATATAGATACAATGGGACTTAGTCTTTGAACCTGAGCCATCTTCCAGACGGTTTCTCATAGCTGGTATGTGATATGCCAGTTGTACAATTTGTAATTGCTGCCATGTCCAGGTAT
Source organism: Magnolia sinica (assembly GCF_029962835.1). NCBI lineage: Eukaryota > Viridiplantae > Streptophyta > Magnoliopsida > Magnoliales > Magnoliaceae > Magnolia > Magnolia sinica. The sequence continues at coordinate 2,739,039 of NC_080577.1, forward strand.
CAAATAACTCTGCGTTGCCAAAAAGAAATAGCCTTGCAGTATTTTTAAGAAAGAGAAGAAATTTGATATCATGGCCGAGTGTGATGGTTGATACATTGGCTCTAAGAATTGTACACGTCGGCATATAACTTAAATTTAACCATCCAAATCGTGTGCCTAAATTAGATAGATCATTCAAAAAAATTTTGATCTGGTTACATTTATCTAATTCGGTTGGTGGGAATTTAGTGGACGGTTGAAATAAAAACAATCTCAATCTCCCAATTTTTCAAATAAATACACATTAATCGTAGGATCACATTGTCAATTTGATTTTAGGGTGATGACCTATCAACGGCGGGACCTACCATTTGGGGTTGATTTGAGTTAACACTTGCAGCGTAAACAATTTCCCAGTGCCTGCGTATCAATTGTCGTACTATGACTGAGTATCAAATCAATTGTCACACGTGTTAGTTCATGGTGTGCCGTTCGGATTCACGTGTCATCGTGTGCTTCACGAACAATATGATCATCCATCAGAGGATGTGTAATATCATCTTGACCTCGGCTACCTACCGAGGCGCACACGGTTCAGTGATTCAGACCGTTGATCTCCCAAAAAGAGAAAGCCCAATTCTTCCATCCATCAATGGCCTGAAATTACGGTTACGGAAATGACACGTCTATCCACATTTCGTGGAAAATGGAAGAATTGGATTGATGGAGTATTTCCGCATTGGAGAAGTTTCGGCATCATCCTTCCACATTGCGGCCCATCGGATGGACGATCTTATCACCGAACCATGTACGATAACCAAAGGGACGAATACACACTGAGGACGAAAAATGGGCAGGATCCGACAGTTGAAGCATGTCCGGTCGGTCCTATGATCTAAGAACGTGAGCCCAAGGCCATCCGAACCTTTACTGAACTCCATCTGGGTCCGACCCCGGATCCACCTGATATTTGCTTTCTCCCTTCATCCTGGTGGAACTCATTGATGGGTGGGATGGCGTACAAAATATCACAATGGGCCCAGGAAGGTTCCAATGGTGGGCATTAGTGAATGACCCTGGCTGGATGTCATGAGTCATCATATTCAAACGCCGCAATTTTAGAGAATGATCTATCTACTGTAGTGGCCATCAGATGGACCATTCAGATCATTTGAACTTGCAGCCACGTGGGCCACCCAGCAACTCACCCAAAATGAATTGCTCTCTTAGTGCCAGAGCATACACAAGGGCATTTCACTTGCGTGCTTTCCTCGCTGTTTGAACGAGGCTTTTTGGTCATCGCCACCACGATCCTGAGGGGACTTGGCTATTCTACTTGGAGGCCATTTGGTGTGGACCTAGTGCAGGAACTGCACCAGCTCGAACCATCCTGACCACCAACAGTCGGACTGAAATAGATAGTCAATGACTTGAAGAATAGTCCTGTGCTTTTTTAACCGCCCATTTGTAGGTCGATGCACCCATTCACGGCCTGCATCCGTTCTATCCATGTGGACATCTGCACCCCTTTACAACAACGCCATGCAATCCAATAGCAAAAGCTGTTGGCTGTATTTTAAACTGCAGCCCCCTCATGACCCTCACCCAGTTCATATTGTTGCCACTCTCCCAAGGCACGGCCCACAATCCAAGTCTCCTTACCAGGTGTTTGTAAAGGCAGTGGCCCGATGCTCTGCCAAAAACAAAACAAAAAAAAAATAAAAATTCAATAACAGAATGCCAGGGTCTCCATGGGAAGGCAAACAATTGGCATTACTTTTCCAGCCAGATCAATATCCAATGCATTTCAGGTTCTCACCCTCGACGCCTCATCATGAATTACTAAGTCTAGGAGCACCACTACTCACAAAGATCAAACAATTCTCTGCTTGGATTTGATGTTTTTAATATCCAACTCAATATCCAGTACATTTCAGGTCCTGCCTGATAAACACAACATGTCGATTTAGGGCAAAAAAGCAAGAGAGCATACACTGCATGCATCCATTCCATCCATTCGGCCAAAATATTCAATCTGCATAGTGATTTCAGAGGGTAGTGATTAATTGACTTCTGCAAGCTTCAGATAATGCCAGACTTCCTCATACATAACCTAACCCATCTATCACAATCTGCTGCATGCATGGTTCCTCTTACTGGCTACAACTATACAATTTGAATTCCAAAAGGAATCAGATGTGAACATTTACCAGAGGTTAATGGTCAGGAAGTCTTTAAGCGCCAAAATATTCCTCAGGAAGATGAAATTTCAAGCCAACAGCCTATAAACACGACAGGAACAGATACCGTCAACAAAAAGCTTTAAGCAAAGATAGCAGCAAGAAGATGTTGCAACCATAAATCAAAATTTAGGATGCTATGGAAGATCTTCCTGATCTTCTAGTCAGGAAGTCTTTAAGCTTTAAGATGCACTGTTTAATTCGAATTGCAATTGTTGATATAACGAAGCCATGGATTTAAGTAGCACCTTCGGAGTGCGAGTCGCCTGGGGACCGAAACCGGCACAACCCGGTCCAACTCATTCCATTTCCGTACAAAACCTATGTGACTTGGACAATACCGAACCATATCGGAAGATATTTCAAACCATGAATGAAGTCCCTAAGACCAAATTGTGATTTGCTTCCCAAGCACTCGTATTGAGAGTAGAAGCTCCAAATTGCAATTATGTCACAAGTTGGACTAGAAAAATTAAAGGACACGGGATGCATTTGAGGCTATGGCCATGCTAGGATTACTAGTTAACATCGTTAGCTTTTGTCATTTCATCCTGATTAAAATAAATGTTCACAATTCAAATTGCGTCCAAACGCATCCTAAAGGAGAACTTTGAATGGTACCTGAGCAAATTTAATATCTGCATCACTATGATCATTGACTCTCCCAGCTGCATCACCAACATAAAAAGATCTGTGTGCAGAGGTAACTTTTATCAAACCAGTATTCCGATCCCATTGGGAGTAATTCGCAATCAGACAACATTTGTTCTCAAAAGGAATTATGAAAGACATGTCAATCTAAAACACAACAAAAGGGCATGATGCATCATGACTACAGAGTCTACAAATGAAGCCCTTTTTTTTACCTTTTTCCTGTTTCCAAAGGGAAATGATCTGTAAGCAGACAACTGAAAGCAAACTGGCTAATTCCCACTGACTAAAAATCTTAAAAGTTAAAACTGTAGAGCAAGCTAAGGAAGACAGAGAAAAGAGAAATAACTGATCCATATCAATTGCAATGCCAGAGTTGAAATTTTGCTCCATTATTCTCCACATTCCAGGCTTCGGTTTGCGAAATGGATCATCACCTTGACCCTTAGTTTTCCCTAACCCGCAAGCAATAAAAACCTGCACTCAAATGTATGAAAAGTGAGAACCAATGCAGACTTTCCTGGACTTCCGATTCAAACGATGATATTCAACTAGAACGTTCATACTATTGTCAGATACTTTGGAGAACTTAACCAATGGTAAGACATGCATGCATGCATAGCATAAGCACACATAGCACAAAAATCACTTTCAATCTAACACAAAAGCAGATTCAGTACTTGCTGCAGACTTTCCTGGACTTCCGGTTCAACTGATGATATTCAACTAAAACGTTCATACTATAATCAGATACAACTAAAACGTTCATACTATAATCAGATACTTTGGAGAACTCAACCAGTGGTAAGACATGCATGCACACACAGCACAAAAATCACTTTCAATCTAACACAAAAGCAGATTCAGAAACTTGCTGCATCAGTCAACAACATCACATTGCATGGAAATAACATTCTCAACACTGTTACATAATACCTGGATTGGGACTTTGACACACTTGATGAAATTGTTGAGACGTCCGATTTTGGAGTCAACAGCTTGCTGTCTTTTATTCTTCCAGCGCTCAATGTTGGATTCATTAGTGAAGATTACCTGATGTTAAAAGGAAAAAACTAAACTGATGACATACGCTACCTCTTAAATTTATGAGAAGAATTGACTTTGTTAGCTGGCCAGAAGAAACACTATTACGTGATAACAGCTTCACAAGGTAACACATTCTTGAAAAATCAAAACCCGCCATCTTCACATTGATGATTCCAGTAGGTAGAACGTAAATGAGTTTACAGTGCAACAAGAAACAGATAAGAGAAACAAACCAGTTTATAGCCATCGTTGTATAAGCTTTGCAGCTTCTCTGGTATTGAAGGATACATAAGAGACCAAGCATCCGCACCAACTCTGCAGTTGAAAAAGTATCAAACCATTAGGTTGTGGATCACATGTTTGATTGGTATTTTTCAGTTTTTTTTTTTTAAAGAGATTGGTATTTTTCAGTTAAGAGGCCCAACAAATCTGCATACCCATAAACTTTTCTCAGAATTCCCTTTTCTCAAATTGCATCATCATCAACAATCGTCATCTAAGCGTTATCCCAATTAATTGGGGTTGGCTACATGAATCCTGTTCCACCATTCCACTCTAATTTTTCATCAATTCATCAAAAATTGTTTTGCAAATTCTTTTGTTTTGCAGGCACCTAAAATACCTAGGTTTGTGATCTCTCAGAGAAAAAAAAACTAAGTTTATGGATTTAGAACAGCATCAAAAGATTGTAAAATTTGCAAGAAAGTCATTTTGAGTTGTGACTGGTGATCTCCACAACACTGGTGACTGCCAAAGATGGTAAGGCTTCCCAAAATGCACGTCTCTTGGATCTTTCATGATTTTTCGAATAGGATGTATAGCAAGCACCAAGCTTGCCATATGAAACTCCTAACTTTTTAAATTACTCGATGTCTAGGGTACAACAATGTTCCACTTTTGAATCCAGCGGTGAATGTAAGTTTGTGAAAAGCTTCAAAATGGATTTGAATTAATGCTAAAAGATTTGAAAAGAAAAAAATAAGTACTTTTAGAAACTAAACTATTAGTGCCATTAGATGGAGATTTCCTAGGATTTAATCCTCCACAAATAAACAATAACACCAGCACCAAGGTAAAATATTTTAATTAGTGTATATCAGCAGGTATTTCGTGCAGAGTGTGTGCCATGCAACAGAAATAGCATGTTAGCCCATTTCCAAACATTAATGAACTTGTTTAACAATCAATACCTCAAGCATTTAAAATCATGGTACCTTTTAACAGATGTATTAACGAGACACCCATCAAAATCAAATGCAGCAATTTTTCCTGAATCATGAAGCCCTTCATCCTACGTAAATACGGAAAATGAAGAACATGAGATAGAATAAAAAATGCCCAGTGATAGTAATAGTATCATGCGGACTGATTTCATTCCAAGAAAAGAAAAGGAAGTACATGTCTGCATTAGTGCCACAAAAATAAATAAAATAATATGCTCCATTGACAGATCAAAGTAGAAGAAAGCAATGAGAGAAGCAAGTAACAAGCTTGATAAATTCGGTAGACCCTGTGGGTTTCAACACTGAGGTGGTAGACCCTACTCATGGCTCAGTGCTAGACCCTGTGGGTTTCAACACTGAGGTCGTGGGATCGAGTACCCATGTGGTGTGTGTAGGCATGTGTAAAAAAAAAAATCGATAAATTTGGTGAAACAAAACACGCGTGCACACCCACGCACGCAGGCATACATACACACATATACATTTGTGTGTGTGTACTAGATGAACAGCATAATTACTAAAATAACATCCAGTCTCACCTACAAAAGAACTAATGCACGAATAGATAGCAGATTATAATCACAATTCTGACTCAGGAAACAATCCAAAAAGTGAAAAAGCTGGCAAAGCATAAAACAGTTTCCATCTCCTATGTAAAAATATAAAAAGAAAAAAAAGGGACACACCTTAAAATAAACATCCAGTTCTCTCTTACAAACGAACTACTTCATAAATAGCTAACAGTTTATATTTGCACGAAGAAGATCCCATCTCACCCGTTCAAGAAAGATAATTGTTTGGAAAGCCTTCCATGTTGGTAGAAGTGTAGCATCCTGAACCAGAAATGAGAATTAAATGAATGATCTAACAATGTATATAAGGGAAGGTGCAGTCAAACAGGAATGCTAAAGATGAATGAATGCTGCCTCATTAAGTTACATATTCTGTAAATATGTGGGGAAAAAATCAAATAAACTAAGAAAAAAGAAAACCTTGTACTTGTTCTTGACATCAGAGGTAGAGAAAACTATCTCCAGCTCAGCTCCATTGTTAGAGGCAGACAACTGGGATCAATTCCATGGAAAAAATATGATCAGTTTCTACAAGCAATGAACCACCGTAAGAAATATCATAGAAAAACATTAGGACCTTGTTGATTTGCTGTAATTCATGTGAATTGATGGTAAAAATGTAATTATGGTTTTTCACAAGTATTTGGAAGGGAGGTAGAATTCCACCTCGAAAATCGGGCAAAATTCAAATTCATAAGACGTGTTTCGAAACAAAACTTTGTGAGGCCCACCATGATGTATATGTTATATCCATGCCGTTCATTTTTTCAGATCATTTTAGGGCATGAGGCAAATCCGAAGCTCAATTGGACCACACCGCAGAAAACAGTGGGGATTGAATGATAACCATTGAAAACTTCTCGGAGGCTAAAGAAGTTTTGGATCAATTTCATCCATGCATGTGTGACCTTATGAACACATTGGATTTCAAATAAACCTTATGGTGGGACCTATGCAAGTTTCAATGGTGGGTGTCATTATTCCCACTATTTCTTGTGGTGTGATCCACCTAAGTTTTGGATCTGCCTCAATTTTGGGCTCATGTCCTCTGGCAAAATGAATGGATGGCGTGGATAAAACACATACATCATGGTGAGGCCCATAGAGTTTTGCCACCTATTATTTAGGGCCTTGTTTTCCAAGTCAGCCTACCAAAGGAAGTGGATTGCATGGGTGCCACACACCACCGACCTTGGTGGTGTGTTGACATCGCCAAGTTATTGGGCCCCACCATGATGTATGTATTATATCCACATTGTCCATCCATTTTTCAAGATCATTTTAGGGCATGGGCCCAAAAATGAGGTAGATTCAAAGCTCAAGTGGACTACACCATAAAAAGTTGTGGGGACAGTGACGCCCACCGTTGAAAACTTCTTAGGGCCCACTGTGATGTTTATTTTCCATCCAAACCGTTCATAAGGTCACACAAACCTGGGTGAAGGGAAAACACAACTATCAACTTTATCCAAAACTTATGTGGTCCCCAAGAAGTTTTCAACGGTAGATGTTCAACCCCCACTACTTTCTATGGTGTGGACCACTTGAGCCTTGGATTTGCCTCATTTTTGGGCCCATGCTCTAAAATGACCTCGCAAAATGGATGGACAATGTGAATATAACACATACATCATGGTGGGGCCCACAGAACTTGGTGATGTCAACACACAACTGAGGTCGGTGGTATGTGGCACACCACGCAATCTGCTTCCCTACGAAAGATGTCAACATTTTACATCCATTTTTACCAAGGTAAGTAATAAATGCTAAATTCCAGTCAAATTCTATGTAAAGACAGCAAATCAAACAGGACCTAAGTTGAGTTACATAATAGTATGGAAGTAAATGGAGAAATAGTATTTATATGGCTAAGGTCAACGGTCACAAAAACCAATGACAGTTAAATAGCTAGACTTATGAAACTGTGCTAGTGGTTTGGCAGAGAAGCATGTAAAAGATTCAGCCTCAGATATAATTGTTAAAATCAGTATAACTGCAGGAAAAAAAAAAAAAAAAGTGCCAAGTGGGACAACCTTGTGATAAATTTCAGGCTATTCCCCTTCACCAAAAGAAAAGCATTAATAACTAAAAAAGTACAGTTTGACAACCAATATCCAACTTGCATTTGAAATTCAACTAGGTCCGAATAACTTGAGAGAAAACAGTAATGAGTGGAACGCAAAATCCACTATCAATAACTTCACCCCAAAAGTGGAGTTTCGCGCAATGTTAAAATTAATCAAATTTGGTATAGATTTAGAAAAGGGCAGTGTATCTACCTTTGGTTTCTTAGAATTCCCATCCTTGAGATTATCTTTCACGGCTTCATCTATTTTATGAACCTAAAACAAATAAAAATGACAATGAAAACCACAAGGATATGTAGAACTAGAACCACATGTTTACATGTGTTAAATGGCTACATAGTGCTAATCTTGAGGGCCTATGAGAAGCTACAATAAGAAGAAGAAGAAAGAAGGAGAAGAAAGATGGAAGAGGGAAACAATGTGTGTGTGTGTGTGTGTGTCTGAGAGAGAGAGAGAGGGAGAGAGAGAGAGAGAGTAAGAACATGAGATGCTTAGGATGTATTAAAACCCTAGCCCTCTACTCTTATTTATAATGGTAAAAAACATGAATGGGCCCTATAGGCCTTATTACATGGAGTTGTGAATGGCCTCTATGGGACTTATTACAAGGACTTGTGCCCAATGGGCCTTATTCAATCATCAACCTTTCAACAATATGGATAATTTGTATACCTTCGTTTCTTTTGAACTCCTTTCCTCACTACCATCAATCCCAGCTTCACCAGCATCACATGCCTGAAAATAATAACAGTAGCCCCACAAACAAAGTTGCAGAAGAGAATTAAAATTGTGGCATCTCACATTGTGGGCCCCTGCGTAAATCAAGGGTGGTAGTCCACTCTCATATTTTCCCTGGCCCACTTGAGTGTTGGGTTAGGCTGTTGTTTAACAATTGGGGGTACTTCGAAGTGATGCATCTGATGGACTGATTGGATGGCCTTCATACATCACATGGGCCACAAATCCACCGGGAACTACCGTAAGCTTACCATGGTGGCGGTACCACTCACGCACACCCTTTATTTTGTAGGGAACTGAAGCACCCACTCCAATTGATTCACAAACACCCATTTTCATTTTGGGAATTAAGATAGCAGACCAAGTAGCATACTTCGGTTCCCAAAATGGAGAATTGCCATAGGCAAATGAAGGGTGGATGAAAATAATAGCCACCTGTTTGTCTTTTTTATTTTTCAACTCCTCTTTTACTGCATAAGGAAAACGAATACAGCAAAATTTTCATTCAAACCTCTTTGGGAGACAAATCCCCTCCTTCCTCCAACTTCTTTAATGCCTCCTGATCGCAATTCTAGAAAGCCCGTATAAAAACAAAGAGAAGATTATTTTTTCAATGAATCATAATCGAACATGAAGAATAACCAAAGCGTAAAAATAAAATAACTCCACTATCCAAACCTTCAGAGAATCGAAACCCTTGATTTTCTCCACGGAAACGATCGGTTGAGATTCCCTCGGAAAGCAATCCAAATGATGCCATTTCGTAGAATCGAACCCTCGAGGGTCTCTGCTGACCAGGCCCAGCCTCAGAGAATCTGCAGGAATCGATTTCGAACACTTCTTGCAGGAAGAACGGCTGGATTTTGCGTACTCGACAACGATTTTCGAAGAAGCCATAGAAGAACTGAGGCCGGATGAGGATCGACGATGCCGATGAAGGAACGACGGGACCCAACGGCGGTATTGAAAGGACAGGTGAGGTGAGGGGTTAGGGTTTTGCCGGAGGAGAAGGAGACTGCGAGATTTTAGCATATAAGGAAATGAGGATCTGTTGGAGAAAGCTAGGGTTTTGTTGCGGTTGGAGAGACAAGGGTTCGACTTGGAAGATCATCTCCCGCCATTTTCGTCTCGAGCGCGTGCGGAAGTTTCAGACCGTTGGAGATGGTCTTCTGCTCATTTCGAGAACCTCTATAGACAGAAAGAACGGGGCGGGAAGGAGAAAGCACTAGTTAGATTTCAGTTTGTGCAAGTGGGCCCCATTATTCGACAATCCAGACCATTGATCTTTTGGGCTCCATCGTGGATCGAACATGCCCCTAGAATCTCCTCTATAATAAAACCCCAGCTATTGTATGTGGGGCCAGAAAACGGTCGGATAAGAAGATAAGTACACGAGTGGACTCGGACTGGTGGCTGGGATCACCCTCTTTTCAGGGAGAGGTCTTTAGCGACGAGGCACCAACAGACTACTGGCGTAGAACACTTCCCCACGCACTAGGGCTTGGATTGTTGTAGGCAGGTTGACGTGGCGAAGTTCTGTGGGGCCCACCATGATCTATGCGTTATATCCACGCTGGCCATCCATTTTCCCATATCATTTTACGACATGAGCAAAAAATGAGGCGGATCCAAAGCTCAAGTGTACCACACCACAGAAAGCAACTGGACAATGACACCTATGTTGAAACGTTACGGTGGACGTAGGGAAATGAACATTACCGTGGGCCTAGGAAGTTTCAATGGTGGGCATTCAATGACCATTGTTTCCGCTGTTGTGGGTCACCTGAGATTTATATTTACTTCATTTTTAGGATTAGTGTACTAGAATGAGTCGGCAAAACCGGTGGACGGCATGGATATACAGCATACAACGAGGTCGACCCCACAGTCGGGTCCCACCCACTTCACTGGATCCTGTGTGGCTGCTAGGGGCCAGTTTGGCAGCGTGGATTTGGAGCCCCTGTAACCCCTTGGATTTGAAATCCTTCCGTTGTGTTTGCCACCTTGGATTGTGAATCAAATTTAATTCAAAAGTAGCTATGCATGTATATCTATATGGGTTTGAATTTAATTACTAAATCAACTTTAATATCTTTAAATGGTAAGATATGTAATTTTTGACATGATGGTTGTGATAAGCCTGCTGTAATATATGTTTTGCCCTAAAATGATGAAATTCCTAATCTTAGATGGGTCAAAAGCATAAGATCATGTTTGAGTGATTAACTAACAACTTTTAACTGTTAATTAACATGGACATTGATCGGATGGTGTTGACTTACATAAACAATGTTTGGATGATGCTGATCATCATTAGTGGGTCATGTGCCTAATATAATAATAGTATAGTCACACACATATTACACATGCAACTATTAGAATGATTTTAGGTGTAATCATTAGAGAAGGATTTGAAACACCTTCACCGGTTACTTTATGATGCTTAGCAACCGAAGGATTCGAAACCCCCTCGAATCGCCTCCAACCCACGGTGCCAAACGTTCCCTAAGTCGCGTCCCTCGGGTCGAGATATTTATGATTTTGTAGGAGCACGTGGGCGTGGTGTCCAACCGGTCCGCGAGCAAGCACACGTGCCGAAGTGGCATGCTTGTGAAAGCCGAGCGTTTCTTCAGGTGGCCCCATTTAGATCTCCTAGCCTAAAAATGACGCCACTTCATTACTCATATGGGTCAGAATGTACAGCCAAGACAAACGGCTAAATCATTTTTCTAGCCACCCAAATGTTTTGTACAATGTGGCCCACCTCGATAGCCAAACATCCTAATTTTCAAAAGAGGGAACCAAGCCAGCCTGGCCCGCCCGCTGGAAAGCCCGGATCTCGTACATGATTTCATACTGGCATGTGTGCTCTCGTGTGGGTGGACAGGGCTCCACACGCGTGTGGTCTTAGCAAAGCACGAAGCGGTCGTTGAACACGATTAAGTCCCGCCCCTGCCATTATTGGGTGGATCCAACGGTGATAGGGACTGTTTAAATGTCGACCCCACGATTGATGCACCCATATTTTAGTGCTCGAGACCTATGATATCGGGAGCGGATTGGATACTTAACGCTTCAGTAGCCAAGACGCTACTGAAGTGGTGTGGCAAAATGCCATTGGCTAGATAACAACGGTGTGTTCCCTTGGTATAAATGCTACTCCGTTAGATCATTTAACCGATCTTTCTCCCTTTACGCCGTGCACCACTCGGCCATGAAATCGGATTGTTATACCGAGAAAATTCAGTTGGCCCACTATGAATTTATGTGATTTATCGACACCTTCTATCTGTTTTTCCATCTAATTTGACGTGTTGAGCCCAAAATCCAAGCTCGTAACAATCTCAAGTGAACCATACCACATAAAACAGTGGAAATAATGATTTCTACCGTTGAAACCTTTCCAGGCCCCACAGTGATGTTTATTTTTCATCCAAATTGTTCAAAGGATCAAGATATTTATTTTTCATCCAAACTGTTCAAAGGATCAAAAAAATAGATGAAGGTAAAAAAACAAATATAATCTTAATCCAAAACTTCTATAACCCCCAAGAATTTTTCAACAGAATATTCAACTCACACTGTTTCCTTTAGTGTGGTTAATTTTAACCTTTTATATGCTTAGGTTTTGAGCTAAGGCTATAAAATTATCTTATAAAATGGATGGACAAACAGGATAAAATACATAAATCACAGTGTACCCCATAGAGTTTACTTACACAATCCGCTTCCCATGGCCCCATATCATTAAACTCGGCATGCATTTTTTCTGTACGCAGATTTCTTCCTGCGCTGATAACCCAGTTTGGGATATGATGCCAAAATTGAACCGTATCCAAAGCTCAAGTAGGCTGTATTAAAGGAAAATGTGGTTAAAGAAATTCCTACTATTAAAATCTACGTGGGTTCAACAGTGATGCTTACAAGCCATCCATACCTTTAATAACTTCATTCCTACTGAGATGAACTGAAATAAAAAAATATTAGCATGACTCAAAACTTCTGTGGCTCACGAATATTTCTACTATGGACGTTCAATTATCACGTTTTTGGCCCACTTGAGCTCTAGAAACGGTTCATTTTGGCTTCAAGTCTAAATTGAACTCAAAAAACAGATGGACGGGTAGGATTTCTCACAAACATCATAGTTGGCCCCACTTGGTTCCCAGCGCAAGACCTTCCTGGAATGTCTTTTGGCAGAAAATCCACCGTCCGGTTATTCCTTAAGATAAACAATTACGTGTACGTGGCCGAGTGCGTCCACGGCCTAAACGGAAAAACATCCCAAACATCCGCTAACGCATCTCCGTTGGAAGAGTATTTATTGTAAGGAAACAGCAGCTTGGCATCCACCAGTGGCGTTTTGCCACATCACTTCAGTAGCGTTTTGGCTACTGAAGCGTTCAGTATCCAATCCGCTCCCTATGATATCATGGGATCCACCTTGGATGGAGGATGGCCCAGTAGTGGGGTCGGGCCACGCTGATTCGGAAAGGCTTTCGATCGGAATCGCGTACAGCACCTTTTCTGCAGCGAGTGGAACCCAGCATGCTGTATCAGTAAAATCCACTCCGTCCGTCATGGAATATCCTCACTGCTAGACCATGGGGCAAAAAATTAGCCAGATCCACAACTCATCTGAGCCACACCAGAGAGAACAACAGGGGATGTGATGCAAACCATATTGAATGTGGGGCACCATGGTGTCTATCTTTCTTCTAACCCCTTGATCACGTGTAACACACTGGGATGAAGAGAATATAACTAATATATAACTAATATATATATATATATATATATAGAGAGAGAGAGAGAGAGAGAGAGGAGAATGGGTGGGGTGTAACTTCATTGAGAGAAGGAAAGTCTTAAAAAAAAAAAACTCTCTCCTATACTCACGGAGAGAACATTAGATTTGCAAGAGAATTTCCCGTGAAAACCTTTCCCAACCTTTTCTATGTAGGGCCTACTCTGATGTTTGTGATAAATCCAACCCATCCATCCGTTTTTCAAAATCATTTTAGGATGTACGACTAAGGATGAGGAGGTTCACTCTAATTTTCTTCCTTTTCATGGAGGTCAGGTTCTTTGTCCCCTTTTATCCACCTTCACACACACAATGATTACACGTGTGACATATTCTTCACAATGATGTATTTATTATATCCACACCGTTCAACCATTTTCTGAGATCATTTTAGAGTATTATATAAAAAAAATAAAAATGAATCATATCGAAAACTCAAATGGACCACACCAAATATAGCAGCGAGGTTAATGAATTTCACCGTTAAAAAATTCATAGGGTCCACCATAATGTTTATTTTCTATCCAATATGTTAATAAGGTCACAAATACATGTATGAAGAAGAAAAATAAATTTCATATTGATCCGAAACTTCTATTTATTTGACATCCAATCTGTTGATTTGGTCATACAAGCCCAGATGAAGGGAAAAAACAAAAATTAGCTTGATCTAAAACTTCTATAGCCCCCAAAATGTTTTTAATGGTCGACGCTCATTCAACACTGTTTCCTATAATGTGGTCCATTTGAGATCGGGATATATCTCATTTTTGGTATTATATCGTAAAATGATCTATAAAAATAGATGGACCACATGGATGTAACACATACATCATGGTGGGGCCCACAAAGCACCAACCATCAACCCATTGGCTAGTGTCGGGGGAGTAGCCAATCCGTTTCCCAGGGAGAATGGAACGAGGGATAGCCACCCTTCTACAAACTTAGATTGGGTAGTGAGTAGCCACCCCTCCACTACCCAATTCATAGTGGAAAAGCTCTATAGGCACCACCAAAATGTATGGTTTCATCTACCATTGAAACATTTATAGGGCCCACAATGATGTAGTTTTCATATCCAACCTATTCATACGTTAACATAGACATAGATGAAGTGAAATATATATATATATATATATATAAAAGCTTGATCGGAAACTTCTGTGGCCCCTAAGAAGTTTTGAATGGTGGATGTTACTGTCCCCACTGTTTTCTATGGTGGGTCCACTTGAACTTTAGATTTCTCTCATTATTTTTCTCATGCTATAAAATTATCTCTCCAAATGGATGGACGGTATGGATACAACACATGCATCATGGTGGGGTCCACGGAGCTTGGTGACATCACTTCAGTAGTGAGACCTTGTCAGTATCTAATCTGCGCTCATCCGAGAAGGTATCGTGTGCGAAGGAAGCGCATTGGCTGGTGTTCCACACATATCACCGATTGGCTGATGTGTCGATGTCACTAAGTTTCGTGGGTCCCATTATGAGGTATGAGTTATATCCAAACGGTCCGTCCACTTGGTGAGATAGTCTTAGCACTTGAGCCGAAAAATAAGACAAATCTAAAACTAAGTGGCCCACACTGTAAAAAGCAGTGGGGGATCGAACGCCTGTCGTTGAAACCCTTGTGGGGTCACATAAATCGTGGATTAATATGATATTTGTTTTTTTTCTCTTCATCCAGGTCTATGTGACCTGATGAACAGATTGGATGGAAAGTAAATGTTACAGGGGGCCTATGAATGTTTTAACGGTAAGAATCACGCCCACCTTTAAAAACTTCTTGAGGGCCACAAGTTTTAGATGAAATAGATATTTTTGTTTTCTCATCACCCAAGTAGTGTGATCTAACGAACAAGTTAGATGGAAAATAAACATTACAGTGGGCTCAGGAAGTTTTTAACGATGGGTGTTTAATCACAACTGTTTTCCTATGGTGAGGTCTATTTGAGATTTGGATATACTTTTTTACTGGGTTCATGATTGAAAACGATATGAAAAATTAAACGGACAACATGGATTAAACATATGATAAACCCACACAGCACCATCCAATAGCTTCCTAGCTGTATACAACATGCAATTCCTATAAGAGTGCAAAAATCTTGACGGGCAAGTCATTATTTTACAGACTCTCTCATTCTCACAACTGTTTTCCTATGGTGAGGCCTATTTGAGATTTGGATATACTTTTTTACTGGGTTCATGATTGAAAACGATCTGAAAAATTAAACAGACAACATGGATTAAACATATGATAAACCCACATAGCACCATCCAATAGCTTCCTAGCTGTATACAACATGCAATTCCTATAAGAGTGCAAAAATCTTGACGGGCAAGTCATTATTTTACAGACTCTCTCATTCTCACAGCTGCTGAATCCCAGCCATGAGTGTAATCTAACAGCTAATATGAAAGCTCGCTTTAAAGTTCCATGCGGCCTTGTGCGCAGGAGACGGGGACTCTTCACCTCCTTCAAAATTTAGGCAGGCCACGTCACGTGAACTTAAAAGGCTTTAAAAGCAATTATACATCATTTCCATTGATGATGTGCCCCACCCCACTTCTGTCAGATGACTTTTCTAGGAACAAGAAGATTTGCTTCTCGCCCGATGAACTGAGTGTATCTTACATACATACCATGGCTTCCACAAAAAATGGGTATTTTTTTCACCCCGTGTAAAAGGCGCAGCTTTGATGCATGTAGACAATTAATGAAAGATGCTTTGATTCATGGCTAGGATCTCAGGGGTTGTTTGGGAGCATTTAATCGATGGTAAATTATGGAATTTGGATTGTTTTTGTGTCAATTCACATCAAATATGCGAAGGTATCTGATGATTTCATTTCAAGTGGATTCACATTCGCGCATAGATTCAAGTTATTATCTCTCCCTACCAATGTATTTTAGATAGAAGTTATTATCTATATTTACAAATTTATTCTAAATATAAGTTGTCAAATACATTCACGTGAATTAAAATGAAATCTAATTATTTAGACTGTCCACTATGTGAGCCCCATATTGTTCATGGACAGTCCACCACATGGGGACTCTTTTGATATGGACTTGCTGGAGAGCCTTATTTGACAAGGATTGTGAGAGATACGTAAAAAAAAAAAAAGTCATAATAAGTTAAAAAGTTAAAAGAAATTATTTATTAAGCTAAGTAGTTTTTTGTATATAAGTTATTTTGATTATGATGCTTACCAAACTAACTTACATTTAAAAGAAAATTTACTTAATTACTTAATATAATTAAAGATAATTTATTTAGTGGTATCTAAGTGGACTAGATCTTTAACCATATACCATGATGTCAAACGTGTGCTTTGTGTATGTGTTGTATTTCACCTTACATGAATTTAGCAAAGTCATATCTTATGGTAGACTCATAAGAGTTTCAACATGAGGTTATGGGTTCGAGTAACCATCGAGGTGAAATCTCACTGTGGTGTGGGTGTACTGGTGTGTAGGGTGTTAACCGGACTTTCTTGTAGCCCCCACTTGCAGCGTTACGTGGTCATCCATTCATTTCATGATAAATATTACTCTAAAAATGAGATAGGTGCAAGACTCAAATGAGCAATGCCATGTGAAGTAGTGGGATTAAACACAATCTTGAAGCATTCGCAGGGATATAGTCTATCTTATACATGTTTATCAAATATGCACTTTTTCACAAAAGCAATTCTTAGAGAATCAATATGCTTCTCTTTTAAAATTTGCAATATTTGGTCCGTCTAAGACTTTATCATTTTTTAGGCAAAAGATTTCAACTTGGATCTACTAATTTCAAAATCTCAGTGGATGTAATTGACTATGGAAACATTTGGCAACTAGAGAAGGCTTATTTAGATAGTGAAGCTCGTTTTATGTAATTATGGAATCAACAAAGCTTTTAATATGCTCATGGACAAACACATGGATAAAGTGGTCTCCCTTGCCCATGGGATGGTTTAAGCATAATTTCAATGGCATGGCATGAGAGAATTGAAGGAGGGGCTCCGGGCCTATTTGGTTTGGTGTAGATACAGTTAAACCATGATAAAAGCATAATTATAAACAACAATTGTTTCAAATATTGGTCAAATTTCATCATGAATTTTGAGCAAAACTCATCCTCCTAAAAGTTAGAAAAAAATTATATAAGGCTCACCAAGACACATGTTATATCTACACTATCCATTCATTTTTTTCATATTATTATAAGGCATGAACCCAAAAAACAAAGCAAATCCACAGATGAAGTATACCACACCAAATAAACTGGTGGGTTTGATAATGGGTATCATTATTCCCACTACTTCATTTGGCGTGGTCCACTTGAGCTTTGAATCTATCCCATTGTTTGGCTCGTGTCTTAAAATGATTTGGCAAAATAAATGGACAACGTGGATAAAACACACTTATCACCATGGGGCTCATAGAGTTTTGTCATGCATACTTGATAAGGACATCATGCAAATTATGAATTACCTTACTCGTCAAATTTTGCTGAGGGAAATAAACCTTTGAAATGGCATGCCTATAAAAATCTGCTAGCAGAAATGCAAAATTAAATAACTATTACTTCTTTACTTTAATTTATCAGTAATTATGTGGAACCAAACAAGTCCGTGAGGTTAATTTGAAAACGTGTAAATGAGTTGCTAGTTATAGGTTTTCCCTTCCTTTTTTATGTGCACACATTGTTTGAACGAGAACTGTAGCACTAACTTAATGGTGCATATGCGGCCATGTGGCAAATATAATATCTTCACAACATAAGTTAAATACATAGAAGTTAATGCATTATCAAGTACATCTTCGAGAAGTCATGGTACTTGGGCATCCTCTAAACAAAGACAAATAACCATTAGGATGACGTGCATTGAAATAATGACGTATTCAATAAAGGCAAGACAATAATATAAAGATAACGGTCACTTTACCATTAATAATATCCAACATTGTCACGTAAGTAACAATTAATCTCACAAAATTACCCTCAATACAGGGTCGATGATGGTTGGTTTAAATTGGATCATGAATAGATTATGAAATGCTTGTAAATCTAGAGCATGTATCAAGTGGTCAATTTCCAAATCACACACAGACGTTACATGGGCACTCGAACCCATAACCTTAGTGTTCAAGCACAATTTACCTATCATCGTGCCATGGGTTGGAACTCAGTTACAAAATATAAGTTACAACTTCGAAAAGAAGTGATTTTCCTTACACATGAAACTTTTTTTTTTTCACACGCACACACACCCCACACACTCACGCTGGTAGAATTTCACCACCTATGGGTACTCGAACTCTTGACCGGGAGTTGAAACTCCTGAGAGTCAACCACCCGGGCAAGAGTGAGGACCCTTTACACCCGGAACTTATTATAACTTGTTTAACTTAAAAAGGCATAGGCATCCAAATGACTCCAAATAGAAAAAGCTGCCCGCATTTTTTAGAAAATCAAATGTTACAAAAGTATGTTTGCGGGAAGAAAGAGAAAGCCGTCCAAGCTATCTTGTAAATATTACTCAAGTATGCTTGTATGCATGGCTTTGTTAGTAATAGAGGGTAGGGGACTGTTTTCATAAAAAGACTCTACAATGGTTAAAATGGCGGTGACTCATATTTTTTGATGCAATCCAGAGCGTACAAATCTTCAAACAAGGGCAACACACCCTGATAGAAAGCTTATAATGATAAAACGACAGCAACCATTTTGTTCTTCCCTTGGACTGAGACCATTCATTATTTTATTTTCAACCGTTCATTTGTTAGCTATTAATTCAATGGTTAGGATTTATTGATCAATGTGCATCCACAATATTTATCATAGTTATGTTCTAGTGCTCTGTTAAGTTATAGTGCTCCATGTTTCATAGGTTCACTTGGACAGTTCAACCGATCGATCCGAACCGTCTATGAAGTCCAGATTATATTTCACAGCCTATCACACATAAATTAAACCGAGAAGGTCTAATTAATCTTTGATTAGGCCTCATTTCTACAGCCAACTGTTTTTTAAGTCATGGATGGGATGGTTACAACTGCCAAAAAAAAAAATGATCCTCTAGAATCATAAGCAATCCAGGATGGGCCGGAGTAGAGAGATGGATCACATTGTCAAGGAAACCTTTTATTTCTGGTGATCTTAACCGTCAATATTAAATACCATTTATCAAAAGATCAATGTTCTTCTTCTTCTTCTTTTTTCCTTTTTCAGATCAGCGTTTTGAATGGCAGCCCTTGAAATAAGCTAATGAACAGTCTAGATCGAAGGATTGGCTGTCTAAGAAACAATGTAAAATCTATCCGATACCTCTGAATTTACGTGGTGTCGTCCACTTGAATTTCCGAACAGTTTATAAGAATGGATTAGATGGTTTTTATAGAGGGAGCAGATTGGGTACCGGCCCCACTAGGACATAGCTAGAGACGAATGGTTCTGTCAGGAGCTCTGTGGAGCCACCATGACATATGTGGTGGTTGATCCAAGCGGTACATCCATTTTAAAAGATCATTTTAAAGCATGACTCCAAAAAAGAGATAAATCAAAGGCTTGAGTGGACCACACCACAGGAAGTAGTGGTGACAATCACCCCACCTTTGAAACCTTCTTGGCCTACTATGATGTTTCTAACCTATTCATAAGTTCACATGGACCTGGGTGAAGGGAAAACATAAATATCTGCTTGATCCAGAACTTGTGTACCGCCTAGAGATTTTCAGCTGTATGCATCCAATCCTCACTATATTCTTTGATGGGGCTTTTTCAGCATTTGAATTTGATCTACCTCATTTTTTTCTGGCTTGCAGTCTAAAATGAATTTTCAAAATAATTTGAAGCATTGATAAAACACGTACACTTAGAGCTATACACGAATCGAGCTAGCTCGATTAGCTCGCTTGAATTGACTAGGAAAAACTCTACTCAACTCGGATTGAAACTGTGTTCAAGCCAAGTCGAGTCAGTTTTATTGAGCTCGAAAATTTTCAAGTCAAGTCTGGCTTGGACCGAGCTGGACTCGACTTGGTCCTAAGCTCAAACCCGGCTCGGTTCGGCTCGACTCGATTTTTTGACTGAGTGTATATATTTCAAAACAATTTTTTTTTAAAACCCTAACTAACTTGAGTCTCGATTGCTCTCCAGCGCCCGATACTAAAAACCCTAACCCACTCTAGCCGTCTAGCAGCAACGCTTGACCCAAACCCTATCAATCTCTCTCCTCTCATCTCTCTTTCTTTCACCATTCTCCAATGCCTGAACGGCAACCGGCGACCATTCTCCTCTCATCTCTTTCTTGTCGTTCTCCAACACCCGAATGACGACCGACGACTACTCTCTTTTATTCTCCGTTTATTCTCTAGCGTCCTCTTGGATGACCGGCAACTAAAAGGTACTTTCCCCTACTCCTCTCCTCATCTCTCTATTCTCCAGCGTTTGTCCGATTATTAGACCCCACCCGGCCACTGGCTTGGTGGCTATGGCCCAATTGGACGGTCAGACCCCACTCGAAAACTCGAACTCTAACTTGGCTCGAAACTGGACAGAGTTGTTAACCGAGTCAAGTCGAGCTGTCAATCTAGACTCGGAGACAGAACCGAGCAAAGTTCGAGCTAAGGTATCTTGCTAGTCGAGTTAAGTCGAGATGGGCAAAGCTCGACTCGAATCGACTCATGTACACCTCTACATATACTACGGCAGACCCCGCAGGCCCTTGACAAAATTGTTCATCTCTAGGTAGGTCGTGGTGGAGGTGGTGCCCAATCCACATCCATAAATAAGCTATAACAGACCCACATATACGACTAACAGCAGCACCCCATCTTAAAGGGCAGATTGTGTGCTGAGTAATTTAAACAACTTTAGAGTACTACGTAAACTCCGTTTGGCTATCATTATGCATGCATCTTGTTTATGCCGTTTGTGCATTTTCTTTGATCATTTTAAATCATGAGCCCAAAATTAAAGGAAATTCAGATTTTAAGTCTACACACCACAAAAAACAATGGAAATTGAATGTCCATTGTTGAAAACATTTTGAAGGCAATGCGCCTTACGTGGTTCCCTATCCATTGAAATAGGTGGGACCCTTGAATGTGGGCCCTTTGTGATGTACGAGACTACATCCATATATGCCATCCATCTATATTAAAAGCTCATTTTAAGGCACGAACTAAAAAATAAAGCAATTCAAATCTTAGATGGACCATAATATAAGAAATAATAGTAATTAATTATAAAAATATTATTGTGAGCCACAAAAGCCTTGGATTAAGATGGTATTTATGTAGGTTTTTCTAACCTTATCAATAAGTTGGATAGCAAATAAACATTTGAGTGGAATCCATGATGTTTTTAACCGTGAAGATTTAATAGCTACCGTTTCCCATGGTATGGTCCACTTAAGTTGTGGGTCAACTTCATTTGTCCAAAAATAAGCTGTAAAAATGGTGGGACAATGTGAATTTAAGCCACATACATTACCATCAACTCTATAGTCAGCGGTCCCACCCACCGAGGTGGATTTGGGGATCCACCGAGGCTTGACCCAGTTGGATGACAAATAAACATCAATGTGGCCCTAGGAATGTTACAACAGTGGACCCGTTATTCTAACTGTTTATGTGATGTAGTCCACTTGAGCTTTGGATACGCTCCAATTTTGGTACATGACTTAAAATTAGTTGATAAAACTAATGGACATAACGTGTGGCCCCACAAAGTTAATTCAGTACGGTACTGAGTTGCCACTCTCCGCATCTCAACTCTTCCCAATGTCGTGGGACAGGAGACTTATTTGATACTACGGCACTACATGACACTTAATACACAGGCACCAAAAATTTGCATTCGTGGCGTACATTAACTCAAAAGGAACCGCCTATATTATGTAACCCAATGTAGTTAACTCACACCCCCAAAATCAAATTGCTTGAACAATACTAATCTCTGATTTGTGCCCATCTATTTGTTAAAATAGCACCATTGGATGCTTTTCATCTTTTGACCATCCGATCAATGTCCACTAATCCGAACAGTCGTATCATCAAGTCATCTTAATTTCTGATCCATGGTAGATTTAGACGGGAACTCATGATTTAGAGTAATTTCTAAGTGCATGTGTATCACCCATCACATTGCCAGAGTATCAAAGTTTTACCCAAAAGCATAAGGATCATGTTGGTCATTTACTTCACAAACCTCGGGCAGCGTACCGAGTTCCGCTGACATTGTTACTCTGCTCTCGGACCAGTCCATCCCAGTCCAGCGCTCGGTCTTGAACAAGTCTTCCCCGAAGACCTACTCGTTTTGTTCATCCACGAATGCCATTCAATCGACGCGCGATATTCCGTACATCATAGGCACATGACCAGGTAATCCGTACTGTTCATCCAACGGGCCCCACATTTGATGTTTCAAAAACATGAAATCTCACAGATTGTAAGATCCCAAACATTTCACATCTGCACTTTTACAATTGAATGTGGACCGTTGCAAAACCTTTTTTTTTTTTTTTTCAAAATTTTTAAAAACCATCTATAAGCAGGCTAACGTAACAAAGGTTCAGGATCTTCCAATCTGGTAAATTCCACGGGCACAGACGAGTTACTGCTAGGTCCATCCGATGAACGGTTTGGACCGCATAACATGAACCCCACGTGTGTGTAAGCCACATTTGCTGACGAGAAAGGAGGCTATAATGGGACGAGTTCGCTTTCCCTCCGTCGTGACTCAAAGACCACCACGTGTCGTGGCCGAATGGGACCTACATACTGAGTGATTCAATGATCAGAACTGTCCACGTTTTGTGATGTATATTATAGGCGATAGATATAGAAACTTACTATAGAAATATGATTATCACCATCACTATCTGTATGTGAATTTACACTTAACAAGAAAAGTTCTAACGGATCGTATTCAACTCTAAAAATCAAAGTCTAGAATTATAGGCTAATAGCTCATTTATGGTAATGCAAATAATATGGACGGTTCAAATCATTGGAATAAATCAACACGTGGGCCCCGGTGGCCGGCAACGCACACTTGATTCTAAATCGCGACAGAGACAAAATGGACTGTTAAACGCAATTTCTTGCTAGCATCTGTCCGAACCACCGCGTTTAAAACCCACCAAGCGCAACCCAAGCCGACACAGAAACCACCAACATGGGCAACTGCAACGGCCTTCCGTCCGACAGTGACCGTCATCAACTCCATACATCGCCCCAGGTCGTCGTCTCCGGGCAAGATGCAGGAGGGGGCGCAAATCATCCCCGACCCCAAACCGCCACCAATCATAACGTGCGCCCCCCTAATCCTACGCACCCCTCCCAACCCTCACGGCCACCACCGCCCGTCCCCCCCCTCTCCGGCATCGGGCGCGTCCTCGGCCGTCAGATGGAGGACGTGCGTTCCACCTACATTTTCGGCCGCGAGCTCGGCCGCGGGCAGTTCGGCGTCACCTACCTCTGCACCCACCGCGAGACGAAGCAGGTCTTCGCCTGCAAGTCAATCGCCACCCGCAAGCTCATCAACCGCGATGATATCGACGACGTCCGTCGCGAGGTCCAGATCATGTACCACCTGGCGGGCCACCGCAACATCGTCGAGCTGAAGGGGGCCTACGAGGACCGCCAATCAGTCAACCTCGTGATGGAGCTTTGTGCCGGCGGGGAGCTCTTCGATCGGATCATTGCCAAGGGGCATTACTCGGAGCGGGCTGCCGCCGCGCTGTGCAGGGAGATCGTCACTGTCGTCCACTACTGCCACTCCATGGGGGTGATGCACCGAGACTTGAAGCCGGAGAATTTCCTGTTCTTGAGCACGGATGAGGATTCACCGCTCAAGGCAACGGATTTTGGGCTGTCGGTTTTCTTCAAGCCGGGTAAGGACAGCTCTCCCTCTTATTATTATTATTATTATTATTATTATTTATTCTGGTTTCTCTTTGACGACTAAGTGAAAGCAGTGCCAGTGAATTCTCTTTGTGGAATTTTATTGAACAGCTGTGAACTGTTGTTTGAGAGATTTTATTGAACTATTAGCAGTTTTAGAGAACTGAAAGCAGTGCCATGGAATTCTCTTAGTGGGATTTTATCAAACAACTGTGAAATGTTGTTTGAGGGATTTTATTGAACAGATTTAGTTTTTGAGAACGCGCAGTAGAAGACTCCCTGGCTGAGGAAGGGGTCTTTTGTTCTTCTTTTTTATTGGGAATTCTTATCCATTGCCGTAATGGATCTTTGTAGCTTTTTGTGCAGTGGGCACTTCTAACAAATCTCCTCGTTATCAATGAAAAACCAGAAGTGTCTCTATTGTTTAACATAATTTGAATAACGTAAAGTAAATCCGATGAGAAGCATAGATTAATTTAAAAATAGATACATTGATTTGGAAGAAAATGTGGAAACCAGATTTTGGTGTTTTACTTGATCCAAAATACGAGATTAATGGTGGCGGATTAATTAGTTGGTAATTGCACATGATGGCATGACTTATAAATATCCATTTTATGATCATTAATTCGGTACACACACAATGGTATTGTGAGGACTCTATGCACCTCTTGAAAAAGGAGTTGATCAGGAATGAATGAGACCTTGATCTTTCTTGGGAACAACTTTTTTTTTTTTGGAAGGCGATGACTTTATTAAAAAATGAGAAACAAAATATAGATGGCTAAAAACAACCCACTTGTCACTCCATTATCCAGCCTTACAAAACAAGGACAAAAGTACAACATCAAAGCCCAGACCAAGGCTCCCAACCAAAATCGTACTGACTTTGGTCATCCCTTGCCCAGGATTAGCCCTCAATAGAGCGGCCGCAGAACATCCTTGGAACTCTTTCCTCAGCAATGGCCAATTGGAAATGATGTGCAATATTTTATCGACAAGGCCTGGATCAAAATGACTGTTCCTCCAGGTTAATTTTGTGGTTTCACTGAGATCTAGTGATCATTGTCTTCAGAAGTGGTTGTTAGCACTATTCGCTTGCCCCGGTTATTAGGAGCTTAGTGAAATCCATGTCATATTTATGACTTCAACTAGAAGTAGACGTTGGCATCATTGAGGAACCCAGGACAAGTTTAACAAACTGAAGGTCTAAATTGAAAACAGAGCTTTTGTGGGAGGAGCCATTTACTGTGGTGGAGTGAGCAGCAATGCCTGGGAGCTGCCTTAAGACGATCGTGATGATCTGACGTATATCTAGATGATATTGGAGATTTGGTTGTAACCAAAGCTTTATGGATGGACAAAAATAAGGAAACATGGAGAAAGGCTAGAGAGGGGATGGGTTCTAGGGGTTGAAGGAAGATGTTGCACGGCAATTTCAAAAATCTTTTTTTTTTTTTTTTTGAGAGGTAGGCAATTTCAAAAATCTTCTCGTCCAGCTTCACTGGATAAATAAAATTTTACCCTTACAAATTCCTCCACCACCCTGTGATGGAGAGTTTTGCAATAGAATGAACCAAACTCCAGAAATCATGGGCCTTTATATTTGCATCATTTTGGCCAATACGGGCGTATTGTACACATATTGGCTGATGCTGATAAGGTGATACTTGAAACAGGGATGAAACATTCTAATCCACCATATCGATACTGTTTACCCCTTCGTATTGCTTGTGGTTCAATACACGTGTAAAGGCGCATAGATTATTTTTTTCTCGCTGTCTCCCCTTTTCTTCACTTCAACCTTATAAGAAGTTTAATGCTCATTTTCCACTAGATCTAGGCCTGTTTTGGAGACAAAACACAAGATTTCAGTGGGATTTGATGAATCGAAGCAAAGTGTACCATTTTGGGAATTGCTTTGCTAGTTGAATAATTATATTTTGTGAACCTATGTCTATATGCATAAGTTCAATAAACTTTAAATTCTAAGTAGTGAGCATATAACTAAAATGCCAAATGATTTGCATTGGATGGAGATGCTAATTGCTAGATGATGTCATGATAATCATTGTTTGAAGTATCCCCAAGATTATCCGTATCTCCAACTTGGCGATACCGATAACACTGGTAGCGATACTACTAGTAGTATAAAAAATTCCAGCTATCGATGGTGTGTCTCTAAGTATCGCCAATGTATTGATATCAACAATATTTTCGATTATGTAAATTCCAGGCGTCACTTATATTGCTAGTATATCGATATCGCCAATGTATCCCCAATATTTTTGACTGTGCAAATTTTAGGTATCGTTTGTATCACCAATGTATCAGTGATATTTCGATAATATTGCCAAAAATCTGTTTATTAAAAAAAAATTTCCCTTTCAAATTTTTCAATGAGCGCATGGTTGTATGCAATGTTCAATTTTGTTGATGATAATATCACGATATTATCGTTATCGCAACATGGGCGATATCGAGAGTCGTGTGTTCGAAATATTGGTAGCATGCTATGTATCACACCCTTGGGATACAGATACGTATCGGCTATCGCACGGGATATATTGTTTGTATCACATAATTTATTGCACTTTTTGGGAAACATGGGGAAACATTGGGAAAATGGTTGAATTTTTCAATGAAACTTCATGGATTGTTAAAAAGGACCTTAATACACACTTTTAAATCATAACATCTCGATTCGAGATCACACATTTTCATTTCCTTTTCAATCTCAGCAAAATGTCGTGTGTTGTTGATCTTTTGAAATATCGGTGGATGTTTGGACAGAAGGTCGGATGGATAGATGGGATTGGTGGACTAATTTCTTATGACATCACATGCTTTTAGGCTCCCATGAAATGGAAACTTATTACGTATGTGTTCTTTTTATAATTTTTTATTCCTAATATAATATGTGTATTTTAGCATCTCCTGAAGTTTCACAAAAAATTTCACTGTTTTTTCAATGTTTCCCTCATTTCTGGTTATCGGCGATATCGATATTGTTCTCGTATACCCGACCAGCGAAACTTGTAGCGATACGGATATTTCGAACACTGGTTGGACCATAGGTCATTAAGACTTTTCTTGCTACCTTCATCTACGTCCTATTCGGCTTTCCCTTGTCCTTTTAGAACCTTCAACTTGTACCAACTCACTCTTTCAAATGGGTGCATTTGTTGGTCTTTGTAGCACATGACCAGACCATCTAAGTGTACTTCCCCTCATCTTATTAACTATTTGTGGGAGTTTTGTGCTCTTATTGCCGATCCCCAGCCTGGATAAGGGAGGAGGGTTGCGTTAGGTTGGCAGTGTCAAACTTATGCCATAACTTTCATCACAAATTCGAACAATATAAGTTATAAGAATCATTAAAATTTAAAGGTCAAAGAGTCAACAACTCAGCTTTCAGCCAGTCAGCTCGATAGATAGTATTCTTATCAAAGAATGGTCCGATACACCATTGAATATATGTCCAAGGCACGAAAAAATATAGATTCTCATCTCTTCATTCTTCATTTTCCTGTTGTCTGACATACAAATTTGCAATTCTCTGGCTACAAAAACTTCTGACTGACACAGGTCTAATATGGCCCATATCACATTAGCTTTGGGCTGTGCGAATACGCTCACCCAACCTATATTCAGTACCTTGACAGAAATGTTCCCAAGAACTAGGCACATAAGTGAGTTCTAAAGATCTTAATCCAGATTACCATACCTCCAAGATTTATATCATTGAACCAATAAAGAATCACTGATAATCATCCTTCGAGCAGAAGTTCCTTCACATGATTGAAGCCTCTTGGTCTGATGAAGACTCAACAAAATGTGATGGCATTGCAGCTTAAGAATTTTCACCTTATTTTTTAGTCACAACCTGGCCCGAATTCAATTACCTAGTTTCATTAGGAAACCCTCATTGACCATCGCCTTGGTCACCCCTATGAGACTGTAGTAGTTTCTTCTTTACTTTTGTTGGCCCTGGGCGGCCCACTTGTGGGCAACCAGTAGTGGGTGGGTCCCACATAGTTGTCCCCCCAGTTGGATATCCCTTTTTTCAACCCTTTTCTCTCGAAATTCAAATTCAAACGAGAGAGAAAATTGTGATAAAGGAGAGTTCGGATGTGATAGGGATAAGCCTTATTGTATCCGAACTCTTCCTAGTTCTCTCTAATTCTCCCATTATAAAAATGAGTGGCGTTCCCTCGGTAAAGGCATCCACCCAAATTTTTGTAGAGAAAATTGAAAGAGGAATAACAAGAGAATATCTAATGTCCATTAGGTTGCCTTTAGACAATCTAAATCGTTAATCGTGTTCGGTGGCCATCCTAACCATAGGATCAAAAAGGTGATTTACTCCTTTCTACTCCTAAAGTAGCTAGGTGAAGCATTGGACGTGGGCCATCCATCTTTGGATTTGTGCATAGGTCTTAAGATCGTGTAGATACCGTCAGATCCTGGGACCCCACCCATCTAGGCCTTTCAATGCCTATCAACCTGAACCCTCCTTGCCTCAATGTTACTCTAGGATCTACCACTTGAATGTTGGAACTTGGAAATGCTGAGTTAACATGATGGTCAAGATATCATCCGAAACCAAGTGGACTCATCTGAGTCTTCTTGGTTTAGATGAGTACTGAAACAAGTCACTAGACCGAAACAGGACTAAGTTGGTCTGACTCATACTGGTTCTGGTCTCTAGGTGAGTCACACTCGGAACTCTTATCTTCTCGTCATTCTGACCTTCACCCTGGCTACCAACTAGGATAAGAGTTCTTCCCTCTTCATTACATGCTTATCCCACTCAGTAACCTTTCTCCACTTTATTGTTGTTCTCTATGCCCTTTCTTGCAATAGAGGCCACCCCCTTTTCCCAACCTACCTTGGAAAGGTCCACCCCTATTCTTTTTCCTTGGAACTCAGTTCGCTCTGGTTTCAATAGCTCCAACGCCTTCTTGCCAGTTTCTGAAAAGCATGAATGCAACACTTCTTTATCATTTGGAATATGTATGTCCTTAACCTGCTGCATTCCTCAAATATGTTTTTCATTTCTTCCACCTTTGCTTGGATTGGGAGATGTGTGACATAAAGAGTCACCGGGTTCGTGAAGTCTACTGCTACTGGGTTCTGAGTTGTTTCTTTCTCTGTACTCCGACCCACTCTTCCAATTTAATATCTTTCGAAAAAAGGGTCTTCCATTTTGCTGTGGCAAAAATTGCGACCCAAAACCTTGCATAGCCTGACAGATCTGTTCAGCTACTTGAAGTGAAGAGGCATGCCGTCCTTCCCCAACACTTGGAGAGCCACGAAGGGATGCAGTTAGAGTTGCCGGAAGGCAAAGCATGGTTTTTCAGATCAGCAGCCAAGAATACAAGACTCGCGCTAGGTCACCAGTGCTATAGGTTCCCTAGGTCATGCCATGTTCTGCTTCAGAGTGTTTTTTTTTTTTGAAGAAATTTCGGCTGTTTTGTTTCTTCATTTCTCAAAGTCAACTTTAAACCTGCACGGGGTTTGGGCGAACGGCAAGCATTGTGGGTGTGCTCCCCACAAACATGAGTTCGATTCCCCTCCCTGGGATTACCTGATGCACGTGGTTTGCGGGTGATTGCGTGTATCCGCAGGGAATAGTCTCACCCCCAAAATGGGGCAGTGACACCCTGACATCATTAAAAAATAGTGAACTTTAAACAATTATGCTTCACCACTAACACTGCAATATCTTTGTTGATTATATCTCATTTGCAATTCACAATGTGATATATGACTAGGCTCTTCATGATGCCTCTGCTCACAATATGATATATGCTTAGGCCCTTAAGAATATGATTCATAAAAAAAGGAAGAATCGTTGTTACCTTTGCTTTTTTATGTATTGACTGTGGTGGTTCTCATTGACGGTCAAGGTAAAAGAAATGTCATTGTTTGCAGCATTTATCATTAACCCCCTGTTCTTATTTGAAGAAAATTAGAAGAGCTATAGAAACATATGTAACGTGTATGAACTGGAATGGTGGTGCAGGAGATGTATTTAAAGATCTTGTTGGGAGCGCATATTATGTAGCTCCTGAAGTGCTCAGACGACATTATGGAGCAGAAGCCGATATTTGGAGTGCTGGAGTTATACTTTATATTCTCCTTAGTGGCGTCCCTCCTTTCTGGGCAGGTGCGTGTTTTGGCTGAACAAGCAAATGGATTTTGTTTTGAGCAATAGCCTTGGGAATTTGGATCCTGTCGGTGGTTCACTTCCCCCTTTTTATGCAGAGAATGAGCAGGGTATATTTGATGCTGTTTTACGCGGGCATATCGATTTCTCTTCTGACCCATGGCCTTCCATATCTAGTGCCGCCAAAGAATTGATAAAGAAGATGCTACGGGCGGATCCAAAAGAACGGCTTTCTGCTGTTGAAATTCTAAGTAAGCTTCAAGCCTGCAAAACCACAGTCAAGACAACAGTTCTTTGCAGATTGATTGTATGTGTGTGTCTACATGTATGCATGATTATGTATAACACAGCTATACAATATCATTCCTTTGGTATGGTTGAAATAATGCTATGCTGGTATCCTGTGTGTCCTTTGTACATGGAGAACACTCTCGTTAAAATTGGCCACATGCATAAAACATGCTAAAACATATAAAATCATTGGTATTTTTATATGAATTTAGCATAGTAAATATAAAGAACACTAACTTAAAAGTACCCAATGTGCTGCCATTTCCAGAAAAAAAAAACATTAAAGAAAGAGGAAAAATAGTGGAAACTAGGAGAGAAACTGGAGCACTGTTTAGTGGTTTCAGCATACGTGGCCATGTTATTACAAATTGATGAAAATAACTAAAAGTGCTACGCCCTCTGTACGAGTTATAAGATGGTATCATTTTATTTCTTTTCCTCCCATTCACCTTATGTCGAGGCTTCCAAAGTTTGTTTTTGGAAGGATGCATCTCAAGTTGAAATGAAAATGAAAACAGAAGAAAATAAAGGAAAAGGAAACGATTTTCCTGTGATGGGACATTTCACTATATTTGTATAGCAAAAATAGCAGTGGATTCCACATAGCAATCATTATACATTTCCACAGTCAATTTCCTTAGCACAAGACACAAGGTGAGTATTGTCTTACACAAGTGAGATTTCCACTTTCTATTCAAACAAGATCCTCAAAAATAACATCCATGGTTTAATAGTGCCATGGAATCCTTAAGATTCCATCATTGGATCATCATTGCACTTTTCTTTTCCTATTCTTTTGTTTTCCCCCAATCCAAATGTGCATGGGTATTAGGAAAACAAATTTGGAAACCTCTTGTTGAAGATACTCATTCATCTCCATGAATGGTGCACACATGTCAACTTGGGTATTAGGAAACAAATTTCATTATCTCCCACTTTTGGTTTTGTATACTCTTTGTACAGTTCTGATGTAATTCTTTCAACCTTGATGCATCGTTCTCTGTCTTCAATTTTCTAAGTTGGTAATTTTTACATGATATAGCCTTGATGTTGTTGCTATTCCAAAAGAACAAAAAATGAAGCTTTGATGTTGTCATATAGTTGACATATTGTCAACTTTTCCAGAATTATCAGTGCCTCATATTTGTGTTCCAAATCTTGTGTCAGCATGTAGATTGCATCGATTTCATGTTGACGTATTTATTCATGATTCCAAAAGCACCTTAAGAGGGGCCCTATGTTTCTAGTGCCAGAAATGATGTAGACTGACAGTGCCTTGGTTTAAGAAGGATCAGTGTTAAGAAGACATGTGGCAGAAGTGTCAAGTTTCGATGTCCTAAAGTCTCCGGCATGACAAACCTCAAAATCTAGGCACATGGACATTGTTGGGCGTGGAAGCAACCTTATATCAAATTAAACAATGCAATAGAGAGAGAAAAAATTCAAGCAACCACAGTGAACACATATTTTACGTTGAAAACCCTCGCGGGAAAAAAAACTACGGCACAAAGTGACGATCAATCCACTATTAATTAGAAGAATACAAGAGATGGAACAACTTATAGATGGAAACCCTAGTTTCCCCCTTTCAAAACCCCTGAATTCGTGCTAGCTCTAGTTGTCTTCTTACTTTAATCCCCAATTGGGGGTCGCATTTATACACTTCGTATAGAATTAGAAACAAAACCCACACTTACGCATACAAGAGATGGAACAACTTACAGATGGAAACCCTAGTTTTCCCCTTTCGAAACCCTTGAATTCGTGCTAGCTCTAGTCGTCTTCTTACTTTAATCCCCAATTAGGGGTCATATTTATACATTCTGTACAGAATTAGAAACAAAACCCACACTTATTTATATTGATCGGTCAAACCGTGTAACCTTTGGTCGGACTGAACCGAAAATGTGTAAAACATCACTGCGAGCAATAGGGCCAAAACTGGAATATTCGGTCAAACCAACAAAGGCTTCAGTCAAATTGAAAATTGCCTTAAGATTAAAGGCACTCGATCAATAATCTCCACCGTGGCTTTAATCCTCCAGCTTTACTGTTCCAAGTTGCTATCATCATCTCTAACCATCTTCAATAGTAACACTATTGTCATCGCTTCTCATGCACACTCCGTCTTCATTTCTTTTTTGCCAAGTCCAGAGTAGTTGAGCAAAACTTGAACTTTTCTACAAGAAGAACCTTTATAAACATGTTTGCCGGATTCACACTGGTGTGAATCTTCTTATGAGTAGCACATCCTTCCTTTAGCGTCTGTTGGATAAAATGATGACGCACATCAATATGTTTAGTCCAAAAGTAATGCTCCAAGTTATTTGCCAAATTAGTCATGCTCTCGCTGTCACAATGCACAAGCACAACTTTTTGTTGAAACCTCAACTCATTCATCATCCATTTCAACCAAACAACTTCCTTGAATGCTTCCGTCATTGCCATATATTCAGCTTTGGTTGTGAAAAGTGCAACCACGGATTGAAGCTTCGACATCCAAGTGCTAGCTCCACCTGTTAACACGAACGAGTAACCGGAAGTCGATCTTCTATTATTCGCATAATCTGCATCCACATGTCCTACAAGTTTCTCTTTAGAATTTTTGAAAACCAAGACATAGTTCTTCGTACTTAATATGTACCGAAGTAACCATTTCACTGCTTCCCAATGTTTCTCTTTAGAATTTTTGAAAACCAAGACTTAATAATCCGCTCACAACACCCACCGCATATGAAATATCCAGTATAGTATAGACCATGACATACATAAGTCTGCCAACCGCGCTCGAGTAGGGCACACGAGACATACCGCTTTTCTTCATCTAACGTAGGACATAACTCCGAAGAAAGTCAAAAGTGAGCAACGTGGAGTGTGCTAATCGGTTTAGCGTTTTCCTGTCCAAACTTGACCGAGATCTTCTTAAGATGTTCCTTCTGAGACAACCATAGCCTATTCATTTTCCTGTCTCTGTGTATATCGATGCCGAGAATCCTCTTTGCAACCCCTAGATCTTTGATCTCAAATGTCCCGGATAATTGAGTCTTCAATATGTTGATTTCAGACATGTTATGGCTGGTGGTATGTCATTAACATACAACACCAAAATAATGAATTCCTTGTCACTCAATGATCTAAAATAGACATAATGATTGAATTCACTTATGATAAACCGCTGACTCAACATGAAAGAATCAATCTTCTTGTACCACTGCTTAGGCGATTGTTTCAGGCCGTACAACAACCTTTTTAACTTGCAAACTTTATTCTCCTCTCCCTGTACCTCGAATCCTTCAAGTCGCTTTATGTAGATATGCTGTTCTAGTTCCTTGTGTAGAAACGCAGTCTTCACATTTAACTGTTCCAGTTTCAGATTGTATTAGGTGATCAAAACCAGTACAAATTTGATAAATACCTGCTTGACCATTGGCGCAAATATCTCATTGAAGTCGACACCCTCCTTCTGAGCATAACCCTTCACTACCAATTTAGCCTTGTACTTATCTAGTTGCTTCCAATAAATCCACTTGCAACCAATCGCTTTCTACCCGACGGGTAGCTCTACCAACTTAAAATGTTTCATTCTTGTATAGAGAGTGCATCTCATCATGCATCGCTACCATTTACTTCTCTGCATCTTTTGTCTTCTAGAGTTTCTTGAAAAGTAGATAGACCCCCCTCATTTGCAATGATAGCAAATGCAACGTTTGAGTCATCCCTGTATCTTAACGGTAACCTGTGATCTATTGATGGATTTCTCCTAACAAGTGGTGCAACCGCCTCTTTTTGTACCTCTATTTGCGGCTTAGGTTCTTCAAGTGTTTCACATTTTGTCTGTTTCAACATCAATCACCGATTTTTCCATTTTCTTGTGCTCATCCTTTCGAAACAAGGAACCTTAATCAAATTTGATGTCCTAGCTAAATGTGATTTTCCTTGAAATCCGGTCATACAATTTGTATCATTTCACCCAAGCACAATAGCTGGCAAAAGTACACTTCTTAGCCCTTTAGTCTAGCTTATCTCTTTCAACCAACAGTACATGATAGTAAGCATCACAACCAAATATCTGCAGCCTCGAGCAATCAACTTCCTGACCACTCCATATTTCTTTTGGACTTTTACAATCAATCAGTGTAGACAGAGATCGATTTACTAAATAGTAAACCGTGTTTACAGCCTTAATCCATTGCTCCTTGCCCAACCTAACATTACTCAACATATTTCAGGCTTTTTCCAAAAGAGTCTGATTCACACGTTTAGCCACACCATTCTGCTCTGGTGTATGCATCACGATCCATTCATCCTTGCAGTATTGATTAAATTCTCTAGAAATAAATTCTCCGCCGTTGTTTGTTCTCAGAATTTTCAACTTGTGCCTTGTCTGCTTTTCAACCATTGCCTTCCATGCCTTGAAAGTGGAGAAAACATCGGATGTATGCTTTAAGAAATAAACCCAAACGTTTCTAGAGAAGTTGTCAATGAATCTAACAAAGAATGATGACTCTCCATAAACAACAGGCGATGACCCCCACACATCCCAATGCACATAATCAAGCTGTCCTTTACTAATATGTTTCCTAGTTTTAAAATTCAAACACTGCTTTTTTTTTTTTTTTTTTCCGCATATGTAGTGCTCACATATATTTAAATAAAAAATTTTAAAATAAGGAATTAAATCACTATCAAGAAGTACCTTCATACCGCGCTCGCTCATGTGGCCTAGGCGTGCGTGCCACAAACATGAGAATCCGCTAAAGACGTTGCAACTCCACCCGTTATAGCATTCCCGATCAACCCGTAAAAGTTTCTGCTCCTTTGTGCTTTCATAATAGTGAGTGCCCCTTGAGAAACTTTCAGGACACTTCGTAACTGACGAATTTGCACCTGAGTGTATCTAGACCTCTTAAAGATATCAAATTCTTCTTTAAGTCCGGAACGTGCCTCACATAGATCAGTGTACGCTCCACCCCATCAAACATTTTGATGTGGACCAAACTAATTCCTATCATCTTACATGCATGCTCATTGCCCATAAGAACCATGCCACCATCATACTCACTATATGTGGTGAACCAATTTCGATGAGAACACATGTGGTACGATACTCCCGTATCTAAAATCCACTCATTATACAAGTGACCGACCTTGGACACTGACAACATGTCACAACCACTCTTCCCTTCACTAGATTCCATTGAATTGGCTTCCTTCGGCGAATCATCTGATTTCTCCTCATTACGGATTTTGGGATTTGTACAGTCCTTCGTATGTCCCATCTTGCCACAATTCTAACACTTCAACTTTTATTTTCCTTTGTACTTAGACCTCGATCGCGACTTCCTCTTCTCTCGCTCAGATTGTCTTCCACTAGCAACCAGTGCACATATAGAAGTACATTCTCCTCCATTATTCCTTCTCAACTGCTTCGACTAAAGGGATGGAATGACGGTATCAAGGTCCAGGGTATTCCTATCATAGCACAGAGTATCCACCAGATACTTATTGTACTCCGAGAGAGACGTCAACAAAATTAGGGCTTTGTCTTCTTCATTGATACTCATCTCCACGCTTGTCAGTTTACAAAGTAATTTGTCGAAGACATTGATGTGCTCGGAGAGATCCGACTCTTCTGCCATCTTCATATTATAAAATTGTCTCTTTAGATACAGGCGATTGGAGAGCGATTTCGTCATGTAAATACTCTCCAACTTCGCCCATAATCTTGCGGTGGTTGACTTATCAATGGCATTGTACATGACTTCATCGGCCAATTATCAAGTTTATCCCAATTCTCTTCCTTTATCGATTCAGGACATTTCGTTTTTTCAAGGAGTGTGTGCTGCAACCCTTGCATAATTAGGAGGACTTTCATTTTTAACCTCCATAATTCAAAATTGTTTTTACCTGTGAACTTCTCTGTCTCAAAACTTCACATTTGATCCCCTCAATGCCGTGTTTTCAGATTCAATCTGAAAAACCCAACATACACTATGATACCACTTGTTGGGCGCAGAAGCAACTTCAGTTCAAATCAAACAATGCAATAGAGAAAGAAAAATCAATTAACCATAAAGAACATAGATTTTTTGTGAAAAACCCTTGCGGGAAAAAAACCACGGCACAAAGCGATGATCAATCTACTATTAATCAAAAGAATACAAAAGATGGAACAACTTACAGATGAAAACTCATAGTTTCCCCCATTCGAAACCTTTGATTTCGTGCTAGCTCTATTCTTCTTCTAACCCTAATCCCCAATTAGGAGTTGTATTTATACACTCTGTACAGAATTAGAAACAAAACCCACACTTATGCAGAAATTGCATGAATTGTCGATCGGACTGTCGATCTAATCGACTGTATTGGACAGACCATCGATCGAATCAACATAGTTGTCGTCCAAAAGTGTCCAGAGCAAACTGGAATTTCCGGATTTTCTTGATTGAATTGACAAGGCTCTTGATCGAATCAAAAATCCTGTTTCAGCAACAGATTAAAGGCACTTCAATCAATATACACTTTCGTATAGAAATAAATTTATTAAAATGAATATATTGATAACAACAATAAAATAAAAGAACATAATGAAAACATTAATCAAAGGATTTTTTTAATGGATAGAAAACCAAAGGTAATATAAAAAGACCATTCACATAATTCTAATAAAAACCAATTAGTAGTAATCTAAAGGTTCTAAACTAAAAAAATTAATTTGCAAACGTCAAAATCATGCAATAATCATGTCAAGAAGCAGTAGCTCATGTGAGTATTAAAATGAATATCACCTGCTATCTTAAAAGATTCAGAGAACCACAATGAAAGAACAAAAAAAGAAGCAAAAAGACAACAACTTCCAATTTTTAATTTTACATGGTCAATCTCATAATAAAATTGAACTTAAACCTAGAGTTTTAGTTTCTTTCAGCCCCAAGAGAATGGAGGCAAGCTGGTGGACAAGGAGCAACAAGTCTTCAGTTTGACAAAAGAAAATTTCACAACTCATTGGAAAAGATGCAAGAAAACTTTATGGAGAACATGTCTAGACACCTCAATGTGTTCAACACATGGAACTTTTCATTGAAATCACCAAGACACTTTGTCAATATAAATTTTGAAGTTTCGTGTCATGTCAATGTCAAGAAGTGACCGTGTGTCCAAAGTGTCCAGCATGGGAACAAAACCAAAATAAGAAAAAAGATGTCAAGGTGACAATGAGAAGGATAGTTATTGCTAAAAGTTTCCGCTGTCTGGCTCTTCAACATCATGTCTGGCAATGTCTAGGACTCTACTGTTACATTAAAGCTTCCATACTTGCAGCCACTTTGGGACACAGTCTCACAGATGATTCCTTGTTGACAATAGTCGCTCAGTCTAAGATTCACAAGCAGTGATTGTCATGTGTGTGTTGTTTGAGAGTGGTAGAGAAGAGAGACTGTGAATGAGAGAGATGGGTGAGAACTCTCTTTACTCTCTTTTCCACTTTGTTATTAGTTGTAAACACAAGCCAGTTTTCTTCTCATTTTCCTTGTGGGTTCTTCTCATTTTTATTTTTCATATGGTTGTGTCCATGTGCTTTCTTATTTATGCAAACATGTCTTTTGGATGTGGTTTTTCTGGGGTTCACTGTTAAGTGAGCAGTTTTTGTTAATGATCGAATAGGAGTTGGGATATAAGCTTTTTCTTTCCAGAAATCTGGATCTAACCTTTTTGAAAATGGAAAAAAAATACAGATCATCCATGGGTCAGAGAAGACGGCGATGCATCCGACAAGCCAATTGATATTGCAGTCCTAACTAGAATGAAGCAGTTCAGGGCAATGAACAAGCTTAAGAAAGTAGCTTTGAAGGTAAGATCCTGTTGTTTTTTTTTTTCCTCTCCTCTTTGCCAAATGCAATCCTTGCAACCCTAATTGTGGTATCTTGGTTTTGTTTCTTTTCAGGTAATTGCAGAAAATCTTTCTGAAGAAGAAATCGTGGGCTTGAAAGAAATGTTCAAATCTATGGACACAGATAACAGCGGAACAATCACTTTCGAAGAATTGAAAGCAGGGCTTCCGAAATTGGGCACCAAGCTTTCCGAATCTGAAGTGAGGCAGTTGATGGAAGCGGTATGCTCTCAATGCTTTCATTTTAGGGTTCTGGTTGGGTTTCCTGTTGATTTTAGTAGGTTTTCTACATTTCTTATACCTT
This sequence comes from Magnolia sinica, assembly GCF_029962835.1. Lineage (NCBI taxonomy): Eukaryota > Viridiplantae > Streptophyta > Magnoliopsida > Magnoliales > Magnoliaceae > Magnolia > Magnolia sinica. The sequence continues at coordinate 2,777,944 of NC_080577.1, forward strand.
CCATTCATTTATTCTCTGCTCAGAACTTCATGAACATTCACATAGTGAAGATATCTAGTATGTTCCTTGAAATAGTGAGAAAAACGTGTCGCATTGTTATTTCTTGTATCTTCCATTCATTTTCTCTGCACAGAACTCCATGAACATTTACATAGTGAAGATATCTAGTATGTTCCTTCAAAATAGTAAGAAACACATCATTATTTCTTGAATGCGTAAATAAAGAAGCATGTATTTGATAACTAGAAATAACCTGAATGTATAGATAGTGAATAGTAAAATTTCTCCTAATAGTTGTGTTGACATGTACAGAAATTCCCTGTACGGATTTAGGGCAAGGCTTGGAACAACAGCGCTAACCATTACTGCTAAAGCTACTGTTCGCTTCCTAATCGGTTTGGATGCTTGCGTCCTCTTCTTCGTGTTTATGCCGCGCGTGCACACACACATGCACACACTTTGGCACTTGTGAATGCTCTCTTTTGTGAAGACTTCTTTACTTCTTTAACATAATTTTTTTTGATAAAGTTCATCATGCGATGCTATGAAATCAAGAGTATTTGCTAATTTCTCCCGTGAATTCACCTGTTCTTCGAAGCTGCTGACTCTTTAAGGCTCCCTCTACTCTATGTCAACTTCATATTTCATGGTTTAATAAAAATAGGAATGCATATGTTCTTTCAGGCTGATGTGGATGGAAATGGGACCATCGATTATATTGAATTTATAACAGCCACGATGCACATGAATAGAATGGAAAAGGAGGACCACTTGTACACTGCCTTTGAGTATTTTGACAAGGACAAGAGCGGGTATTCCTTTCGTTAATCAGTTTAGGTTCTGTGTTTAAACCTTTTGTATTCTTACCAGCAATTATTAAGCATGTCGCAATTTCTTTCTTCTACTTCTTTTCTTTACCAGATACATCACAATGGAGGAACTGGAACAAGCCCTCAAGAAGTATAATATGGGCGATGAAAAAACAATTAAAGAGATTATTGCAGAAGTAGACACGGATAATGTACGTTTGATATAACGCAGAGTTTGTTTCACCTCCTCTCCTTTTTTGTTTTTGTCTTCCCTTACAGTTAATTAGGTTGGTTGTATGCTAAAACTTTTCTTTTGCCTTCACAATTTTTATTTCCAAATTTTCCCATGCAAGTATCATATATATTTCAATGGAAACGGGTTGTGATAATAGACGGAGGTTAACCTAACCTACAATCGGTTGTAGGTGATCATTCTCAACTGATTATAGGTTAAATGGAGGCACTATTTTGATTTGCTTACGCCCATATCTATTCCCAAAGTGGAAAATGGCTGTAGGCAAATCAATCAGTGCAGGTGATTATATCAACTTCCTAATGAATTTCATTTTTTTAGAGAAAATGCTTTCAAACTTCTTGATGTGTCTAGAGCACCCAAAGATCAGGGTTTACCAACGTAGATATTGACTTGGACTTCATGAGGGCTTGAGTCCAAGTTTACTTGGAGATCTTGGTTGAATACTTTTTGATTCTCATGTACTTGATCAAGTCTCATGCTACTTTTAAGTTTCCGGGAAGATGATTGAGGTTTTCAAGTACTTGACCAACTTTTTGAAATAGTTCGAATCTTTTAGGACTATTGAGGAAAGAACTTGGCTACCCCTTTGACTCGACTTGGGTGTTTGAACACTAAGCCAATTTATTTTTTTTCTTTTTCCGAGCAATCCATTGAGTATTTGAACACTAATCCAAATTGATGAAGTCTCATGTCTTTCCGGATAGCTATTCCCAGAACTGTCAGACAGAAATCTAAAACATACTGTGCATGGATATCCAGTTGGCCTGCTTGGGTTGAGGTTTACAGTCAATTCTGAAAAATCAAGGATGCAGCCTCATAATGTTAACTTTTGGCCTGGTTGGCTTCTTGGTCGGCTGTTTATGCATATGCAGAAAAAGGTCCGGCTCAGTTAGTTATTGGGATTTAAAACTCATGCTTGGGCCTAGGTCTCTAGCTTCAGCCAAAATGCAGGCGTACATGTGTGTGTCTGGCTGTTGTTTGCAGCTGCGTGTGTGTGTGTTATATGCAGAAAAAAAGGGTTTCAAAATGGTCTGTCCAACTGTTTGTGTGCACGCATATGTGCACGTGTGCACTTGCATGTGTTCATTTTGATGTTCCATCGGGACATCATACCTGTTCAGAGTCTTTTCCTCTTCTCAAGGCTTTACCCATGCCAAGCAAAGAAGGGGCGAGTAATGCTTCCCAGCATGACCCATGACACACCAAAGGAGACCAATACTCTCCCCCACACCTTAGAGAAGGAACAATGGATAAATAAGTAGTCCACTGTCTCCACATCCCACATACACGACATGCAGCAATTAGGCATCATCATTGACCTCTCTTGGAGATTATCAATCATTGAAACCAGATTCCTCCCAACCAACCACGGAAACACCCTGACCTTGGTGGGGCCCCATCAGGCCAAACGGATGGCAACTGAAGGGGAGCTTCCAACCATACCGAGATTGAATGGACCGAGAAGCGGCCAGACTTGTCTAAAGACCACACTTCAGTATCCCTTTCACCCGTAGTGGGTGTTAAAGCCATGAATACCTAGTGCATGGTTGGTACTGGAAACAATATTAAGGCACCGTTTGGTAGATGCCTAAAAATGAGTTCACCTCATTTTAGTTATCAGTAATCTTGATGTCTAATACATAACTAGTTCATGTCACAGGAACCATGTATTAGAGATCAAGAGCTCTAACACATTATTGTTAATTGGAATGAGATGAACTCTTTTTAGTCATCCACCTAACAGGGACTGGGGATTTCTCTTAAATAAGTTTTGATGGCCACACCAACTTGCATTTGGCATGGCTTTTTTATCTTATTTATTTATTGCTAAATGGAGTGACTTCTACCTGTTCATTGCAGGATGGAAGAATTAATTACGATGAGTTTGTTGCTATGATGAAGAAAGGGAACCCAGACGTTCCGAACAGGCGGCGTAAGTAATACGTTAGAACAACTGGAAGTATGATGTAGCAAGGATTGTGATTTATGGTTTCAGCTATCAGTGTTGGCAAAAAAGAAAAAAAAAAGGCCATTCTGGTTCCATGGAGGACCACTGTTATGCATTTTGTATAATTATCAATGTTGCCAGCCTGTTAGTATTGTTTTTCCTGTTGTTGGTTTTTCCTTTTTGCTTATGTTTTTGGGCAAGGTTGGATGGTAGTTTTGGTGCCAATGCTGCAGCCCTTGGGTCATAACCTCTTCAGCAAAGATTCATCGGCATTGCTTGTTTTCTTTGCTAAGAACAATATAGAACTGCAGACGAGCTGAAAAATCTTGTGCTTTTGGCTAGAGACTTGCACTATGTGCATTTGGGCGGTAGTGTTTTTGTTTTTGTTTTTCTTCATGTATTATTTGAAAGCCTAAGGGCCTGTTTGGGTGCCCTTAATAATTAGTTAATCTCATTTCAGTTAATTCATAATTATGTATTAGATATCTTTTTTGGTCAGGATTAAAATCTGATGACCGACAATTTGTACCAACGTGCATTTGGTTGCATGAGATATGAAATTTGCACCAAATGAGACCGATTAATCATGAAATATTACGAAATTTGGTGTGACCAAACACACCTGAAACCAGATGAACTCATTTTTAACTGGCACCTAAATGGCTCTTAGGTAAATTCCAGTTAGTTTTGTAGGCAGCATCAGTGAAATGAGTGCATTCATTATATCAGGCCAGCTCAAGGGAATCCGTTTACTGTCTCATGGATTATCTTTCTTCTGGGTTACCAATACAACTGAGACCGTCGGATGTGATGGGATCCATGCTTGGCAACCGTTTCAAATTGAACAAGGGATCTTCATCCAAAGGCTGTAGTAAATTCAGTGTCGGATTATTATTATTATTTTTTGAGTGGGATGGGATATCGGATCATTTGCTGAAAGCGAATAAGAGAAGCGTCCGATGATTTGTTTATGTAATAGATTACTCAGAAGTCGAGTGAATACATAGTCCGTATCTTCAAACGGTGTACGTGGGAGTTTTCAAATTCTGTCAAGAGGGACCATGGTACGTAATCCAGACCATTGCTCTGTTCTGCTGCGCTGTAAGATGGCTATGATTGTTTTATCGGTGTGGTTTTTTTAATCATAGGCCATCTAAGGCAGAGCTCACTAAGTGTACGGTTGGATCGGCAGGTTCGATGGACAGTTCATGCTTACACGTCGATGGACTGGCTTATGGCATCGTTTCCTTCAAAGTCTTATTCTCATCCAAAATCACGAGGCCTTTTGGGGCCAGCATGAGCCATTACTCATTCACACCATTCGTTTGTGAGGCCCACTGCGGATTTACCTGGGTGGAAGTCGCATTGATCCGGTAGATCCTTGTGGGGCTAACCTTGATGTATGTGCCTTGCATCAACGCCGTCCATATGTTTTGACAGATCATTTTAGGGTAAGACCCCAAAAGTGAAGCAGATCTAAATCTTAGTGGATCACACAACAGGAAACAGTGGTGATTGAATACCTACCATTAAAAACTTCTTAGGGGCCACCAGAATGTTTATTTGCCATCCAACTTGTTGATAAGGTCACAAAGATCTGAATGAAGGGACCGTACAATATCATCTTAATCCAAAATTTTCGGTGGCTCACGAGAAGTTTTTAATGGTCAATCGGTGGATTTAACCGGTTATACCATCCATTAGTGGGCCATCTGTCAGGAAGCCTATCTTACTGGTTCTAAGGTTGTGGCATCTCCATCGAGGTTCATTCTCAATATCTACCCCACGGGACAATCCCAACCCTGTAATAAGACTGCTTGCCAGTAGAGGCATTGAATGGAAAAGGCCCAAATCTTGGATGGCTAGGATCTCCAGTCAGGGAGATTTTTGAAGTCCGTTCCCTCCACACTGCTACCTATCAGAACAACGGTCTGGATCGAAAGACGGCCCCACATGGTTCCTTTTCTAGGCGTGCAGTGCAGTAGAATAGGCCCCATTGGACGGTCAAGGGAGAAATGAACGGATGGTCCATGCTCAACCGACGCTTGTGGCCACCTGATGAGCACGTCGTCCTATCTTTTAGGAGATGAATCTAATGCGGTAGGGCCCACATGAGCGGGCTCAGATCTAGTATGCGGGCTTAGATTATTTGTGGCACATCTGATCCGTCCATAAGACGGGATTGACGGTGAAGATGATCGGACGCATAACTCAGGTACTGTGGTCCTCTCCTTGGGATAACAATTGAAGGTTACCAATCAATAAATAAATAAATAAACAAATCCAACGGTGGACATTCCATGTAAAATTATGGCTCTGCAGAATGCATGGATGGGCCTGAGTTTTCTGTAATAGGATCTTCACGCTGCGTCCTATCTGATTAACGGATGAGATTTTCCAGACGTGAAAGTGATAACATGATCTGTCCTACCGTTCACCACTTTTTCAGTGGTGTGGTCCACCGTAGATTTGGATCTGCTTAAAATTTGGCATAACGTCCTAAAATGAACTGAAAACACGGATGGACGGCGTGGATATACAACACATTCATCAAGGTCAGCCCCACACGGTAAGGTAACACCTAATCTGCTAAGTGGGGTGCTTTGTGGCCCACCATGATGTATGTGTTTCATCCGGCCCCGTCCATCAATTTTGCCAGATCATTTTAGGGCATGATCCAAAAAATGAGTCAGATCCAAATCTCACGTGGACCACATTACAGGAAACAGTGGTGATTGAACAGCCGCCATTAAAAAATTCTCAGGGGCCACAAAAATTTTGAATTAAGCTGGTATTTGTGTTTCCCTTCATCCAATGTGACCTAATCAACAGTTTGACATTAAAATTTTTTAGGGGCACAAAAGTTTTGAATGAAATTGATATTTATGTTTTCCCTTCCTCCCGGCGGGGTGTGTCATGTGTGTGATCTGATTGATGGGTTGGATGGCAAATAAACATTACAGTAGGCCCCAGGAAGTTTTCAATGTTGGGCGTTCAATTACCACTGTTTTCTTCTGATGTGGTCCACTTGGAAGATTTGGATCTGTCTCATTTTTTGACACATGCATTAAAATGATCAGAAAATGAGATTTGAATGTCTCAATTTTTGCCTTAAGATGATCGGAAAAAATAGTTGGACAGTGTCGATAGAACAAATACATCATGGTGAGGTCCACAGAGCACTGCCCACTTCACCCTTCGATATTCCTCCAGCCCTAAAATGATCGTCAAAATGGATGGACGGCGTGGATAAAACAAATCCATCACGGTGGGCCCCGCAGAGCCCATGTCAGGACCGTGGACGCGGATTAGATACTGACAGGTTGAGTAGCGAGACTCGCTACTCGAGTGACGTCACCAACTTCTATGGGCCCCACCATGATGTATATTTTATATCCACACCGTCCATACATTTGGAGAGATCATATAATGGCATTATTCAAAGAATGAGTCAGATCCAAAGCTCGAGTGGACCCCACCACAGAAAACAGTGGGAGAGTGACGCCCACCATTAAAAAGTTCTAAGGGCCATAAAAGTCTTCGATTCAAGCCGATATTTGTGTTTTCCCCTCTTTCATGTCTGCGTTAACACTGAACAGGCTGGATCTGAAATAAACATCATGGTGGACCTTCGGAAGGTGTCGACCGTGGGCGTCACTCTCTCCACGTTTTCTGTGGTGGGGTCCACTCCAGCCTTCGATCCGCCTCATTCTTCGTATCATGCACTGAAAGGATCTCTCGAAATGTATGGACGGTGTGGATACAAAACATACCTCATGGTGGGGCCCACATAACTTGGTGACGCCACTTCAGTAGCGATTCTCGCTACTGACCCTGTCAGTAGCTAATCCGCGTCCCAGGAGCGTCCGCCTCTAGCTAGGTCCCGGTGGCGGTAGTACCCAATCCGAGTCCTGGTTCCGTAGTTGCGGCCAAGTCGCACTCATACTTCTATGAGTGGGAAGACAAACAGAAACTTGGGCAATCAATCGGGGCCGTGAATCTGTGAAATATTTGAACTCCAAACTCATTGCTGCCGTCCATATCTTGGAATTGTTGCTTACGTTATTCCAGAGCCCTCTCTCTGGCATAGATTTCCTGGAGACGGAGGTAATTTTCGAAACCCTAGTTTGCAGCTTCTTTTCTTACTTTTTCTGCTTCTTGTGATATTTCATTACTTGGATTGTAATTCTCGGTTTCGATGGTAGAGGGAGGTTTTAGCGATTCTATTGTAGAGAAATGATCAGATACAACTTGTATCATGAGTTGTGATACCGCCCTTTTTTTCTCCCTGCCAACATGTCATAATGTCCAATCCGTGCGGCGAACTAGAACTAGAAGTCGAGCTCTTAAAATTTTCGAAACGATTTTTTTTTTTTTTTTTTCAGGCCTTAAACCCCGTCTGAGCTGGATGAGAAACCCCAAGATGTCTCAGCTTCAATTCCGTGATGGGAAGATCTTAGCCATCCAAGGTAGCCTTTGTTCAGTTGAATGTGGAATGAATGCAATTTTTGATGCATGTACCTCCACAGTCAGTTCCATAAATAATTAATGGTCTGGATCTGTCAACCTTTGGCCCCACTTGGGAAAAAAATGTAGAGCAAAGATACTACAGGGAGAGTTTGTTGTTGTAGATTTGACCCTTGGGTCCCACTTGCAGTTGTAGATTTGACCCTTTTATGGTTGAATGTGGCCATGTGGTCTTTGTTGTTTTAACCTTTGTAGCCCACTATTTGCTGGCCAGCAGTTGAAGGGTTGAGGATTTTCCCACTTAAAGAGACGTTTGCTGGATGAACCAATGAAATGGGGCCCATAGTTTCAACTATTTGACTCACTGAACCATTGTGCTCTGCATCCAAGAAATGGAAACTCAAGCAAGCTAAGACACACCCTTAGGCTGAGCATTGTGGAAGAGCTCACTATGCAGGTTGAATTTTAGGTGACGATGGATGCACAATGGTGGTGTCGGAAGTAGGATGATAATGAGAGTGAGAATGGGTGGCGGTGTGCTTTGATTTGGCAAGAAGTGAATGGAACAGGAAAGAAGAGTGTAGTAAGAAGAGAATTATGGTGGTGGTAGCGATAGTGAATGAGGAAGAAGGAGACGGTATAGGAGCCGTTAATTTGTCGGGTCTTATGTGGGTGTCCATATGACATAGCAGATAATATATATTTAAAGTATCAAGACTTGAGTTTCATATTTGTTTGTTTTCAATCTCTATGTAATATCTTGTCCCTCAAGCTGTGGATCAGCCATGAAACAATATCTTCCAGATTGGAAGATCCTAGCCCCAAGAGTCGGGCCAATTTTTAGTTGAATTTAGAATGTGAAACAACTTTTGTTCTGAGCTTTACAGGTGCAGAATAGGATGTGGACAGGCCATGGCGTGAATATCTTCCAGGTTTGAAGAAACCAGCCTTAATTTGTAGGCCTATTTTAGTTGAACTTGGAATGTGAAGTAATGATTAATTGTAGGACTGAATATATGCAGTAGTGTTGATAATTGCATCACGCTGCATTCTTTTCAAAAATTGATTTTTTTTTTCTAGACACTAGCATCCAAACATCAGTGTAAGAAAAAACAGTAAAACAGACAATGCCATCCAAACAACACACTTTCAAATGTCACCTTTGAGAAACTATTTCACAGATAACAGATATTTGTTCCAAGCTAAACACTTAACCCGAGTGGAATTGCCTAAAATAAGCCCTGAAACGAAATTAAAAATTAAGTTTAATTTCTGTTTAAGACATGGATTACTGAAAGTGAGTCCCCTAGTTTATTTTGGATATCAGTATTTGATGGTAATGTTCTCCATTCAGCTGGTTGATCAACCTGGATCATCCACCGATTCTCAGAAACTCTTCATAGGTCACCATGTAGAAATCACATTGTTGATCCTAACCATCTGATGATCCGATCGATAACCTGTGAAATGGGAGTTAGAGATTGTTCATAAGAAACACAGTCTAATCATCAATCTAGGCAATCTTCAGGTTGGCCCCACCTTAGATGGTTAAGATCATCCTCTCGTGTGTCTTTTACACTTTCATCCATGAAGAGTGTACTTGACCCAATGTATACTCCAGATCAATGAGCACACTGTTCACATGTCCAAACACTCCTAGTTGCATTGTAGCCTGTAGTGCATTTATTTTTACTGGATCTTTTCTCAATTTCTCAACTGTAACTGTTAGTTGTATCATTGTCGTTTCAAGTTCTTGTGATCTTTGCCTATTGACTTGCACTTCTCTTGAAATTTCTTTCCTTTTGATTTATCTCTTGCTGTTTCTTTCTGCCAAAGTAGTAATGACCCCTTTTACTACACATCACCATAGTAATTTGTATCAAGGGGAATATACAACGTGTGAGTCGCTTCTTTTGTTGCTAATTTCTCTGTCTTTTTTAACCGATATGATGTTTCTTTCTTGCAATTGGTGTGAATTACCCTTTAAAAAGGTGTAAATTTCTGGAGGAATTATATTATCCTTAATCTGAGATATGTACAGTATCCTCGGATCCTTGGTTTGCACGAGTGGAGCACATGGTTTGGCTATTCAAACCGTTGATCTAATGGAACCGACAGTGGATGGATCATGCCCTAAGAACTTGGATGGGAAAATCCCGACCCTTTAATTGATGCCTTGGAAGTTGATGGCCAATAAACGATGTAGTAGCTGCACATACCAAATGGAGAAAGGCCAAAGATTGGGTGGCTGAGATTCTTCTTGTTTGGGCTAATTTTCTCATATAGACTACTTTCACACATTGTTTTATAGATCTTTGGATTTTCCTCTCTGCAAATTCTTCCTTGCTCTTTGGGGAACCCTGGAAGCGGCTGACCGCTGATAATCTGGCTTATGATTGTTTTACTTCGGAGGAGGCTGCCGCTCTCGAGGTGCCTGTTCATGAGGAAGAGGTAAAGGCCGTGTTATGGATTTGGAGAGGGACAAAGCTCTAGGTCGGCTTTCTTCCAGTCTTTTTAGGAGCTGATCAAGACAGATTTAGGGCGTGTTTGGATTACCAAATACTATGGTGATGTGTAGTAAAAGGGGTCATTATTACTTTTTAACCATGCTTGGATAGAATGCAAATCTCAATGGATTTTGGTCACCCGTTTACAGCCTAGTCACATCAATGTAAATCAATGATTCTCAGCCAAATCCAATGCAAATTACCACCGTATCTCTCTGACGAGAGAAGTGACCGTTGAATGGGTTTGGTGCATTCATGTACAATGAAATAGAGATGCTTCATCAAGCTCTTCCTATTAAATTGGTGATGCTCTCGGTCGTAATCTCACAAACCATTTTGTATAGAGAAGGAGAGAGTTCCATTCTAGTTTAGCCCCTCCACCTCCTTGCTGGTGACCATGCACTGGCAACTACCTTTCTCATACCTACCTCCCTCTTATCTTGGTTTGCCTTTGTGCTTAGGCAAGCCAATGAAGAGTTTTTGGGACTTGGTGATTGAACACATGGAGAGGAAATTCTTGCCTTACAAAGTCAAATTTCTGTCCTTAGGTAGAAGAGTTACTCTGATTAAGGTGATCCTTTCTAATCTCCCCCTTTACTTCATGTCGATGTTTTGGTGCCCTAAGTTAGTCCAAGAGAGGATTGATAAGCACCAGAGGATTTTTTTTGTCTGTTAGGGGCTGGTGGATAAAGGATTCTTCTTTATATTGCGCATCTTTTGTCTAGAAAGCGGTTGTTTGTTGGCTGTCTTGGTGTTTTCAAGTGTGGGCTTTTTGATAGGCGAGGGGTCGAGGGTCAAGTTCTCGGAGGATGTTTGGTGTGGGGTCTCTCTGTTTCGCGCTTCCTTCCCTTTTTTGGCCTGTCTCTACCTTGTTGTAGACGTTTCAGTGGCCAACTGTTTCTTGGGCTTTGGGAATGGGGTCATTTAGAGCCCTCCTTGTCGTTAGAATCAGCTGGACTCCAAGTTTGATGAATTCTTGCTGCTTCTTTCCTGGTTACAAGGCTTTCTTCCTTCACTAGGAGTTGTTGATTCTCAGGTGTGGTTGAAAGATAAATCAGGGACTGATGCAGGACAATTAACCACTTGCTCTAAAAGCTCGAACTGTTAGAGCATGGCGAATTAATCATTTTATCTCATAGCCCAGGCCCCAAGTCCATTAGTTAGGTCCTCGGCCGAACCTTCCTCATGAGCCCCAAATCCATGGGTTCCGCCCCTCATGGGCCTCAAATCTATGGGTTATGCGGGCCACCCACCCCGAGTATGCCCCTGCATCCTACAGGCCACCCCGCTCGAGCCCGGTGTGAAAATATCCCCGCATTAATCACCCCCGGTGAGGAGTCTCGAACACAAGACCTCTTGCTTTGATGCCAATTTGATGCAGGACAATTAAGCACTTGCTCTAAAAGCTCGAATTGTTTGAGCATGGCGAATTAATCCCTTTATCTCATAGCCCAGGCCCCAAGTCCATGGGTTAGGTCCTCGCCCGAACCCTCCTCATGAGCCCCAAATCCATGAGTTCCACCCTACACGAGCCACCCGCCTCACACGGGCCCCAAATCCATAGGTTACGCGGGCCACCCACCCTGAGTGTGCCCCTGCATCCCACATGCCACCCCACTCGAGCCCGGTGTGAAAATGCCCCTCGTATTAGGGACCTTCTTGGTGAAATCTCTTTATAGGCTCGTGGCTTAGATCGGGACTTCTGAAGCTTGGTCCCATACCGTTCATGTCTGGTATTATGGAGCGCCTCCAAAGGTGGTAGCATTTGCATGGCTTGCGGGTGGGAACGGAATCCTAATCATCAATAATCTTCGCAAGAGAGTAATGGTGTTGCTAACTCTTGCCTCTTATGCCTTAGGGATGTAGAATCGGTGGATCATTTGTTCATCCCAATTGTTCATCCACTGCCCTTTTACTTAGGAAGTTTTGGATGCTGTCATATCTTCCTTTAAGGTGAGTTGGATGATGCTATTCTCCATTGAAGGCTTGTTTTGGTCTTAGCACGGTGGTGGGATTGGTTAAAGGAGCACATCGCGGTGGAGTGTCACTCTCTTTGCTGTTCTTTAGGCAATCTGGTGTGAAAGGAATACCCATTGTTTTTGTAGTAGTAGTAGTTCACCTAGGGGGTATATCCAGTCTATTTATATATTGGGGATTGGGCTCCCTAATTGGGTGTTTTTTTGCCTTTTTTTTTTCCTTTCCTTTGTTTTTCCATTGTTCTGTGTTGGCGTTTTGGCCTTCTAATAAATTGCATTATCTTTAAAAAAAGAAAAAATCAATTCACCAATTGCTTTCTTTTACAGGAGATGATATAGTAGCTTTGGCAAAACTGGAATATGGTAGAGCCATCCGCACACAGCATGCATGGCATGGTGACTTATCATTTCGGTCTATCCATCTTTTAACCTACCGCAGATGTCAAATGGTTCAACGTAAACAGTAAATTGGATGATCCTAGTAATTTGATCAGTGGCCCTCAAAGTAATGATATAGCGAAGAAAGGAGATTTGTTATGGCAAATTGTCCGAAGTACACAGCGATCAGATGTCCTATTAATCCAATCAATGGCCCTCAAAAGTACTGAGATAGTGAACAGAGGTTATAGATTGGATTGTTTAATAGGTTTGATTTTGAAACGAGCTATCCATGATAGGGCCACTGGCTGGACAACCCCGATTTACGCATCACCTTGTCATGTGTACTGTGGAGAGAACCATTTTCTGGTTCTTCCAGCTCTAAGGCATAATCGCCCATTTTTTTACTTGTTTCTTCTTGTTTAGGTATTTTTCTTACAGATCGATGTCATATATGGGTTTTTAAAAAATAAAAAATAAAAAATACTGATTTCGATGTTTTTTATTTATAGCAATTGAAGGTGCTAATGTCCTTAGGAGTTATATGATCCTTGACTGCTACATATGCAATTGTATCCTTGTGCTTCAGTTTGCAAAAGTGGGGTTCATGGTTTGTCAATCTTAGATATTGATTTGACATGGCGCCACATTGGATTGATCATGCTCTGAATCGTCCTAGATGGAACAAGTCATAATCCTGACCTTGTTGGTTGCCTGCAATGGAATCTTAAGAGGGGAAAAAGTGGCTATGGATCACATTGAACAAAAAAGGGGCCAAACATCGGATGTCTAGGATCATCCATTCAAGGAGCTGTTTGTGCACCTTCCATCCATGCTGGGGCCTATTAGATTGATATTTTGGATTATTAAACATTGGGCCCTCTTATCCAAAATGAAAAGTGATTGAACTCTTCCTTCTATGGCTTGAGATCTGGGATTTTTCAGACATTTCTAGGAGTAATACCAAGTAATTATAATTTGGTCCTCTTTCACCTCAGGAGATAAATGATGGGCGACGAGAAAGGAGGTGATGAACTGAAGCCACCATCTATCGATTGGAAGCAGAGGATCGAAGACAAATATCGTAGCATCAAAGAACATGCAGAGACTTATCCCTATGTATGGGCTTCATATATTGTTGTATATGGGGGCCTCTTTGTGTATACAACATATAGATGGAGAAAGCTCCGTAAAACTGAAGACAGGGTTCGAGTCCTCCAAGAGCGTCTGCGGAAGCTTGTTGAATCTGAACAAGAATCATCATCCTCAGCAAAGCCCACTTCATCCAATGGCTCAGGTCATTCACAGAAATAATGGTGTGTATTTTACCAACTGAGATTTTATACCCGTTTGCCATGGGCTGGAAGATTATAGGGTTTTTTTGCGTTGTGTCAGTGAGAATTCGAAAGAAATCCTTTTTTTTTTCTTTTTTTTTTTTTGTTCTTCTTTCTTTCCCCTTTTGTTATCGAGTTTCTTGTTTTAATTGAAATTGCAAGATATTTCATATGTTTAGCGTTAAACGGGCATTAATAGAGAAAACTGTTGTAATGTTTTAAATCTTTTGTTACACTGATCAAATGAGAAGAAACAAATTGTTTGGACGGATGAGAAGCTTGTGATTGCAGCAGTATGATGATGGATTCATAGGGAAGTATCTTGCTCTGTGTAATGAGTTTGTTTTGCCAAAGTGCGACTCAGGATCATCATCATGTGCCACGCTACATTTAGGCCTTATATTCATGGCCCATATTAGGCACGTCAAGAACTGATTTAGAGAACGGTCACAAGGTTTTCTGGCCATGTACAGCTTAATCTAATCATCTTTCTAAGATCATAGGTTAATATAGGATGTTTGATACTCTTATCATGAATATGCATTGCTAGTGGAAACTCAAAGGGCCTTCTTGATCGAAAGCATTGGAATGTGTCTGGCATCAAAACCACTTGGTGGGCATCTGATTGGATATTTTCAAATCTGGACTGTCCAGAAGGCCAAAAACCGATTAAATGAATGTATTATCGATATTTCCAATTGGCTGCGGCTGGCTCGAGGGCAGGAATAGAGTTCTCACAATGAACAATCTTTGCAAGCGGCAAATGGTTCCTCAATATTTGTCTTCTCTGTAGGGACATGGAATCAGTGGTCCACTTCTTCATCTCCTGCCCTTTGGCTACTGGGCTGTGGGACAACATTTTGGAATTCTTCAACATTCCTTGGGTGATGCTGAACTCAATAGAGGGGCTGTTCTCTTCCTGGCACATCATTATGCCGGTGAGAAATGCAAATAGTCTTGCCAGCCGTTTTATGGTCCATCTGGGCAAAAGGAACAACCATTGTTTTAGCAACTCTTGTGGGTCTATGCTACCAGCAGTTTGGAAGGTCTTTCTGTACATCAGGGATTGGCTCCCTGATTAGGGGTTTTGTTGCTTTCTATTTTTTGCTTGTATTCTTTGCCTTCTGGTGTTTTTTAATATAATTCTCAACCTTTCAAAAAAAATAAAAAATAAAATCCAATTGGCTTCTGCAATGCCTAAGATTAAATCATTCTCCATGGCCAGTGTGTCACTTAAAGGGTTTTTGAAATACATTGTGGATCCTGATTATTCAAGTAATGGGGCTTGATTTTTTTATTTTTATTTGTCGCCCAGGCAACTACTAACACGATTCCAGTAGATGCCGCTACATGTCAAATACCCCAGATTCACTCAGCACCTTCCATGTTGCCCGAATCTCACGCACTTCTGGAAGGGTTCATCCAAACATAAAAGCAACATCCAAGGACACTGCCTACACACCCAAAAGCAATTGATGGATGTCCATGTTATTTTCTCAAGCGAGATGGCCATGTATCTGTAGGCAATATAGAGATGTCCATGTCGTTATCTTAAGTATGTTCTGTCAAACATGCCGTGATTTTGAGATGCTTAAATTGATGAAGATGTCGCTGGAGTTTGCATCTTTGATGAACAAATAAGAAACTTGCTCTCTGCAGTCAATGGAAGCCTGTCTTTCTCTAGGATGGCAGTGATGAAGGGAGAGGTGAAGATGCAATATCCCTCTGACTGTATGGGAACTCCGATACAACTGAAGCCATTGGATTAATGGGTTTTCCAGAGCTGGAGAATTGATGAAAATCAACATAATTCTGCATTCTGAACCCATTCATCCAGATGCTAGCTTTGTGAGAAATGCTGGTAAATTTCAAATGAGCTAATTTTCTACTAGTGGAAACATTGCAAATGTAAAAGAGAATCAGCTTCTCTCTCACTTTATTATGAGACTGTTTCTTTTCTATTTTATTGCTCCACCAAGTTGACTCACTGAGTTTTTAGTGGTAGGTAATGCATTATTATTGAATGTGAGAAAGTGTTCTTTCAAGAAAAGAATTTATTTTCTCTGTTTTCTCCTCCTTTGGACCTTGCCCTTGTGATGAATGGTTGTGCATCCAAATCCTTTTCATGCACATTATGAAGAAGAGAACGCCGTGTTCTTTTAGCTTGAAACATTAGGATTTAAATGGTCTCTTCAGAAGGCAACAATATTATCCCTATGGAACTAGTTCATGGACTGCCTGACCAAACATCCACATCAGACATTTTCAAGGCCATTGATCAAAGATCGAACGTTGGAACATTTTCTACAGGGAAACAAATGAGAAAAATTCAGGATCTTGACATTGGTATTGTGAATGATCAAATACAAAACTTGAGTAGACATTTGCTGTCAGCTCTTCCAGAAATGCATAGATCTCATTACAATGGGGATGATCTCTATCTTCCACACAGAACACATGAACAGTGTTCTTCACCTCAATCCAACTACACCCAGGGCCCTTCTTCACCTCCATGCTTCTCAATCTCTTCCTCACCTTCACCACCTCCTCCCACCTCCCTACTCCTGCATAAATGTTCGACATAATCACATATGCAGAAATCTGCTTGGGTTCTAAGCTGAACATCGTCTCAGCCACCCGCTCACCCACTTCCATGTCCATGAAGAACCAGCAAGCGCTGAGCAGAGCTCCCCAGACCACACTGTCGGCGTCAATCGGCATTCCTTTAACAAACTCCTCTGCTTCCCGCAGATAGCCTGATCGGCCAAGAAGATCGACCATGCAAGCGTAGTGTTCTAGAGTGGGCACTAAGCCGTACTTCTCCATTGACTGGAAAAATTCCATCCCCTCATTGACAAGACCTGCCCGGCTGCAAGCTGTTAGAAGCCCTACAAAAGTCACAACGTTTGGTTCTATTCCTTGCTCTAACATCTGTTGGAAGAGTGAAATAGCTTTGTTTCCAAGGCCGTGATGCGCATAACCATTAATCAAAGCTGTCCAAGCAGCAACATTAGGCGAAGAGATGTTACTAAATGAGGTCTGAGCATCGGATATGCTCCCGCATTTGGCGTACATGTCCACAAGAGATGTTCCTACATAGACATTTGACTCAAATGGTGTTTTTGTCACATGGGCGTGAAGTGATTTTCCTTGCTGAAGAGCTCCGATGCTGGAACAGGCACGGAATAGAGTTGAAAAAGTCGACCTGTTGTGCTCTACTCCTAGTCTGTGCATACTCACATAGAGCTTCAAGGCTTCTTCAGCTTGCTCGTTTTGAACAAACCCCGAAATCATGGAATTCCAGGTCACAGTGTTCTTCTCCCCTTTTGTGCTCTCGAAAAGCTTCAAAGCTTCATTGAACTGGCCGCTCCAGCAGTACACCGAGATCATGGTATTTGAAGACACAAGAGTTCTTTGAGGCATTTCCCGAAACAACCTTTTTGAGTCCTCGATTCGACTGCTCTGCCCATACCCTTTAATCATCAGATTATATGACACTGGACTTGGTTCAACCATTCCATTAAAAACTGACTCCGCATCTCCAATCCTACCCATTGAGATGAATCCTTCAATTAGTAAATTTGAAGCGTTTTGACATGGTTCAACCAATCTATCATACACACTCTTAGCATCTTCCACAGCATCACATTTGCAGTAAAATACGATAAGTCCGCCACAGATGGATTGATCAGGTTCAAATCCGTATCTGATCAGAAGTCCATGAATCATCTTCCCTTTATTCAAAGTTCCCAATCTACCACAAACCCTTACGACACTATCAAATGTAAACTCATTTGGGTCTGCTTCGCCACTCGCTCTCATCAAACGAAAGAACTCCAAAGACCTCTTACACTGCTCTTCACTCTTCGAATAACCCGAAATCAGAGTGGTCCAGGAGACAACATCTCGGTTCGGCATTTTCATAAATACATTCAACGCATCACTCATCAAGTTACAGTGAACATAACCCACAAGCATCACACTCCACACCAAGGGATTCCTTCCATGCAATATGTCAAACACCCGGCGCGCATTGTCTATCTTGAGACAAGATGAATACATATTCAGCAAAGAGCTCCCTACCAGCTCAAAATCTTCATACCCAGATTTCAGAACAAGGCAATGTATTTGCTCCCCATGATCTAACGATCTGAAACGAGAGCATGAGCTCAAAGCGGTAGAAAAGCTACTCTCGTTGAGATTGGTTCCGGACCAATGCATCTTGGAAACTACATCCAAGGCTTCTGTGGTCCTGCCCCACTTGGAATACCCAGAAATCAGGGTGTTCCAAGATACGACTGTTCGCTGAGGCATTCCGTTGAACATCTGGCGCGCGGTGTCTAAATCGCCTTTGCAGGCATGCTCTGTTATCGAGATGTTCCAGGAAACCACGTCTGGGAGATGCTTGTCGGGGCTGCTGTGGAAGGTGGCGTGGGATTTGGGGTTCCTCCATCGGCGACGACGCTTCCAGTTCCTGGAAACTGAAGTTCTTACGAGCATTTTTACAGACAAGAGGAAGAGCAGTTAGATGGTCCTATTCCTATCGATCAAATGGATGATCTTTCCTCCATGACCGTTGGTTGGCTTTTTTCCTAACCGCACGTATGCAATCCATCGCCTAGTGTGATTTTGGGTGCATCGTATCCACAACGTGGCCCAGCGGATGAAAGGTATGGATCTCGTACATGTGATATTCACTGCTTCGTAACTGATGGGGAAGTTCTTTGGTACTCCGGCAGAGTGTGATGGTTGATACGCAGCAATTGTACACGTGCCGTAGATTAACTCAGATCGAACCATCCGAAGATGAGATTGTTTGAACAGATGACTGCTGGGCACTTCTTTGCTGAATCCGGACCATTGGCTATTTTTCGCTTGTGCAATAAAGGTCCACCAGTCGGCTAGTTAGATAATCAAATCAGTATAATTTGTGGTTTTTGATCCATCTGAATTGGGGTCCACAAGTTAAACGGTTTAATTTGATTTATCTTGGTATGCCACGTGTATAAACTCTCGTGCCTGCGCATCAACCATCACACTCTCCAGAGGTATCAAAGTTTACACGCGCCCACAGAAGGGCCGCCAACACCTGTTGAAGGGAGCGCGGGCAATACACGAGCTCTGTTGGGCTTAGGTGATATGTGTGAAATCCACTCCGTCCATCAGCTGCACCACGTCATGACCACTGTAAATATCGAAAGTCCGCTTTATTTGAAACTCACGTGGGCCACACCAGAAGAAAAATGTAAAATGTCTACTAAAACCTCTAAATTCACAGCGTGTGGTAAGCATGAGGTTCTGATGAGGCTGATTTTTAGCATGTCTCTTCATCCTGATGGGGCTCATCTGATGAACGGGTTGGATGGAGTATAAACAACACAGTGGGCCCCAGGAGGATTTTGATGTTTGGCGTCCCATTCCTACAGTTCCCTTTGTTCCCTTTGGTGTGGCCCACCTGAGTAATTGATAGGGCTGATTATTGGGATCAGATCTTACGACGAGGTGTTACAACCGATGGACGGGGGGGATGCCACACAAACATCATATATGACCGGTGCTTGGGTGTTGAATGCTCTTCCTACAACAGGTGGACCCAAATGCAGACGGGAGGATGCGCGCGCTGATCGCTCCTATCCACAGAAAAATGACAAAACATGAGATTGTCACGATAAACGGCTCAGATTCATTATGCCTACATTCTTAATTTAGGCAATGAACACCAATTCAGGGGTCCATTACCATCACATTCTTAACTTTTCAAGGCTAGATCCAAAACTTGGAAAACTCGACTCAGACTCGATGTCTAGTCGTGCCGAGTTGACTCGACCGAGTCTTTACTTGACACGACTCTATACTTCTTAATTAAAATTTAGAATATCCATAATTCAATATTAAAATTACTTGTCATAAGGATAAAGGCATAAACAATAGCGAAATGGAAAAAAAAAAAGAAAAAAGAAAAGAAACGAAAAAAAAAAAGAAAAAAAGAAACAGCAGTCATGGTTCCCTCAGCTAACCGACGGTTTACCTCTACAGTTTTAACTGATCAGGAGGTGTGAGACTCGTCTCGAGTCAAGGCGAGTCGTGCTGAGGCAACCGACTCATTGAGCCGACGTGATGAGTCTTGTCGAGTCAAGACCGACCCAAACTCGAGCAAGTTTCCTAATGACTTGGATTTAAAAAAGAAAAGAAAAACTCACTGAGTCGAGTTGGCTCAAATGAGTTTCGAGTCAAGTCACTGAGTTTTAGAATTATGGTTTTAGGTAACCTGCTAAATCTTGAGTTAAAATTGATATTGGTAACAGAAACTAGTTAGGAATACAAAACCAATGTTTTATATAGACCATACAGAGCTAATTACAAACAAACACACTCCACCATGCCTGATATACTAGTTCCAACCTTTATGTGGACAACTGACATTCAGAAAAAGAAAAAGATTCGACAGCTATACAAAACAGCATGATTAGGATTTATTCATGGTACCTTAATCTTATCTCTATACGAGAATCCCTTCCAAGGACAACAACTTCCTACAAACATGAAAAGCTTAAGTAATTCGTGGAACGTCTGTCGACATTTTTCCTGGCCAGACCAATGCCTGTTGCAATATGTAGTGCAATGTGGAGTTGTTCTTCAAGGCTGCGAAGGAGACGGAGATGTTGGGGGTTTGAAATCCGGGTACTGCACACACAAAGATGAGACAGATGAAACTAAAAATAAAAATAAAAATCATAATTGAAAAGTGTTTGGAAGTGGAAGTGAATCGAATTGTGAACATTTGGATTTATTCAAAGAGGAAACAACCAAAAAACAATGAGGAAGTAGCCCTCAAATTTGCACTTACGCTTCTTTTGTCCAACTTGAAAGAAATTTAATTGAAATTTGGAGACCAGATCCTCAATGTTGATGCTGAGGGGTCATTTGGCAGCATGGAATTGGAGAGATTTGCTATTTTTTGGGGTGTTTGGTAGCTAGGAATTGGACAAAATAGCTTTCTGAACTGCCACCTCAAAGCTCTGATTTCAAAAGCACTTGATTCTGTGTAGACTAAAATCCAATCTATTCCACCGGGGTTCAAATCCATGCTGCCAAATGAGCCCCAAGAGAATCTCAATTTGGAGATTTCAACTTTATTAGACTAGCAAATGAATTCGATCAGATAGTGCAACCAAATCCAGCCTCTGGGACAGATCTGTTGGGGGTCATTTACACAAATAAGTGCTTGACACTGGCCCCAAAAAGCCCGACATGCTGATGCCACTGTACAGTTACATGATAAAACTGGAATGATATTGTTTTTGTGATAGTAATTTGTAAGCACACTTCTAAAAATGCATCATCAATAACACTAAATTGAAACTACATAGATTTCATATTAACATGAGCAAATTAGGGGGGAAAAAGGTGAATAAAGGTTTGCCTAATAGCTGCATAGACATGCGTCCAATACAATTATCTACTATGGAATTTTTTTTCTTTAATTTTCATAGGGTCTGTTTGGGTGCCACTTAAAAATGAGTTCATCTCATTTTAGTGAATCATAGTTATATATTAGAGATTATGATTGTTGGTTATCAAGATTATTTTTAATCCTTCCAAAAAAAAAAAAAAAGCATCTCTAAAACAAAATTATGATTATCTAACAAGAAGTCATTTTTAAGTGGCACCCAAACAGGCCCTTAAATATTACAAATTCCATTTTATGAAACGCTTTGAAATGGGTTTATCCTGTGTTGATTGTCTTTATATGGTTAGAGCCGACTTCTTGAGCATTTTACTTTGGATTCATTGAAGAGTCGTCCAATACTTGAAATTTTATCAATTCTGCTATACCTCTCCTTTTATGTTCTTGGATTTAGCAAATCTTGTACTAAAAACCTACAAAAATATTAGGTAGCTGTGTTTTATCCATCTCTAGAAACTTAAAAGATTTTCAATTACTGAAAAATGTAAAAAATGCATGTGAAGGTATATAAGAGCAGATGAGGATGAACATTACATATGGGTATGGTGAAAGTGGTCTTTGCAACCCAGAAATTGTATCTGCTTTGACTTCTTCTTTTGGCATCGAATTGATTTGAGGAGGTTTAGTGGCTGCCTCAGGTTTCACCTCGGGAACTTCTGTACTTGGGCTTGCCTCTGCAGGGGCTGGTGGAAGAGCTTTTTGCTTCAAAGGCGCTGGTAGAAGAGCCTTGCCAATCATCTGCATGTCCAATAAAAATTTAGGGGGCAAAAGGTATAATAATCAAGTTCTTTGTAGTAATCAATTCCCAAAAATGGAAAGTGTGTAAGCAAATTAATGAGGGTGGCTAAATAGGGGGTCTGTTTTATCCATCACATAATGAAAATGACCCAAACAGCACTCCATGCTCATTGTGATAAAAAGGCTATGCTAGCCTTCAACGCACACCTTTCTCCACATGGACCTTTACACGCAGCACACATGCCAACCTAGCAAGTCCACGGGACATCTGAAGGTGCACAAGGTGGGCCCACTATCAAGATGAAGATACCGGAAAGAAAGGTAACTTGTAAGGTGGGACACACATTGAATATGGACCATTGGCAAAGTCTTCTTAAATTATCCATTCTTCTTATAACCTGTCATGTGAAGGTGGGGGGCCATATTATGCACCAATCAGGTGTCCAACACACTTTGCTAGGTTGGCATGTGTGGCACATATGGAGACGGTGTATCCTCTATATGCTTCATGCACCCTTAAGAATACAGTCTATTCCCTCTATTCAATATGCTTCATGCACCCTTGAAATACACCTTCCAAAGCACAATAAAAGGAAGGATTTTGAGAAATCTAAAAATGCTCTGAATGACAGCTGATAGTTCCCGCTGAAAGAGTTGATGGTCATTGGATTGGGAATGTAGCAGATGTAAACCTCCTAAAATCAGTATGATGCCTCTCTACCTAACCTTGGCCTCTCTAGATCTCATTTTTGTTGTTTCTCTCGGTCTTACCCATATATATAGCTCTCTGAGGCCAAATGGCTGGAAGCCATTTCCAAGTGAGGTTAGATATGGGGATTAAAAAAAAAAAACAACAACACCAGCCCAATATAGAGATCTGTTGAGAAAACAGATTTCTGTGCTAACGTCTTCTTTTTTTCTTTTCTTTTTTTTTTCTTTTTTTTTCTTTTTTAAATTGTCATTATTTTCACTCCTGAAAATTGTAAAAATGAGTTGTACCTTTATCTCATCAAGAAGTTCCCCGGGAGCGACCTTTGTAGTCAAGAACTCGTCAACTTGTTGCACAGTTTGCTTGCGATCCTGTCAGTAGAAGAAATGAATGCATGTTGGCTTCCAACATAACATTTCAATCGCATATTATCTATTACAGATGAAAAATGTATGTGCATGCTTTGTGAAAATTAGGCTACATTTGGGTGTTTGTGGTTCCCAAGAATGACTGGATTCACTAGCATCGATCATGGTTTTGATAAGAATGGGATCTTCACAATTTGATTCCAACCACGATTTGGGGTGAAAAGAGCAGGTCGATGCTGGCACCGTTGATGCATGTGGTGTCATCTGTGCCAGCCCAAAACATCAATATCACTAGGGGCTGTTTGGATGCTACAAATTGTTGGAAATGAAATCGATTTCCATGGACTTGGTGCTTTCAGCTGTTTTTTATTACAAAAAGTATCTGTAGTAATCGATTGTCACTATTACGCCTTTTCTTTGAAATCTAGTGAATTGATGTCTCCCAAAAAAGCTAATCCATGGGCATTTCCTCTTTTTTACTGGGGACACCACTGATTCTTGAGAGATCTTTTTGGTTTTCAACACTAGAAGAACTACAATCAAAACAATGGCAAATGAAAAACAATCAATTTCCATGGAAAATTTAGTTGCAAAACAAACAGTGGACTATGGATTCTTTTTCACGACTTTCCACATTTTTAGTTTTCCATGGAGGTTTTCAATATCCACAATTTGGGTGCTTCCTATCCAAACATTCCCTATGGACACTTAGGAAGTGCAATCAACTATGATTCTGGTACTACACCCAAATGCTACCTTAAGAATACATTGTCATTGTAAAACAGTAAAAGTAGAGAAGAAATGTAACTAACTTCCGCAAATAGGAGTTTCTTAGTTGCAAACTGAACAAGTGCAACCGAACCTAAGACCTGGAGAACTGTTTCGACCTGGACAATTACATTTAGGCAATGAGTATATCAAGTTCTCAAAAAATCATGCTACTTAAAATAATTAAAAATGCCAAATTAATGGGAAATGTTTCCCACTTCCCAACCTCTGTAAATGCCAATAAACCTAAGCCGGTAGCTGCTGCCAACCCAAGTGTAAGAGACAAACCATCA
This sequence comes from Magnolia sinica, assembly GCF_029962835.1. Classification (NCBI taxonomy): domain Eukaryota; kingdom Viridiplantae; phylum Streptophyta; class Magnoliopsida; order Magnoliales; family Magnoliaceae; genus Magnolia; species Magnolia sinica. The sequence goes on from NC_080577.1 coordinate 2,801,963, forward strand.
GCACCGTCCTGCATACAGTTATCACCATGATCATCATCATCATCTAACAGAAAAAATCAATTAAAAATTTGAAGGAAAATCATACAAGTTGAACATCTCCTATTTCTAACAAACCAATAACTTGCCACCACACCGAGCATAATCAGACAGTAGATTCATCAGTAAGAGATGGAAGGTCACATTATATGATCCCCAGATGAAGGATATGTTAAATTGGGGTCATGGACTCTCAATAGGCTTGGCCAGTTTGTAGATGGACCATGCCACAGATCCCCCAATGGGAAATCCTAGCCCTTTTGGTGGCCTGCAGATGCACATTTAAACCTAGAGAAGCCACAGATTGGGTGGCCATGTTCTGCCAATTTCAGTCTTGGTTGGGCCAATCTATTTATGAAAATTTTACTAAAGAAAGATAAGGGCGCCAGAAATTAAATCCTTTAAATCCCCAAAATCAATACTCGGTGCTTTTTTCGGCTGCAGCCAGGGAAGCCCACTATTCTGCAACAGTGAAATTATGGTGTCTAAGATTCTTAATACATATAATTTACATTGACTAAAACTCAGATTCTCAAAGGAATAAAAGGGAAAAGAAAAGAAAAGGAATGAAAAGGAGAAATACAATCCATCCTCGAGGCCCTTCTGCACCATCTTTTATTGCAAAAGTAGCTTTGAAACCATTGATTGTAACCAATTCGGCTACGAGTTCAGAATTCCCATCAAACCTGGCTTTCATCCCAGTTTCAATGGAATTAGTCTTGAATGCTAGACTCAAGCACCAGAAAAAAGAAAAGAAAAGGAAAGGACAGTAAAAAAAAAAAAACATTGTGGGCTGTAATAAGGGTGAGTACGAAAGATCAATTGTCCAAATTCGACAAACAAATTGTGCGGCCGACTATGCTGGTTAATGGGTGCATGCATGTATTCTTTCATGAATGCATATCAACCGCGGCCCACCTAAATGCCCAAATAGTTGGCACTACAACAGATAGGGCATTGCTGAAAAATTACAATTGTCAAATGACCTTAGCTGTCCAATCATGTTTTTCATTATAGTTGTGGACCAGTGTAATTGCATGGGTTTCTGCTAGTTCTGATATACGAAGATAGCAATGATCAAAAGAATCAAACAAAGCTGAAATACAAGAAGATAGCATCAATTTCAAAGATCAAAGTTACCAAAAGTTACCAAAATAAGTCCATAGATTGAATGACTAGAAATCATTAATTCTTGGCAAATGGCTTATCCATGAGGTGCCTATCAGTTGAATGGTTTGGATTGTGTTAGATCAAGAAAATTTATAAGTTTATTTATTATTATTATTTATAAATTATTAAGTTTCCTGAAAATTTCTAAGTGATAGAAGGTTGACGCAGCCTGATCATGATTTGCAAGGTAGACGCAACCAAGATCGTAACTTAGGCAGTTGATGCGGCCGCGTAAACCGGTCTATTGGCAGAATGGCCGTGTCAACACCCTTTTATGACTGTTTCCTTTGATTCCTTCTCGTATTGACAAATTTGCTAAGTTTCAGGTGTAACTCACGATAACGCGGCCGTGTAAACCCTCTTTGCCACGTGGAGAAAGCTAAGTTGTCACTCTGCCACGTCATCAAATCGGAAGGGTAACATGGACCGTCTATCATTTGGTTTCGCTTTGACGAATTAGGAAGCAACACGTCATTAACAAAGCCCTCCATATGCTTATAAATACCCCTTCAAGCCTATCATTTGCACTTCATTTCATTTTTTTCAGCCTAAGTCCTTCTCTCTAGTTAACGCAGCCATCTCAGGTTGATGCGGTCGTGTCAACTGGCCACCTAGAGGGTTGGTCGCGCCAACCCCCTCCAATGACCATTTCGGGCCCAGATACTACCAAAATGTTTAATAGGACAACATCAACCTCTCCAATGGCTGGTTTTATGTCCAGATGCTGTCCATTTTCCTCACAAAGCTGCGTCAACCACTATTTGACCCCCCAAACCTCATTTTTTACCATATTAATTCATTAGAAAGGCTGATTAATTCCATTTTTATTCATTTTAAAAGCTTCTTTCTAAATTATATTAAGGGTTCATTACCTTTTGGAGGGTTTAAACCCCTAATTACTCTAATGCTCTTTTAGGAATGAGCTACATTTCTTGATCATGCAAGTCTAGTTCCATGACGACTCACATGGCGATCAAACATATGCCATTACATGAGATGTTCATTCTCTCCTACACCAGTATGGATTTCAGGATACTATTCTACATATCCATTATAGTGCAAAATCACTATTCCTTATAAAGGGAGTCGCAATGAACATGCCTTTCTTTTCCACAAATATGGATTTTACAGATCAGGCCCTTTGATATGCGAACAATACGCTCTCCGATAGAGACAAAACACTTCGCTCCCTGTCTTGGAGATACATACGCAGACTGTGCATACTAGAGAGGAGAATACCAAAGAATGGCACTCATACCCAGATATCTCATTATGTGAGGAGGCCATAGAGCCCAGGTTAATGATCGCAAAGTCTATTTGTGGATTGTCTGAAGATAGTCACACCCATTGTTTTAAATATAGACAATATTGGCTGATATATCCCATGATATATCTTGTATCTCACCTGTGAGATACAAAACACACAGGTAGTGCTGATATATCCTACATGTTCGATCTGGTGAGCATTTTCAATTTCCGATCCCTTTTTTCTTGTTGAAATTATGTTAAATATGTGTCAAATGGTTACAAATCCATTGGTTCGTCATGTTTTGTATGAAAAAATCATGAAGTTGGAGCTTTGATTTCGATATCCATTGGTTCTTCATGTTCTCCATGTTTTTTTTTTTTTCTTTAAAAATTTCCTTCAACTAGCTGTCAATTGAGACTAATTTCGAAGTATTTAGAAATATTTGATGAAATAATCATCACATACACTCTAATTTTGAAATTTGAGGGTAGGCGGTCCAATTTGGGGAAAATTCAAAATTTTCCCAATTTCTCCCAAATTGCTTGCAATGTTGCACTCCAAACATGAAATCAAGCATGTATGAGGTCCAATCTACTGATTCGTTAAGTCCTTGTTAATTTTTGAAAAATAAAAATCAATTTTTAATTAAAATTTATTAAAATATTATTGTTTTTTGAAATTTTCCTTCAACTAGTTTTCAATTGAGACTAATTTCGAAGTATTTAGGAGCGTTTGACGAAATGATCATCACATACACTCTAAATATTATGCATTCAATTTGAATATAGTTGCATTAGTTCAATCAAACAACATATAGCTTAGGACCCTATACAAAGGAAACAAATTATGTGCACTTCTTTGTTGAGATGTTATGATTTAAAAGCATGTATTAATGTCTTTTTTAACAATCCCTGAAGTTTCATTGAAAAATTCAACCATTTTTCCAATGTTTCCCCAAAAGTGCGATAAATTACCTGATACAAACGATGTATCCTGTGCGATTACTGATACGTATATGTATCCCAAGGATGCGATATGTAACACGATGCTGATATTTCGAACACCGGTCACACCTTGCATGCATGTTTGCATTACATGAATCTCTTGCATTTTGTTACATATCACCCTTTCACCTTATGTTTTATCATAGTTTTGTCACCATATTTTACCTTAAAATCAAGGGTTATTCCCTAGAATGTAATTAAGGGTATGTGATATACCACAACATGGAATGTAAGAAGAATCCAGATAATTATAAAAGCATTCCAACCGCATGCATTCTTGTCTCTCTTGTATGAATGTGCCAATGTTGTGAAAACGTTTTGCTAATGAATGGAAATGAATGTGATTCCCTATGCAATATTTATATTCGATCCAATTATATTATTCAGAGGGTTGATTCTGTTTACTCAATGCTATTGATGAATCAATTTCACCAACCATTAACATCTCTAAAATTCCCAACATGGTATTTCTCCAAATCTAGCAAAAATAAATACAGAATTGCACCCAAAAAATCTTTCCTTCTCCAAACACAAAGCAGAAGATAGAGAAAAAAGCAAATTGAAAAGTAACAGAAACACTGAAACTAGACATTCCATGTCTTACTTGTCGAGAATGAACATTGTGGTATTCTCCGGTTCCTTGAATTTCAAAGACAGCTTCTTCAAGAACACTGGCTTGTCATCACCTCTGTACTCAATCAAAACCGCCTTCTTCTTCAAACTCCGGAGATCAGGGCTACCTACTCCTCGAATGTCCTTCGCCGACCTTATATCAAGCAGCAGAGCACCACCATCTTCCGACAACTTCGAATATGCATTCCTCGCAGACTCAATTCCATACGACTTTGGTTTCTTCAGAACCTGAGATAAAACCAATGGAACCGCCAAAACAGCGATGCTGCCAATTACGATCGGCGGATTGTCGGTTGCAAACTTCAAAAAACTGTCGATCAAACCACCCAAATCAAAATCAACAGAACCTCCAGGTGTGAAGGAGCTCAAAGACTGTTTTAGAGCTTCCTCATATGTCAGAGCTCCAGCCGATCCGCTTCTGCTCAAAACAGAAGAGAGGAGTGCTAAGCTGCTACTTAAAGTAGCAGGTTTTGAGAATTTGAGTGGAGAAGATGGTGGGAGTGACAGAAGCTTTCTGTGTTCTGTTCTTCTGTCAGAGAAGGTGGAGGGTTTGTGAACTGAGACTGGTGTAAGGCTTGCTAAATTGAGAACTTCCATTTTGAGGGATTCTTGGATCTTTTTCGAACGAAATGGGAATTGGGCTTTCAAGAGATTGACTTGGGGGACTGAATTTCCATGGAATTTGAAGATTTTCGCAGAGAGAGAGAGAGAGAGAGAGAGCTTAGCTATGCGAAATTGGGAGGGGCTGTTTGGTCCAAACATAGAGATGATGAGGTGGAAAGACAGATGGAAATGTCACCAGTGGGAGGATGCCACGTGGCGTATAAGGATGAGACGTTGGTTCTGCAATGGTGATGATGAGTTAGAACGGAAGAAGCGGAGTATGTTAGACGCTTCTCTCTACAGTACACGTGGAAGATTGATATCAAAATCGGGTCCATTCATATGCTTTTTCTTAGCATGGATGGCTTATATTTCAAAATTAAGACTATATTTCTTTCTAATCAACTGATCGATGGACATTAAATCTACGGTTAGTATTCAGTAAAATAAAAAGAATAAAAAATAATGAATTCCATTATCTATAAGGTTTGATTTTCTTAAAATTAACCACATTTTCTAGAGTCAAGTGCATGGATTGATTTTTCAACATGCCACGTGGTCGGGTGAGAATGATGGCTGTTCCATGTTCCAGTTCTTTCGGCTCTACTGCATCATTTAGAAAAAATAAAAAGAGAAATTTCCTACTGTACGACCCATTTATGGCCCACTAACCTTTTTAAGCCCACTTATTTTCCAATCCCAATAAGAAGCCCCAGCTGTACGGACAGCTTTTCTCAGGTCGATAATGCCCCTTCTTTTCCTTCCGCAAGCGGATCGGCTGGTGATCGAAGACAAGCGCTGACGCACCTCGAATTCCGAGTAATACCAATGGTTCAAAAGAGATCAAAGTTACATGGGCCTCACAGTTATGTATTTATTATATCCACAACGTGCATCCATATTTCGAGATCATTTCGGAGCATTATCAAAAAAAAAGAATATCCAAGGATCAACTGGACCACACCACAAAGAGCAGTGGGACAATTGATTTTCACCATTAAAAATTTTGTTGGCCCACCATAACATTTATTTTACATCCAATCTATTCATAAGGTCACAAAGACAAGGATGAAGAAGAAAAACAAATTTTATAATGATCCAAAACTTCTGTGACCCCTAAAAAGGTTTCAATGGTAGACATTCAATCTCCCACTACCTTTAACAGTGTGGTCCACTTGATAGTTAGATCCATCTTATTTTTATATCAAGTCTTAATACAAGCTCGCCAAATAGATGGACGGTTTGGATATAACACATACCTTATGATGGGACCCGCAAAAGCAGTGAAGATTGCACCACGGAAAAAAAAAAAAAAAAATCAATGATGCAGCCCGGCAGCCAGTGCTTTTTTTTATTAATATTTTTCTTTTTATTGGATAACTTTTTCCCAGCTACATTTTTCTCTAATAGATATGTATATAAATATAATAGATATGTATATAAATATGTATACATAAGCATATATATATATATATTTTTTTCTCTCCTTTTATTCATTTAATAAACATATCTCTTTAACTAGAATGAATTACTTGACGTACCATATATGATTTTGGGGTGGGAGAAACTACTTTAGCTAACAACCCGATTATTTTCCAAGATTCCTTTAGGTTGATGGTTGAAAATCCATTTCATTCATTTCGCGGTCAATTTCAATCAGTTCGTGGTCAATTTCGTTCATTTCATTAACTTTACAGTCAATTTCAATTAGTTCGTGGTGAATTTCATTAACTTCGCGGTTAATTTCATTCACTTCATGGTCAATTCTATGCATTTCGCGGTCAATTTCCTTCACTACACGGTCAATTCTACACATTTTACGATCAATTTCGGCGTATTCCCTTCACTTCACGATCAATTTCATGCATTTCAGGGTCAATTCCGGCGAATTCCCTTTACTTCACAGTCAATTCCATACATTTCATAGTCAATTCTGGCGAATTCCCTTCACTTAACGGTCAATTCCATGCACTTCACAGTTAATTCCCTTCACTTCACGGTCAATTCCATGCATTTCACGGTCAATTCCCTTCACTTCACGGTCATTTTCATGCATTTCACGGTCAATTCCGGCGAATTCCCTTCACTTCATGGTTAATTCCATGTACTTCGCAGTCAATTCCCTTCACTTTATGGTCATTTTCATTCATTTCACGATTAATTCCCTTCACTTCACGGTCATTTCCATACATTTCACAGTCAATTCGCTTCACGTCATGGTCAATTCCATGCATTTCACGATCAATTAACTTCCCTTCACGGTCATTTCCCTTCAAGTCAAAGTGGTCGACTCACAGGGAATTGACCATGAAATGCATGCAATTGACCATGAAATGAATGTCTTATTGACTGAAAGTAGCCTTAGTGAAGAACTTGAAAAGGTTTGTGGGCCATAAGTGGGTCGTACAGTTATCCGGACAACTTTTCACATGTCGAAAATACCGGTGCTTTATCAATTTTACTCCATTCACTCCCTTACAAGTCTGAACTCATCTCTGTCATCCATATTCCTTCTTGTCACCCATTTTCTTCATTAAATCTCCATCCTACTATCACATTATATCTCCATGTTCCATTCTAGTCAAGGCTACCTTCTTGAAGTTTATTGGATAACCACGTAAAATTGACTTAGCAATGCATGAAATTAACCACAAACTTCTAGGTAATTTCTTAAGAATTTAAACATCCTTACCTCCTACGGCTGTCGTATCAGTGAAATCCGTGTTCGAGAAAAAGAATAAGAGTGCGTTAATGTGAAACATGTTCTTTGGAGAAAAGCGTTGATGTGAAACACGTTCTTCAGAAAAAAGCCTACAATATTTCACGTTTATCAATGCATTCACGTTCTCTCAGAAAACGAATGCAGGTAGCCATGGGTGGAATGGAACATGAAAGATGTAATGTGATAGTAGGATGAAGATTTAATAGAGAAAATGGGTGATAAGAAGGAATAGAGATTGAAGAGATGAGTTCGGACGTGTATTTGAGGGAATAGGGATGACAGAGATGAGTTCGGACATGTACTTGAGTGTAAGGGAGTGAATGGATTGAAATGCATGGAATTGATCGTGAAGTGAAGGGAATTGACCGTGAAATGCACAGAATTGACCGTGATATGAATTGAATTGACCATGAAGTAAAGGGGAATTGTTAGAATTGACCGTGAAATGCATGTAATTGACTGTGAAGTGATTGAAATTAACCGCAGAGTGAATGAAATTAACCTCGAAGTTAATAAAATTCACCGCAAAGTGAATAAAATGAATGAAGTTGACCATGAATTGATTGAAATTGACCGCGAAGTGAATGAAATAAATTTTCGACCATCAACCTGATGGAATCTTGAAAAATAACCAGGTTGGTTAGCTAAAGCAACTTCTCATATCTCAAAATCATATATGATACGCTAAGTAACTAATTTTGATTTAAAAGATATTCTTTTTAAATGAATAAAGAAATAAATGAAAAAAATAAATCTATATGCTCATATATACATATTTATATAAGTATGTATTAGACAAAAATGCAGGTAGAATAAAGTACTATACGTTAAAAAAAAAAAAAAGTGTAGTTTGTACACTTCATTTCAATAGCTACGGTTCTAATCCGTAGTAATAGGGGACCCTAGCACACATTTCTGATTAAGCAGGGGGAGAAGCAATGGCTGCGGTTATTACTACGGTTATAATCCGTAAGCATAAGACATTTTGACTGTGTAAAACTATCCTTATAGATGGGGCTAATTCTTGGAAGGTAAAAATAAGTGAGCTGAAAAAGGTTCGTAGGCCATAAATGGGTCGTACAGTAGGAAATTTCTCCATAAAAAAAATGCAGGAATTGGTACGGTAGATCTGGTACAAGCTGAATATGGTAGAGCATATCTCTCTTCGTTACATGTGTCAGACTTACGTATAAATCTCATCGGTCCACATGTTGCAGTATGATATGAATGAAGGTTTATTTGAAAACTACTTCGATCGAATGATTTAGGATGACTGATCTTTGCCCTTCAAGGGGACGGTTAGAAACAAAAACATAAAGGAAAGTGCAGAAAAGTGATAGATGGAAATATTTATTGGCAGGTTTTCAAATCATGGCCTACCCATGATAGTGTTAATTGATAGACGGTCCAGATTTCTAGATGACTCTGGCACGTGTACTGTAGAGGAGGTTTTATCATAATCTTCCATGACTGGATGGATGGTCGAGATTACTTCTTTAAAACTCATGCGATCTTCATGTTTTTTTTTTTTTTTTCTGGATGGGAATGCTTGGCGACATTTCTAGCAGAGGGCTAGTGCGTTGTACGTACTACCAAGTGTCGGAGTACAGAAGTAATGGTACGACGCGAGGAATGCTACTCCAGAGTAATGGTACGTCGGAGCTGGGAAAGCTCTGAGGGCCCACCATGATGTATGTATTTTATCTACGCCGTCCATCCATTTTTCCAGCTCATTTTAGAGCGTAATCCAGAAAAATGAGGCAGATTCAAATCTCGGGCGGACCACACAGGAAACAGTGATGATTGAATGGCTAACATTAAAAAATTCCTAGGGCCCATTGTAATGGTTATTTGCCATCCTACCTGTTGATTAGGTCACACAGAAGTGGACGAAGGGAAAACAAAAATATCAGCTTGAACTTTTGTCGTCCCCCAGAAGTTTTTAACGGTGGGCGTTCAATCAACACTGTTTCCTGTGGTGTGGTCCGCTTGACATCTGGACCTACCTTATTTTTGAGTTTTTATCCTAAAATGATCTGGAAAAAAGGATGGACGGCGTGGATAAAACATATACATCATGGTGCGGCCAACAGAGCCTTTTCAGCCCCGACCAGCACCCATGTCCGTACTGGAGGGGTCACAGCCGAATCCGAGTCCCATCTTCCAACGCTAAAAACAAACGCACCACATTTTGCCAACTTGGCATATGTTTGCATCTAGAACGTTCATAGGGTGGTACCTGCAGTGAAGGTTCCTTATCCCAGAAATAAGGCCCATATATCTCTCAAGTGAGCCGCAAGCTCAGAAAGAAATGGACGGTCTGAAAAAAAAAGTTACAAAGAAAACCTTTAATACACTCATGCACTGAGAAATTGTACCATGTGGCATGCAAGTAAATCAATCTATCCGTCCGAGACGTGGACCACAATTTCTATGTATCACCAACCGAAAACTACAAGATTTCTATTTGCCATTTGGCAGCTGGGTGAGCATTTAATAAATGGCTGACTGAAGAAAATAAAAATCCTCTAAATCCAACAAACAAATGTCCATTAATTAGAGTTTAAAATCTTTCGATTTATGTTAAGTGTGCAACTTCTCATCGCTCTCTATATATCAACCATCATACTCTAGCAGAGTATTACCAAACCTAAAATCTACGCTATACATCCAAAGTGCATGTGTTGCTCACCTCAATAATGGGGAACAATGGAGAAGTTGACACCCACCTTCTAGAAACTTTCAAATCGTGCATGTTTGTATATATGCGATATAACAATCCATTCATCAGATGTGCCCCACTCTAAAAATGGGGCCATTTCATAACTCAGTGGGCCACACCACTTGAATTTAGAGGATTTACGGATTATTTTACATTATTCCCTGTAATGTGGCTCACCTGAGGCATCCCACTCAATGAACGGTTTGGATCCCACACAAACAACATGGTGGTTCCCATAGAAGCTCGCACGTATGGTAACTCATGTACATGCGATTACATAGAGTCATTCCCTCAATGTCCGAGCCCCTTCCGTGCCTATGTGATTTTCATGTGGGGCACTCTGAAAAAGCAAATTAAGCGATTGAACGACTGTCCCAAACCTTTTTTTTTTTTGGTTTTTTGTTAGCTTGTTAGTACACCCCACTGTCAGTTCACACGACTGTCCCAAACCTGTGTACGTGCGTGCCTTGCTCGATGATCATATTTTCCTGATTTCATATGCATCAAATCCACACAATGAGGATGTACATGTGTGGTTCATTTCCACGTGTGAGGCAAGCGAGCTTTCAAAGGCAATTCTCAAGATTGATTCATGATTGGTGGTTACAGCGCCCCTCCAATGGTTGGTGGGTTACAGCGAGCCCCCCCTCAGGCAGGCCCCCCACCCCCAAAATTCGTAACTTGATAGATCTTAACTACCCGATCAATGGACTTAATGTAGACCGCTGCATATCTTTGGACGGTCAGGATCATCAGAACTGGGTGCCAATTTCGGACCGTGTATTTGGTAATGGGTCACTAACGACTATGGGCTGGGGGCACCTCGTAATTGAAACGGACACTGCAGCAATGTATGTAAAAGAGGGCTATGATGCATGAACAAGCGTAGAAGATACAAACCATGGACCCAATCGTGCATGGACACTGATCAGACAATCCTAACCATCCAATTGGTAGGTGGGTCTAAATTCAACAGATGAAACCTGATTGTTAAGATGGCCTGTTTTCTCTGGACCAATGTCACAGCCAGAGTGTTGCTCGAGCCATTACTGTGCAGCACTTGATTCGAATACACTCTGGAGGCATCACCCAAGTGTTTGCAAGGCTAGTTTGAGATGGAATAGTGCATACAAGAGAGATTTGAAGGAACGGCTTGCATTACTAGAATACAAGAACTTACACGAGTACCTGGTTAAGGGTAACGACTTGCTAGATAGCAAGGCTAGTTGGGAGCATGCCAAAACGTCGTGGCATTCGAAGATCAGATCAGGAGGTTCCATGAGGAACAGTGAGGGCATCGCCATATTACGAGACAGATATTGTCATGGGCCTAGCATCTCCATTAAGCTAACCCATTTCATTAGCAGTGTCAAGAATTCTGGAAAAGATAGATAATTGTGTAGAGATTGCTAGAATATTCTAAAGTTCTCTAGTGCATTCTTGTAGCTGTAATATAGAATAAATCTAAAAGATTACTAGAGTATTCCTAGCCACTGGATCATCACCACATGATTCATCCTAGAAATTAATGGAAAGTAGCTAGAAGATTATTGTGCCTATATGAGAGATGGATCCTCATCTGGGAGGCACCCTCTTAAGTTCCAGTGCACTTGACGCCTTCAACTCTCTTGTCGGTTCTCTGTTTCTCAAGTTAGCTTAGCTAAGACTTGGGCAGTTGGCTAATTCGTCCATGGGGGGTTGTGAGTAGAGTGGGCATCGATCTTACACTTGAGAAACACTAAGGCATCAAGATATAAGTGTTTGGTTCCATGAGAAACACACAAAATTTGTTATGCCTAAAAGCATCAGCAGAAGTGCAGGGACCCACTTGAGATGGTGGGACCACCTGCCCCAACCCTTCGTTTCCCCCCAGGCTTTGGCAAACACGATTTGTTGTTTGGTACTAAGCACCATGTCAGTCGTTTGTCAAATATAAGATGGCCATAACAATGATCATCCGTGAAAGCTATTGTAGACCTTTTAACCGCAAGAAGTGAAACTATAATTAGATTTTTTAAAAAAATCATGTTACATTGTCCAACGTAGGAGATGATAAGGGTGAAATCAGAGAAGATCGAAAAAATAATCCAAACCTTGCCCGATTTCCCAAATTGAAAGACTAACACCCCACTTTCGAGCTTCTGCCAGCCGCATGTAAATCGACAGCAATGATGGATAGAAAACGGCATGCCTGATGTGATCCTCAGAATACAGAAAGAAGTGCTCAGCAATGTCCTCCTTCCATTGCAACACAGGCTTGTGCTTCTTCAACAAAGACAGGTACTCCTTGCCAGTGATAGCTCCACCACCTGAACCTGCAAAACCCAAAAACATTTTAACACCCAATTGAGGTTTAATAATCTCCTTTGAATATATAAAATCTTTTTTTTTCATTGCATGGAGAATATACATAATTTATTATAGACATGTTTGTATGCACAAGTGAATTGAATTGCGAATATTCAGAGGAAACGGTCATGTAGCAATGACATTCCCCTATTATTCATGATGAGGAAGAGGCCTCAAATTTAAGAGTCATACATTTCAAGTCCAATTTGGAGCATAATCCATCAAAATTCACGCTTAGGAAGGCAATTACAATTTGGTTATTTCCCCTTATCATACTAATAATTGCAATTCAATTGGAGGGTGAATCCAAATGCACCTTTAAATGGAGATATCGGTTCTATAGTTGAATGTCATTTACATTAAGGGGCTGTTTAGATTGGTGGAAAATAGGATTCAACCATGGAAAGGAAATCGATTTCATCAGATGTGACGTTTTTGACCGTTTGCGAAAATAAAAGCAGCTAAGCAAATTAGTTTTTTTCTTTCCACAGTTTTCCTTAAGAAAGGGCCATTTCCCTCTCCTAAAAGCACCTGAAAGTAAACATGGAGATTTTCATGTTTGTTTGTTTGTTTGTTTTTGTTTTTTTTTTTTGAGAGACGAGCTCTCATTTTTTACCATTGACTTTTCCGCATTTCCATGAAAAACACATGTGCTAAAACAAACAGGTTATTTGGGATTCTTTTCCACAGGTTTCTATTTCCAAAGATTTCCTCCAATGTCACGTTTTCCTTTCCAAATCTACTTTTTGGATTCCACAAATCAAAACAGACCCTAAAGAAATACAAATGACAATTAAGCATGGAAAGTACTCCTTGAATTTGATTTTCTTAAGCGTCAAAGCACAAACCTCCAGAAAGCACGAAATCATTCCCATAGAAATTGATACCAAGGAAGATCTTGAGTGCATGGTTCCGAGCACCATCATCAGTGTTACCAAGAATCAGCTGAAGGGAGGACCTAATCCAGTTCAAAGGAGCATTTGGCCCAGGTCTCTGAGGGCCCGAGAAGTCGTAAGTCATGAGAGAGAAACCATCCACATCATCTCTCAAGCTTTGAAAATCTTCCAGGCCAAAATCATGCTTTTCAAGATTTTCTGAACTTGGTGGAGCGATAACAAAAACCAACTGTAAAGGGAGGTTGGAATTCCTCTCCGAACGCACTGAATGCAAGTCCTGTCCTAGTTGTTTGATGAACTGCAGTGCCTGTAATTGCACCAAGAAAGGTCCATCAGCTTGACACATTAACAACAACAAAAGCAGCAGCATCAACAACAGCAATACCAACACCGCCGCCGCTGCCGCTGCCGCCACCACCACCAACGATAATAGAGAACTGTCAGATAAAGGCAAGGTACCATGACCTCTGGTACTGTACTGTCTTTCCAGCCAACATGCCACTTCTGTAGGACACAACAGTAACATGGAAACTGTATGCCCCACCATGAAGATCACCTGGGACAAAAATCATGTTGTTCCTCTCATCAGGTGGGCCAAAGCTTTGGAATCAATGGACAACTGACACTCTCACTCAAATACAGTTGTTGGCCACCTAGTGAAAGGGATCAGCTTGATTTTCAAGGAGGAGGATTGTCGTGGAGGTACCTAGTGTTTTCAAGAAACTGGTGCTCTACACGTGTGGCATGTTGGCGGGAAAGATGATATGGTACCACAAGTTACGGTACCGTGGCCTGTATGTGATCAGTTCCCATAATAATAAAAGCAAATCTGCCCTTAGAAGGATGGAAGGAAATTAATAACTAATCGCACAGTTGGCTTCAAATTTCTTTGGACCACAGTCACAAGTTTCAAATGCATGTATACAAAGCAACTATCAGATCTAGGGCCACCGTAGGCTGGATCCAACTTGGACTGCTCTGATATTTTGAATTAGGCTGCCCAGGCTGGTCAGATTGGTCTGGCCTGGTCAAAAGTTTCAACTTGCAGGGCTTAGCCCACCGACAACCCTAATCCTTTGTTGCACAAAGCATGAGAATAAGCTTATGCAAGTGTAAAAGCCTTGGAAGCGGGAGTGGTAACAAGGAATGAGTTTGAAGCAGAAGATGCACCTTGTAGGCTTTTATTCGATATACATACATACTGGCACACATGCACATCAAGCAAGCGGGAACGTGTTCCCAATATGCATGTTAGATCACATCATACATCTTTGTGATTGAATATTTGGATCTATTGGGCATGGTCTGCTCATAACCAGATGCTGAAACGATACTGAAAAAAATCAAACGGCATCAAAAAACACCTAAATTAATCATTGAAACACAGTGGCTGCAGCCAAGAGACAAGTAGAAGGCGGTTTCCACCATGGTGCATTTACAAGGAAGTATGGGCAGCCCAACACACTTTGACATAACCGCTGAAACTCGGGCACAATACAACACAGACACTGCTATATATAGCTTGCTAGAAATACGCATCTGGACTTCCTTCCGCCAGAGGGTAAAACACACATGCCCAATTGCATTTATTGAAAGCAAAAGACAAATTCTATAATATTCAAGTTAGCACAATTCATCGAAGCCTGTATTTACCATGCTGCGCATATCTGGGTCATGCAAGACGCCATAACCTGCCCACCTCGACCAGGATTCTAGCACGATACCATCATATCCAATTTCCCTAACCATTAACGAGTGAATGCTCAAGAAATGAGAAAAGCGGTTTTGATAAAGAAATGCCAATGTATAGAGGGGAATGAATGCACTAAGGCTTACTTGCACTCTGTTGTTATGAGATCAATTGCCTTCTTCCACTGCTTCTTCTTTCTAAGCAGTTGATTGGGAAGGGCTTCCAGCACAACTCTGGGTAACACCTATGACACAGATGGATACAGACTGTAAGATCAGACGATCAATATTAGTAGGAAACAATGGGAATAAAGCACAATATCAATGGAATGAAGAAATAAATTAAGAAAATCATGAGCATATGGTTATAAACTACACATGAGAAGATCCATTACATCTCTTTGAGCAAAATACTACAAACTGATCACATGAATCTGAGCATTTGACAAGCCCAGAAAAGATGAGGAATTAGAGGGTTACCTTTCAAAAAAACAAAAGAAAAAGACTTGAGAGGATCCTGAGCCCGAGCTTTGATAAGTGCATACATGTGTGCAATAAATAAAGCTCATGTACATGCCACACATTTGCCAAAATGACACAGTTGTGAGATCCATTCCATCCATCAGGTTGGTCCACTCAGCAGATGGCCCCCATATTGGAAATAGGTGGATGGGTTTAACAAACTTCAGCCAAGTTTTACAAACTGTGGGCCACCTGACCAGTGGATCAACCTGATTCTTGGGCCAAGACATCAATATAGTGGTTCCTTCTAATGTATGGATTGGATCTCGGACCTATTGTGCAATGCTGGAATATGTGTGGTGTGTAAATGAACTTTATTGGTGCATACAAAGCTTCCTTGAGCCTTAGTACAGAATTTTTTTGCTCCCAATTCTGTTTACCCATGGTTCACTGCTTCACAATGCTGATTGATGGCACTGTGGATGGGAGATCGCCGCAAAGGCACACCACATTGGGAGATCCTAACCATTCAATCTGTTGCCTACAAATTGAAATTTAAGAATGAGGAACAGTGCTGGTCCATATTAATAAGAATGAAAAAGGACTAATATTTACCAATCTAGTATATCCTGCATCTACAGTCAAACCATCAGATCAATGGTCTGGATAGGCAAACCATGGGCCCGCATGCACAGAAATGGAGGTCTTAGCAAACTGTACATTTACTGAGACCGGAGACCCTATATTTCCTCTAAAAAAATATACATTTTTGTGAGCAACTAAAAATATGTTCTGAAGATATGAATTGTCAAGAATTCAATCTCCCTTAAAACTCTACCCTAGAACACATCTGAAGTCCAAAGTCCAACCCTCAAAGCAGCAATTTAATAAAAATTGTGGGTTATAGCTAATGGTTTTACCAAAGAATTCCCATTCCTTCTAAGCTCAGAAATCCATCCAGTATCGGCATTATGCCGTCCCTCCAGTAATAACTGGGACCCATCACTGAGAAAAAAAAAAGGCACAACAAGCTTACAAAAACAATACTGTTGACATATTAAATAACTATATCAGTATTAACTACTTCATCATACCTCTTTAGGTTATACCAGACAGGCGACAAATGTGTAATCTTGGGAGTGAATCTCTTTGACATCTCATAACCTTTGGAATTCCTGCATAAAACAAAAGGACATCATAAATGTCATGTAGAATGCCCTAGCCTGAGAGCAGGCTGCTCCACTCATCGGGTGAGCCGCAGGTGTATGAAAACGGTGAATTATTATAAAATGGCTAATGGTAAGTTTTTGGGCTGGGCATCTAAATAGTGGGGGCCACCTCGGCTTGGATTTGTCACATATATTACAAGTTGGCACATGCGCCTATGTGTGAAGGTCCGTGTGGAATTAGCAAAACTTAACAGAACTGAAATTCTTGTAACCTACTAATGAATGGTACAAGACTCTTTCCCAGTTTATCTTAGCTTGTTAGCAGCTTCATTTGCCTATATATTACTCCAGAAAATTGTGAATTCAATCAGTGCTGTTTTTACCCATGGGTGATGACATTTGAACCTGTTCATCAAGTTTGTAAAGACATTTACGCATGGGAACGTGATCAGATCTTTGCAGATACCACTAGGGTAACAGATCGGTCACTCTAGAATGTGGTAAAGGGTATGCAGTATGCAAGTTCCTCGGATACATGGTAAACTAGGGGTTGGATCATGTGAGTCACTCCAATACATAACTATAAGGGTTGGTCTAGGTGCTTGGAAAATCCTTAAGTGGTAAATATTTTACATGTAATATTTGGATGGGAGAAAAATGTTATAAAGTGTTTATAATCTGTACAGTGTTTAGAGCTTTTGCCCCCACTTCTTTTCCTACAGAAAAGGAGACATTTAGATTACAATTAAAGAGTTCGCATGCTAAAAATTTACATACTTAGGCGGAGTGCAAAGTTTGATACACACGCAACCTTGTGTGCAAGCACACCATGATGGGTGAAGGACATCCAAACTGTCCATCATGTGTGCCCCCTTATGTGAGCCTTTCCCCAAAAACAGGCTGTTTGAAAAATTAGGTGGCCCGCATAATGGGGAACAGTTTGGATTAGGACGTGCACCATTAAAAACCTTCAAATATTTCATAGGCCCCACCGAGATGGATGCAAAACATCCAATCCATCCATCATAGGTGTTGAAGTTGGCTTAACCCAATGACATATCTTATATAAAGTTCTTTTATGTGATTTGAAGAATTTGATAAGATCCGAAACAGCTACTAGAACTACTGATGCTGGGGGTGCTGGTAGCCATGATGCTAAGTAGCCGTGATCCACCAGCTCTTGCTTATGTCAGTCTTGGGAATCAGAGTAGGAAAGCCGTATGCAAGCAAAGGGAATGGAGTGATCGACCGAAGATTTGGAGTTGCGTCTACTGCTCTAAGGGGTCATTTGGTACTGTGGATTGGGGGGTTTTGGAGGGTGGTTTGGCAGCGTGGATTGGAGGGTATTAAAAATCCAAGTGATTGCCAATTCTCATTTTTGAAGAGTTTTGCATTTACCAATCCTCTCCCTTTTTTGCTCATTTTTAAAGACATGAGAGTCACACGTGTAACATAGGTATCACTAGGCTACTAATCTATTGTGCATATGGCCTGTTGATGATCTCCCAAAACAACCAAATATCAACTACATCACCAAAATTACATCAATAGAATGATCTGAGCAGTCCAAACCTACATTGACCATGTAAATTAAAGGTTAAAAAACATTGGTTAGTTGCTCGGTTGTGATCCTACAGTTGTGGTCCATCTGAGGCTTGAAATTTCATCATTTTTTGCCAAAGGATATATTTCAATGGGCTTAGTAAAATCATTGTGTCAAACATCACATATGTACACTAATTAAGGATATTAAAGTTGATTTAGCAATTAAATTCAAACTCTTGTAAATATACTACCTAATTGCAATGCATAGCTATTTTTGGATTACAAGGGATTCCAAATCCAGGGTGCCAAACACAACTGGAGTATTTCGAATCTACGATGTGAAGTGAGGCTTAAGATCTGTCTGGTGCGGAAATATACTTTTTACCCAATAAACACTATATACAAGCTAACGGAACATAGATAACTGTTTACTGTAAACACTTCACTGATTAAGGCCAAACAAGACAGAATGTAGACCCGGACCTCAAATGATCAATAATCACGATTGGCAAACATGTATGCCACATAGATGGTGTATGAATTGACACAATTTATTAAATAGTGGCAAAAGCACACAATTGTCTGATCCAAGAAGAAGAGATATACGGTGCATACGTACCATGGAGTGACGTATGCCAACACCGGATGCGGAAAGTGCCGAAAAGACGTATTTTCCGAAGCCTTCGAATTTTCCTGAATTTCTTGGAAGAGGAAAAAATAGAAAATTAGAATCAATCAAGGAAAAAAATAAAATACAAACGGAGAGCAAAATCGGAATATTAATTGCTTACAGCGATTATTTCTTGAAAACCGATATTCGGTTTGACGAGGCCCCTTTCGAGTACTGAGAGGACCGTATGTGTATGAGTTGGAGGGTATTTGAGGCGGTATACAGCGATGGATACGATGGGGATGAGGAGGAATAGGAAGAAGAAGAAGTAGGAGATGCGGGTGTGAGTGGCGGCATCGCTGGTTCTCGCTACTGGGGCTGCCGGTTCGGCCCGGTCCTGGCCCGGCTCGGCGGCGAGCCGACGGCCTCGTCTTTTCGTCATCCGAACATATGACGGTTTTTTGTGGGATTTCGGACGGCGGCTGGGAACAATTTCACCAGCGGCAAAGATGGAAATCGGGATCCAAGAAGCCTGGGCTCGATCAGGGTTTTGACGAAGCGTACTGCGCACACGAGTGCCCTGTGGCTGGGATACACGTGAAGGTCCATGCATACGAGTGGCGTGTATATCAAATCCAATCCACCCAAACAGTGGGACCTACTTTAGATTGGTAATTTATTCAATACTAGATACATGTGAGACTAAACTAGGTAAGAGTGGCATGTATGTCAAAACCAATACTTCCAAGTAATGGGACCCACTTAAGATTGGCCATTTAATCAAAACTAGACAGGCCTCACCCCTTTAGAGAATCCGGATCATTTACTTGTCATAAATAAAAACTTTCCTTTGGACAATGTTAATTAGAGTTGTACACGAGTCGGGTTGAGTTTGTGCCAAGCTCGACTCGGCTCAGCCACTAGTTAACCCTCCCTTGAACTCTACTTGGTCCTTGAGCTTGACTGGTCAGCTTAGCTCAGCTTGGTCAGCAGCTCCGGCCAATTCAAGCCGAGATCGAGTTGAGTTCACTTGTGCAACATTTTCACAAACACAGATTACACATTCAAATTCTTACTATATGTAAAACAATAGTAGCAGTTTTACAGGTATTTCATCAAACACCTTACAGGCAACGTTAAAAAAGAAGAAGGTATTTCTTTCATATACATACCTTCCTTACAGCAATCAACAACTCGTTGAGTCATTTCATTAAACACCGGGTGAGCAACACCAATGTCAAGGTAACTGAGTTACCGAACTTATTTGATCCGAGTTCGATTTGAGTTTGGGTACGATCTGAGTTGAGTCAAGCTCGACCAAGCCCGAACTTGGTTTGAAGTTTTTTTGAACTTAAAAAATCAGCTCAACTAGGCTCGAACTCAGTTTCAAACCGAGTCAAATCGAGCTTTTTTGAGTTGAGTCGAGCCAGCCAACCAAGCTAACTTGGTTAGTGTCCAGCTCCAATGTTAATTGAATCAACTACTGTGCAGGAAAATAAGAATTTCCATTTATGGTAAGTTGAGGATCTAAATTCCACTTTAGATTGGCCATTTAATTAAAACTAGATGTGCCTCCCCGCTTGAGATGGGCCTTATCAATCAAAACTAGATACACCTCCTAACCAATGGGATATATTGTGACCAATCCCAGGTGATAAGTCTAGATGATTTTCCTCTCATAAATTTCAAGTTTCTTTTTTACATGCTCTCTACATGGGCGCTTAAACCCATTTTCTCAATGTCCATTAAGATCTCACTGTATAATTGATTGTATCTAATGGTCATCCTAACTATGAATTAGGTAGGTAATTAGTTTATTTTCACTCTCGCAATAGTTAGTCATATTGTTGAACAAGAATTGTTCATTTTCAACTTCACCAAAGTCTCAAAAAAATATAAATGCCATTAGGGGCCATTTGACACCATGGATTTAGGGGGGTTTGAGGGGATTTCAAATCCCCTAATACGTTTGGCACCATAAAGTACTTAGGGTTTCAAATCCAAGGTGAAAGCTTGGATTGCATCTAAAATCATTTAAGAGTTGCATGTGTAATGTATGTGTCACTAGACTATTAATCTATTAGGCACATGGCTCACTGATGATATCCCAAAACAATTAGATTATCAATTGCATCACTATAATTACTTTAATACGATGATCCGTGTCGTCCAAACATTGTCCATGTAAATCAATGGTTAAAAATTGTTGATTAGTCACTCATACATGATCTTGTGCTTGTGGCCAATCGAGACTTGAAATTTCATCATTTTCAAGCAAAGTATATCATTGAGGTCTTGGTATCTATTCCCTACAAGGGGTGGCTCACGGTGTGAACTGACAGTGGGTGTACTAACAAGCTTTAAAAAAAAAAAAGTATATATTTCACTAGGCCTATTACAACTATTGTGTTAAATACACTAATTAGATATTAAAGACTATTTAGTAATCAAATTCAAACCCTTGTAAAAATACTATGCATAACTACTATTGGATTAGGGGGTTACTGAATCCAATGTGCCAAACACAACAGGGCGATTTCAAATCTCGGGGGTTCCTAATTCAGGGGGTTCCAAATGCACGCTCCCAAATAGGCCCTTATATATTGTGGGCCCAACCATCTAGGTGTTTCAAAATTGAGACCCACTTTATTTAATCTATCCTAATTCATTAAAAATAAGAATTGCTTGTTGAATTTGAGTAATGAGGTTGGACTCTTGACAAACACACACATACGTGTTACTTGAACGTAAAGGTTATTAACACATGTGTGAAAACCATTACATGCATGGAAATTATTCACCTTCATATAAGTATTGTTCAACTATCTATGTGATATCCACTTTGTTGTTTATATGCTATCCAACCCATAAATCAAGTGAGCCCCGCCTTGATGATAGGTGCCTCAAAATCAGGTTTGCATAATCATTCTACATTTTTAGTTTTCCAACTTCCTATCAAAAGCAAAGTAAATGAGCCATCATTATGATTGTAGTTGTTTGTTTGGGCAAGAATTATGAGTCGTAAATCAAGATTCAAAAACACTTATAAAGAAAGTAAATATAGTAAATTATAATAATTAAAATTTTACTTTATAAAATTATCATTTTTACAATAATTTATCGATGAAACAAATAATGTAGCAAAATTATCGTTAAATGTAATTAATATTACTAAACAATTACAAAAGTAAATAATCATTACCCATTTACAATTATTTACTATTATAATTGGAAAACCAAATAAGCTCTAAACAGGTAATACTATGGAAAACAACAAACTTATGTTTAAAAACTTTCAAATTCACGTGGTGATGCACGTGATAGTTGGATTAGCCTCATTTTTTACACATCCCACTTTCTTAATAGGGTGACTCCTCTGAACAAATTTGGATTGATACGGAGCCATTAAAAAAGGCCTTTGTAAAGAAGTTGCAGTGGATCCAGCATCTTGCATAAGAAACTACTCACTGTCTACTCTTTCCTTCCAAGTGGCCTATAGAAACTCGGCCGAGTCAACTCAACTAATCCGGATTTTGAGTAGAGTCGAGGTGAACTTGCTACTGTAGTTGTGTGTGGCATTGTTAGATAGGCTATTTTAACATACTACAAAAAGCATGCACGTGCAAGCACATGTGGCAGCGCATGCATGGTTTAAAGACTCAAGAGCTTGACTCAATAGTCAACTAGGTCGTGTTGACTTAAAGATTCAGTTAGACTCAACTCAATATTAAATAATTAAATTATGAATTTAATTATACTAATAATAAATATTTAAAATAATATTAGTATAAAATTACGCCACGTAAAATACAAGTCTTTGGTCAGATGGCAAATGCTAACTGCCAGCTCAGTTGAGGTCATGAGTTAGAGTCTGTTGACTCAAGCAAGTGACTCTGTTTGAGTCATTCCTGAGTTGTGTTGAGTTGACCGAGCAAGCGAGTCAACTCAATGGGTCGAGTCTGAACTGAGTCAGACTCCTCAGCAGTTTCATAGTGACTCCGTGATGTACGTTGGCACATGTGGTGTATGTATGCATGACACTTTGGCACGTGCGGCACATATGGGTGCAGGTGGACCGGTGGCTTGGCCTGAGATTGAGTCCCTTGCTAGCGCGTGGAGGCAGTGGCCAACTCCCTGCCTAACCTTTGCCAAGTGAACTCCAGCTAATTAATATGCTTTTATGGCGCTAGCCAGTAGCCTCTGGCACGTGAAAACATGGATCGCGTGTAAAATATCCAAGCCATTCATTAAATGGGCTTCATTTTTATAGATTCTCCATCTAGAAAATAAGTCCAATATGACTATCACATGGATAAGGGACGTTTAGATACATGGACAGCCAGGAAGAACCCGATCGATGCTTTGGATTCACCTGTAACCCATATGGCTCTGAACTTCGAACAGGGCATCTACCCTATATTATGATCATATGGCTCTGAACTTCGAGCAGGGCATCTACTCAAAGCGATGCAACCGATGAGCGGCTTGGATCCTGCACTAGTATGCTACGTGTGAGAGACTTCCAAATTAGTGGACTCGCTGGTGTCCACCTAGCTATGGACGGACCAGCCCAGCCCTAGCCAGCAACAGCTCCATTCAATTAGCACTGCGCTATCCTGACCTGCAGTAGCTGATCGCTGTATGGGAAAAACCTGCAGTAGCTCATGTGAACTGTCATGTTTGCACCATGGATGCTGAGAGTCAGTCCAATTCAAGAGTTAGGTGGGTCACATTATAGGGCACCGTGTAAAATCATATCTAAAACATTTAAATTCACGTGGTTTGGTCCACATAAATCTTGGAATGTAGATTTTCGGCAAAACCATCCATCCTTGTGTGGCACATTAGATGAATGGATTGGATGTGGGCTTAGCAAAGTGTGTATTAGAGGTAGAGGTGGGCATCGAGTCGAGTCGGACCGGATTGGGTTTAACACGACTCGTTCTGATTTTTCATGAACCTGACCCGAATTTGATCCGATCTGGGACCAAGTCCAGTAGGGCTAACTCGATCCGAACCGAATATTTGCTGGCCTAACCTAAACCGAGTCCGACTCGGTCTGGGAAACCGAATTGAGTCGGATCAAGTTAAGTGGAGAGAGGGGGAGAGAAATGAGGAGAGAAAGAAGGAGAGAAAGGAGGAGAGAAGGAACGAGAGGAGGGAAATCAGGAGAGGGAGGGAGAGAAAGGAGGAGAGATGGGTGGGTGCGCGCCTCCTTCAGGTAGAGAAAGAAGGGTTAGGGTTCGTTCGGATTTCAGATCGGATCGGTCTAGATTGACCACGATCGGATTTAAGTAGTCCTACTCGATCCGATGTACGATTGGATCTTAGTAGTCCTACTCGATCTGCACTTATCCAGACTTTCGATTCGGTTCGAATCGGGTTGGATCTACCGGATCTGGTCGGATTCACCGGATTGGATCGGATTCTGCCCAACTCTAATAAGAGGACCTAGTTTAGTGTGGATTCGGTCACACCAAATTTCATGGTTTCATGATTAATTAGTCTAAATAGGTGTACGTAAAGATTGATAATATTTTATGAAATTTGTCACAACCAAACATGCCCTTTCATAAATTGTGAGTAATCAAGATTATTTTTTGTCCTCATCAAAATCTTCAATACATGGTTACAGAAAACTAAAATGTGATGAACTTATTTTTAAGTGGCAATCAAATGGAGCCTTGAGTCATGCACCTTAAGCTTAATAGCATCTCAATTACTAACATCAAACTCAAGGAATTACTTTCGAAACCGACATAATTCCTTGTTGTCTTCTTCGATAGCGCCATCAACGACCTTAAAATCAAATAAGTGAACAAAACATGATAATTCGATTCGAAGAAGATAATGTGCATTGCTTTATGGAGAATAGAATCTAGTGGGCATTTTGGCCCACAGTAAAAAGATGCAAAGCATGCATATAATGCAAGTGAAAGAATCCCAATTCCATGGTTCCATGGCTATAAATCTACCCTCACCCCATTCAAGCAATCCCAAGAGATAGAAGCCTGCCTTCACCATTTGCCTTTGTTTCCATGGCTACAGCCCAAGTTGAGAGGCCTACTGAAGAAGCGACACTTAAATCAAACGACAATGGCAAGCATTCTGAGAACATGGCTTCTGTTATGAAAGGGGGGGCTGTGGATATAATCAAGGGATTGGTGGATCAAAAGCACAATGATCAAGAGGCCAAGCAAGAAGTGATCAAGAAGCCTGATTTGGGTCCCATCCAAGATGTTAGTGGCACCCATGCGCATGTGTCTAAGCATGCTAGTGCGACAAGTGAGAAGAAGAAGAAAGAGAAAAAAGAGGATAAAAAGAAGGGATCGACTATTGGGTCCGGTCATAGTCACATTAGTGTGCAAAAGCCTGTAAAATTGGGCCATAAGATGAAGGAGAAGAAGAAGAAGAAACAAAACAAGGACAGTGATGATAGCAGCAGCAGCAGCAGCAGTGAGAGTGACGACGTTGCTCATGACAAGAAGAAGGTATGTGTTTTTGGTCCATCTAAATAGATATATGCGTGGATGTTGTACATACGTGTATGATTGCAGTATTATATGGTGCATTTTTTAAATAATGGTGATTTGATTTGTTATTTGTGCAGAAGATGGACAAGGAGAAGAAGAAACACAAGTGAGAAATGAAAAAGAATTACAGTAATACGAGGAATAAAAGTCCATATGGAGTGGCATATGATCATGTAATTGATGATTCCAAGGGCTTGTCACCTTTCTAGCTGGCTTTACTGAATGGATATTAAGTCTATAATCTCTCTCTCTCTCTCTCTCTCTCTCTCTCTCTCTCTCTGAGCATACTTACACCTATGTACAAGGGTTTTGGTAAGGTAAGATTCAACCCTTACATTACCAACTTAGAATGATCTAACTTGCTCATGCAGGCGTTAGTATCATATAGAAGCTATGATCTTTGAATCATACTTCATTGACAGTTCTACCTTTGAATCTTGGACTTCAATATCAGTCATTAAATATCCATATTCACACGCAATACTATTTCAACAAATGCTTGTTATATATGATGAACCAAGTAGCGTAGAGTCCATAACTTGAATGGTTCATATCGTCATTTAAGATGCAATTGGGGGTGGAATCCTGCTCCCTATCATTCTGTGGTAAGGTGGCAGCGTATCCTATAAAAACTGCTACGTGTGCTGACACTAAAATAATAAATGGTTGAAGGCAAACCCTAGGCTAATGACACAATACTAGGGCCAGGTAAAATCAATATCTTGAATAAGGCTAAACATGACTTGTCTTGCCAAATGGACAGATATATGTTAATGGAGAGTGATGCACATTTAAAGGGAAAAGAAATTAGATTGTCAATATTATCTTGTCTCTACAATTTTTGGGCCATGCTCTATTCATGGTGGGGTCAAAAGTTTGGATAATATGTATCAGTATGCAACCATCACTTGAGTGAAAGTCGGTGCGGAAGAGTGAGCCTTGTGAATCTAACATTCTACATGATATGGAACCTCTGCAAAAGTTAATGATAAATGATTGAGGTCCAATGATCCGCCTAACCACTAGTACCAGAGTAGATTGGTCTAACCACTCCTCTGAATCTATGATTAGATGACTCCAAATTAATTATTCCTATTTATAGAGAATGTCTGAATCTTTATCACCTTATCTAAATCTTCGTTTAAAATTGAATTTGTAATTCAACTTTCAACAAGAGAGAAAAATCGATTAAAAAAATCAGAGACCAAATCTGACACACCACTAGGAATTGCCCATAAGTGGACCCCACATCCAACATCCAGTACATTTGAAACCCGACCACCTTTTTTAAATGGTGCAGAACAAATATATCAGTCAATAATACATAGGGTGGAAGCCAAATAAATCAAATTGAATTTACTTTCAAACATGCATAAATTAACCGCATCGAGTAATAAACCTCGACTAGACAAATCCCCATTGATACTGAATAACCCTTGTGATTTGGCCCAACCAGAAGACTGCAGGATATCTCGGCTGTCCATCAGATGGGCCTTGTAATGGAGAGCCACGGTCTAAAATATAATCTGCACCTACTCGACAATACTAACAGTTGCATCGCATCAGTCATGACCCACGATTAAGAAAGGAGATGCATAGTCCGCATTCAAGGACATGGATCGAATGGCTAGGATGGTCTGATCAGTGCCAGTTAGGCCTGTGGCATCCCCGAGCGGAAATATTAACGTATTGTACTTCAAGTGGGATCATTTCTTTTAGTAGCGAATCATTTATCCTAGGGATTAATCACAAGGCCTCACAGCATTGATAAGTGCACTTTCCAAGCACTCCCCCGCTCACATGTGAAAATACAGCACACGTGTGACTAATCCTTGCTTCTCATCAGACGAGACTGCTCATCGGCTATGCATTGGTGGACGACTAAAAGAAATTGTCCAATGCTCCGCACCCAAGGGCTACGTGGGGTCCTCCAAAAATTGCAGAGGCCTGATGTTGTGCCGAAGGTAACTATGTAGTAGGGCTGAAAGTCCTGCGGGTTGAGTTGGGTTGGTGCTCAACCCTAACATAACCCAAGGTTCCTGTACCTCAACCCTAATCCAACCCAACCTAACATTGGGTTAGGAATTCTCAACCCAAGCAGACACGGTTAGGCAGATACATTCTAATATTTTCATTATTACATTAGTTTATTATATTTTCAATACACATCTTATTTTTTGTATTTATAATTTTATTAATTATATATATAGTTATTTATAGTAAAAAACTTCATTTTTTCTAAACAAACAAGCGAAAATATAGGACAATTACTCTAAAAGTCATATTGTGTAGCACCCAATCTATTTGGGAGAGAGAAATCTGACATATCTTGTTAGTTTGATTCATCGAAAATGACGTGGACCAATGAAACTCAATGACATTGGAATTTCTTGTGCTTCAACATAGACGATCTGCATTCAATTATAATTTATAATCAACTTATATATCGATTGGGTTTAGGTTCGGGTTGGGTCGGGCAACCCGGGACCTCAACCAAAGCCCGACCCAAGTTTTATTGGGTTGGTATTTGTAAAGCCCAAGCCTAAGACCAAACACGATACATTCTGCCCTAGCGCAACCCAATGTCAGGTTGGTTACAGGTCGGATTGAACCAGCCTGACTTTCAGCCCTACCAGGTAATGGGGCCTGCTGATGAGAATTCAAAACAGAGAACGACAAACCATGCATGAACCATCCACTATCTAATCTCAGAATTTGGGCTGTTCACCTGATGGGGGGCTCCACTAGCACAGGAGTTAGTAGTTGCAAATGATCTTAACCATGCCTTCCGTTGAAACACTTCAAATGGTCACATGTTATTGTTCTGGACGGCTACGTAAAAATCCACATTCAACGTATACAATTGAGGCCCAGATCAAGTTCAGGTTCATCTATCGATGTTGCAGGATTCAGGCCCAGTGATTAACAAGTTAACCCCACTTCTCATTTTTAGCCATGAAAGAGTAAATGGGTCGGCACCACCCCCTAAACACCGCAGCATTGCTTGGCTAGCCACATATCCTGCCGTCAGTGTGACTAGCTAATATCACCAAGATCTTGAATATGGCCACGGTACACTGAAGGATACTGTGTGATATGATCACAATATTTTCAAAATATCAGCATATTTTAAAATATCATATTTAATCACAATATTAATTCAAAAAATATTAACGAATTTAAAGAATATTCTATACAGAGAGATGCTCACCATTGCACACCTTTGCACACATGTCATGAACCCAAAACCAGAATGGTTCATGTGATGCGGCGTCACATGAAATCCTTAGGGACCAATTTTAAGCTTAGATCCAAAACTCTAATGGGCCATGGTACAGAGAAAAGCAAATCAAGGAAAGAAATTGTTTTCTTTTGCTATAGCTCTCTAAAATTTTGGATTGATAGAAGTTGGGCTCTAAGAGCTTCATGGGTGCTCACGTGGACCATTTAGATTTCGGGCTTACATCAATCCTCTGAGAACTTTTTAAGAACTTATCATATTTGATATGAGCCTAAAATTTGAATGATCCATGTGATGCAAAACCCTAAGGACCCAACTTTTACCTTGTTTTGAAACTTTGGTGGGCCATTTAAAAAAAAAAAAAAAACAGTTTTCTCCATTTATTTATATATCTCTTTGCTATGTACCACCATAGTTTTGAATTAGGGTGAAAATTGGTCCTGGCGTTTCATGGGGTTGCGGCATTACATGGAACATTCAGATTTTAGGCCCATGACGCGTGTGTAAAGGTGGACAGCTGAGCATGCCTCATATATATATATAAGCTTGCAAAAATCAATCACATCTACTATTTGAATAGACCACATTTATATATCCACTCCGTCCATCCGTTTCTCCAACTCATTTAATAAGGTGGTCCCAAAAACTAAGCAGATCCAAATATTAAGTGGAACACACTACAGGAAACAGTGGTGTTAGAGTGCCTCACCATTAAAATTTTCAAAGGGCACATAATAAGGTTTTCGTGATGTTTATTTGCCATTCAACTTATTGATAATGAAAAGAATACCTAGATGAATTGAAAATATAAAAATCAGCTTGATGCAAAACTTTTGTGGCCCAGAAAAATATTTTCAATGGTCATTCGTCGCTGTTTCTAGTGGTGTGGTCCACCTGTAATTTAGATCTACTTAAGGTTTCAGATCTCATCCTAAAATGAGATGGTAAAACAGACGTACGGAGTAGATATACCAAAAAAAAAAAAAACATTAAGGTGGGCCCTACACGGTTGGAGTGGGTGTTACCGGGCAACAGCTAATCTGGCAAACGATTAGTCAGCAAAAGCCATTTAAAAAGTTAAAGGATATATCTATTCCGTTGTCGTTACTGGCTGTGGCTGGTAGGCTGGTTTATGTTCAAATGACCGAAATGCCCTCGACCTATCAAAGAATAACGGGAATAATCTCATAAGGAGACTCGGGAATTGATAAGGACTAAGTGGGACAAACATGCGTCAGATCTTCCCCGTCCGTCAGATGCATCGTCTTATTTTCACCATAGATTCTAAAACTAAGACAAATAAAACACTTATATGGGCCACACATTAGCAAAAGATGTAAATTTGTGCCAAAAAGACCTCTAAATTCACATGGTGTGGTGTGGATCACATGAGTTTCGGAATGTCGTCTTGGAATGTCATGATTTGCAGGTCATCAGTTCATCTGGTGTGAAGCATCAGATGAGTGCATTGAATGAAATATACACACCCCAGTGGACCCCACACAATTCTAGATGATTTTATTAAGTGGACTTACCATCTCAATTGTTTCCCATTGTGTCACCCACTTGAGTATTGAATGGACCTGATTTTTAGGCCCTAGTCCAAACACAGGGCGTCTCACTTGATGGACGGCTTAGATCTCACCCACACGAAGTTATCCGCCCACGTCAGCGAAAGTAACACCCCCATCCGTACAAAAGTCACGTTTTCGAATTGCTAACATGCACATGCACGTGATCCATTAGGGACGGCAAACATAGCCTTTGCTTTTGGTGGCAAGGTAAAGTGAAGATAACATACACGCAACAGCTTTCCACCAACATGCCACTTGCGTAGGAAATCAGTACCATGAAAAAGATAAGTCCGTCGTGAAGATAACTCTTCACGAAAATTAGATTTGGCTCATTCATTATTTGAGTGGGGCCAATTAGACCATTGGTTATCCACTAATCCAATAGTGGGGGCCTCCTTATGAGCAGCTGGCCTTATTCTCGTGCCATGTGTTGTATGTTTGAGTCAACATACAGATTTGGCTCATTCATTATTTGATATAAGTGTATGAAAACAAATTTCACGACACCAATTTTATAATAAAATAAAATAAAATAAGTGTATGTTGGTGGGAAAGATATATCTCAAGGTTGTGACATCATTGTTGGTAGGTGACATCTAGGCTTACCAAGATTAAACTGATTCCTCTTTAGAAAAAATAAAAATAAAATTTAATTAGTTCCATAACACATCATTTATTTTTCCTTAATTTTTAACAAAAAATATTTATCAAGCACTATGAGAAAGTAATAATAATAATAATAATGTGGAGTTGTCCAGCAAAAGAGTTGGTGAAATATCCTTCCATTCCATATGGTTAGCCTCTATGGATTGAAATAAATGTCCACAATCATGTTAGTTCTTCGATAGATCATGATTCGTAGGAGTCGGCAGCTTTCTTGTGGGTTACACTACTGTTGCTAGGTCATAGTTTCAAAATGTGATTGGTTAAACAATCCTAACCTCTAATCTACCTTTTGAACGGCTAAGGTGAGTTAAGTACTGATAAGGATAGACTCTAAGTCCACACGTGTGGTGCATTGATCAAATTCTCTCTTTCTCTCTCTCCTCTTCTCAAACTCTCTTCTTTCTTCTTATCTACTCTTTTTCTCCTATTTCAATTAATTTTTTCTTGTAAAAGAGTTATTATAAATAAACAGTGCAAAGAGAACTCTCTTCCTCTCGATCTCTCCCTCTCTACTTTAGAAATTCTTCAAGCACCATGCTATTTTCTTAATTTTTTTTCGTGAGAACTTTTATATTTTAATCATCTATATGCTAGCAATCAATTGAAGGGTTAGATTATCCTAACTTCGAGATGTTTATGCATGGGGCGTAAACAAAAAGGTTGATAATATTGGTAGTTAGAGTCCCAATGAATTTTCTTGCACTATGCCGGTATGTATTGATCTTGGGGCCCACAAAGCTGCCCATGGTATTGAGGTATCAATGTCCAAGTAGTAAAAATGCATATGATACCTGAAGAGTATGCAAATGGTAGGAATTAGGAGAATGTCAAAAGGAATTGTCCTTCCAGGACGTGGTTTTGGGATATGGCTAAGATGGAATTACATAATACCCGGCCCCACTCTTTTCATTATATACGGTGTGTTTCAATTCCGACATGTGGGCCACCTGGTGCAGTGATCAAAACTGTTGGTCTGTTTTTGTCTAACAGTAATGTTTCATTTGCCCAAAAAATTCATTGTTAGAACAGTCGTAGCCCTTCTGATTTATGGCCTAAATGTAGTAACAGTCCAAATTCAACTGAAAAAATGTTGAAAGATTATTCGCTGTAGTCATCCAAAGTGAAAGGATTTTTTATGGCATGACCCATCCATGGCGGGACACAACAGATAAACGGACTGGATTACCAAGATCGGCCCACATGTAATGCTGAAAGCTGTGTGTGGGGCACCAAGTAATTCCTAGCGGCTGAGATTCTTCATCAATCGACTTTATTCCTCTGGATGGAGAAATGCCCTGTCAAGGCTCTAAGAGGCAAGAGCCAATTCTTTCCGTAGATTTGTGGGACCCATCTGGGAAACAAAGCAATCTTTCTTTCCCACTAATGCCAAACGTCAAAGATATGTGGACCCCACCATACAACTAGTCAATCGATCTGATCAACTCATGTGGCGTATAAGTAGGGGTCCTTAGTGAAGTTAGAAGACTCAGGCCAATTAGCAATTATCGCTTGTGATGGATTATAGGGGCGTCCGTTGTGCACCTCCCTCAAGGGCTTCCGGTCTTGCCATGTAGGATTCAGCTGATGTGTGAAGGTGAATGAAATAGACCGGAGGCTCTTTAGGGGGGCGGACAAATCTCGCCCCACCAACGTAGCATGTTGGAGTTGAAGCTTGTGGGGTATGTAGCCACGTGGACTTGTCATGCTTTCATGCCGTGGACCGTCTTTTGTAGTTCAAGGTTTGCTCTTAATCTTAGCCAAAAATTCAATTTCATATTATTAATATTATTATTTCTTATCTAATTTTTTTGTTATCATTTGTAAATATGATAACAATGAAAATTGAAATGGTAGAAAAGACTTCCGAGAAAGTAAACAATCTACGGTAGTACATACCATATCCAGGTAACATATATAATATATGAAAGTAGAGACTTCTCCTTAAGTTGCTTAAGATAAATTACTTATGCTATAAGTAACTAACTTATCTTAGTTCCTACTTATTAAGAACATAAATATGTTACTTCTCAGCTTCTCCTGAGCTTTTCTTTAGCAACTTATAAAAAGCAGAAATGTTATAAGAAAAAAATTAATTAAAATAATTAAGCACTAATTTTAAGTAAAAAATTATTTATAACTAATCATAAACCAAACTCACTTATCTGAAATAAGTTACTTACGTGCTGCTATAAGTAGAAAAAGTCATTTATTTGGTGGTACTCAAATGGGCCCTCCTTAACTTTATAGGAAGTTTTATTGCACCCTTCACAAAAAAAAAGATAAAAGAAGAAGAAGTAGAGCATAATAGTTGGAATCAAGGTTAGATGATGATGATCTATAAATCATATATAACGCGGCAAGCTTTTGTACTTTTATTTTCTTACAAATAATTTTGAAAATTAAAACGACATGGAAAAAATATTTTAAATGAAATCGAGAGTATTTTAAAAACTTCAAAAATATGGTTGTCATCTTGTGTATGGTTTTCATTTGATTGGCAAAAACATTCAAAACAATCTATTCTTTTATATGAGTAGCCTACTCTTATCTTCTTAGCTAAAAAACCATGTAATAAACGCCACGCGCCCCTACTTTAATGACGATATAAAATTTAGTCATAATTCATCTATTGTGCACATCATATTAGGATATTAATTCAAAAAGGAGTGTAATAAGAAAAACTCAAGTAGGCTACAATATTAGTAAAAGTAGAAATGAGTCCCTATCATTTAAGACATTCATATTTTTATCTCAATGTGCAGCAGCCGCAGCCTTTCTGTCTCCCTGGCGTTTTTCTTTTCTTCTCTCCCCTCTCTATTTATATGTACAATGTAGGTGCTATATATACTCCTATATATATGTAGCGTGAGTGGCAAGAGACAATTCTACCTATGCAATTAATTTACAGAATGCACGAAAGTTTGAATATTAAAGGGACATTGCAAGGAATGCATTCTAAAAAGATGAAGAGATTTATATATAGCTGCTTAGCAACCTAGCATTTAAATTTCACACACACACACACACACACACACATATATATAACCCATAAATGTCTTAAATTTTACTAATTTAGACTCTCTCTCCATGAGAGTAGCCTGTAATTTTCTGCTTTGCGAGTGGCCAGAGCCCTCTCTATTTCACTCTCTTTGCGTGTTGTGTTGCCTGCATCTTTTCCTTTTTCTACGTATACATCCAGCATGGATTTTTAAGTCAAGGCATGGAAGTTTTGGAACTGTGCTCAAGGGACGCAGATTGCGTTCTATCCCCGCCCGACTCTAGGCCCGAACGGGCAGTTCTGTGGGCAGGCCCACCGTGGCGTATCTGTTTATCCAAGCTGTTCATTTCTTTTCTCAAATCATTTCAAGGAATGAGCACAAAAATGAAGCAGATCCAACGCTCAAGTGGACCACACCATAGATAACTCTTGCATTTAATGCTTTGAGCATTTAATGCAACCAAATTTATTATTTGGTGTGGTCTACTTGAGCGTTGGATCTGCCTCATTGTTTTTGCTCATGCCTTAAAAAGTTGAACGGCTTAGACAAACAGATTCATCAAAGTGGACCCGCCCACAGAACGTACCGTTCGGGGCTAGAGACGGGCGGGTTAGGACGCAATCCGCGTCCGTGCTCAAGGGTGGTGATTGGTAAAGTCAGCCAGTCCCATATGTGGGCCCCACCCATCACAGACCCAGCTTGGCTCAGGTCCATAGGCCATCAGATCAGTTTCGACAAGAC
This sequence comes from Magnolia sinica, assembly GCF_029962835.1. Classification (NCBI taxonomy): domain Eukaryota; kingdom Viridiplantae; phylum Streptophyta; class Magnoliopsida; order Magnoliales; family Magnoliaceae; genus Magnolia; species Magnolia sinica. The sequence continues at coordinate 2,836,576 of NC_080577.1, forward strand.
TAGAATGGGCCTTAAAAAATTCTCAGTTGGGTCATGCTCAAGTTAAGAAAAGTGGGCCATCTCTGTCTAGGATAAGGCCTGGGCTGACTCTAATCCGGCCCGTTGGAAGCTCATGAGAAGGGTGAATATGTTGTTATTTTGAACTGGTAATTGCACTCGTCTCACACGTGTACATGAGTCATACATGTGTGAGATCCGACTGGATTGTCAGGTGATTTTCAGTATGCATTTCATCAGGTGACCTTATACATACAAAAGAATGGGCCACCTATATACACTGAATCTGAAACATTGCCCAAGTTCTATTAATCTTTCCTTCTTCTTCTTTTTTTTTTTTTTTTTCATACTGGTGTGGCCCAGCCTACGGATCATATAGGCCTTGTTTTCTGTTTGGGATTGTCTGATGATCGGTTTGGATCTCGCACATTTGTGCCTTGTTTCCACATGTGTGGCGAATGTGCAGTAGAGGACTGCAATTCATTGCATGCAGCTTGCAGAGAGAAATGAGGAATGATCACCTACGGGCGCTGTAAATGTGAAATGCATGCGAGAAAAGAGATGGTCCTGAAAATGAAAATCAACTGGCATGAATATCAGACAGACCCACTTGTTAAGTGCCATAACCGTACATTGAGTCAGATCATCAGCCGTCAATTGGTTTCGTCAATGTGGCTTGCTCGATTAGTGGTTCAGCTTGATTTTCAACACAGATGATCTTCACGGAGTGGCCAACCTTTTCTACGCGCAGATTTCTGATAGAAGTGGCACGTGGCAGTAAAGAAAGGGTTGTATGTGAAAGTTCGCATGCAGTACATATGCAACGCGTCATTTCTCATTTGTAAATGTATAAGCTCGTTTGTGGAAGATAATATAAACTAAAAACAATGTTTTTTATTTTATTTTTTTTACGGTGACATCCGTACCAGGGTCCCATAAATCTTGACAAAAGGTGATTGAATCAATGGACCTATTCGAATCTTTAGCGGGGCCCATAAATTGAATGAATAGGCTCATCTGCGCATTTAAAATAGCTGAAGTCTTGTGGGTAACTTTCGTCTTTGTGGTCCAATCATCGAGTGTGGCCTTTTGTTCGGTTTTTGTTTTAAACCATCCACTTGAAAAGGCTGTTCATTGGATGGATGACATTGTCCCGCCAATGTGATATCCATATAATCATCCAATCACTGCAGGGTCCATCAACTGGACAGTTTAGACCAACCATTCAAACAACTACATGCAGCCATCAAGGATAGACCAAGCAACAGAACATCCAGGACCGTTCATAAGCTTTCACTTCATCAATCTCTATCGCTGGCCACGGACAAGATGTCCCTCTTTCTTAATCCAATCAGGTAGATATCATGTTTGCAAATCGGCTTTTGCGTCTGGAATAGTCCACCACCGATACCGGCTGTATGGCCCTTATAACAAGATAATTCATGGATGATGGCGGTCCAAGTGTGACGTAGAGCGGGTCACGGAAGGCCCAATAGGAAGCAGAAGTGATCTGGACCGTCAGAACTTAAAAAGAACTATCTGACAATCCAGAATGAGCTTTTTAATGTACCATTTATGATTTTGGGGTAGGACTAGCTACTTTAGCCACCCAATCCTGCTATGCTAGGTTCACCCAATCCTCCTATGCTGGGTTGCCAATGCCAAATTTGCAAAATATCTTCGTAACATTGGTCGAAATCCTATTTTATTTTTGTTTTTACTTTTTATAATAAGTTTTTTTAGTACAACTCTTCATCAGTTAAGCTTTAGGAATTGCACCCAACATGAAAAGTGTTGTCTAGTAAGTTTACTATTTATAGGAAGCCACGGTTTCTGGGAGTTTTAGTTATAGTTTGATTAAGAAACTTCTCCAATGGCCTAAAAATATAAATTTGTTTATTTAATCAATCAATCAAATTATTAATTTTATAAAATTATTTTTTATTTTCTTTGTTTTTTTCCTCATAGATTTAAAAAGTCCCTGTGAGGAGTATAAAGAAGCTCCATGAATTCAAGAAAGTTATCCTTGAGGAAGACAGTGAGCGACCTCATCACGTTCATCCCTGCGTCAAAGTGGCCATGAAAATGTTCATGTGGACTATATTTTTTCCATCTTGTAATTACCCATTTATACATAATAGCTAAACCCACCCACATGTACTAATAATCTATGTATATACAACCACACATGCCTGCATGCCAGATAGGTGCAGTATACCAGCCATCCATCAGGTGGGCCTCACTGTGTAGATTTATTGTCCAAAGATATGAGTGGTCCACCCAAAACGTATGTGATCATATTAGAAATGCATAAATGGATTAGAAACTTTGGGCTGATATTTTAAAAACTGTAAATTTGTTCAGTTTATTGTGGTCCAACTGACTAGTGTATTGACATGATTCAAGCTGTACATCATATATTTAAAATTTAAAATTTATTAAAAAGGAAAGTCTGTTTTGCTTCCCCATCTGTGTTTTTTGCATGATCATTACACATCTTTCATTGTTCCAATTTCTGTCACCATGCAGCAGCATTCTTTAGTGTGGTCACTCAATGATTCCCTGCGGCATGTGTGAGATAATGCATTCTTATTTTCATTTTCTAAACACATCTTATGAATGGTGAGTGGCCACTCTTTTATCATGAACATTATACTTATAAAACAAGATGAAGAATACACAGAAATGGAAATAGGGCATAGGTAGGTTTTTCTTTTTTCTAAAGGTATAATTTTCATTTACATTATAAGTTCATTTTAATTCTTTTATAATATTTCAGTATATATGTATCAAACATATATTTGGCTACTATGAGTCAACATGAGATATTGGAGTAAACTAAGGGAGTGTTTGGTGCATGAAATTAATTGGGATTATATGAGATATAATTGCAATTAAGTTAATAATTATGGATGTCATGTCGGCGGATTAGGGAGTAACGCACCAAATTTCGTTTTCTTGTTTGGGATATATGATCTTGCATTGTGATTTAAGGATACGAGGGATATACATTTGAATGTTACATAGTACTCATGGAAGCGGTTGAGTGATGCGCACCACCGATTTCGGTTGGATTAATGCTACAAAGGTTTGCAGTAACACGTTTCTAATTAATTCAATTATTGGAGTTACAAGATAATGCTAATCACTTAGAAATGACTACAATTCAAATATAGTGTAAATTTTGAATGCGGATAATGTTTAATTAATTTCAATATTAATAGATTACCTCTGCTATATATAATGAGAAACTCTTACAAGTATATAACTTACTTAAAAGATAAGTTTAGCTGCGATAAATTTACAACCTCACAGCTTTTTAGAAAAATATTGATTCAATTACATCATTAATTTAGATAATTTTAAATCTATCTTCTTCTGATTCACAAAGATTGGCCATGGCCGTGAGAAAGATGGGCCGCCAGAAGAAAATGACTATAAATTCCATACTCAAAATATACGGATGGCATGCATGATGAGTGGGCCAACCTAGTGGGCCATTATGGATGATAAATGGAACAAAAACCATGATCATCCATCATCCATGTTTGGACGATCAGTTAAAATTTATATTATCCACAACAAAAAGAGAATATAATGATTAAAAATAATAGAAATAAAATACTAAAACCCACACCAAGAATCAGGATGGTCCACTCATCAAATGGACAGAAATTAGAAACATGCTTACAGTTTAGGAAAATCAGGTCGACCATTTTTTATTTATACCACTTGTTTTATAAAGTATACGGTTTACATGGTAAGTAGACAAGCCTAATTCTTTATCTATGTAAACAAGATATGGGACCCACCTTTCACATATAAATTTCATCACCATCGAGTAGTTAGGAATGTAATGTGAATTTCTGTCCATTTAGACTTGCCAGTTTAGGAACCGCAGTACTGAACAAACAATCCCGACCGTCTGATAGGAGTCTGCGGTATGTGTAATTTCACATTCGCAGATTATTCCATCCAAGCAAAAAGTGGGCCACACATGATGATCACCTAGCCTGAAAATAGGAAAATCCAGTGATTTGGTGTCACCCCAGTACTGTGGACCATGCCCAGGGGTCCTGCTCAACAGATGGACCGTCCTGATTTTTGCCGTATTTGATCATTGTGGTGTGGACCATCTTTCTTACGAAGCTCATACCATACATACCCAACACCTTTTTTGCTGCACGTGAACATGTTGCATGATTACACCCGACAAGAGTACATGACATACCTATCAGCCTTTAAATCTATCATAGTAGAAAAGCATCCATTTCCTTCAATTTTCTACCTTATGCAGCCAGGGAGATGAAACAGTACAACGATCTTATCAAACTACACCTTTGCGATGTGATGTGTAGATCTAAACCGTCCATCTTAACACCCCTACAGTTTATGGAAAATTTTAGAAAATATGTACGGATCGGATGATCCTAGACGTCTATAAAGTGGGCTTGAGTGAAATGGTTAACCTGCAGTGTTTGGAGTGAAGTGAAGAACATTGATGGATAGGATTGTGCAAATGTCGTGAATTTGATATATGGAGCATGGAGGGTGGGGTCCAACGGATGGATGGCGCAGATTGGTATGTCACCCTGCCACGTGTGCTGTGGAAGGATGGCTCTACCATGACCCACCAAGATATCCTGTCTTTAAGCTTAACAGACAACGCGAGGCCACTGTGATGTGTGCATAAAATCCACTCCGTCCATCATGTATGCCCCCTCGTGTTCTCCTCGGTAGCCAAAAATCAGGAGGATCCAAAGCTCAGTTGGGTTACACCACAAGGAAAATTTAGATTGGACCGTTATATATATATATAAACCTTTCAGATGTTATGTTGGTTCCCATGTGCTTCTAATATTCCATCCAATCCATTCAGAAGCTGGGCCCCACAATTTTGCTTGCCCATGATATATGAGGTAGTCTGTCCTGCTGAGTTTTCCAGATTGGTCGGTTTGGACCGTCTAGATGTCTCAACGCAACCAGGAACACCATAACTAATGGTGCTCTTACAGCACTGGATCATTTTTCATGGTCCAACTTTCAAGTGCCAAAGGTACGTTCTTGAAAGCCTAGACCCATTCAATGCATGTGAAGATGTCTAACTTGCCCCCATTGCAACAAGCAAAGGCCAGACTTTGGATATCACCGTACTTTTTAGAAAAATTCATCAAATGAAATTATTGCAGGAGTATTGGAAGATTTTTAAATTTTTGGCAGTTTTAAAGTTTTTGTAATTTGTTTAAAATCATTGCAATCTTAATATATAAAAAACATTTAAAAGTTAAATTAATTCATTTTATCCATATTATAAAAATTTTAAACTTATTACTAATTTCCCATAAAGATTTTATTTCAGTGAGATTTTTCTTATAATACTAACAATAAAGAGGTCAAATTCTGAATATGTGCCAAGAAATTCTTGTGCCCAGAAATTGAAAAGAATGAAATTGTCACCACCACAAATATCTCCAAAATTTTGAAAATCCGGCAATATTTACATAAGAAATCATTTGGATGATATGCACTAATTATATTGTGAGATTTTCAAAATATAAGTTGTTTTCAATCTTTCATAATTTTTCATAAAATTATTTCAATATTAACTTAAAATTTATTGAAGATTTTAACTAATTTAATATACAATTATATATTAAAGTAGCACTTTGCTGATGACCCACGTGAAAGATTTAACTTGTACGTTAGATGACCTACTGGGGAGTTAACCATTTGCTTCTTCATACAATATTTAGGAACAAGCTCTAATGCAAAAATCACGCCAATCGGATAATCCTAAATATATGATGAATAGCATGAAAATGGACAATCAAGATTGAAAGGAAAAACACACTACATCCCATCAATATCTTGAAATGTCAATTAGATAGATGTTACTCCATATTGCTTATAATTTCAAAGTAGCACTTTATATGATAGCTCTAGTAATTTGATACATGGCTTGTAAATAACAAGTTATCATAATAAATTAGCCTCATGCAAAGGCTTAGGATTGTTGTATTTGCATTGCTCTTCTATAACTCCTTACTCTCGATGAATAATGTTTTATAAATCCTTTCGATTGATGATTAAATATACCATTTGCCGTTGAAATGCTTTGGAGAGATTGCTAATGTTCTCATAGCTAGCACATTTAAGTATTATAATCCAGGGCTTTGGTAAGGTCCCAGAAAACCGGGACTAATCATTCAACAACAAGCCATGGTGCAAAAATCATGGGATTAGATAATCCTAACCCTATGATAGGCCAAATAATTAGAAATGTCTATTTTATATGATCCCATGATTGGCCAAATAATTAGAAACATCTATTTTTTATGACCCATTAATCACATGGTTAAAATCATCGAACCAAAATACTACTTTGAAATCATAACCAATACAAAGTGAAATCTACAAGATTGATAGTTAACAATGATGGTTAAAGCCATTTTGTCTATTGCTCAATCAGTGAGATCTACAGCATTTTGTCTATTGCTCAATCTTGACTATCTATTCTTCTAGCTATTTTACTTAGATCATCCCAATTGGATAATTTTTGCACCATGCTTCGCTTTAGTTGTGTGAATGAATGGACGGTTCAAATCGGCAATTGAATGCCACATGTGTTAGTCGGAAGCTTTGGGACCATTTGGTGAAGGTGGGGATGCTGGCTACAACCTATAACTATCAATTATTTTATAATAAACATTTTAAATATTATTTTTTTTCAGCCAGATTTTCCAAATGATAACCAAAGAAAATCTCCACATTTTAAAATTTTAAATTTAGAGCCAACAACGAGATTTGTCCACTCATCAGGTGGGTTACGCATGTACTTTGTACCAGATCAATGGTTGTCTTTTTTTTGTATGGTGTGGCCCACATGATGAATGGATCACTCTACTGTTTGCAATATGTGTTCTTCATGGTAGAGCCTACATTTTGAACGGGTTGGATGTGGTGTACAGTTGACACTCTGATGACTATGTGCTAGTTGGATCGGTAATACTACAATCCAACTGTTGTATACATACACAGAGATCCTTGACTCTCCTATGCACTGTCGGAGAGATAAATACACACAAGCTAAAATAGTATGACACCGGGAGCGGATTAGGTGAGACCCCGGACCCACATAGGTGAGTGGGACCCCTGACTGTGGGGCCCACTGTGATGTATGTGACTACATCAATGCCGTCCATCCGTATTGAAAGCTCATTTTAGGGTATGATTAAAAAAAAATGAAGCAAATCCCAATCTCGGATGGACCATAATACAGGAAACAGTGGTAATCAACCATTAAAAACTTCTCGTGGGCCACAAACGTTTTGGATCAAGCTGATATTTGTGTAGTCTCTTCATCCAGATCTTCCTGACCTTATCAACAGGTTGGATGGAAAATGAACATTCCGGTGGCCCCATGAAGTTTTTAATGGTGGGGATTCAATCACTACTGTTTCTTGTGGTATTGTCCACATAGGATTTGGATCTGCTTCATTTTTAAGGTCATGACTAAAATGAGCTTTCAAAACGGTTGGACGGTGTGGATTTAAGGCACATACATCACTATGAGCCCCACAGTCAGGGGTCCCACCCACCTAAGTGTATCCGGGGTCTCACCTAATCCGCTCCCCTGACACCGTAGTCTCGGAGACCCGACAACCAATCCGAGCGCCTGGAGTCGACACGTGGCATGGAAAAGGCAAACCATGAAAACGACCCCCACATTAGTTTTCCATCATTTCACAGGCTATCCATCCTCTCTGAAAAAAATATGAAAATTCCAAATATAGCCCCCAGATATTCTTTATGTATACAGATAGATAGCAAGTCAAATAAACTCCTCCATCCACACATTTAATCACCAAAATCATTAAAGTAGTAGGAAAACCCAACCTTTTTCCTTTTTTCTCTGAAGATTTCATCTCATCCGTCAATCAAGCTCTTGGTTCTTCTCTACAACTCTCACTCCCTTTGTAGATCTAAGCACCTCAGCCTGTTTTACAATATACATGATATTAAAAACAAAAACAAATATTCACAAGTGTTCTAATGAAAATGATTGATGTTTAAATTATGGGCCACAAGGGTGGATAATCAGATGATCCAAACCGTCCATTCAATGGAATATACAGATTATGAGCAACTATCCACAAAAAATCACATTGATCAGATGCCCAATTTTCTCTTTTTCCCTCCTATGCAATGGACATTGCTCTTTTTTTTTTTTTTTTTCAAGATTGTCTAACCAATGTGATATTTAAATGGTTTCCCATCTACTGCTAGACCCATCAGATGAACGGTTGATATTATCCATCCAGGCAGCAATGGATCAGAACCGATAATAGATGGTCTAAATGAAAAATAAAACAAAGATCTTCAAAACATCAGATTTTATTAACCATAGATTACCTGATCATCAGTGATTTCTACGGCGAATCCATCCACAATGACCCAAGAAAACCTCTTCTTGTAAGTGCCTGTTGGGAGTGTGCTTGCAAGCAACTCATCATGCTTGTTGCTCAGGTACAGGTCCAGCTCATATGCTCCTTGTTTTGTTCTATCACACATATCCAACATTAGCAAAAAATGCCCACATTACACTCTCTTCAGGAGAAATGTACAAAATGGAATTAAAATGTTGGTGTTGGATGAAAGATGAGATGAAAAGATGACAGACCGGTCGGTGCGAAGACGCTCATATTCGGGATCGAAGTTCATGAAGACGAAATATAGTTCGGTTGCACCTGTTCCCATCACTACCACCTTCTTCTTCTTCTTTCTTCTTCTATAGCGAGTCTTTTTAGAAAAAGCCAAGAAGAAGTTGGTTTTTTCTATGCATGTTGGACAGGAGATAAATGAAGTCAAGAAGCCACATTTCTCTTTTGGATCCAAAGATGCATTTCCTCTCTCTCTCTCTCTCTCTCTCTCTCTCTCTCTCTCTCTTCTGTTTGGCATCATTTAAAAAAAGATCTAAATCCAACCGATTGGATACAAGTTACGGTCCAGCCCACCGATATATTTCAACAGATTAAGTGGATAGACATCCAACCCTTCGAATAGGTTGGTCCCAATGTATTGGACGGGTTGGATGTCGCCCACATATCAAAGGTTGGAAGTCATCCCCTGGGTGGACCATAGCTTATCGTCCAACCGGTTGGACTTGAGACCTTATCTTTTAAACGTTGCAGTGACCTTCAACCGTACACATGGCACGGTTGTACGGCAATCCAGACTGTCCAACCACTGACCCAACTTTGGATGGAGCATGACCCACAAAATACACTGAGAATATGGTAGAATCATGTGATTTTTAGCTTCGAATTTGGACGGCTCAGTATTTAATTTTAACCATTCATTTAATATCCATCAGCTGGATGGTTAGGATTGCTTAATCACTTTGATTTTATATGATCCAACCACAATTTGGATAATTTGAATAGATGCACATGAGAATCACGTGAGAATGTGTTGTAGTGTAGCTACTGAAAAGTTGTCACAAGACGGTCCCTTAATTGGACAGGTCCATCTTCTATGGTTCTATCATAGAATAACTATGATGCAATAATCTCATTCTAAAACGATCTTGACCTTTGATTTTTTATTTTTATTTTTTGAGTTGAATGTGAGTCATTGAAAATGGTCTTTCGGAGTAATATATTCATCCACAAATGGGGATGATCAGAATCACCCATTCAGTGTAACACGCAACATGAAAGGTTCATATCATCAAGCATTGTATGTTTAAATCACCTGGTATGGCCCACCTAGAATGTGGTATTTGAGGGGATTTGAGGGGATTTTAAATCGCTTGATATGTTTAGCACAATAAGTAAATGAGGGTTTCAAATCCCCTAAAAGATAGGTTTAAAATCCAAAGTAAAAGTTTAGATTACCTCTATACAATCATTCTAAGAGTTGCATGTGTAGCATGTGCGTCATTAGGCTATCAATTTATTGGGGACATGGCCAATTGATGATAACCCAAAACAATCATATTATCAATTGCATCACTAGTGTTGTTCAAACATTGTCTATGTAAATCAATGGTTAAAAATCACTGGTTAGCCACTCAGATGTGATCTTGTCCTTGTGGCTCATCCACAACTTGGAATTTCATCATTTTTGGGCAAAGTATATATTTCAACATGCTTATTATAACCATTGTGTCAAACATTACATACATACACTAACTAAAGATATTAAAGTTGATTTAATAATTAAGAAAAATTGACCATATTGGCCTTGATGTATGGTCAAATTTCCTAAAGATATTCAACATATCAAATATTCTGTAGGTGGCCTTCTGACACGCCTTTGAAAATTACTTGGACTAAAATGCTCGTCTTTATTTCCGTAGTTTTACGGATTTTTAGGGAATAAGAAGTTACGTCGTATTTAATGCCAAGAAACTGATGTATACGGAACCTTTTTTTACATGTGGGCAAAGACCAAACTCGTGAGGCCCAGATTGATGTATGTGTATAATTCATACCGCTCATCCTTTTTGCCGTGTCATTTTAGGGCTATGGCCCAAATATCAACATAATCCAGAGCTCGTGTAGGTCACATAATAGAAAATAATGGTGACAATGGAACTCACTGTTGAAACTTTACAAGCTCACTTAATGTTTGTTAAAAGTGGACACTGCCCAAGTCAGGACTTTTTAGGCTCATGGCGAGCTGACCGACAAGGTGAATGGAACGAATCACCACATTGTGGGCCTTGGGTTATTATACCAATGGCTATCCTTTCATTTAGTAGTAAAAGAAGTGAACATGTAACAATCACGACCCATATAACATGAGAACCACGACCCATATAACATGATACGTACAACCCATGACAACCATGACCTATATAATATGACAACCACGACCCATAACAACTACAACCCTTAGTACATTACAACCACAACCCTTTATGCATCACAACCACGACCCGGTATGGGTCGTGCTTGCCATGTTATATGGCTCATGGTTTTCATGAGGTAAGGGTCGTGGTTGTCATGAAGTAAGGGTCGTGCTTGTCAAGATATATGGGTCGTAGTTTTCATTTTGTAGGCATTGGCAAGGACCAACTAGTGGGGCCTACATTAATGTATGTGAATAATTCATGCCGCCAATGCTTTTTGTTTTGTCATTTTAGGGCTAGGTTTCAAATATCAGCCCGATCCAGATCTCGTCGTGGGCCAAACAATAGAAAATAATGGTGACAATGGCACTCACTGTTGATATTGAGCCCACATGAGCTCTGGATTAAGTTAATATTTGGTTTCTAGCCCTAAAATGACACAACAAAAAGGATAGGCGGCATGGATTATTCACATACATCAATTTAGGCCCCACTAAATGATCCTTATCAAGGCCTTTAAAATGAAGACTACGACCCGTATAGTATGACAATCACGACCCTTACCTCGTGAAAACCACAACCCATATAACATGACAACCACGACCTATACCCGGGTCATGGTTGTAATGTGGTAAGGGTCGTAGTTGTCATGTTATATGGGTCGTAATTGTCATGAGTCGTAATTATCATGGGTCATAATTATCATGCTATGTGGGTCGTCGTTGTCATGTTATATGGGACGCAGTTGTTATATGTTCACTTCCTTTACTATCAAATGAAAGAATAGCCATTATTACAATAGCCTAAGGCCCAAAATGGGATGATCTGTTCCGTCCACCTTGTCAGTCAGCTCGTCGTGGGCTCAAAAAGTCTTAACTTAGACAGTGTCCACTTTTAACAAACATCACTGTGAGTCTGAAAAGTTTCAACAATGGGTTTCATTGTCACCATTATTTTCTATTATGTGACCCACACAAGCTCTGGATCAGGTTGATATGTGAGTCTTAGCCCTAAAATGACACGATAAAAAGGATGGGCGGCATGGATTATACACATACATCAATCTGAGCCCTACTAGTTTAGTCCTTGCTCACGCGCAAAATAGGGTTCCGTATACATCACTTTCTTGACATTAAATACAACGTAACTTCTTATTCCCTAAAAAACTGTACAACTGCTGAAACAAGGACAAGTGCATTTTGGTCAAGGTAATTTTGAAAGGCATGTCAAAAGGCCACGTACATAATATTTTAAAGGTTGAATCTCTTTAGGGTATTTGACCATACAGCGAGGTCAGTACAGTCAATTTCTCAATAATTAACTTCAAAGTTATATAAATATATTATGCATAGCTACCTTTGTATTACAAGGAATTTTGAATCTAAGATGCCAAACACAACTAAAGAATTACAAATCCAAGGAGATTTCTAATTCAAGGGATCTGAATCCATGCTCCCAAACAGGCCCTAACTTTTCTTTTTCTGCCAAGGGCATAAGCATTAAGGAGCGCACCTGAAGGACAGTGGATTTCAGGTTTACAACATGGTGGCCCAAAAAGCACATGTCAGCACATTTCATGGAGGGATGGATCAATTCATTTCATGTCGATGAGATTCACATACCATCACCATCTGTTTCAACCAGGCCCAACGATCAAGCTAATTCAAAAGTCAACTGAACAACACCACGGGAAACATTTGAGAAGTGGACACCCACCAATAAAATCATCCAAATTGTGTGTGGGGTCCACCATGGTGATATATGTCATCCAATCTATTCGTATGACCAGGCCTACCAGGATGAGGGGACTCTCCAAAAATCAAGACATTCCAACTGTCTTGTTGGCCACATCAATTGAATTTAGAAAATTGTGCATGATTTTACATTGTTCCTTATCCAACATAAGTCTTAGATGGACTGATTTTTAGAATCTATTATGAAAATGTGGTGGGGGCATTTGATGCAAGTGGTGGATCTGATGCATGTTCCTCCCACGTGGTGGTTATTCAACGTAAGTCAGGCGCCCTATGAATAATGCCTATAGGTAGTCTGACTAGCATAATACTCTACCAAAACCCACAACACCCAAGTTTTGTGGGCCCACCTTGTTGTCTCTAGGATATCCACTCCGTCCATTAGGTGTGTTCCTCAAACCTTGGCTATTTGGCCAAATTCCAACCGGATCCATAACTTAGGTGGACCACATCATAAAGACAGTGGTGGGGGATGCAAACAATAGGTATATGTGTATTTCATCAAAACCGTTCATTAGGTGTGACCCATCACGTTCTACGGAGAATTTAAAAAATAAATAAATAAATAAGTAGCATAATCTTAAACACGAACGGAAAAATGTTTTCGACTTCGGATTGAATAGAATCTGAGTGAGTTTAAATAGTTTAATTAAAACGGGTGTTTTGGTCATTTGCATAAATTTAGTTTGCTAGGTTTGACCGAGTGTATAGAAAAACACGTTATAAATTGGGGTCTAATTGTTATTAGATAATTAATAGTTGGCTAAATGTAATTATAAAATGATGATGGGCGTTTGGCTGTAATTTCCTTAAAATATAAAATGAAGTCTGAAGGTTCCTTGATAAAGAGCGGAAGGAGCGGTCGAGACTGGAATCTTTTCGGGTTTACAGGCACGGATTTCCAAGCCGGACATGCGGTTTTGCTTTCACATGATATATCTTCGTGAGGGGGAGCTTCATGTGGGGACCACGCCCAGTCTTTCCATCCTTCCTACTCATCTTGGGGTGGGCCCCACTCCCTCCCTGGCGCTGTAGAAAACGAGAGGATCCGTGATGATATCTTGACCTACCCGAGAGGAGCCGTTTCTTACACCTCTCCCTGTGGGAAAACCAGAGGTGGAAAGAGTCCGATTATGGTACCTCGACCTCTCTACAGTACACGTGGCCAAGTGATGAACCAATCTCGATCGTCCATCAAGTTGGACCTATCTTGCATACCCACTTTCATAATTGTAGAACATATTAGATAATCCTACCCGTTACTTTCCTCACTTCCCAGAACCACATGCTGGCCGTTCATCAAGTTTGTTTACATCAGATAGCTAGGGTCATCTGATTTATGTGTATTTTGAACTATGTTCCATCCACAGTCCAGGAAGCTATATGGACGCTCCAGAATGAAAAGTCCCTTGCCACGTGTACTGCGAACTGATAGCTTGATCATGTGTTTTGTCCCACCTAGCCCCACGTTAGAAAGAGGAATAACTGATGGCTCCTTGACTCTTCTACGCACGCACCGTCGAAACGTGAGTGCCAGACCGTAAGTGCAAGCTGTAACTGCCAACCCTGTTTTTGGACAAAGGTCCACACTTTCACGTTCTAGCTCTTATTTTTATTTTTATTTTACTTCCCTTTTTTGACGTGTCCCAATCTCCACCCTACAGTGCTCCACCCCAGCTGTGATCGAGCAGTTCATCTGGTGGGATCCAGCGATGGATGGCTCAGTGTGAAACATGTGCACCCATCCATTGGTCATACGGCTAGGATTGTTTGTCTATTTGTTTTTTTTTTTTGTGGGTTAGCTTGTTAGTACAAGCAACACTGTCAGTCCACACTCCACTGTTGGCCACCCCCACTAAGGAATCGATACCATGACCTCAGGTGTTGAAGCGACCACTTGAGAGATATGGATCAGGGCTAGGCTTGTTTGTCTATGGTTATATGGTATTTCGCTGGACGCATTCGCCAGCATATAGGCATGCTTTCTGACCAATCTACTCGACGAACTGTGTGAAATGCGATCCTGACCATTGTACATTTGCATCCCAACATCAGCCCCACCGGTGGTGTGTTGATGTTTTGGGTGCTTTGGGGCCCAACGTGAAGTATGTGTTTTATATCCGCGCCGTCCTTTCGTTTTTACAGATCATTTTAGGAACCAACACAAACATGAAGCAGATAACAGCTAATGTGAACCAAACCACAGGAAAAGCCGGGGTTATTAAAACCTTTCTAGGGCCAGCCGTAATGTTTATTTGTCATCCAACCTGTTGATATGGTCACTCAGACCTGGATAAAGGGAAAATATAAATATCAGACTGATCCATAACTTTTGTGACCCCGTGAAGAAAAGTTTAATTGCGAGCATTAAATCACCACTGTTTCCTGTGGTGTGGTCAGGTTATGCATCGGATCTGCTACATTTTTGGATTCATGCTCTAAAATGAGGAGGGTAAATGGTTGGACGGCATGGATATAAAACATATACATTACGTTGGGCCCACCACCGGTGGGGTTGGTGCATGGCAACACCACCTGATCCGCCTTCCCCAAAAAGTCTCTTTTTACCGATACCAGCGACCAATCATGGAGTTCTTTTTAGTTAAATTAGTTGCATCTCTTTTTAACCGTCTATCTGTAGGCCACAAATCGAGTGGGTAAGATATACTATTAAGGAGATCTTTTGGGAACTATCCATCCACTGCGAAGCGCAACAGATCAGTGGTGTGGATTATCATACGATTGGCCCATTTTTAGGAATTGAAAACTCAGGTGTACTCCGCCTAGGACCGGCTACGAATGTGCCGGATGCGAATTACCTAAAGCTGTGGTCCCACCGTGTGACATCTAATCCGTCCATCAGTTGCATTAGCTCATTTGAGGACTGAGCCCAAAAATTAGGCATATCCAAAACTCAAGTGGGTCCCACCACAGGAGGCAATGGAGATGAGGACGCCCACCAATGAAACCTTCAACAGGCCACTGTGATATTTATACGCCATCCAAATCGTTCATAAGATGATTTCCTACGGGATAATGACAAAAAACAAATATGAGATTGATCATGGCCCCAAGAACGCTTAAACGGTGGGTCCCTACTCATGGCTCAGTGGTAGACCTGGTCGGTTTCAACGCTTACGTCATGGCCTCGAGTACCCATGCGATGTGCGTGTGTGCATTAAAAAAAATGTTTAAATGGTTGGCGCTGCCACCCCACGTTTTCCTGCGGTGTGGCCCACTTGAGTTATGTATCTTACACGAGTTTAGGCCTCAATGTACTGAAATGGTCTGGCAGGACAATGGACGGAGGAATGTCACACAGACATGACGGTGGGCCACAGAGGTTTTTGTTGCTGGGGCTGCCTACAACAATTGCTGGAAATTCGAGTCCGACTCCACCACGCGTGGATCAATATTAGAGATGCTTTCAGCTGGTGAAGCTAGTCTGCATACATGTATGCATCCTTTATTATATTTCTAAAAAAAAATAAGATGTAGGGAGAGTCAACGTTCATGTATGCTCACCTTATTATATTTTTACGAAGGAAAAAGAAAAGAAAAGAATCAAAGGTGTAAATGCATGCATCGAAATCATCTTGTACTCTTAGATGGGCCATACACAAAATATGATCCGGAAAATCGTAGCCATTCATTTGGAGGTCTATAGGGAGGGGCAAATGGACGGTCAATTGAAGTCTCATTGACCAATTAAAAGAGTCCTCTGGTTGGAGGATCAGGAAGAGCCCAATGTATATCAATTTCGTCTTATAGTGCATGGCCTTCTTTGGGCCATATCGCAAAATTTATAGATTGGACGGTCCTGATTATTGGATTGGAAGATATTTAGGAAGAAAAATGAACGGTCAAAGAGACTTCGGATTACTTTTCCGTGATCATTTATTTTCTTTCACCTGATCTAATAGAATGGGTTTTTTTTTTTTTTTTTTCACACGCGCACACACCCCACACACTCACGAACCCTTGACCGGGAGTTGAAACTCCTTAGAGTCTACCACCCGAGCAAGGACCCCTAATGGAATGGTTAGACCGGTCTATTTTTGCGTGAAAATCGGAACATGGACCATCCAGTCATCCGATCATCTTTACACGTGCCTCCCAACACCCACGGTACAATATAAGTTTGCAAGCCTGAGTTTGTTTTACTACGTGTCACCCCACTGGGGCCCACACGCTGACAAGATCTGATGATCGGAACTGTCCATATTATGGATGCTACTCTCTGGGACCACAATGAGAAACTTAGGCTGAAAAGGTAGGTCTAACTAATATAGAACATTCGAAGACCATTTTCAATGGCTTGGATTCAATTTCAAAGATCAAAGTTCCGTATACCTTGAGAAGCTCTATTATTGTACCATGGCTTATTTTCTATACTCAATAGAAGATGGACAGTTCCAATCCTGGATCCATTTATGCGTTTAAGCCCTAATGAGCTAGCGACCCTTCTCTCATCCACTCGGCAGGATGAACGGTGGATCGGGACGGCACCCTACCAGGAACGTTCTATGGTTGAAACTTCAACCAAAACCGATGACTCTACTCCTCCGATTGCTTGACTTCAAATGGATGTTTATAAAAAGAAATAAACGGTTGATAGTTCACATTCGTGGGTGAAGATGAAAGGAAGTGATAGATGAACGGTGGAGATCCACCGTGTACCCTTCCACGTATGTGATAGAATGGAGATACACCATGTACCCTTCCACGTATGTGATGGAATGGGAGCTGCATCATCATATTACGAGAGAACCTGCTCGATCGTATTATTTTGCAACTGTTGCGTGTTCTACTTTTACAATTCGAAGAAGCTCAGTTCGTACTCCGACTGCTTTTGTTTTCTTTGTTTTGTTTCAGTTTTGTATGGACGATATGTGCCTACTGTTTGTACGTTTTACTTTTTGGTCCACAGTGAATTTGGAATGAAATGATTTGGGGAGTCTGCTTTAATCCTGATGGGACCTCAAGTAACGTAGCTTGGTTTTTATTAATTAGGCAAAAGTGATTAACTAACTTTAAGTTAAAAAAAATCTTATAAATAATATTCAAGTAAACTTACTTATCTCCAATAAGTTATTTATTTACTACTACAAGTAGAAAAAGGTAACGTATTTGGTGGTGTCCAAATTGCCCTTAAATTATTTTTGGTACATATTTACAATGCTTCAAAATGCAATCTCGTGTGGAGAAACTTTACTCTTATAATTATCATTTAAAATGCCTCATCAAAGATAATCATTTTCAAACCAAGGAACTTTTTCAAAAAAGAGGTTTACCGTTGTTTGAGCTCTACTCAATTGGGTCCTTGCTTATGGGTCATTACCCTTACCTTGGTGGTAGGCTCACAAGAGTTTAAACACCGAGGCGTTCTAGTACCTATATGTGGTGAAATCCCACTACAGTGTATGTGTGTGTTAAAAAAAAAAAAAAAACCCTAAACTGATCCTTGCTTACAGCTTAGTGGTAAACTCGTAAGAATTTCAAGGCTATGAATTAGATAACCATATAATGGTATTTATTTTTCATGAGGCCGGTATCTACAGTTGGAACTATTTATTTGAACGACTTGAATGCCGCGTATGTAATTTCTCATTAACTTCTAATTACCCGCTCATCATCCACCACACTCTACCAAATTATCAAAGTCTTTGTCCATGATACTGGGGTATAGATCCGCAAGCAAAAGCGCATTAATAGACGGTTGGGTTCATTCAAGCCGGTTATGTAGGCACATTTGTGGTAATCAGGGATCTCGTAAGCCACCATTTGAGGTGGTCCACCGGTACTTCCGTTTACCCGAAAACAGTGTCTCTGGACTGAAGTACCATTTGTCCGGAACTGGAATTGTCTACACCGCAAGTGTTACTTGGCACGAGAAACACCTAAACTTTGTAGGGTCCACCATGATTTATATGTAAAATCCACTCCATCCATCAGGTGAGAACCATTATTTCAAATGTAAAGACACACAAAATTCTAGATTAAAAACTCATGCAGGCTAAAGCAACGGTAACTATGTAAATTTGATCACTCAGTGTGGCCTGCATAAGTTGTATATCTGGCTGAATTTTTCATTTATTATTCACACTGGTGAATTACACGTGATTAACGGGTTTGATGAAATGAAAATATCATGGTGCCCCACAAAATCATACTATTGTCATCCCATCCCATTGTTCCACGTGGTGTGGACCATCCGAGTTATTGATCTACCTTATTTTTGTTGTCAGTACCCAGCATTGACGATGGAACCTGATAGATTGAGTGGATTGTATAAATACAACATGTGGGCTCCACAGACCTGGATGTTTTATGCACTGGGTAAAACAGGTGTTCTAATACCGGACTCCAGTGGAGTCCGTTTGTCCTCATCCGTCCACTTTGCAGTAAATGGCTGACAAAAGCTATCATCTCTGTCCACGTCAGCACCATACCCAAACCATCTCACAGCTGTAACCGAGATTCTCTCGTCATCAAAAGCCTACGGCTACGGACGCTCGTCAGCATCTTAAGGTGGGCCCGGATGCACGTGTCACCACAGACGCCTCGCAGCTACTCGGTCCCACCGGCCGGCTCGTGCGCCCGGATACCTTAGAGGAGGATGACCGAAAACTGACACATACGTCTAGCGAAGTCCTTTCTTCCTCTGTATTTTTGCTGCAAGCTGTCAATCGCTGGCGGTAGATTTCCGCACGTGAGGAGGTGCTGCCACTGGTTCTACAGCAGTCGATGCGTTGCTGTCACACAATCACAGAGAAGATTTCTTTTTGGTAATTACCACTCGGGAATTCTCCGATCCTCGGCTCGAGCTTTTGCACAGTGACACAGATAAATTGGGAACAGACTCTCTGAGCTCGGTGTACACCTAGATCCCGTACGCGCAAGTTTCAGCCTTCCGGGCGGGAATCTCAACAGCCTTTCGAAATTCCAAATGAGAGTTTAGGGATTCCCGGATTTTGAAATGCTCGCGAGAAAATTATGTATGAACCACCTCTCGAGCCTCGTGGTGCGCACTGAAGTCATTCTCAAATGAATGAAGGGCAAAATTGGAAAGTGAAAATCTACATGGGAGCCTATGTCGCAACTTGCAAGTCAATAGTACATGAGTCGATTGGGTCAGCAACTCGGTCCAGTTTGAACTTAGATCGAGCACGGGCGGTAATTTCACAAACACATGGAATATACTTTTAAGTTTTTACTGTACGTAAAGCAATAATACCTATTTAGAGGTATTTCATTCAACACTTTGTAGCATTATCAAAATTTAAAAAAATAGTATTTGTTTCATATACACACCTCCTTTGCCATCAGCCAATACTTCATTAAATCATTTCATCGAATACTTGGTGAAACATCAGTATCAAAGTAACCGAATCGCCAAATTAGTTCAACCCGAGATCGATCCGAGTTGGGGTTTCATCCGATCCAAGTCGAGCTCAGGGAAACTCAAAATCAGTTTGAAGGTTTTTTAAGCTCAAAAACCGAGTTGAATTGAGCTAACCGAGCTAACTCAGTCTAAAGCCGTAGAACTTGCAACCTGAGCGCTATCGATCTAGGATCGGATTCTTCCGGGCCCAGGCCCAATCCTAGTTACAGGCAGGTGTATGCAAACCTTTCCATGCACCTGGTTGCATCTCAGGGCAACCTATTCATAGGCTGCCCTGAAAAAAATGTACTGATCGGATTATCCGAACCATCCAATTAGTGGCATGCGAAAATGGATGGACAATATAGTTCTAGAAGATAGGCTATATGTTTAGGACCATCCTAATGCACTGATTTTTTCCCCAAAAGAGTAACAGTGGATTTAATCTACGGCTCAGATACCTGATGTGAATTCTAGAAGATAGGCTGTATGTTTAGGCGCATGGGAAGGTTTCCATACACTGACAGGCGACAATTTCTATCCTGACATCTGTGTACATCCAAAAAGTGCCATCCTCACCATGAGGATAGCCTTTCTGAAATTCACCCATCATGTGGGCTACACCTATATATTTCATTATATAAACAAATATCTATGATGAGTGGATCGGAATGATTTGATCAATTGCTGAACCTCATGGTGGACCCAACTTAGTGGACGGTTTGGATACTATGCACACATGACCGGTTGGAACTTATCGGTGTTGATCCAACCGATTGTGTACGAGCATTCCCTTTCACCTTTATAACTTGCAGAGAAATGTTCCCGTGCTATGGCCGCTGAGCACTTCTAAGTTATAGTGCTCCTAGTTGCATCAGCTCACTTGGACAGTCCAGTCAATGGATCTAAACCGTCCATCAAGTCAAGAACACATTTCATAAGCTACATGGAAAAAATAAGCAGATTGGTTGATTTAATCCATCTTTGATTTGACCTTAGTTTTGCAGCCGTCCTTATGCATTGAACCTAATGAACAGTTTAGATCAAGGAATGGATTGTCTAAGTGTCTCAGTCCAATTAGAAGCACTAATGTAACTTGAGCACTGGCCTCAGAGGCTTAGATAGAAATTCCATACTCATCTTTTTCAAGCCTGGCCCAAAAGCTAAATGGACTGGCCTGAACCATTTGCAACCCTAGTTGCAAATACGCCCGCTCCAACCCATAAGCCAGGGACCCCAGTCCAATGCCAACCCAGCCGACTATAAAAATGTGCCCTGGCTCGATTGGTCCACTATAAAAAAAATCTCCCAACATTGTTTACCATATAGAATTTCTTACTATGCCCAATGCCATGTGTTAATAATAATATCTACGAATAGATTTTAAGATAGTCTTACATATATTAAGAAAATTGTTATATAAAAGTTTTATATACGTTAGTCTTGCTTTTAATAAGAGTTATATATAAATTAGTATTGCTTTAGATAGATTTCAAATTAAGAAAACTTATATTCATAAATATTTTTGTTTGATTGTAAATTATGAATGAAATCACTTATTACATAAGTGGTTGGGTAATTATAGATAAAAATTAACTTCTTATCAGCCTCGGCCAGAATTGGACACGTTATTAAAATACTCAGCAATTTGGCTAGTTGTAGATAAAACTTACTTTTTGTTACACACCCACGCACATTCATACAACTGTAGTTTTTCACTAGAATGAGTACTTTAACCCATGGCCCCGTGTTGTTACTCTTAGAAGTCTATTATTGAGGCATGAGTAAGGACCTAGACAAAAATTAAATTCTTATCAAGCCCCGTCAAAGATAGACTTATGATTAAAAAACTTGCAAATATCAAGGATCAGGATCAGGTTATACTAAGTTGATCCTTACAGTTACTCTGATGGTAGACTCTCAGGAGTTTCAACACCGGGTCTAAGGTTTGAGTATCCATAGGTGGTGAAATCATACTACGGTGTGAGTGTGTGTGGGGGTGTGTTAAAAAAAAAAAAAAGAAAAAAAAAAGTCATGCTAAGTTTGGCTTGACTTGACATGAATGACTTACGTGAAACTCATCCCAATCTTAAAACCATGACGCCAAGTGGACCACCCATCCGGCCCTTAGGCCCAAGCTTCACCTAATTACTTATGAGTCTTCAAAAGATGCACACACGTCAAACTCGAAAGACTTTGCCTCCACCAAGCTCGGCCCAATGCAAGATGGAGCATCCAGGGCCTAGGCCAGCTCAGCCCACTTGCAACATAGTTACGGGCATGTGGAATGCCAGAAAGGCCCGTTTTGGATGAACTTGCAAGTTGGGATGTTCTTATGAACCTGATGTTCTCCGTTTAAAAAGAGACCTATACTTCTTATAATCATATACTAAGCAATCCATCTCTACAATTTTCTTATGGGTGTGATGTTCTCCATTTATCTATCTGGTGCTTGTGGCAGCCCGCCCTGTAATTGTAGCTTGAGACATACCATAATGCCTATTTTAAATCTCAAGGCTAATTTAATTTTGGCCTAAAGTACCCAGTAACCCTCTCAACTGGGGAGAGTCATTTGATACTCTGATGTTGTGATGGTTCATATACATGCATTTGGAAATTGTACAAGTGACGCATGCAACTCAAATTTACAAATCAAGGGACCCACGTAGACTAGTAGATTAGTCACAAACCCCCAAAATCTGATTGACTGCACCATAACTGCCTTTGATTAGTTGACATTTATTCGTTGAATCCATGCTGTTGATCTTTTGCATTTTGATCGTTCTTCAGGTGTCCAATCGAGCAGTTAGGAGAACAGTTCGCTGTAATTTTGGTTTAGAACTTATCGAAAGTGGGCCCCACTATTTGGATGGCTTCGGATTATTCACATGCATGACACGTACAATTTCTGAGTGTGCTCGTGGGAACGATCTCCCTGGTAATGTATCAGAGTCCACCAACTTAGGCACTAGGTGGAAGTGGCTAATGATCACATGTTTGTGGCCACCTAATTTTTGTAATACTTTCAAGTTTCAGTGCATCCGTTAATCTTGGTGGGGCATACCTGATGACTGGGTTGGATGACATATACAAAACACGGTGAACTCCCCATTCCCTCTATAAGTTTCTATAGTTTGCATCTCCTCTGCAATGCCCTCAATTGCTCCATTTGGTGCGGCCCACCTAAATTCTGAATCGGGATGGGTAGGCCTAACATTGGGGCGCATATAATGAATGGGTCAGATTGCACTCGCACATGATGGTGGGCCCATCCAGCCTATTTTAGGCTGGGTTTGGGCTTAGTCTACAGGCCTATGGGTTAGGTCTTCAGTGTACTTTCACGCAAAGGTGCAAGTGTCATTGGAAGCTGGTATGTATTGCCAGTACGTAGCAATATCGGCTGTATGGACCTGATGTGGGGTGGCATTGGTGGTGAATGAGGTCAATTTGGAGGTGTACGTGAACCGTGCTAGCTCGGTTTGCTTGCTCGACTCGACTCGAAAAAGCTTGATTTGACTCGGTTCGAAGCTGAATTCGAGCCGAGTTGAGCTGATTTTTTTAGCTCGAAAATGAGTTTGAGCCGAGTTCAAGTTGGCCCAACTCGATTCGACTCGAATCAAACCCAGCTTGAATCGAGCTCAGATCAAACTAATTCAATGACTTGATTACTTTGATATTGAAGTTGCTCACAAAGTGTTTGATGAAATGACTCAATGAAGTGTAGCTAATAGTAAGGAAGGTATATACATGAAACAAATATCAATTTTTCTTAGTTTTTATGTTGCTTGGAAGGGGTTTGATAAAGTAATTGTAAAACCACCTTATAAGGACTTTATCTCACTCATTTTAAATCTATTGTGGAAAACACATAAAAGCTTTCATTGCAGGGTGAATGAGAATCAATGACAACTTGGGGCTCATTGTCATAGCAGATTTTTAGGAGCAAATGAGAGATTTTATGAGATATGATTATGGTTTGACCTTAAAGGGTGGATAAGTCCTATTAGATAGCTTTGAAAATTCAAGATCAAAACAAGAAGCACCTAGCCATAAGCTATAGCACCATCATCTCAGGCGATTCACAGCTTCAGAAAACATACAATGGGATTTTGAGGTGTTTGTGGAAATGTTGCACAGGCAAGTTTGACTTTATCTTAGCTCGAACTCAGCTCGAACTGGCCTGAGTTGAGCTAGCCAACTAGGCTCGAGGATTGAGCTAAGGTTAGAGTTGGATCGACTTGATGTACACCCCTAGATGTCATACCCGATGGGCTGATTTAAAACCCTCGTTTCAGGCTATACAATAGATTGGGCTTGGTTTCGTTTCGAGTGCACCCTTGGGCCTGATGTAACCTGGCCTACTTATATAATATTTAATACAATTTTGCTAATTTCACACGTATGGGAGCCGTACACATTCACATGGTGGTATATGTTTCTTGATATGACACGTGAAGGAAATATGAGCTTTTCATCACGTGAGAAACCGTGTTTGAATTTTCTTTCATAAAAATCAGGCCATTTTACACCGCAAGTAGGCCACAAAATCTGAAAAATAAATCAATGGCTAATAAAATCGACCATCAGTTTACTTTGTGCCTTGTAGGGTACCTGAAGGATGAAATCGTCTAATTTGCTAAGCTTTATTTCTTATCTCATTTGAAAGCTCATATCTCACATACGCGTTTGCATGTGCACGTGTGGATGCAACAGCACGTAGATACCGTTGGCCGAGTATATTTTTAAAATTTTTTCCAAATTCGTGGTTAGGATCATCCCACAACTGTGGTTTCGAGGGTACTGTTAAATCATGAATGGCTCAAAATAATTACATGGGAGATTGGCTCGCCCTCATCATCCAACCAGCGGATAATTTTCATTTTGTTACTTTTGTGTCACTTGTATCTTGTTTAGAAGCTTAGACCCACCAAGCAGATCACCTTATTAAAAAAATCAAACCAATCAACTCATCAAACGACCACAACCCTGTTTTCTGTGGTGTGGCCTACCTGATTGATGAGTTCACAGTAGGTGATCATCACAGGTATTTTAGTCATCTGATCCCATGTTTGAGATAAATTTCTTGCTACGAATTCACGATGCATGTCCATATATATATCACGTATAAACCTTGTACATGGATGGATGATACGAATAAACACATGCATTAACGTGAGGCCCTCAATTATAGTAGATTTTAAAATCACATCAACCCGCATGCAACGAAAAGTAATTACATGGGACCTAAACTCAACCTATTACATCCTCCCCACATGCCGGGTGGAATTTGAACGGACCAAATGAAATTCTATCCCACCTAATCACATTTAATCGCCTGCACAAACGCCCCTTAAATATCTATCAGCCATCCAGAACTTCCTGGACCCAAGAAAGTTTCATTGGTGGCCACCCGATTCATATTATTTATTGTGTGTGACCCACGTGAGTTTTGGATATGCTTCGTCTTCGGATTACGTCCTTACATTATATTTAGAAACTTACGAACGGAGTGGATGTTACGTGGACATCAGGGTGGGACCCACAAAAGCTTTAGGTTGTCGTACAGGGAGCATCGCCGACTCGGAAACCGGAATGCTCCTAAAATACGCCGGGTGCCTCCGCGACTATCCGTGCCCCTAATCTATCTTGCACCTCAACCGCTTCCCGCTGCCTCCCGATTACAAACAGACGGCAATCGGATATAAATTCCCCCTAACAGCATAAACCTCAGAATCCAAAAACAGAAAAGAGGCGAAAAAGCTCCAGCGACTTTTCTATTTGCAACCCTTTTTCGGAGCCCTAGATCGAAAAAACGACGGGAGATTTCTCCGTTTCAGGTGCGTTTCGCTCTTCAAATCCATGAATCTGCGATCGATTTCCCATTACAGCTCATGAGATTTCTATGATTTTTTAGCTTTTGGTGTTTATTTATGGGCTATGTGGATCGAGATTTTCGTTTTCCTGAGATCTGCTCCGTTAGTTTCTGTTCGATTTTCTCGCTTTTGATTTTGGTGTGGAAATTGAAATCCTGCATCTGGAAAGGCGTCGGAAGAGGTCGGTAGCTCGAAGATTAGCGAAAGTGTAGCCCGCGGGCAATTCCATCGTCTGTGGGCCCGCCCTCCGTGGCCAGAACCATTCGTCCTGCCAGCCCCACCGCTGATGAGACGTGGTACGGAATCCTACCAATTGGATGATCCGGCATGTTCTGCGATATCATGCAAATGGATGATTCAGTTGTAAGTCCTTCAACTGGATGGGCAGTGTTGCCGATTGGTACAACTTCTGTGCTGTGGGTCATCCATGGTGGGACCCATCAGATATCAGTTGTCATCATGGAGGATGGGTTCCGTGGACTTTGGAGGGGGCTATCAACTACCGCTTTAATGGTTATGTGGACTACAAAACTGATCTTCAATATTTATATACATGGTACTTTGGGTTCTGCTTTACATTATTAGTGTCACAGGTGGATTTCCTTTGGATAGATTACTGTCATTCTCACCATTTTTTTAAGGGCTTGTTTGGGAGCTTGTATTTGGAACGCATTGGAATCCAAATCACAATTACACTGGAATCAAGGTGATTCCAGATCCTCAGATGTGTTTGGCAGCTTGTATTGTGTTTAGATGCCTGTAATTGGAACACATTGGAATTCTTTAGTATATTCACAGGATCCTGTATTTGATTAACTAAATCAGCTTTAATATTCCAAATTAGTACACATATGTGATATTCGACACAATGGTTGTAATAAGCCCATTGAAATATATACTTGGGCCAAAAATGAGTAAATTCCTAGCCCCAGGTGGGCCACAAACGAGCAACTCACCAACGCTTTTTAACCATCCATTTAGATGGCCAACGTTTTGACAATTTAGATCATTCTATTAGTGTGATTTTAGTGATGCCGCCGATAATTGAATTATTTAAGAGGTTTGGGAGAACGGCTAGCTCTGTAGGTTTGCTCCCCACAAACGCAATTTCAATTCCCCTCCCTGGGATTGTCACGTGGTTTGCAGGTGATTGCGTGCATCTACAGGGATTACTCTCACCTTAAAAAGGGGTGGGGACACCCTCTTGTCATAAAAAAAAAATAAAAATAAAAATAAAAATTGAATTCTTTAAGGGTATTTAACATCAGCATGCCACGTGCACAACAAATTAATAGCCTAAGACACCTTTTTTATCCATGCAACACTCCTGCCTTTAAAAGGGGAGCCAAAAAAGGCATTTCACTGCAATTACACTGGAATCACAATACTAAGGTTTGATTTCAAAACACACTAAAACTGTGTATTTCATTTACCCCCAAATTGACGTAGTCAAATGATGGATTTGTAGCAAAATTCACCCAAATCCTCTCAAATCCCCTCAAATACATCCAAATACAAGGTTCCAGATGGTCCATTATTATCATCTTTGTTTCGAAGTTGGAATATAGTTTGATGAAAAGGAAATTCTTTCTATATCCATTTGTCCCTATTGGAGATTGAAATTTCTGCAGTTGATCAACATCAACGTGTTGTGTTCTATCCCAGCATACTATAAAAAAGAACATTGCGCTTGATTGTCGCTATGCCATAAGATTTCGATATTATCCATGTTCTCATTTGAATATATATATGGAGCCGGGTTTCACGTTGAACAGACATCATGGAGTTAAAAGTGTTGTTCTTCAGAAGGTTCTTGATTTTCTCTGTCAGCTGTTTTTATTATGTGTAGCAGTACTTACAGTCAGGCATCTGTTTATGTGGAACCTAGATTCCTCTGCATGTGCCTCAGTAGCACACACGTCCTGGTCCAAATCATCGAAGTCATATGGCAAGCAGGCCATTGTTGCGCCTTAGCCTAAATTCATGCTGGTCCCCTCATCAGGTTGATACATGTGTGCCGGAAAAAAAGGTGTGGTGGTTGAAAAAGGATAACTAGTCATCCACCTTCAATGCACATATGTAGCCATCCAACAAGCAGAACAACCTTTTTTGTTTGACCTATTGCATGTTAATGGTATGGCCTGCCTGATGGACCATGGGGATTGTGCTTGTGTGCCAACTGCAAGTAGCATTCCTCCTTTATCACTGGCACTGTTGTTATTGTTTGTTCTCCATTGTTTCAAAGTCCAAATTGAAATATATTGTGAGAGTATTAATCATTATTTAAGCCTTATCCCAGCTAATTGGGGTCAGCTACATGAATCCTTTTCCGCCATTCCACTCTATCAATGGCCATAACTTCAGTTAGATCATAAATCATCAAGTATTTTCTTACTTCATCTACCTTTGTCCTTTTGGGCCTTCCCCTTGCTCTTTTAGAGCCTTCAACTTGTACCATCTCACAAGCCAAGAGAGTAATCCAATGTATGACAACGATGTCAATGACGACGGAGGGTAACGATGGCTATGATGGTAAAGGTAGCGAGGAACAGGCTGATGTTAGAGAGAAAGGTAAGAAAAGATTAGACGACTCAGGTGATATAGCGATTGGAGAAGAAGACGGGGAGTGGAACCAGTTTCATTCCAGAAGACACAATCGGCCTCTTGTGGGCCTACCATTTTCGTTAGAGGTTATCTACATGGATGGTTCCTTATTAATCTAGAGAAGATTTTCGGCCGGGCGGGAGCCGTCATCGATGTTGTGATGCCCAGAGACAGAGTGAGTGGTGGCTATCGAGGATTCGCACTCGTTCGTATGAGCAGCGAAGCAGAGCTGGCTAGAGCGGTCGATATGCTTCACGGCGTAAGCTTTGATGGAAAGAAATTGTTGGTGCAAAGGGCTCGATTCGGACCTGAATCTCTATCCGGTCCTCCCGGAACCTCTACCCTGAAGCGGCCTTCTTTTAAATCTTCCAAATCTTCTGTCTCAGCTCCCCAAAATCAGGGTCTACCACTTATTCCAGCCAGTTCTCATCTTGTTAGATCAGAGGGACACTCATTCAGAGATGCTCTCCTTCATGGCAACAGTATCCCTAAGGATAAACCATCGTCCCCCCCTATATTGGAGGAGTTAGTTAGCGTTCCGCACAGACCTGCTCGTAAGGAAGAAAAAGATGATCAATCAGAGTTTACTATCACTGTGGACCAGGAGAAATTCGACAAAAACAGAGCCGATCTGGCAAAGTCCGTGGTGATCATTACCAAAGAGGGAGCCTCTATATCGGCAGTCAGGGAATGAATCAAAGAATGCACCGGGTTCCAATATGGGAACTCCGATGTCAAGCCTCTGGGATTCAACGCTCTTTGGGTTTGGGTGTGTCCAGGCCTTAACCCAGATATGCCAACGATGGCGGGTCATTTGCATTCATCAGGTCCGGTCGTTAAGATCATGGCGTGGGACGAGTACTCCATTTTTGGTAAGGAAAATGTATGGATTCTCATTTGGGATAACCCAATGGAATGCTGGTATGACGAATTTCTCATCTCGGCAGCCTCATGTCTGGGATTTCTTTTAGAAATGGACTCCAAAACGCAGTTAGGGGTGGAATTAGGAGTCATCAGAGCCAGGGTGAGAAGGAAGAAAGGAACCCCTCTTCCAACCCATGTGTGAGTGAAGGTGGACAATCGGACCATTATGCTCCCAGTCCAAAAAGGAGATTCCAGACTCAGTTCACCCCAGATGGGGAGATGTTTGGAGATCCAGGGAGCCAGCGAGCCAGATCCCAGTGCTAGAACAGGAGAAGATGCTGGAAGAAGGTGCACAGTTTCCATTCTCCAGCGGAGCACCATTGGAGTCTGTTGTCAGTCCGCTTGCAGCCATCATAAATCGAGACTGCAATCAGCTTTTCAAAAGGACATGCAGCAGTTCCACAGTTGCTCCTGCGTCTCGTCTGGAAGACGCCATCTCTTGCTTCCTCGAGAAGGAATCGAGGGCACTGGAGATCATGACATGTGGCTTAGCTTCAGAGACGGGATCTCGGGCGGAGGGCTCATCCTTTCATCGAGCGGCGTTCGAACAGACACGTAAGCATTCACTTCTCCAATTTCCGAGACGCAGTAATGATGATAGATCATCAGTAGCTGGATCCCGCCGCGCGTCTCCTGCTTATCTCGAAGACTGCATCAAAGCCATCCAAGTGGACGCACGGGTGTCATCTCTGAGACTCACATCTCTCACTGAAATCGGGACCGTAGAAGCGGGTCCGTTTTCGACCCGAATCCGCCTCTCTCCAAGTAAGTGCGGTCCATTTAATATATCTGAACTCGTTCCTAAAAATCCCACCCCCGAACCTAGATCAATCCCTATGCGATGTCCGACCCTCAAACCCGATCTACCCCAAATACCTGTTCATACCCACCTTCAACATCCTGTCCCTTCTCCACCCCTCCGTAACCACTCTCCTTCTGCCTTGAGGGACGATCTTTCCAGAGGGGAACTATCAAAGAGTCTTTTCTCCGAGTCCCAATGCTTATCATCCATCCCCACATCCCCAGTCAATTCAGCGACCCAAGTCAGGGATTGGGCAGATTTGGGTCCCATAACTTTGTTCCAGGAGGACATTTCCAGCGACGTGATAGTAGCAGAGCCCCTTCAGATGTGTGTAGAACTCCCCCATCAGCAATAGGAAGACAATACGATGCTCACTACAGAAGGCAAAAGTAGAGAGGAAATTTTCGACGAGATCTAAAATAAGAAATGGATCAGAGACGCGGTTGGTCATGTAGGTCGATCCCTGGGCTTATTGTTTGGAAATAGAACAGAGGACTATACCGGTATTTTTTAGTACATTGAAAATAGGGGAAGACCCCTCCCACCTTCAAGGACGCCTTCTAAACAAGTCATCCGTTCCTCCAGCAACAGAGAGCTTCTTAGCCTCCAACCAAGTCCAGCTGCATCATCTGCATCTAATGCTAGACGCGGACGAAAGGGGTTTCGGGGCAGTTCTGTACCTCCATGAATATTCTCTCTTGGAATGTAAGGGGGGTCAGCTCCAAGCAAAAACGGAGTTTGGTCAAGGAGTCCATCAGGAAAAAGA
Organism: Magnolia sinica; assembly: GCF_029962835.1. Lineage (NCBI taxonomy): Eukaryota > Viridiplantae > Streptophyta > Magnoliopsida > Magnoliales > Magnoliaceae > Magnolia > Magnolia sinica. The sequence goes on from NC_080577.1 coordinate 2,867,535, forward strand.
ATTCGGATGTCATATGTTTTCAAGAAACCAAAGTCCCTCTATTCTCAGATAGACTGTTGGCTACGCTGTGGAGAGCTAAGGATGCCAAGCGTATTACTCTGGATGCTAAAGGCTCTTCGGGAGGTATCCTTATTGCTTGGAAGTCATCCAAATGGGACCTGCTGAATTCCTCTACAGGTGCCTTTTTGGCAACAGCCATCCTCCAAGATAAGTCTTCTAACTTTTGTTGTCTCATTGTCGCTGTTTACGGTCCTAATGAGGACTCTAACAGGCCAATCTTCTAGGACAAACTGACTGCTATTAGACAGTCTTTTTCAGGACCATGTTGCTTCATCGGGGACTTCAATGTTGTTCGCTTTGTCGAGGAACATTCTCGCAAAAGGAGAGCTTCCCTTGCCATGCAAGCCTTCTCTGATTGGATCCAGTCTCAGGAGCTTGCTAATCGTCCGCTATCAGGAGCCAGATTTACTTGGTCCAATGGTCCCAGGATTCAAATCCAGTTAAGATTAGATAGGTTTCTCTTATCTACAGATTGGCCGGAGGTGTTCCCCTCAGTGTGCCAGAAAGCTCTCCCCAGAACGACGTCCAACCATTGCCCGATTCTGCTTTCAATGGAAGTTGAAAATTGGGGCCCTAAACCATTTAAATTCAACTTAGCATGGCTCAAAATTGAGGGTTTTTAGCAAAGAATTGCGGAGTGGTGGTCTTCTCTTCAGGCGGATGGATTTGCTCGTTACAGGTTGATGTGTAAACTCAGACTCCTAAAGGAGAAAATTAAAGAATGGAAAGAAGACGAGCTTCGAAAGAGAGAGAACGAATCAGAAGCCCTATTCGCAGAATTGCAACAGATTGATTCTAGAGCAGAAGATGATGTTCTTCCGATGGATGTTCTCTCCAGACGAATTCAAATCATCCAATCCATCTCGACCAGATCTCTAGAAGATGAATTATCCTGAATGCTGAAATCAAGGGCAAAATGGATTTCCGAGGGCGACAAAAACACTAAATATTTCCATAGCATAGCCAATATGAGAGCTCGAGCCAAAGCCATTCTGAGTATCACTGTCGAAGGAAGGCAGATTGATGACAAAGATGAGATTGCTGATCTTGCGGTAGCTCACTTCAGATCCATTCTCTCTTCAGATGGATGGTCTAGACCTCATCTCGATGGGATTCCATTCTACTCCCTTGAAAGATTGGAGGCGGACCTTCTGGAGGCCCCTTTTTCGGAAGAAGAAACTAAAGCGGCATTAGATGCGCTGGGGGGAGATAAATCTCTTGGACTTGATGGCTATCCCATGATGTTCTTTCAAGCATTTTGGGATACCATTCGGTCTGGTTATGAATTTTCTGCATGAATTCCATTCTAGGGGAAAGCTATTTAAGGGGCTCGGCGCAACATTCATAGTGCTAATTCCTAAAGTTGTTGGAGCAAGTTCTTTCTTCGAATTCAGGCCCATTAGTCCGATTGGAAGTCCATATAAAATCCTGGCTAAAATTTTGTCCTCCAGATTATCGACAGTTATGGGGAAGCTAATTTCGAAATATCAAAATGTTTTCATAAGAGGCAGGCAGATTATTGATGGTGCTTTGATAGCTAATGAATGTCTCAACTCATGTCACAAGTATGGGGAAGAAAAGCATCTTTTGCAAGTTGGACATCGAAAAGGCGTATGATCATGTGGACTGGGGATTTTTGCATTACATGTTAGTCCGTATGAGATTTAGAGAAAAATGGAGGTGGATCAAAGCTTGTGTGGGATCGGCTCACTTTTTTATCCTACTAAATGGTGCTCCAAAAGGCTTTTTCCCCAGCACGAGAGGTTTATGTCAAGGAGACCCTCTCTCCCCTCTCCTTTTCCTTGTGATTGGAGAGGCCTTTTCGCAGATGCTCCTTGAGGGTCAAAGTGCAGGGATTCTAAAAGGAATATCGATGCCAGGTATCTCTACTCCGATCTCTCACATTCAATTTGCTGACGACACCCTCATCATGGCTAGAGCGGACCCTGATTCTATAGATAATGTGCATACGACATTAAGGTGTTTTGAGGCTGTCTCGGGTTTGAGAATCAATATGGCCAAATCTAAAGTCTTTGGTGTAAACATCTCGGATCTGGAGTTATCTTCTTATGCTGAATCCCTTGGTTGCCCGTCTGCCTCTTTCCCTACTTCTTTTGTTGGTTTTCCTCTTGCCATTGGCCCCCCTCCGATATCTATGTGGGACAAGATAGTGGAGAAATTCTAAAAGCTGCTCGCTAGATGGAAATGCCGTTATTTGTCGATGGGTGGTAGGCTCACACTCATTAAAGCAGCCCTATCTAACCTCCCAATTTACTTCATGTCTCTCTTCAGATGTCCGTTCTCAGTTCTGGATCGTATTGACATACTTAGAAGAGATTTTCTCTAGTGCGGTAAGGAGAATCAAAAGAAACTTCACCTTCTGGATTGGAAAGATGTTTGCATCCACTTTTAGGAAGGGGGTGCGAGCATAAAGAACCTGAAGGTTATGAATCAAGCCCTCCTGGGTAAGTGGTCTTGGAGGTTGGGCACGGAAGCGGACGCTTTATGGAGCAACGTTGTCAAAGGTAAGTACGGTTCATCCCCTGGAGGTTGGTGGACCAAGAACTCAGCCTACAGAGCATCCTTCATCTGGAGAGGTATCCTTCTCTCAAAAAAATCAGTGGTTTAAAACATCGGCTTTGATCTTGGGAACGGGTCTGCGATTCGATTCTGGGAAGACCAATGGGTGGGAGAAATGATATTGAAAAACAGATTTCCAAATATTTACTGTCCCTATTGAAAAACAAATTTCCAAATATTTACTGTCTCGCCACAAATAAAGAGAGGCCGGTTGCCAGCTACTATATGCAAACTGATTCTGGTATAGTATGGGAAGTTAATTGTGTCAGAAACCTCCATGGCTGGGAGGTTAGCGAATACGTTGATCTGCTTGATTGCTTATCCAGCATGGTCCCGGTCCAAGCCGACCCAGCTAAACTCTTTTGGTTGGCTGGCGGCTAAAAATCGGATCTTAACAATAGACAATTTGAGAAAGAGAGGCATGCAGCTCATTAACATATGCCTCTGTTGCATGAAAAGTGAGGAATCAGTCAATCACTTGCTGGTTCACTGCCCTTTCATCTCCCAGATCTGGCTGGACGTCTTTAACAGATTCAATGTCAGCGGGTGTATCCTAGTTTCTGCTTCCTCTATGCTAGCGTATTGGCATGGTTTTAAGTTGGGCAAAATCAAATCCCGTATATGGAGAATGGGTATCCTCGCTATTTGGTGGGCTGTTTGGAAGTAAAGAAACGACAGATGTTTCAATGACATCCAGTCTTCGGCTCAAACAGTGGGATCCTTGGCTAAAAAATTGTTAATTGAATGGGTGGTGAATGTTATTGGCCTTAAGGACTATAATCTTTTGTTTTTAGGCTTGTAGGCTTTTGGTTCTGCTATCTCAGCAGTTTTTTTTTTTGTATTCTCGTTTTCTTTTTAATATAGTTTTGTTGCTTCTGAAAAAAAAAAAAAAACTGTACCATCTCACAACTAACAAGCACAGTTCTTAGTCTCCGTTGCACATGACCAAACCATTTAGGTCTAGTTTCCATCGTCTTGTTACCCATTGGTGCTGCTCCTAAATTCCCTTGAATGCATTCATTTCTAATTCTATCCTTCCTTGTCTTGCCACTCATTCATCTCAACATCCTCATTTCAGATACAATGATCCTATGAACATATTGTTCCTTGACTGCACAACATTGTCCCATAAAGCATAGCTGGCCTTATAGTTATGCTATAAAATTTCCCTTTCAGTTTGAGTGGTATATGACAATCACATAAAACACCAGAGGCACATCTCCATTTCTTCCATCCTACTTGAATTCTATGGGTAACATCTTTCTCAATCTCTCCACTCATGACTTATCAACCCAAGATACTGAAAGCAATCATTTTGTGAAACTTCTGGGTCAACAATCCTAACTAGTTCCTCGTTCCCACTCCTATTGTCACTAAATTTTAGTCTATATACTTTGTTTTAGTCCGACTAATTTTAAATCCTTTAGATTCTAAAGCACCCCTACATAAATCTAGCTTTGTGTTCACGCCCTCCGTCGTCTTGTCGATCAAAACTATGTCATTTGCAAACAACATACACCATGGGATCTGTAAGGAGGCAGGCATAAGAGTTCTTTTAATGGATATCTTGAGATTTTAATAAGAAACAAAGAGAAAAGAAAATGGTAACAAGCATAAAAGTAAATTTTCATGAAGGGCCTGTTGGATTAGTGGGAAAAGAAAATGTAATAATTTACATGAGCACTATTGAATTATGAATTCCATTTTTAGGGTAGTTTGAATAGCAAGTGAAAATCTTATATTCGTGAGAAGATGGTCACCTTGTATCTTGTGCATGGGTATTTGACTATGGAAAGAGTAATAATTGCTATGTGGACTATTATTTTCTTTGCTAACCAAACATTGTGAAATGTCCCATCATGGGAAAGGTGCTTCATTTTCCTTTCTTTTCCCGCTTATCAAGCAGGCCTTAATGGACATTATACTTAAGCACTTAAGTTCACATATGCATGGTTTTGATTTTATCCACGAACTGGCTTTTCTCAGTCTTGCTGTATCTGTAGGATAGTAGAATATCTATCTGATTCGTGGCCTTTAAAATAAATTATATGGAGGGTGATCTAGTGCGGGGCACGAGTTTGTACTTGTGGTGCACTAGAAAGAATCACTTTTGGAGCTTATTGGGATGTTGCCATCTGTATTCTGTTATGTAAATTTGAGTTTCTTAGACTTGTTTTATGAGCTTTCAAGTGGACAACTTGGTTGTGTAGCTGTTGAATCACAGATTTAGATCTCATGGAGAGGGACCATACAATTGCTTCTTTTTTGCTTTTTTGGCAAGCAAGCTGGAACTGAACCCACTACCTCATTGTTGCAGCAAAGATCTTTTGTGCTGTTTAAGAGGACGAACGCGGTTTTTCAGTAAAGTTTGGGGACTGAGTGCAATGACTTCCGTATCCAGTCAGCCCCAGTTTCGGTACACTCAACCGCCTTCTAAGGTGCTTCATCTGAGAAATTTACCGTGGGAATGCACGGAGGAGGAATTGATTGAACTGGGGAAGCCCTTTGGTAAAATCGTGAACACAAAATGCAATGTTGGTGCAAACCGCAACCAGGCTTTTGTTGAATTTGTGAGTACAATATAAATTTGGCTTATTATACTTGTTTCCCTTTGTTTAATTTATTCTGAGCAACATTTGTCCTTCCATCTTTTCATGAATTCTTGTAGGCAGATTTAAATCAAGCAATTGCAATGATATCCCATTATGCTTCCTCATTAGAGCCGGCTCAGGTACGGGGGAAAACTGTCTACCTTCAATATTCCAACAGGCAAGAAATCGTCAATAACAAATCGACTGGCGACATTGCTAGTAACGTGTTGCTGGTTACCATCGAGGGTGTTGAGGCAAGCGATGTCAGCATTGATGTTTTACACTTGGTAAGCAAATCACCAGCTTATTTATGATGGAGAGAGGTATACCTGTCCCCAGTAATATGCTTTGATTTATAGGAGGATGACATGTGAGAATTTTATACGAATAGCTTATAATTGTCGCAAGGCTTTTCTTTGACATGCATCTAAATGGATCAGCAGGTCCATGTCACACGGAAACATCTTCGATGGCAGCCTATTGCATCGGGAGAAAGCGCATGTGTGTTTGTCTCCTCTCCCTAATGCTGCCTCTTGACCCTATCCCTCCTCCTATCCTTACCATCTAAATAGTTGGAGTTTCTCTGATTTCTTCTCTCCTCTCTATCCCTCAAACCTTAGCTCCCAATTCTAAATCCATGAAATTGGATACATGAAACTCATCTATGTTTCTTTTATCTATATGAAACTTTTGAATTTAAGGATCAGTGTGTTTATTGACTTGTTCTTTTGCATTCTCCAAACTGGGAATCTTGTGCTTATTGCCAGTGATGTAGTACATCTATGTGATACTCATCATCATCTAAGCCTTATCCCAGCTACTTGGGGTCAGCATATCTATGCCATGCTCTTGGTTCTAACTTCTAAATTTGTTGCTACATCTGATATGTATTTGTTGCTACATCTGATATGTTCGTTATATGTTGATTATCTTCTTCTTCTTCTTCAGTCGGTCAATGCTGATTATCAGTTGATGGCTCTTACTCACTTTTTGGCTTCCCTTTTCACAACTTTGCTTTTACAAGCCGGTAGATGGGGGAGGAAATTCTCAATGCAGAGATCCAAATGACTAGTCTTCAGTCACAAGAGCAATAGCAACATCATTAGATTGTATGAATCATGTGAATAGTAATCATATGAACCCTAGGAATCTTAACCATATGAATCCTATGAATCTCTTCACATTGTTGTTAAAATCTCTTTGCTTTGGCAACTGAAGAGAAAAGGTTGATTTGTCCATATGGGGCGAACTGTCTTGCGGCAATAATTGCATCATAGGGCATGAAAATAATTTAATTCATTATTTATGCTGCTGATTGCAAGGTGAATTCTGCTGATTCTTAAATTGTATGCAGCAATACCTTCTGATTTGTTCTTTTCCTTATTTGGTTGCTCTATTTTTTGTGAGTTAGTAGGTATTTCACGTAGCTGCATCTATGAAACTCTATGCCGGATTTTAAACCAGACTTTGTCCATAATGGTTTATATCGTGGTTCAGGCCACATTGCCTATCATACTTGTTCGCATGTTTCCCAATTTCCTTCACTGATCTTCATGCAACAGCATTGCTGCCTGTTATGTGCATACATATGTTATTGATGTTCATAAGCTGTTCAAGTTTCACATGACTGTTGTTATATGCATCAAAGGGCCTGTAACACCTGTTGACAGTTGGCAGTGGAACATTCTGCTTTCTGGACTTTTTTCACTTGCTTTCAATTCTTTAATTTTTAGGGTGAAGGAAAAAAGAAAAGAAAAGAAAACAATGGATGAACATTGTCTTCTCAATTTTATCCAAAAAAATTGCTCACTCAAAATTGCACTTTTGGATTTGTTTGAAGAACTTATAATTGTGCTGATGCAGGTTTTCTCAGCTTTTGGATTTGTACACAAAATTGCCACCTTTGAGAAGACAGCAGGTTTCCAGGTATTCTACTTATTTATTGTAATCTATTAAGGTTAGGGCCTGTTTTGTTTGATGTAATTACATGTAATTTCTCTCAAATCAGCGTTAAATGCATACATCAAACAACAACCCATGCGATTTGAAAGTTAAGAGGAGTTGCTTCATATTAGATTTCGTGATAATTTGAACCATGATATATTTGTTACATCCACTCCATTCATTTATTAGTAAAGATCATTTTTGGGCCCATGCCCAAAAATGAGGCAGATTTAAAGATCAAGTCAACCACACTACATAAAACACTGGAGATTGAATGTTAACCATTTAAATGTTCTTCCCATAGTGTGGTCCACCTGAGCTTTGGATGTCTCATTTTTGGAGGCATACTCTAGAATGATCTGGCCAAATGAATGGACGGCATGGATAAAACATTTACATCATGGTGGGACTTACAGAGTCTATCTCGTTTTCTGTACCTAAAAGTTGTGGCTGTCAATGTCATGCAGCATCCCTTCCATCACAAATTCCTATAGCATGTAATTAATGCTAAAAAAGTGTAAAATACACTGCAATTCACCTGAATACATCCACCAAACAGGCCCTTAACTGGTTGTTCAACAATTTTTTGTGAACCTCTGCCATGGTTGATTCCAGAGCCCAGGTAAACTAGGAAAGTTGATGTCTGGTTGGCAGCCAATCATAAAACTTCGCTGATCTACCATATAAAAGATGACCCCAAATTGATGGGAGAAAGGCCAAGATGACATTGTAAATTAGCACCACATCAGTTTTTTATCCTTCCCAAACACGCCTTTCCCTTTTAATATAATAATACCTTCTCTTCAGGCACTGGTGCAATTTTCTGATGCGGGAACTGCATCTACAGCAAAAAATGCTCTGGAAGGGAGAATCATTCCTAGGTGACATTGAATATCTTGTTTCATTCTCTTGGTGTTTTTTTTTTTTTTTTTTCCAAAAAGGTATCCTCTTAGGTGTTTCTTGAAAAGTAAAATTTCAATATTTTATGTGTTTGCCTATAATGACAGATACTTGCTTCCGGAGCACTTTGGGCCATGTACTCTCAAGATAAATTTTTCTGGACATACAGATTTAAATGTGAAATTTCAGAGCCACCGGAGTAGGTAAGGCAATGCTCTTGAACCATTAGTATCTGAGTGCAACTCTGTCACAGTCACTGTTCCTAGTATTGGTAATATTATTGATATTGCCAGCTCGATGATACCGGTATCACTGGTAGTATAAAAAATTCTAGGTATCGATGATATATCGCAAAGTATCGCCAATGTTTTCGACTGTGTAAATTCTAGGTGTCACTTGTATTGTCAATGTATCAGGGATAATTCGATAATATTGGCAATGCATCACCAATGTATCAATATCGCCAAAAAAAAAATTTCCATGTTAATTTTTTTATGGGTGCATGCTTGTCAGAATTTTCATGTCAAAATTTCCATGCCCCCAAGGGAAACCTATAATTTATGTCTTTTTCACAATTATTTGATTCCTAAATATGCAAATATGTATATTTTAGCATTTCTTGAAGTTTCATTGAGAAATTCCATCATTTTTCTCATGTTTCCTCAATGAACAATACATTTGTGGGTATAAGTGATATCAACGCATGTTTCCGTATCCCCAGCCATTAATACACGTAATGATAACGATACAACGAACACTGCTCATAATATGGCCTATGAAAATGTAGGCAGCATTGACACCACACAGTTGTGGAAACAAGGGACTACAACAACTTTTGTGCCTAGTTTTATAGGAATACTGTTTAGAACTACTAAACCCTAGAAAAGCATAAATATGACACGTAAACATATTCGTCGTCGTCATCACCATCTAAACCTTGACCCACCTGATTGAGGTTAGCTACACAGATCCTCTTTCACCATTCCTTAAACCACAGGTTGGGTCTTTCCTTACTACCTTTGCGCGCGTCTTTTTGGGCCCTTCCCATTGCTCTGTTAGAGCCTTTAACTTGAACCAATTCACTTCTTCTAACTAGTGTAGCTCTTGATCTCCATTGCACATGGCCAAACCATCTAAGTCTACTTTCCCTCATGTTATTACCTATTAGTGCTACTCTTTAAGTTCCCTCAAATGCATTCATTTCTAATTCCATCCTTCTTCATCTTCCTGCTTATCTATCTCAACATCCTTATTGCGGCTACCCTCATCTTCTGAGCATGTTGTTCCTTAACTGCCAACATTTTGTCACATAAAGCATGGCTTGTCTTATAGCTATCTTGTAAAATTTCTCTTTCAGTTTGATTGGTATGTGACAAGCACATAAAACTCAAGAGACACATGTCCACTTCTGATATCAAGTTTTAATTCTACGTGCAACATCCTTCTCCATGTCATTAGTTATTGACCCAAGATATTGAAAATGGTCAATATAGGGTACTTCTTGGTCAGTAATCTTAATTAATTCTTCGATTCCACTCCTATTGTTGCCAAGATTGCATTCCATATACTCTGTTGTAGTTCTACTAGTTTTAAAACCTTTAGATTCTAAGGGATCCTACCATAGTTCTAACATTGTGTTTATGCTCTCCCTTGTCTCATCAATCAAAACTATGACATCTGCAAACAATATTCACTATGGAACATCTTCTTGTAAATGCCTCATTAGCTCATCTATAACCAATGCAAAAAGATATGGGGTCAATGCCAACTCTTGGCGTAAGACTACGGTAATTGGAAACTCACTTGTCTCTCCCCTATTGGTCCTCCCATTTGTTATTGTTCCCTCGTACATATCCTTAATCATGTCAATATATCCTCTTGAGACTCTTTTCTTTCCCAGCTCCCACCAAATTAACTCTCTAGTGCTCTATTAGATACTTTAAGTCAATAAAAACCATGAAGAGATCCTTCCTCCTCTCCCTATATTTCTCCATCAGCTGTCTGATTGAGAAAATAGCCTCAGTAATTAACCTTCCTAGTGTAAATCCAAATGGTTTCTGATACATTCGTCTGACGCCTAAACCTTTGCTCCATCACTCTCCCAAAGTTTCGTAGCATGACTTGTAATATTACATCCCACAATAGTTAGTGCAGCCTCTGTATTTTTCATGTATCTATCACGGGTGGGACCCATCTGATGGTCCCAACAGTCCACTGTTGATCGTGGGCCACTCTTGAGTTGCATCGAGGATTTTTCTTGTTGGATCATGGGTGGATGCAAGTCATACTTGCTACTCATATTTTTATATATTTGAGGCCTCAAAACAAGATTAACACAGGCAAACCGTAATTTACCACATGCACTATGTATTTGTAAATGTATATTTGAGTGTGTGAATCAGTGATGCTTCCTACTTGCTTCACATTCTTTTATTGACACATGACAGAGTAGAAGCTATAAGACCGCCTCAAGCTTCGCTCAAGGAGTGCGTAACATTTGAGATTGAAGTTGAATTCTGTATAATTAATTGAAGTCACATTTAAAAATCTGCTCTGCATTCTCTAGTGGAGACCCCGGTGCCTCCATATGCTAGGACAGTATTAGTGACTAACTATTTCTTCCTTTGGAGGTGTTTGAAGGTTGGCTAGAAGGGACTCATTTGGTCAAATGGGTCTGACCCTCTTTTCTTTTCGTCTGAAAGATCAGTCAAAAGCTGTATTTGGCCAATGCTCCTGAGGAGTTCTCACACTAGCGAGAATTGCGCATTTTGTGGCATTAGGAATTTCAGAACTGCTCATTTTGTGGCATTAGGAATTTCAGAACTGCTCATTTTGTGGCATTAAGAATTCCAGAATTGCTCATTTGTGGCTAACTAGGCCTCTCAAACATTTGATGAGTCAGTCTCATTAAAACAAGTTTGAGATAAATCATCATCATAGCCTTCTCCCCACTACTTGGTGTTGGTCTTATGTATCTGTGATTGCTTGCTAAAAGGTTTTAGAATCAGCTAATGTTGGACAGATGAAAAAGAAGAAAAGAAGAGAAGAAAGGATTTTTGCACAAACACACAATTCAAAGATGTTGGTTTTGTAGGGTTTCCTCCCTTTGCAAGAGTATTTTCTCCCTAAGCTCACACTTTTTTTGTTCCAATCTCAACATTAGACTTTATTCATGCAAATGACCTTTGGGCGCTTATTTGCATCAGAATACAGAAGATAAAGATCCAAAGAGATCTTATAGATCTTCACTAATTTAGATCTAAGTCATGTACTAAGGAGTGACATCGAATGTTCAAGTATGTTTTTGGAAATATAAAAACTAAAAGGATTTCTAATCTAAAAAGATATTCTCAAAATAGAAAACTGCTACCGACTTAATGGCACTAAGATACCTATTAAAGATTCCCCAAGATAGCACCAATGACTTGATGACAAATAAGATCCTATTAGAGATCTCCCCAAAATCTTTACTATATAAAGACTCCAAAGAATCAAGCTACAACCACGTTTGGATCTATATCGTCTATATAAAAAAAATCCTATAAACATGACTCCAAAAGTGGGGCGCACGTCATGGGTTGTAGGACCCGCAAATTTGGGTTTTGGGGCCCCTGTCTTCTTCACACACTTCTCGTGATCTTTCTCGGTTGCATTATTCCTTGCGGCTGAAAAATACTTATTGTGCAATTGATAATTGGCATCTATCCATGGCCAACATCTGCCTTTGTCTCACTCCTACGTATGCTTTGACTGGAGCTGATGGTTAGGGGTGTCAATGGGCCAGGCTAGCCTATCGGGCTTTCGGGCCTAGCCCGTCTCTGGCTGGGCATTGGGCTGGAGTATCAAGCCCAAGGACTGGGCTCAGGCTTAAAAATCAAACCCGTCTAAAAATAGGGCCGGGCTTGGACGTGTAGATGCTCAGAAGTTTGGCTTGGCCTGTTAGGGTTTGCAACATCCCTCTTTCTCAGATTTGGAGGATGGCCCTCCTCGCTATATGGTGGTCGGTTTGGATTGAGAGAAATGAAAGATGTCGTAGAAATTCCTCCTCAGCGGAGTCCGTTTCTTTCAAAGCCTCGAACTTGGTGATCGAGTGGGCCACGTACGCCGATTCCCTTAGGGAAGAAGACTTCTCTTTTCTTGTCGCTTAAGGGCTTACGTTATCTCAGCGTTGCCCGTTTGTTTCTTTAGTTTCGTTTGTTTTGTTTTCTTCTTTTTTCTGTTGTTCACTCTTTTAGTTTAATGAATGCATAACCTTTCCAAAAAAAAACATCCGTCTTTCTCAAAAACTTCATCCCTCCATCTGTTCCACTACCACACCTGACGCACCATTAATTCAAACCCCCTTTTCCCTTTCCCTTCTTATAACAACCTTCCCTTGTTTAAAACCCCAAACAAGCAAAAGAAGAAAAACCTACCTCCCTCTCCCACTTGGGATCTCCCAATAATGGAAGCATTCAACTTCAGCACTGGAGATGAGGAGCTAGTGCTAACATGCACACCTCTAACACCAACACCAACACCAAGACCATCACCATTGTCATGCGACTAACAGTGGCTGAAACAAACTACAATGAAGATGAAGGGAGAAGAGGATGAGAGAAGGATGAAGACGGATATTAAGAAGAAGAGGGATCAAACTAAATGGATGGAGAGGGAGGGTCAGATTTATGGGTTTCGTCTGGCTAGAATCTTCCCCCCTCCATCAAACCATCCTTTCTTCAAGGGGAGTGTCATGCCAATCCAGCCATCCTCGATCGTCTTCGTCCCTTCCAAGAGGCGATTCCCCATCTCTTTCCTGGGAGGGATCTGCAACCAAAGAGAGTTCTAAAGTCAAAAAGCTTTCTCACCTATTCAGGGATCGGGCTCGGGTTGGGCTAGGGTCGGGCCTTGTATGTATAGTCCAGGCCGGGCTCAGGCTGGACCATTTTGGCCTGTCATGGGCTCGAACCGGGTTTGTACTTTCATTCAACAATGCAGGCCAGGCTTGGACGAAGCTTGGCCTGGCCCGTTGACACCCCTAATGATGATGGAGGCCAATGCGCCTACCATGAACTGCTTTCACCTATTGGATTGGTAGAGCACGCCGCCTCCCTTTTCACTTATTCTTGTTTCATTTCCTTTAGGATGCAATGCAAGGCATCTCTTCTTCAATAGTAGAACTTCTTGCTTCAAACTTTGGATTGGCAATTGTGCTTTCCTTCCCTACACTTGATTTGTTTCCTGATTTCACTGTATAGTTTCTTTTTTCACAAGCTTCTGCTCAGCACTCTTAGGGTGTGTTTGGCCGGACGTTTTACAGTGGATTAGATGGGATGGGATACGGTTTAAGGTAATTGATGGGTTGTCAAAGTTTGTCCATTGATCCCATGGATTTGGGATAGCCCATGGTGGACACAGCAACGTGTTTGGATGGCTCGTGGGATTGGCTATTGCTGCAGTAATAGACGGTTGGAGTGTTTAGTATTGCATGGATTGCTGGTACACGTCCTGCCAATTGGCGTGTTTTGTGCAACAATCGTCCAACTATGGTAAAACCATGCTATTGATGTTAGTAGGAAATCCGATTGCCTACTGGGTAACCACACCGCTGCGGGGCCCACTGTGATGTGTATGTAGCTTATCCACACCATCCATCCGTTGTTGGCCAGCATATAAAAGCACTCCTTAATACAAACAAATGAATATATGGACAAAAAAGCAATCCTTCAAGAAAACTTAGAAAAGCAGCAAATGTTCATGATCAAACGATGGCACACCGTGGATCCAAGGGCTAAAGATCACACCAGGGCCAAACCCACGAAAATCCCTATTTCAATTTCATCTTCATCAAAACCTCCTTGCTACTGAGGATCCACCAGTCAAAGACCCATCCTCTGCCCTACAAGCCCCACTCCCAATCGATGCATACAAACTGTATTACAGATTCAAAATACACAATCCCCATTATCTGGTTGCTATTGGATACTTACCTTCGAACGGTGAGATTCCACTCTGCTCGCCGGCGTTGAGGAAGAAAAACGACCAACTGCACGTTCTGCCGATCCCCACCAAGCAACACACAAATGTCGGCCTACCTAGAGACGCACCGAGACGGCGTGGCCTGAGTCGTCTCTTCCATCACACAGCTGCCAGCTGCCCGACGGATTCGGCAAATCCCACCATGAGATTTTGCCCATCCCTCGAACGACCATGGGATACGAGATGGGATGCGAGATGAGATTTCGCCCGATGTCTCTGACAGCCCATCAATTGCCTTAAACCGTATCCCATCCCATCTAACTAATCCACTGTAAAACGCCTGGCCAAACATGCCCTTACAAGGGCGAGAGGGCTGAAGCACAAGCGCCATCCCAAACAATTGATGGGATGGAACCGTCCATCATAACCCTCCTAATATGGTGTAAAACCATCCAGCGCGTCGGGCCAAACATGCCCTTATTGCCATTGGGATGGTACTAATGCATCCATCTCAACTTCAAACATCTCTTCCCTTTCTAGCAATCTAAGATGTGTTGTTTGTTCCATCAGCTGATCCATCCAGTGATCTTTTGATGGATACCTCATTTGATCCAACATTGGACTCTTCATATTTATATTCTTGGAATGTGATGCTTTGTCTAGGCACGTCATCTGTCAGCCGTCACACACTACCAGAGTATCAAAGTTCTTCATTACTATGTACTCTGGTATACAAACTTAATAGTCTACATTACTAATACCTATGTACAAAATAGTATACGCTAGGGCAATGAGCTGGGCCAGGCTCTTCATCATTGACCCTAGCCTAGCCCACCTAGACACCAGGCCTACATTTCAAGCCCTAGCTCAGCCCTCAGGCCCAGTTTAGTGGCCCAAGCACTGGCTCTTCAGGGCTGGGTAACCTAGACCATTGCCACCACTAGTGGAGAATATAGATAAACAAGAAACCCTCTAGGAAAAAAAAAGGTTTATTTTCCCAAAAGGAACACTTTCTACGTTTGCAAGTAACTTTTCGAGGGTTTTTTTTTTTTTTTTTTAAATGTTTTAAAGACAATTCGAGATAAATAAAATAAAGTTCCAAAGGACAATATGCTATTTTTAATTTGTTCAAGATGTGTTGTGGAGCAATCAACCCAAACAGGTGGGACAAGGCTATGATGGTGATAATGATCTTTTGGCCTTAGCCATTGCATTTGCGATATTCTATTCAAGTGCCTTTTCTCTCTTGTTGAGGTTTTTCCTGTTAAATCACATTCGCAGATGATTATTGATTCTTTTGTCCTTTTGAGCTCTCTTTTTTCTTTTTTTAGTTCTTTTTTTAACAGTGATCTTTGTGGTGCTTACTTTTGCCATCTTTCCCAGGGATTATACTAATCCATACCTTCCTGTTGCTCCTTCAGCTATAGATGGCAGTGGTCTGGTAAGGCACTGGCAGTAGGCAATCCATGGGAACACACACATGCACACACATGCCAAACACAGACACATACACAATAGAGATATTAGTTATTTCTAAATTCATCTCTGTTCTCTTTAAATCCGCATGTTTGTCATCATTGCAGGCCGGTGCGGGTCTTGATGGTAAAAAACAAGAAGTGGAGAGTAATGTTCTTCTTGCATCTATCGAGAACATGCAGTATGCAGTGACCGTGGACGTATTACATAAGGTATTCAATTACTATATCTGACACTTACCTTGCTAAAAGTTAAGAAATGCTTTTTAAGTCTGGCTCCAATTACCATGCTTGTTTTGTTTGCTGGCCAGGTCTTTTCTACTTTTGGTCCTGTTCAGAAAATTGCCATTTTTGAGAAGAACGCGGGATGTCAAGCTTTAGTTCAGTACCCTGGTAATCCCAAACTTACGACTCAGGTTAAAACTATACTTTTTTCTTCCAGCAGACTTTTGGCCTGACTACCACGTTTCAGAAATGATGAATGCATGTGTAGTTTCATTTGGCCACTTGGAAGCTGCAACAGTAGCTTTGCATCCTTGGGATATTAGCCATTAATGCAAGAGGACAAATGTTTTGCAGAATCCAAGCCGTGCTATTGACTTCCATTAGTGGAACTTTCAACTGTTCCGAAGTTCTACTCCATGCAAGTTCATTGATCTCCTTTTTTAAATTGATCGAGTCTTAGTTGAGATATTTCATTCTGAAATAATGTTTTTCCGTTTGAGTTTCATGCTCTCTTTCAACATGAATGTTGTCAGATAAATTCTAATCTCTGGAGCTGGCTTCGGTTCATTTTTGTCTGTCCACTATTGCAGATTTCTAAGATTTCACCTGGATTATTACATGGTTTCTTCTGTCAGAAAATGGAAATGCTTGTGTTTGTCTGCACTTGTAGATCCCTGTGGTGCACCACTTAAATAGGCAATTAAACTCATTTAGTACGCCAGATGTGTGGATTCTTCAATGACATTGGTTGTGTTGCAGATGTTCAGAAGGCCATCATCTCCAAGGAAGCCTGTCATTTTTGCTTGTCCACCATTGCGAATTTCTAAGATGGCACCTGGCTTATTACATGGTTTCTTCTGTCAGAAAATGGAAATGCTTGTGTTTGTCTGCACTTCTAGATCCCTGTAGTGCGCTATTCCAATAGGCAATTAAACTCATTTAGTACATCAGATGTGTGGATCCTTCAATGACATTGGTTGTATTGCAGATGTTCAGACGGCCATCATCGCCAAGGAAGCCTTGGAAGGACACTGCATCTATGATGGAGGATATTGCAAGCTTCACCTCACCTATTCTCGTCATACCGATCTTAATGTAAAGGTATTCTTTCCCTGTACTGTAGAGCTGTTACATTATTAAGTTGCGCCATATTTGGTTTGAGTAAGTATAGAATTCTGCCCAGTAGTGATGCTCCAGCTGGTCCCAATCCAAGGTATTTGTACTATTGGCCCACAGCCTGTCCATGGTGGGCCTGCTGGATAATAGTATGTCTTGCTGACAATCATCCATAAGCTGAAAGTCTAAATGTTACCTTGCACCTTATTTGTACTGTGTTAACATCTTTTGCTTCCTGCTGCTGCCAGCAGGGTTAAAATATCAACCATTGGGCTCCCACCTGTAGAATCAGGGCATTGTCTGGGCTTGGTTTTAGAAACCAGCCAAGATGACTCTAGGGCCAATTTTATGGTTTGATAACCAATTTGAATCATGTAAGGAATTCAGGGCATTGTCTGGGTTTGGTTTTAGAAACCAGCCAAGATGACTTTGGGGCTGATTTGCCAGTTAGATGACCAATTTGAATAATGTAAGGACAAGTCGCATGTAGGAGTTGCAACAGGTGAGGTCTGGACTGGGTCAGGGTCAGTCCGAGTCTGACAGTCATTAATCAAACCAAAAATTGTCCTACCAGGGTCCTGGCCTGTTTAATAATCAAGCCTTTAGGTTCCGGCCAAAGTCCGCCCATTAGGATCCTAAGTGAGCCTATGCCCTAATTAACAAACCTCAGTGTTAATCCAAGCCCTGTCTGTGGCAGGCTAATCCAAGCCAAAGTTCCATCATGCAAGCCTGACCTGTCGCCAACCTTATTTTGGATCTGGCTCTGATCTTCCCATTTAGCTTTCTTTTGGTTTCCTGAGAGGCGAGTGCTATATGCTTATAAATGGATCTTCTAAGTTTCAGGCAAACAATGAACGAAGCAGAGACTACACCAACCCAAATGTAGCTATCTCAAACAGCCAGCCTTCAATTCTGGGGCAGCAGCCACTTCAGGTGCCGGGATCTGCAACTTCTCAGTACAGCAACATCCCCTTCGTACAAACGACCACTGGGATAATGGCCTCTCAACCCATGGGGCAATGGGATGCCGGTGTTGGAGCACCAGCACCTTTGCCTTCCCATCTGCCTAATCACATGTACATGTTGCCTGTAACCAACCTGCCTTCTGAGATGGGTCCTGCTGGAATGATGCAGCTTCCCAACCAAGGTGGCCTACTACCTGCCATGCATTCAATGCCACCTTATGGCCACTGACCAACTTCGGTAATGGATTGTTCTTTTACTCCTTTTTGTCCATTCTTTCTTCTTCTTCTTCTATTTTGTGATTACTTCTTTACAGGAGGGATGGAATGTGTAGGATACTGCAGTCTGCAAGACTGTATCTTACCATGGTATGGCAGTCTGCAAGACTGTAATCTTATCATGGTATGTTCTGATTGTCCTTATTTCCATGGTTTGGGACGGGGTGCCACTCTTCTGAGTGGGATGTGGACTCGGCTGGACCAATCCGGTTTGTACCGCGAGTCACCACCAATTCAGCCCCAACTCAGGCGAGTTGGGATTTGACTTGGGGCCAAACTAGTCGGGGCAATTATCAGAGTTTGTAATCCATGCTTGTTTCTTTCATAGCAATGCATGTCTTTGAACTGTAAATTTTCAGAAATTTCATTATTAGTGTATGACCCTCATGAGAGCAGCGCATATGTTGTCTCATGTGACAAGTCCTTCAGTGCGGATCTCATGGTTTTGTAATCCAGGCTGTTGATTTGATGGGCTGTGCTGTGGTGGGACTCCATGATTGCCTGATCTAAACCCTTCCATCTGCATCTTGCAAGCAGGTGGCTACAAGAAAAGTACACCAACAATCCCCAGCCAGAGATTTTAAAAAAGAAAAAGTCCAGCACTGAATGGCGGACTTTTCTAATCAAGGCCTGGCTGTCAAACCATCCCACACCGCAGTTGGGCCGAGACTCCCGGCCCGGCCCGGCCCGTTGTTAGGCCTAGTCAACATCTAGCTCACTCAAGTCATGGCCAGACCCATCAAAATGTGCATGAAGGCCCAGTTCCATGATCGGTAGTATGTAGCAAATCTCCTCCCTTGAAGCTTGCTCGATTTTCTGGGTCCCACAATGTGATGATCCAGATTGTTCATGTACCGAGGTGGTTTGCAGCAAATCTCTTCCCTTGAAGTTTGCTCGATCTTCTGGGTCCCACAATGTGACGATCCAGATTGTTCATCTATTAGTCCCTACGGAAGGTTCACGCAGAGAGAGAGAGAGAGAGAGAGAGAGAGAGAGCACTCATCGGTGATCTCATCATCCGCACAAAATTGAATCAGAAACCAGGTCCAGAAAAGCACACTTTGACCTGCTTTCTCGTGAATGCTGATGATCTTCAATCAGCCAGATTCTTTCCATGGGGATTGCATGCTACAGGAGCTTCCTGATGAATGGTCAGAACTATCGGGTTGTAGGGTAGAAGGGGTGAACCTCTAGGGAGAGCTAGCCAGCAAACCTCTTTGTAACCATTGCTGTTCGGCTATAAGGATGGTGGGAAATGTTGTTTGCTTGCTCTTCTCTAAAATACCCCCCCTCAATGAATTATTGTTAATGCGTTCAACAGCAGAAGTGTGTGTTTTTGTCGCCTCCGTGTGGGCCTTGAGTTTGGACTGTCCATCCAGTGGGCCCCACTGTCTATGGAACATTTGTTGCTTTCATCATTATTATTTTTTAACCGGTTGAATGTGGGCCTTATTGTTTGTTAACTTCTCACATTGTCATTTTTGTGCCGTTGGATGGCCTACAGAACATGGGGTAGCCAATCAGCATTTATATTACTGCTTATCTATTTGCAGCAATCTGATCGGACTCTCATGATTGCCTGATTGGTGTATCGTGGCTCTACAGCCTATGTGATGTGTGGGCTGGGCGAAGAGGTTTGGTACTTGAACATCTGTGTCAACTGCCAGTTGTCAAAAAACTAAACCTTGGAGATGGAGTTTCAAGGGGAAAAAAAAAAAAAAGGGGGTGCGGTTTCACACGGGGGAACATTTCCTTTGTAGGGCTTGGATGGACCCAAATATGATAATAAACAATTGTTGAATTGGTGGGGCCCACCCATGATCAGATGATTAAGTGCATGAACATGGACACTTGGAAATGTGAAATCCATAATGGAGATCATGGGGCTTATTCTTCCTGTCATGACAGTAGATGGGACCATATTAGGAACCGAATATTTCAAAATTGGCTCAATTTTTAATCTCTCCAAATTGACCAAGCTCTTCAAATGAGGCTCAAATGTATTATTGAAGCACCTTTATTATGATTCTATACCATTTGTTTAATGCAGATGTAATAAGAGAGAGAGAGACCAGCAAAGGAAGCTGTAATCATTATAAATTTACAATATGTTATAATGAAAATCTCTCATATAAGCATGCACATTAAGTAATATAAAAGTATCTTCTTTACTATTTTATTGCGTTTGTCCAAACTCAGAAATTGACAGTCAAATTACTTTTTCAAAGAGCTAGGTAAAGTAATTTGTAATCATTGCATTTTTACTATACATTTATTATTGTAATTTGCAATCCAAATAGGTTCTTGAATTAAGAAAACCATAGTAAACCAAACAGAAAGCGTACCTAAGTGCTTATCTCCAATGATTTTGAAACGATCTGCTTAGTCTAGACTCAGATGCAGATACAGACCCAGCTTGTATGGAGTTGCACCTGGGCTTTATACAATGGATCATGAGACCTATTATTAAATTGGTCCCATCTGAAACTCTCCTCAACGCTGTATATTCACATTGACCAGGGAGTTGCACCTGCACCAGCACAACAGCTGTGCTGGGCCATCCATCATTGACCAGGGCCCGGCCCTCAAGCCAAGTTTAGGGGTCCAAGCCATCCCTCTACAGGAGCGGCTACAATGGCCATACCGGATGGTGATGGGCTGACCATGGATGAGTGACCTTTCCAGATAGATTAGTTGGCTAAAAACCTATGGTTTAAACAAAAGTGATTGCCATTTCAGTTCCTTAAAGAAGAAGGGAGCCAAACTAATCAACTGTCCGCGCTCAGAAGACAAAAACTTTGCGGATTGATGATTTAGAGATGCTGTTTTTTTAATCTATGGCCACAACATTAAGGCCTACTCGATGGACGGTTCAGATCAGTATAAGGATCTTCGAGATGCAAGCTACTGGTGCAGAGTGCACATTCTGATTATAGGGCGGAGTACAAACTAAAACCAGACCTCCAGCCACAAAGACGGTTTCCACGCTCGACTATGGGAGTGATGGGAGCGGATCAAGTCTTATACGTTAATCGGTGTTGCCCTGACCGTGGGCCCACCTTGATGTATATGTTATATATCCACGCCGTCCATCCGTTTTTCAGATCATTGTCGGGGGCATTCCCAAAACTTAATCAAATGCAAATCTCAGGTGGACCGTACCACAGGAAACAGTTGTTATTGAATTACCACCACTAAAAACTACCTAGGACCCACCGTAACGCTTATTTTCCATCCACCCTGATAAGGTTAAATAGACATGGATGAAGGGAAGATCAGCTCGATCCAAAAACTTTTATGGCCTACGATAAGTTTTTGATGGTTAATCACCAGTTTCCAATAGTATGGTCCACTTGATATTTGAATCTTTTTAAGTCTTGAAATCAATTCCTAAAATGAGATGGGAAAACGGATGGACAGCGTGGATACACGACATTAATCAAGGTGGGCTCTAAACGGTCAGGGTAACAGCTAATCCGCTCCCAAGGTGGGCCCCGTACGGTAATTGGGTTTGAATATTCTCGGAAGAAAATAGTATTTTACTGGGACTTATTGGCTATTGCGCATTCGATGTTTCGGACTTTTCAAAGAGAAATCACTGCCCTCAACCACCACATGCCTACCGTACGTACCGCCAATGGGCACAGGTATGTCTGACGCGGATTAGCTACTGACAGGTTGAGTTGCTATGCTGGCTACTGAAGTCAAGTTATATGGCCCCACCATGATGTATCTACACCGTCCAACTATTTGGAGAGATCCGTTTAGGGCATGAGCCAAAGATTGAGGCCGATCCGAAGCTCGAGTGGACCCCACCACAGAACAGTGGGTAGAGTGACACCCACCGTTAAAATTTTCTTTCACGCGTTAACTTATGAACAAGTGGATTTCAAATAAACATCATGGTGGACCGTAGGAAGGTTTCAATGGTATGCATCACTCTACCAATTTTTTTCTGTGGTGGGGTCCACTAGAGTTTTGGATCTGCCTCATTGTTTGGATCTTGCCCTAAGATGATCTCTCCAAAATGGATGGACGGTGTGGATACAAGACATACATCATAGCAGGGCCTACAGAAATTGGTGACGTCACTCCAGTAGGCTGTCAGTAGCTAATCCGCGTCCATGCAATCCCAAAGCTGAGGCGGGTATGGACGGACCGGAACCGGAGTCTCCGTGCAACACCTGGAACAAAGAACGCGTGCAACATCCGAGATTTATGGGATCCACTGTTGTGTTAGTATGAGATCGACTCCGTCAATCAGTTGATTAATCTCATTTTAACCGTACAAAAAAAAATCCAGATATACCCTAACTCAGGTAAGCCATTCAAAAGGAACAATGTAAAGTAGCGCCTACGTATCTAAATTCGCACGTTTTGACCAACTTAATTTTTTGATCAGATATTTTAGGATGTATCTTCATCGAATGAACGTTTGAGATGTCATATAAACAACCCTGTGGCCCAGGGAAGGTTTCTACCGTGTGCGTCCTCATTCCAACTTTTCCTTACGGTGTGAATCATCTGAGTATTGAATCATAATGATTTTTGGGTTGAGGCCTGAAAATGAGGGGATGGAACTGATGGACGGAATGGATTTTCACAAAAACATGAAGGTTGGCCCAAAAAACTTGGGTGTTGCCCGCTCTTTCTAAGAGGATTTCGGTTCGGTGTCTCTCCAGCTGTCTACCACGACTTGGATCACGCTCCATTATGTGGAACGGCGTATTAGTTCACGTGAGATGGAGGGTGGGCATCGTGTCGCACGTGCGAACATGAAATGCTTGTGTAAGATCCCTTTTGTTTATCAGGTAGGCACACTTTAAGAATATTCAGGAGCCAAAAATATTACTTTTCGACTAGCATTTAGATCAGTTGTGTGAGAAAAATTGGACGGCTAGGAAAAATGACAATCGATTCCATGTTTAATGTACTAGTGTGACCTTTATTTTTACGAATTTCAGAATTGTGTTGTACCGTATGAATGGTCAGATCTTTTACATAGCTCCACGTATGCATGTGAACAGCGTTGTCCATTGTCCATCTCACGCTAGCGAATACACCTTTTTGCAATAGTAAACCTCCACCTCAAGATTCCTCGCTCTAACGTCGCGATCGGCCCACCACGGCGATGATAACGATAATCTTCATACCCACTTTTTTACTTATAATTACAAAATTGCCCTTCGCATGGCACAGTCTCTCGCTGCTTCGATTTACTCCAACGCGGCAGCAAATCCACTGTACATGCACAACCATCGGGACAATTCAACATGTTGGCAGCTCCCGACCTTAGCTCAATTGGTAGAGCGGAGGACTGTAGTCGTTGAATTCGTGTAGATTATGGATCCTTACTCTTGCTCCATTGGTAGACTATCAGGAGTTTCAACACCTGTTCAAGGGTTCGAATATCCATAGTTGGTGAAATCCCACACCATATGAAAAAAAGTAGTGATTGAATGTATACCATTAAAAATTCCCAGGGCCCACTGTAATGGTTATTTGACATCTAACCTGTTCATTAGGTTCACCCAATAAGTTTTTAACGTTGGGCGTTCAATCAAAGCTATGCGGTCCACTTTAGATTTGGATTAAACTCATTTTTGGAATCATAGGTTAAAATAACATGGAAGAATGGGTGGACAGCATGGATGAAGCACATACATCATGTTGGGGGCCACAGAGCACCGACCACTGGGAATTAGCTGACAGTGTCCGTAGCCAACTCATTTCCCTTCAAGGTATGTATCAATTGTACTCCATTCGCGGGTGGACATGCGCGCGTTACGGCACACGCCGTGCAGTGCCTACCGTTGCTTTAAAGAAAACTAATCAGATAGATACGATCATTATATCTATTCTTATTTTGGAGAGTTACCATCTACCGTATGAGTGAGATGATGGATGGTCCTGAATGGTAATCCACCCTCTCACGTGTACTGTGGACAGATAGCTCTACCTTATTAGTGTTACACCTCTAGCACTCGAGATTCACGCGTGAAAGAGAGGATATTTCTGTAATCGTGGCTCGAGTGCGAAGTGGGAATACAGACGGATTCTTGATACGGACGTTTTGTCGAAAGTCAATGAAATGCCGTGTACGCCGAAAAAGTAGCAATATCTACCGAGACGATCCAAAACTCAAGTAGGCAGTAGCGTTGCGACAAGAAACTGTGGGAATTAATTAACGTTCGTTTGATATGTGGACTGCGTCGTGACCAAAACACCACCAACCACCGTGGTGTGTTGACGTGGCAAAGTTCTGTTAGCCCACCATGATGTATGTTATATTTATACTGTTCATCCACTTTGCGAGATCATTTCGGTGCATGAGCCCATAAATGAAGAGGATCCAAGCCTCCCAGTGAACCACGCTTCACAAGAAACACCGGTGATTGAAAGCACACCGTTAAAAACTTCCTCGTCCCATTATGTTTATTTGCCATCCGAACAGGATGGGAAATAAATATCAGCTTTTCCGGAGCTTTTATGTCGCAAGAAGTTTTAGAATATGATAGTTGAATTTCTTTTATTCGTGAGCTCATGCCTAGAAATGAAAATTAGTGGGCAAAATAGCCCAAAAATGTGTAGATACTTGAAACATACCACAATAGGGCCCACAGTCAAGGATCCATCGGCTTTGGTGGTTTGCCCGGATCTATTGAATCCGCATCCCACCATTGAAACCCTTTTAGGTCCCACAAAAGTTTTGGATTAAGCGGTTGATAAGTTAGATGCCATTAAATATTATGGTGCGCCCCAGGAAGGTTTGGGAGGTCTCATTCCCACTAGTTCTGTGAGTGGCCCATTTCAATTATTTTTTTCCAATGGGACCCATGGTGCTTTGGGTGACCGGTACACTTTATAATGAGCAAGGATGGGTGCTACCCCACCAATCCCTAGCTAGGAACCAATAAGGTTCTGAGCTGCCATTGTGATATATGAGTTTTATCCACATAATCCATCCATTTTATCATATCATTTTAGGATAGAAGCATAAAAATGAGATAGATCCAAGGTGTAAGTGGATTACAAAATAGGAATTAAATATTGGGGATTTATGCTGCAGAATCACACAAATCTAAATCTATGATAGCAATTCAATAATAATAAGCAATCACAAAAAAACACAAAGATTTAACGTGAAAAAATCACGGCACAAAGCGACAGAAATCCACTATGAAAAGAAATTACAAGAGAGATGACTTACTCGATTTGAACAATCTCGAATCTCACCCTTGCTACACTCCTTAATAACCCTAGAACCCTTTAGGAACCCTTGAAAAACTTTTAGAAAGCTTTAAAATACCTTAGAATAACCCTAGGGACCCCTATTTATAGTTTTAGGAAACTTCCCTTTCGCACTCTTGCGAAATCGCTTCAGATTTTCGCAGTCCGTACAAGATCCAAACTCGAATCTGGTCGAAGGATGGCCACGACTGGCACGACCGGTTGAGCAATTCCGGACACCAAAAAACTAAGCTTGCTGGACTTTGAGTCGAGCGGACCATGACCGGTCATGCAGCTCCCTCGACCGGTCGTGCCAGTCCCATGACTAGTCGAGCATATAAAAAAAACATCAGATTTAGGACATCTGATAACAATCTCCACCATGTCTTCAATCTTCAACCGTGTAGCTCCTTGACCTCTTTTCTTATTTCTGCATTGCTCATAGCTTCAATCAACGCTTCTCGTACATACTCCGTCCTTCTTTTAAGTCATTGCCAAGCCCAGAAAAGTTGCACAGAACTTTAACTTCTCTATAGAAACGACCTTGGTGGGCGTGTCTGCCGGATCAAAACCCACGTGCTCAACTACCTTAGCTCCTGTCTTCTCAAAAGGAAAGACGTAGTCTTCTTTCCATCTCACCGCTACCCAATATTACTTACCGGGGGACTTACTCACAACACTGATAGCTAGTGAAATAACCGGTCTAATCTAAACCATGGCATACACTGCCAACCGCATTCGAATAAGGCTCATGAGATATCCTACTTTTCCTCATCTGTTTTAAGACATGTTTTGAGAAAAACTTGAGGAGAGACGCGTAAGGAACGCTTTCCGACTTTACATGGTCCATCACCTCCTTGATCAATACCTACATATAAGGTATTCCTCCTGTGATTACCAAAGTCTACTCCTCCTTCAGTTTCAATGCCGAGAACCATCTTTGTAGCTCCCCGATCCTTCATCCTGAATGTCTCACTTAACCGAGTCTTCAGTACATTTATTTTAGACATGTTATAATTAGCAATTTACATGTCATCAATTCTTGACTCACCGTGAAGGAATCAAACCACTGCTTAGGCGACAAGTTGAACCACGACCTCCTGCAAAATCTTTTCTCAGCCCCTTTTAACTTCGAACCGCTCTGGTTGCTTCATGTAGATATGCTCTTCACTTTCTCTCATAGAAGTGCAGATTCCACATCCATCTTTCCAGCTCAAGATCACATTAGCCAACCAGCGCTAATCACGGATCTAATAGACACCTGCTATATCGTTGGCGCGAATATCTCTGAGAAGCCAATCTCTTCTCTCTGAGCATAACCATTTGCTACCAATCTCGCCATATATCTATGTTGTATCCTCCTGAAGATCCACCTACATCTAACCGCTTTCCGACCCACTGAAAGCTCCACCCGCTCCCATATGTCGGTTTGGTACCATGAATCCATCACATCGCTCATAGTCACCTTTCACTTCTCAGCACCAGGCTCACCTAGAGTCATCTGAATAGAAGATGAATCCCCTGCGATATTGGAGTTGTCCATATACCTCGCCGATATTTTACGATCATGCTGTGTGATTTTTCTCACAAGTGGCTGCTCCACCTGCTCTGTATCCCTGTCCGCACGTCTCAGCCTTCCTGCTCTGCTCACTCATGTGGCCATGCCCATCATGTCACACATGTGCAGAGGTGGAATCCGCTACATCTACTGCAGCTCTACCTTTTAAAGTGCTCCCGATCAACCTGTACAAGTTACCGAGTCATTGCACTTTCATGATTACCCGTGCCCTCTTAGATACCTTAAGAGCACCATCAATACCCCTGCATCCTTTTGCCTCAAGCACACGAAGAGAAATCAGATTCCGCTTCAAATCAGGAACGTGCCTGACATCAGTCAAGGTACGCTCCACCCCATCAAACTTCTTGATGTGCACCGTACCAACAGCCACAACATTACAGGCAAAGCCATTGCCCATAAACACCTGTCCACCATCGCACTCCCTGTAGCTGGCGAACGAACTCCAATGAGGAGTCATGTGAAAAGATGCCCCCGTGTTTAGCATCCACTCATCCTCACGATTATCGTATGACCATCTGAGCGAAGACACATACAAAACATCACCATCACACCTACTCGATCCATCTGATGTGGCAGCATTGGCCTCCCTGTACGAAGCCTCAAAATCTTCTTTCTTCGATTTAGGATTTTCACAATCCTTTTTCACATGTCTTTCATTCTTACAGTTCCAGTATTTTATCTTTCCTTTGCCCTTGCCCTTGGATTTGGATCTAGAACCTGAAGAACCCGTATCTTGTTCAGAATTCATACCCCTTGTAAACAGTGCCTCAGAAGATGTCTCCATATCACTGTTTAGCTTTGTCATTGCCTTCCCTTGAAGGGCTGAGATAACGATGTCAACACTTCGGGTTTTATTTGCGGTGCACATCGTGTCTCTGAAAGACTCATATGATGCAGGAAGAGAATTCAACAATATACATGCATATTCCTCATCTTTGACCACTTCCTCTATATCTAGCAATTTGCACATCAATTTAATAAAGTTGCTGATATTGGCTTCTAAATCCCCACCCTCTGCCATTTTGAAGGTATAACACTATAGCTTTAAGTGTATGCGATATTCAGAGGACTTCTTTATATAGATGTTCTCTAACTTCGCCCATAAACTAGCCGTAGTTTTCTCCCTCAAAACATTATAAAGAACCTCATCCGTGAGATATAAACGGATATAGGCTAAAGCATTACTATCAAGGTTTTTTCATTCATCATCTTTCATGGTAGATTTTCGCTCCTCAAGAGCCTTAATCTTGCCTTACTTAATTAACAGGTTAATCATCTTAACCTTTCATAACTCAAAATTATTTTTACCCGAGTACTTCTCAATATCAAACTTGTCGTTTCTCATTATTACTAATCTTGCAGATTCAGATCTATGCCCCAACGATTGCTCTGATACCACTTGTTGGGGATTTGTGCTGCAGAATCATACAGATCTAAATTTAAGATAGCAATTCAATAGTAACAAGCAATCACAGAAGAATACAAAGATTTAACGTGAAAAATCCTTGCAGAAAAAAACCACGGCACAAAGCGACAAAAATTCACTATGAAAAGAAATTACAAGAGAGATGACTTACCCGATTCGAACAACTTCAAATCTCACCCTTGCTACACCCTTTAATAACCCTATAACCCTTTAGGAACCCTTAGAAAACTTTTAGAAAGCTTTAGAACACCTTAGAATAACCCTAGGGACCCCTATTTATAGTTTTAAGAAACTTCTCTTTCACACCCCTACGAAACCGACTCAGATTTCCGCAGTCCGCACAAGATCCGGACTCGAATCTGTGTAACCTCGACTGGTCGAAGGATGGCCACGACTAGTCAAGTAACCCACTCGACTAGTCGTGCAATCCCCTCGACCGGTCGAGCATCTTGGACACCAAAAAACTGAGCTTGCTGGACTTTAAGTCGAGCAGGCCACGACAGGTCGTGCAGCTCCATCGACCAGTCATGCCAGTCCCATGACCGGTTGAGCATATTAAAAACAAAAAAAAAACATCAAATTTAAGACATCTGACAACATTAAATGCCTATTGTTATTTGTAAAAATGGAATAACCAAGTCAATTGTCATGAGAGAGAACACAAAGTATAAGTAAAGGAGGTTGGATAAGAGCTCGGCCTCGACAACCAAGCACGAACTCCATGATCAGCTCGAGCATCGACTACCATAACTGGGTTTCACCCTGGTCGACATCTTGCTGTTACGACCAACGAACAATTGTAACGATCAATCTGACTTGTCTCGAAGAGAGGCCCAACCACGGTCGACAGTCAGCTAATCAATAATCCAGCTCGGTCTATAAGACTTCGGCTAATCCGACTTGTAAGTCGACCTCGGCCATCTATCGCGATCTCCTCGAAAGCCGACCACTAGAAGATCATCTTATAATGCAGAGAGGATCAGTCCCTAAGATATTCGTCGAGAATAACGCATTGGGTTCTGGAGATGATCCCCTTTATGATACGCAATTGAATGGCAGATTCATTACCAAGTAATTAGCACTAAACGACTATAAATAAGAATCATGCCTATGGAGAAAGGTATACACTATAAATTCTAAAAGTTCTACTGAAGTCAGATTCCCTGCCCTAACTTAGGCATTGGAGGATTCCCTGTTAAAGCCAAGGTTTTTATTGTCATTCGCTTTCGCAAGTGCACAATGCTCTTGTGAGGACGTCCAGATTACAACATTAACACTTATTATTAAAAACTTTTTGGGGGTTATAGAAGTTTTGAATCGAGCTGATATTTATGTTTCTTTTTCATCCAGGTCTATGTAATCTTATGAGCAAGTTGGACCGCAATTAACCATCACAGTGGGCCCTAGTAAGGTTTCAACGGTGGGTGTCATTATCACTACTACTTCCTGTGGTGTGGTCCACTTGAACCCTAGATCTGCTTCATTTACGTGCTTGTACTGATATGGAAAAATGAATGGATGGTGTGGATAAAACTCATACATCACGGTGACCCCTCAAATCCCTTATCTGTTCCAACCTACTGATTAACTCAATATGATCTGGATATGCTTCAATTAACTCAATTTTAGGCTCATGAGGGATGGTAAAAACGGATGGACGACATGGATAAGATACATACATCATGTCTGGGCCGCACAGAGATGCTAAGGGCCTGTTTGGCTAGGCAGATTAAGAGGGATTAGGAGGGATGGGATGAATTTTAAGGTAATGATGGTGGTGTCAGTGGATTGGTTTAAGATCCATGGGATTGCTATATCTCGAGACAAGTTCACCGAGTCTGTTTGGCATGCCCAACATATCCTTGGATTTTACCTTTCAATCCCTTCCAATCTGTCCCAACCCAACACGCCCCAGGCACGATTGAACGGGATTAGGAGGGATGGGATCAATTTTAAGGTAATGATGGTGATGTCAGTGGATTGGTTTAATATCCATGGGTTTGCTATATCCCAGGACAAGTTCATTGGGTCTGCTTGGCTCATTTGTCATATCCCGGGATTTTACCATCCCATCCCTCCTAATCCCATGGCATCCGTCCGGCCAAACACGCCCTAAAGTCACTGAGTGGGCAATCCGCTCTCCTTGGTAACAAGGTTACTGATTGTCTTCTCTAGCGTCGGCTCGAAAAGACTCGGGTGACTTATATTGACTTGTTCGTCCTGAATCGAGTCGACCCGGATGATTTGTATTGAACTCGTCCGAGTCTTAAAACCATATGTCGTAGACGCTCACCTCCGCCTATGTTCTGGAAGGGCCAAAAGTATAAGAACCGGTCAGCATCCGGTCCAAATCGGGTTTGGACAAATATGGTTTTATAGCCATTTGGTTCAACCCGAGCGTTAGCCGACGCCAACGTTAGTCAACTCCACAGCCACGTCGCAGGTTCCCTGCGCACGTAAGCTACCTCCAAGAGCCCGTGTAACAAAAACTGTGGGGTCCACCGAGCCGTGTTTGTAAATCCTCTCCGTCCATTAGTTTTACCAGCACACGTTAGAAATTGTAACTCAAAAATGAGCCAGACCCAAAATTCAATTGGGCCACGTCACCAAAAAAAAAAGACATGAGAACAGCCACATCGATGTTCATATGCCATCCAATCCGTTCATAAGGTGAGTCCAACCATGATGAACGTATGATACAAATATCAGCCTGATTCAGAATATCATAGGCCTCAAGAAGGTTAAATGGTCCGTGTTCCCGCCACTGTTTCATGTGGATCTAGCC
This sequence comes from Magnolia sinica, assembly GCF_029962835.1. Lineage (NCBI taxonomy): Eukaryota > Viridiplantae > Streptophyta > Magnoliopsida > Magnoliales > Magnoliaceae > Magnolia > Magnolia sinica. The sequence continues at coordinate 2,898,645 of NC_080577.1, forward strand.
CGGTGGGTGCGGTCCTGACCGTAGGGCCTGCCATTATGTATCTCTTATATATCCATGCCGTCCATCTGTTTATCCAGCTCAGGGCATGGTCTCAAAAATGAAACAATACAAATCTCAAGTACCCCAATGAACTTTTGATGGTTGGAATGCAAACCCTACTATGTGATCCACTTGACATTTGTATCTGCTTTATTTTTGTGACCGTATTTTAAAATGAGCTGGAAAGACAGATGGACCACGTGATATACAACACAGCCATCCAGGTGGGCCCACGGTCAGAGCCGCACCACTTGGCTGGAGGTTACGCTTAATCGGCGTTCCTTTTTTTAAGTCGTACCATGAGCCGTAGAAATGGCAATCAGATCGCCTACTGAGTTACTCAGTGCGCTCTTATCTTACTGAGTAAACTCAGTTGAGCCATGTATGTAGTCTATCCTGTCCAGCCGTTTTTCCATCTAAGGGTTAAGCGGGAAATTGAAGCATATCCAAAAATCAAGTGGATCATATCATAAGAAACAGTGGAGATAATGACTTCCACAGTTGAATCCAACGTATTCATAAAATCACACAGACACGGATGAAAGGAAAACACGAATATAAGCTTAATCAAAACTTTTGTTGACCCTAAGAATTTTTCAACAGTAGGTGTCCAATTCAACTGTTTCCTGTGGAGTGATCCATTTGAACACTGGATATGCTTCATTTTTGGGCTCAAACACTAAAATTATCTGATAAAATGGATGGGCCGAGCGGATAAATGACATAAATCATGGCGGACCTCACAGAGTTTACTCAGTATGCTAACTGTAGTGAGTTACTGCAATCTGCTTCCATAGAAATGAATGCGCAGAGTTAATATCACATGTGGGGCCTACCCTGATGTATTTTTCTTAGATCAGCGTCATCCATCCGTTTTAAAATTTTATTTTAAATAATGATCTCAAAAATGAAGAATATCCAAATCTTAGATAAACTACACCACAGGAAAAGTGATAATTGAGTACCCACCATTAAAATCTTCATGGGGGCCATCGAAATGTTTATTTTCCAATTGTTGATATACATTGATTTTAATATATTTTTAATAAAAAAATATTATATATATATATATATGGTCTACAAAAACTCATTTTTAAGTATTTTGAGAATAGTCTCACATTGGAAAAGAGGAGATTTTTTAATATATATGAGAATGGTAGGCTATTATAAAGTTTACCCACCTCGTCCGAGATGTACAGGTACGAGCTCGATGCGAAGGTGTGGGCATGTGAGACAGTATAGCTGTAGAGGTGCTAGTGGCGTACTTTGCACTTCGTGTCGTAGAGGGTCGCTCCTTTGTGTAAGAGTGCGATGAAAAGCTATGGCATATAAATGCTGAAATTATAGCTGTTGGAATGAGGTGTAACTCCTCATGCACATAAAGGCTAACCATGCAGAAACTGTTGCATGTGGCTGGCCCAATAACTAGAAACAACTAGCCAATGAGTCTAAATGGTCAACATGTAGCAGTTGTTACACCACATGTAGAACGGTCAGAAACTGCCAATAACGGCTGGTTTCTCACAACAACTAGAAAACTGTCATTTAGATTAAATTCCTTGGATCAAAACTGTGAGGCCCATATCTTAGACCGTACTGTTCCGTCGAATCCCGCGATCCTTTCCGGCAAATTTCGGCAACCTGCGACCGATAATTGACGTTTGCGCGCGACCCTAAGTCGTATGTTATACATTTGAGTCGGCTTAATCCGAGACTTGTACCATTGCGATCGCACCGCCGCCGCAGTTCCAACGCCGCGTCTTACGCACCGATCCGATACCCTGGCAGGAAGATGTGCGCTGGCGTTTATTTTGAAGAAACACCGCGCGTTTGTAATCCGAAGAGAATCTCTACTAAATGTCCCATCAATCAATAACTCAAATCAATCAATCAATCAATGTTTTCTTTCTCCTCAAGTCAAGCAACCCCATAATCAACTCTTTCTCACCCTCTCTCTTACACACCCATGCTAGTCAAGTATACCATCACCTCACATCCATCAACCATCACTTCTCTTACAACAACCCTCTCTCTCTCTCTCTCTCATTTCTCCAACACAATTTCCAAGTAACACCAAAGAAGAGAAAAGTGGTGGACGTCCATGGTTTTTCAAGAGACAAAGTGACTTTATGTGGCCCACCTTCTCATCCCATAAACTTTCATCCTAGTCATCCATCTCTCATCACCCTCCATCAAAGAGAAGCACAAGGAGACCGGCGTTCCAACGAACCAAGAAGATCGAAGGTGGGTGCTTCTATAGGTCTAGATTTCATTATTTTAATGATGGGCCAAGTAAGGCTTACCGATTGATGGTATGGATCTCATTTTGGACCCTAGGTGTGGCCGATGGCCCACCTTGATGCTCATGATCATTCCTTGATGGGGCCATTCTCCATGGACCCCATCATGATGTTTATTTTCCTTGCATAAATAGGGTCATCTAAACCTTTCATTTTGGTGGAGAAAAGATCTCTACCGTTGATTTTGATCAGTGGGCCCACATGTAATGGAACCCACTTGATTTATGTTGTAAATCATGGAAGGAAGGGCCCATAGTGTCGGGGTCCCTCTCTCTCTCTCTCTCTCTCTCTCTCTCTCTCTCTCTCCCTAATTTTTGTGGTCTGCTTGTGATGTATGTATTTCATTCTTATTGGGCACCAAGTGAACCCAACCGGAGCCCACTTTGTAGCCGTTTTGCTAACCCTCTTGGAGGGTATGGATGATGGGAAGACACAAATATTAAGTGGGCCCAGCATGGCTAGATAGCCAGTGCCAGAACCTGTAGGACGACCGTCCAGCAGCATCTGGACACTAGTTGGGAAAAACCAAATATCAGCTTAATTTAAAGGGTTTGCGTGGGCCTCTCATACAGGTCCCACCCTGAGGTATGAATCCAATCCACACCGTTCATCCCTTTCCTCAGACCATTTTAGGCGTTGAGCTCAAAAATGAGGCTGATCCAAAATTCGGGTGGGCCATAGCATTGAAAACAGTGTGTCTACCATTGAAATTCATCCTAATTTTTTGATGCACCAAAATATATTGAATATTGGGCTCGTTTGGTCTGTCTTGAGCAGTAAAGACCAATGGCTAGAGTGGATTCTGCTAATGCGGGTCCCACATGCGAAAAACCATACAAAACCCTTCTTTCAAAAAATAAAAATAAAAAAAATATAAGCAGCTGACACTGCAGCAGTGTCCTGCTGCGTGACGGTGAAAGAGGCCAAGGCCGTGGGCCCCACTTCAGGCCTCACCATGATGTGTCTCTATCATCCACACCGTGCATTTGTCGGGTCCCCTCTGAAGAGTGGGCCACCCCAAAAATGAGCCGTATACAACACTCAGGTGGCCCACGTCACAGGAAACAGTGGAATTGAACGATTGCCATTGAAATCTTTTTTGGGCGTCCAGAAGTTTTGGACCACTATGAAATTTGTTTTGCCTCTGCATCCAGGGTCTGTAGGACCTTATCAACGGCTTGGATGGCAGATACACATTGTGGTGGGCCACACGTGTGGACCCCACCATGAAGTAAGTGTTTTATCAACTCCCGCTCGCTCCTGTACACGGCTGCGTCCGTGCAACGTGGGGCCCAATGATGTATGTATCCACACCGTCTACTGTTTAAACAGTGGAGCCCACCATGATGCATGTGTTGCATCCAAGCCGTCCAACCCTTTTAAAAGCCCATTTTAAGGCTTGAGACTAAAAATAAGACAAATCCATAGTTCAAGTGGACCCCACCTTGGTATATGTATGGGGCCCGTCTAGATTTATTTGTGGCCCTCCATTGAGGCCCACCTTGGTATATGTATGAGGCCCATTTTGGTTTATTTGTGGCCATCCATTGAGGCCCACCTTGGTATATGTATGAGGCCCATTTTGGTTTATTTGTGGCCATCCATTGAGGCCCACCTTGGTATATGTATGAGGCCCATTTTGGTTTATTTGTGGCTGTCCATTGAGGCCCACCTTGGTATGTGAATGAGGCCCATCTTGATTTATTTGTGGTCGTCCATTAAGGCCCACATTGGTATATATATAAGGCCCAAGTGATTAAGCCCATCTTGTCATATTTGTGGCCCATTGTTGAGGCTCACCTTGATGTATATGAGGCCGTTGTTGAGGCCCACTTGGATGTGAATGTAAGGCCCATGTTATGAGGCTCATTCGATGTATTTGTGGCCCGTGGTTGAGGCCCACTTTGATACATATAAGGCCCATGTTACGAGACCCATTGTGATGTATTCAAAGGCCCATGGGTTATAGCCCATTGCAATATACGTAAGGCCCATTGGTGCGGCCCATTGATGCGACCCACTTGATCAATATAAGGCCCATTGGTGCGGCCCATTGATGCGGCCCACTTGATCAATATAAGGCCATGTGATGCGGCCCATTTGATGTATCTAAGGCCCATGGGTCTCGAGGCCCAACGGGATGTCCTTAGGGTCCATTGCAATATGTGATTCCTCCATGGTTTGTGTAACGATGTTTTATGGCAGGTCATGCCTTGGGAGCAATGTTGGTTTGACGTCCACATTGTAAGAATAATGTTGGTTAAATGTCCGCATTATGACTCTCCCTTGGGCCCATTGTTAGGCCCATACTCGTTACGTGTAAGCCGTCTAGTTCCATCTTCGGTGCAAGGATAGTTCATCATTCTATAACATGCTTAGTATAATTTCATGACTCATGCCCATACGCATCATATGTATGCTTGATATGAGTAGTGACTGATCATTTCATATGTCATTGGGCAGATTATTTATGGGATTCATTGATAGGAATTACCCACATGAGCGCGTGATTCGTGCGAGATTGTTGCATGACTATACGGTGTGACTCATGCATCTCGCATATGTGTGACTTGATTATTATATGGCCTAGCGACATCAGGGTTGTGGCCTCTACAGGTACATCGTGAAGGGCTAAATGAGACACCAAAAATATATGGTTCTAGCACTGTGAGCACTTAGGATGTCCTTGGGTGAAAATCTCAGAATCTCCGAGGCCAGGAGGTGCCTCAACGTCTAGACCGAGTGAAACATGAGCGCCCGAGTGCCGAATACCAGTAGGTCGCGTCTCCCACTGTGTCGTTGTCGGTTGGAGAGGATGTGGCCTTATCCGCCCGAGTGAGGGGGCTATAAGTTAGGCTGAGTATAACCAGCTCGTAAATGGGTTCGCTATCGACGAGCCGAGTAGGTATTGGCAGAATACTGGTCAGGCGAATAGTGAGGTCTATTTCGCTCGCTGGGCTATGCAGCTAAGGAGGAGGCAGTCGGTGTCGAGTGTAATAGACCCCGGTGATTTTCCCAAAGAGCAACCGTACTAATATGTGGACATATTGAGCAGGAATTACATATCCATTCATTCATTCATTCACTATCCACTCGGGCTGGTGGTGCGTAACTATTTATTATGTGTACCTTCGCATGGCCAGGATTTCGGTTAGGCACGCAACTAACCTGAGATCAGGAGTTTACCACATTGAGTCGGACTATCCAAATTTAGGTATGAGACTGGTTTGGATAGAAGTCCCTTATGGTGGACTCCGTAGCCTACGATACTACGTACTATCATCCCAACTTCACATTCCAGCATTGTCATTTCATTCGCACCGCATATTATATTGCATCCGTAGTACTTAGCATTTTGGGTTACTATGTTTTTGCACTTATATGGCCTAGATGAAGTTGATGGTATTCGTGGCTCGTTAGGGTTTGCATACTGCATTTGCATCCTCAGCATCTATTATTTTTTATTATGTTTTGCATCACATAGCTTTGTCAGTACTCATGGACTTACCAGTATATTTCCGCTTACTCTAATATCGTATGATTCATGATTTTGTCAATATTTTCGTTTATTCCGATTTTGTATGATTTATGGGTTTTATGGTATACTTAACACTTATCTTGTGTACACACTTACACCACCCTCTAAGCTTTCTATAAGCTTATACACGATAGATGCGTGCAGGTGATGTTAGGTTGCAGCAGTGTTGAGCTTGGAGGGTGCAGCGGTCTTCTGGCGCTTGATTTTTTATTTATGTATTTCCCTTTCAGTATTGTACTTAAATGATTATATTAGTGGATATGTGGTGATGATGTTGCTTTTATGACTTGGTTATACTTGTGGTTATGTTCCATTACAAAAAAATAAAAAAATAATAATAATAATCATACTGAAAATCCTCCTTATAGGATCCCAGGATCAAAATCAGGCACGTGAATGCTGGGATCTGAGAATGGGGTACTACGGAGGCTGTCGGCACCAGATTCTGCGATCGAAAATTTTGTAAGCCCGTTTTCCGAGTTTGGGGCGTGACAAAAACTATCAACCACCATAGCCTATATATACTGGGCCTGGATGGGTTTCCAAACCATCATAAACACACTCCAGCAAATTCATACGAATTAAATCCTCTCTTACAACCAGAAATTTCAGCAAGACAATAAGGTTCATCTGAACCATTGCCTGAAGAACAAATCAGCAGTGTGGTCTAGAATGGTTCATCTGAACCATTAATTGAAGAACAAACTAGTGCAGTGGTCTAAATCATATTTGTTCTTATCATTTTTTTCTGAAATTTTTCCTTTCTTCTATTTCTGTTAGACAATTGTAACAAAATTCCATTAGTGCATCTTCGTGTTTACTGAACGCACATCCACATCAGGCTCATCGTATCTTAGAAACGATTTGCCTGAAACCTTTTAGTATACTCAATCTATTTGAGTCAAGGCAAATTACGCTTTAAGGACCACATTTCATACGTGCTTCGGCCTTTCTTGATTCCATATTATTTTCGATTTTTCATAATTTATAGAAAATCATTATTTCTGTATTAATTTCAACACCGATAAAGTAGTTTAAAAAGGATGTGCATGTACTTACTGCTACAGTAATGATAGGTACATCCACAGAAATATTTGTAAATTGTAAGAAATTCCCTGTATCTGCTAGGACATGTGCCCAAACATGAGAAAATAGGCCCCACGACGGGAAACAATAAGGATTGAATGTGCACCGTCAAAACATTTGAGGAGTGATCAGGCTCATGGTTTTTATGTTTCAATTCATCCGAGTGGGAACGATATTATAAACGGTATGCATTGCATATAAGCATAATGGTCACTTTTTAATATCTTGCGGCTATTTTAGTTCTGATTCTGATTTATTTTTTGCCTCGTGTCTTAACGCAATTTGAAGAAACAGATGAACAAGGCGGATTTGTAAAAAAATCGATGAACGGTTTGGATTTATCACGTACATCACATGGCGCCACCTAACCTCTCCACGAGGTTTGTGGGTAATTGGCATCTTAAAATCACCGCGCTTCGTGTTTACAATCGCGCTGAATGTAATCGGTCTCAGAAATCAATGGACGCGGTTTGGCCAGTGACGCTGTGCTATGTGGACCCACCAAGATGTATCCGTTTTATCCACGCCGTCCATCCATTTTGAAAGATAATTTTAGGACTTTATCCCAAAAATGAGGTAGATCTAAATCTCAAGTGGACCACACCATGGGAAAACAGTAGTGATTGAATGTCCACTATTAAAAATCTCTTAGGGACTACTGTAATGGTTATTTGACATCTAGCCAGTTGATTAGGTCATACAGACTGGGATGAAAGGAAAAAAATATATCAGACTGATCCAAAACTTTTGTGGCCCTCGAGGAGTTTTTAATCGTGGGCGTTCAATCAACATTGTGCGGTCCACTTGAGATTTAGATCAACCTCATTTTTTGGCTCATATGATAAAATGATCCGGAAGAATGGGTGGATGGAATGTATGGCTCATATAATTAAATGATCTGGAAGAATGGGTGGACGGAATGGATGAAAAACATACATCATGGTGGGGCCCACAGAGCACCGACCACCAAGGCCAGTGGCCAATCCGTTTACGAAATCAAGCGGGTGCGTTCTCACCTCGCCCACAAGTATAGGTATGAGAGGAATTACGTGAGCCGTAAGCAGTGGGCCTGTGGTTCAATTGACTGGGCCATTGATCTGATATGGTCTAAGGTAGCATCTACCCACTTGGATAGGAATTGTAGGATCTTTGACCGTGGATGTGAAGTTTAGATGAATGAGGTAGTGGGGGTTAAGGAATCTATGCCGTTGGTCCATTTGGGCCCGACATATCATCCGATCAACTGTCTGCATCACTTATCAATGGGCATCCTAGGCTCAAAGGTTGTATAAATTCTCTAAAACTGGTGTAAAGTGCACTCACTAAAGGTTCATATATTCAAAGAGCATGGGTGAAGCTTATAATAATTAAATCAGGATTATATTTTTCATTAGCTTGCTTTCACTAAGGGCCCGCTTCATCAACGGTCCAGATCTTAAATAGTTGTGCCAACCTGGCATATGCGAGCCGCCAATATTTGGCGCTTGCAGATGCGCGGCTGCAAGCTCTGCTCCTCGTGCCCGACAAGCTGAAACTAATTCTGCCCGGTCTGCCCGAAACTGCCTCGAGTCTATAAATACCCAATCTTTCTCGGCCTCTTTCTCTTCAACCCTCCGTCGCGATGGCCAGAATCGCCGTTACCATCTGCGTTATCTTTTCTATCTTTCTTCTCGCTCACGCCCGTAATCCGTCAAATCTACCAGAGCGGTCCGTTTCCCAAACGTTTCCGATCTCCGTCGTGACGGAAGATGACGCAGAGACTCTCCTCCTGCCGAGCGAGAAGCCGGAATCTGACGCCATTCCCGCAGAGAAATCGGAATCCGACACCCTCCCCACGGAGAAGCCGGAATCTGACGCCATTCCCGCAGAGAAATCGGAATCCGACACCCTCCCCATGGAGAAGCCGGAATCTGACACTGTTTCCGTCAGCAGCATCTCACTCCCCACGATGGCATCATTCGACGTCAGGTTCCGTACGATCAACCGCCACTTTCCCCATCCACACGGTAAACGACCGTTTCTCTTCCGTTTCCCCCACAGGCACCGGTGCCTTCACCACCCCCACATCCGCGGGCCCCATGTACGGATCCCTTACGGGAACGACATGATTCTAGCGCAGGGCTTCGGTGGCGGCGTGCGTCAGATCCCGGCGGGAGTGGCTCGATTTCCCGGCGTGGGGGCGGATTACAGAAGACCGAGGCACATGCATGTGAAGGAGGAGGAAGATCGGAATGAGAAAGGCGGTTTTGTGAAGTGGTTTCGGGAGATTGCAAACCGCTTTTGAAATACTATGGTAGTTCTAGTTTCTGGTTTTAAGCTTTTATACGTATGTTGTATACCGTTCTAGTCTGTGAATTTTTTGTATTTTGAGAAATATATATACTTATATCTCAAACCCCTATATATATATATATAGTATTTGTTGTGGGATTTTGTTTGATTTGAGTGTTTGGTGTCTGTCAAAATCACTTTGATTGAGAGAGCTTAAAACGCGAAGGATGGATGAATGGTTGGACGGTTGTGGCCAATGAAGAGCGAGTTACAACGCGATGACTTAGACTCGAGATCTCTACCCTAGCCGACTTAAATTGACTCAGATCATATTTTGAAGACTCAAAAATCTTCCGTTGGACAGCTCAAAAGATTCGTCCCAAATAATATTATTATTCTTCTGTTAGAGATGTGACTCATAAAAGAATGCCATTTCTCCACTATGATGAGATTTGACTGGGCAGGTGCTACTACCAGATACAGCCCATTGGCCAGTCTAAGTAGTGTGGGGCCTTCTCCTTTGCCAGTTCTGAGAGCAGATTAAGTACGGACCTAGCCTCACCCAATAAAGTGCTGCCTTTAACCGTGGGGCCCACCTTGATCTAAGTAGTCTAATATCCACATTATTTATACATTTTTCCATGTCATTTTGGACATAAACCCCAAAATGAAACAGATCCAGTTCTCAGATGGACCATAGTACAGGAAATAGTGTTGATTGATGTTGATTGGTCGTTGGTATTTGTTTTTCCTTCATCTGCATTTATATGACCTTATCAACAGGTTGGATGATAAAGCATTCAATCACCACTGTTTTCAGATTTCTTTTAGTTTTTGGACTGATGCCTTAAAAAGATCTACCAAAGCAGATGGATGTCATGGATATATAACAAATACATTGAGGTGGGCCCATGGTAAGGGCCACACCATCTTCGGTGAATCCTATGTATGTATATCAAGGTGGGCCCATGTTCAATCAAATAATCCCTCCAAGCCCACGGAAATGGGCAGTATCCTATCTATCAATGTCTCCCAATCTTTTAAATGACCGATGGTACGTCCTATCATCTATCTGTACTATTCATCATTCATACAACTATGAACAAGGATTGGTGTGCAAAAATCACGCCAACGGACTAATCCTAAACATCAAATGAATAGGATAGAAATGAACGGTCAAGATTAAGCAGAGAAATAAAATAAGTTCAATCATGGTCTTGAAACAGGAGTTATCATCATGTATTGCTTATGATTCCAAAGTATTATTCTAATTTGATGACTCTAATCACGTGACCTATGGCAGGCTCAATAGACAGGTACGACAAATTGACCCCTCGCAAAGGTTAGGATTATGATTCCTAGCTCCTAAGTATACTAATGAATAGTCCTGATTTATCCTATTTTAAAGGTTTGGGCATGCTTCTAACCTCTCCGTAAAGGTAAGGCAGGACAGGTCAGCATGACCCATAATTAAATTTCCTCTGTATATATATTTACAGGATACTAATTAAAATAATACCCAAAATAATATATAGTTGTACAATGTAGTGCGATGGTAACATATTTCTTATTTAAAAGAGGAGTTCTTGGACAGACGAAGACTTATGGCTGGAATGTGACCTGCCACCCATAACCCCTGGCCTGACCTACCGTTTTAAAACCCAACACAAGTTTACTAATGGAATATGGGTGTGAACGTATTACCGACCTAGCTAATGAGCTCATGCATACATATGTTATAGTTCTGTACTCTTCTTTGATTAATTTTAGGGTGCGTTTGGATAGTAAGTTAAGTAGGATAAGTTTTTTATGCCTTAAATAGCTTATCTTGATTTTTATTTATTAAATTAAAGTGATTAAGTAACTTTAAATATAAAAAAGTTATTTATAATTGATTATAAACCAAATTTACTTGTCTTAAATATAGAAAAAGTAACTTATTTGGTGGCATCCAAAAGGGTCTTTAGTGTTGGGTGAGTGAAGGTATTAGGCCGGGTAGGGTTGAATCCAAGCTGAGCCTATTTATTTAAATGAGGCTCATTTCTAGCCTGAGCCTGACCAACTAACCATCTAGCTTGGTTTGTGCCTATCTTACAACCTGGTTGGATCAACCGGCCGGCTAACCCAACCTATTGCCACCCAACAAGTTAATGGTTGTTCAATAACTCAGAAAACTCAGATAGATGGCAATGAGACCAGCTGAGGCCAGGTGTTGGCCCTAACCATGTCCTAATCCTCTAAGCCGTGGCCCCAGTTGGGCTGGAAAGGCCTCGGCACTAGCCCTAGGTCAGCCTGCACTTGAGGAAAAGTGTTAGGTGACCAAAGGTTTGGAATAATTCCCAAATTAAGGGGCTGTTTGATTTTTTGTTTGGACTGTGCGGACGTTGGCAGGGAGCTTGTTTGCAAAGCTGTGAATACATTCATACATTTTCTGCGTGTAAAAATTACGGGACCCATCATGTGTATATATCTTATCTGCACCCTCCATCTATTCCGCCAGCTCATTTTAGGGCAAAAAGATGAAGCAGATCCAAAGCTAAAATGGACCACACCACAGCTAATTGTGGGAATTGAATGCCTAACATTGAAAACTTTTTGGGGGCCACATAAGTTTTGGATCAAGTTGATATTTGTGTATATTCTTCGTATATGTCCGTGTGATCTTATGAAAAAGTTGGATGAGTGATATGCATCCCTTTGAGCCTGAGGAAGGATTCATTTCCCCATGTGATCCACTTGAGCTTCTAATCTACCTAGTTTTTTTGGCTCATGCCCTAAAATGAGATGGTAAAAGGGATGGAAGGTGTGGATCACACACATACATCATGGCAGGACCCACAGATTTTAACAGTATCCATTCCCTCTATGATTTCATGTGTCTGGACGTGATTTTACCGGCGTAATTATATTTTCCTCTCATTAAAATATCCCTAAAAGTTATTTTAGTTATTTACCACTATGGTAATTGAAAAATCAAATTATCCTTCCTTTTGAGATGTCCTTCACCGATAGTAAATCCTACTTATACACAGTCTGGATTTTTGAAATATGACTCCAAACCCAATGATTACAGGTGGGAGGAGCTAGGGCTAGTCTCGTAACCCATAGGCCGAATAATTAGTTAAATGGGCTTTGGCCTAGCTCTAGCCCAACAAGGCCCACCTATAATAAAATAAAATTATTATAAATAAATAAATAAATTTTATTTTAGAAAAAAACCTAGTGTCACGATCAAGGTTGAATTTTGAAATTGTTCTAAAGTTAAGAAGAAAGAAATAAATTTTAGTATCCCATGCACCTGCAACAAGTCCCATCAAATGGTTTTTTGTTATGATAGAAACATGACCATGGATTGAAAATGTTCATTTATAACCCAAATATATGTTGAATGGGACTTCACAAGCATCTTCAACCCATCCATCCTTCGATATATTAGTGGCTCACTAGATTTTGGGCTTGGGCCATCATAATTAGACCCAGCGGGCCCAGTCATGGGCCAGGGTTTAAGGCCGACCCATCCCTCAGGCCAATTTTGGGGGTTCGCTGCTCCTTTAAGGCGTGTTTGGTATGGGGAATTGAATGATATTGAATTGTATTAGATAGGATTAAAATCATTATTGTACAATGATTGCATGTCTAAAATACCATGTTATTCTAGGCATCCAATCCATCCAATCTCATGTTCAAGATAAAAATTTTGATACGTAAAAACACTAGATTTAGCAAAATCCTTTTTGATGGACCATGAAATTGTAATCAACATATCAAATTCACAACTGATGCTGTTTACTTGTACACATATATAACCACAATATCATATGTAAATGGTGTATATGATGGATGGCATGGATAAACGCATGCATCAATGCAGGGCCCACATGTATAGTGGATTTCAAAATCCACGGAAATCCTGCATAGGGCCAAATGCAATTCCATGGGACTAAATGTAATTCCATCCCACCTAATTCCAACCATTTTCATAATCTCCAAATGCTGGATGGAATTGCACAGGACCAAATCCAATTCTATCCCACCTAATCCCATCTAACACCCTGCGCAAACGCAGCCAAGGCCACCCTTACCAACGATAGTAGTCTTGAAACTACACATCCATGTTGATGAATGGGAATGATTAGCAAGTGTCTTTAAACTGTTATAACAGTAGCTCCCTCAATGTTTAGATTAGGTTAATGGGTTGCTCGGGGCCATTTATCATTAGCCTGGTCCACTGGCTGGCATCAGGCCTAGATTTCAAGCCTGGTCTCAGCCTTCGGGCCAAGTTTAGGGATCCAAGCTCTGGCCCGACACGGGCCCGGGAGGGTTGTTGTTACATGTGTGGCCCAAACCTAGCCCATTGAAAGCCCTAGTCAGATGTATTGTCTGATGATGAGTCAACGGTTTTAGTGGTATAAGTGCGTATTTCTAACCGTTGGATCTACGGACCTTTCTTGTCTGATGATGAGTCAACGGTTTTAGTGGTATAAGTGCGTATTTCTGTCGACTCATCTGGTAGGCCATTCTTGAATGAGAAAAATGGGCTGTAACAAATATAAAAAGGACCAACGCTCCATATCCAATGTGTGGCCTACATGATGGACAGATCAGATTTGTTGCCCAGCGGATGTTGACAGCTGGCACTTGGCAGAACCTAATGAATGGCCAAGATCCTGCAAACGTGTGCCACGATGCACGTGTGCTGTCGAGCCTCCCCTCCGCTTCCACTTGTACCAGTACAGCATCGTTGGACATCATACATCGGTTTTCAATTCTGACAAGTGGGGCCCATCGTTCTGCAATCAAGACCATTGGTACCTTTTGCCCCACAGTAGATAGGAGAATCTTAACCTTTCAATTTATTTCCTACAGAAATAGTTAAGAAGATAAACACCAGAACAGTCCACATTCAACTGATAGAAGTTGTAATATTTGTGGCTGGGATCTTTCAATCTGAGACGTTTTAGGTGAATTCTCTATCCACGGTTGTCCATAACAGATCAACGGTATGGATTCCTATCTAGCACATGATGTGCAGAGATGAGGCCACCGTGTCTTATAGTTGCACAATACATGAAGAGACCAACCTTATCCACTCTGCAACAAATCCAAACCGTTGAAAATTGAGGAAACTGATCAACTTCCTCTTTCAAACCACCTTACCCGATTCCATTCTCCTTCTTTGCTACTGCTTTCCTTTCCTCTGCTTTTGAATACAACGGTCGGATTTGATGGAAAAAACCACCCCATTTCACTTACATACCTCTCTGCCCCGAATCCCTGTCATCCACAAGAGAAAGAGAAGCAATACCAGCTTTCATGTCCTTGGAGTTGCAGACGTCTCCATGGAAAACCTACTTCCTTCTCTCAGATTTCCCCCTCATTCATGTGATTTTAGTGACACCATGAAGCTACAATCTCTAAATTCAGCGAAACAGATCCATGCCCAGATCATAAAATCGGCATCTGGGTGGAATTCGGACTCTTTCGTAAGCAAACTGATTTGCGTGTACGCAGAAATGGGAGATTTCCGATCAGCTGCCATGGTTTTCTTTATGGGTTTTGAGAGGAATTCTCTCTCTTGGAGTTCTTTAATGGAAGAATTCGAAAAGAATGGCGGGAGATGGCGTGAATTGCTTGCAATTTTGCACGAATTGCATAGAGAAGAAATGATATTCGACTGCAGAATTCTGACAGCTGTCCTTAGAATCTGCACGAGCTTGATGGATTCTCGCTTGGGTGAGGAAATCCATGCTTGTGGGATCAAGAGTGGTTTCGATTCAGATATCCATTTGAAATGTGCTCTGATGGAGTTTTATTTGAATTGCTGCGGCTTTGAATGCATTGCTAAGATGTTCGATGAGAT
The DNA here is from genome assembly GCF_029962835.1 of Magnolia sinica. Classification (NCBI taxonomy): domain Eukaryota; kingdom Viridiplantae; phylum Streptophyta; class Magnoliopsida; order Magnoliales; family Magnoliaceae; genus Magnolia; species Magnolia sinica. Next base: position 2,913,739 of record NC_080577.1, read on the forward strand.
GGAAGTGAGGAATCCTCTTCTATGGAAAGAGGCGATAATGTTGAATTCTCGAAACGGTTTGTGGTTGGAAAGCCTTGAATTGTTCCGTCAGATGCAATTCTCATTTGTGGAAGCTGATGGTTTCACGATCGCGAAAGTTCTTCAGGCGTGTGGGAGGGTGGGAGCTCTCAAACAAGGAATGCAGATCCATGGGTATGTTATCCGGTCTGGTTGCATTTCAGATTTGTTAATATGCAATTCTTTGATTAGCATGTATTCAAAAAATTCCAAATTGGTATTGGCGAGAGCCGTCTTTGATTCGATGGGTAGTCATAGTTCTGTCTCGTGGAATTCGATGATTTCGGGTTATGCTCTCAACGGTTTTATTGATGAAGCATGGAAACTCTTAGATGAAATGGCATTGTCTGAGACGAAACCGGATATTGTCACTTGGAGTTCTCTTGTATCAGGCCATTCTCTTTATGGGCTTCATGATGAAATTCTGAAAGTTTTGTGGAGAATGCAGACTGCAGGCTTCAAGCCGAATTCAAGCTCCATAACGAGCGTTCTTCAAGCAGTTAGTGAATCAGGCTTGCTGAGATTGGGGAAGGAAATCCATGGCTACGCGATAAGAAACGGGATCGTAAATGACATGTATGTTGGAACTTCATTGGTAGACATGTATGTGAAGAAGGGTAGATTAACCGATGCTCGATCAGTCGTTTATAATCTGAAATTTAGAAACGTTTTCGCATGGAATTCATTGATTTCGGGATATGCGTATAATGGTTTTTTTGACAAAGCATTGGAGCTATTGAAAGAGATGGAGAAGGACGGGATCAAGCCCGATCTGATCACATGGAACAGTTTGATTTCAGGGTATGCGATGAAGGGGCTCAGCAAGCAGGCTCTGGTGTTGATCCGTCAGCTGAGGATGTTGGGCTTGAATCCTAACGTCGTTTCCTGGACTGCTCTCATCTCAGGCTGTTCTCAGACAGGAAATTATGTAGAGTCCCTCGACTTCTTTGTCCAAATGCAGCAAGCAGGAATCAAACCCAACTCAGCCACCATAGCTAGCTCACTTCGAGCCTGCGCTGGCCTGGCTATGTTACTGAAGGGTGCAGAATTACACTGCTCTGCGATTAGGAATGGTTTTGACAGAGATATATTCGTCGCTACTGCACTCATTGACATGTATTGTAAATCGGGTAGTTTGCATAATGCTAGTCGAGTGTTTGGGAAGATTCAGAACAAAAATCTTGCCTCTTGGAATGCCATGATCATGGGATTTGCCATTCATGGCCTCGGTGAAGAGGTGATTTTGCTTTTTAATGAAATGTGCAAGATGGGTATTCGTCCAGATGGTATAACATTCACTGCACTCCTCTCAGGTTGTAGACATTCGGGAATGCTTGCTGAAGGATGGAAGTATTTTGACAGCATGAGGACGGAATATGGTATAAACCCAACACTCGAGCATTACGCTTGCATGGTCGATCTTCTTGGACGAGGCGGGTATGTGGACGAAGCTTGGGATTTTCTAAGGACAATGCCATTAGAACCTGATGCTGCCATGTGGGGTGCGCTGCTCGGAGCGTGTAGAATTCATAGGAACTTGGAGCTCGCTGAAATCGCGGCGGAAAATCTGTTCAAACTGGAGCCGGATAATTCAGGGAACTATCTGCTGCTGATGAATTTATATGCTGCTGAAAACCGATGGGAAGATGTCGAGAATCTGAGGGATGTGATGAATATTGTTGGGGTGAAGAACAGGCCCGGATGGAGCTGGATACGGATCGATCATATGGTCCATCTTTTCTCTGTAGATGGGAAACCCCACCCAGATGTTGGAGAGATATACTTTGAATTATATCAGCTGGTTCTGAAAATACAGAAAATGGGGTACGAGCCCGATACAAGTTGTGTAGTTCAGAACGTTGACGAGGAGGAAAAGAAGTTGTTGTTGCTTAGTCACACCGAGAAGCTGGCGATTACTTATGGGTTGATCAAGACCGGAGAGGGCACACCCATCAGGGTGATAAAGAACACGAGAGTATGCAATGACTGTCATTCGATGGCGAAATACATTTCACAAATAAGCTGCCGCGAGATTTTCCTTAGGGACGGTGTTCGGTTCCATCATTTCGCAGGCGGAAAATGCTCATGCAATGACTACTGGTAGAAGGCAAGATGACTCGGAACTATATAGAGACCGATACTATCGAGAAAGAACAACTGAAATATCGATCGAGATGGCTATTGCTTGGTGCATAGACATGCAATGAGATTCAAGAAATGATGAGCCTATATGGTGCGTTTAAGCTTTAAACCGCCAGGCTTTGGATGAGGTGTGAACGGGCATGAAGATGGAACTGAAGGAATGGTAAATCCATCTTCTGTAAGAATGTGAAAGAAGATTGAACTCGCACAATAGCAATGCATGGAGAGCAGCAGAATGACAGATAGGTATGTTCTGATGGGTTCGAACGTGTGTGGCTTCAAAACAAAGAAAAAACAAACAAACAGCAAATAGGCGCCTGAAACAGATGACATCAAAATTGAAAGTGCCGGAAATCCATCTAGCTTGACGGGCTCAAGGTTGAAATGAGCACAGGAGAAACAGAAGAGCTTTTCCTGGATATCCTGAACATACCCTTATGCAGTTTCATATGGTCGAACTGAGGAGCTTGTAACTGCATCCAAGCTTGCATAGAAATGTTTCACATGCACCACATGCACTGTAAATCATTACAGACTGAATCCAGATCGTTGAATTGTCAATAAGGACCAGATTGGTTGATGTCTTCTTTCCCTTTCTTTTTCTTTACAGGGTAGGGTGGAATGAAGAACAAGAAGAAAGAAAGATTTGCCAGCTTTTCAGAAATGGCTTGTAGAACTATATCTAACAAGGACTACCAATCTGAAAAGAATCATGTGGTTCATCATTTCCTCAAGGCATATACAACATGGGCAGCGGATGGCCTCATCTGCTCTCACCCAAGAACATTGTCCATGAATACAAAGTGGAGGGATTTGGAAGGTTTGGAGATGCCGGCTGCATTGTTTAGGAGTCTATAGTGCAAACCACAAGATCTAGAGAACATTGAGATGGTCATCTTTCCATATTGATTGCTGCAGGGTCTTTCCATATTGATTGCTGGATGGAACACACGCAGCCATAGGAACCATCGATTTTCTGGGTACTGTGCAGGATGGATGACCAAGATCCATCTATTGCACTTTATGGATGGTCCTGACTACCAAATGGCGGATTTCAAACACAGTTGAAACCAAAAAAAAAAAAGTCAACAGCAAATGGCCCACGAATTGATTGCCAGGACCATCCAGTCAGCTTGATCTTTGGAGCATGGCCCATCCACAGCAGTCAGCTTGATATATACACCAACTGAGAAGGAAATCTGCACTTTATTTCCATACAAAAAGAAGAAAAAAAACAATTTTTGTTCTTGTAGAATAGATTCTAATGAGTCTTAGCTAGGAACAGAACAGAAGCCAACATTCCCATGGGTGCTGGTCAATTCTGGGCACGGCGATGGCTCTACTCCAAGGGCGGCACCGCTGATGTCTGCACACTTCCATACTGTCCCTGTACCACCCGAACCAACACCACCAAAATTAACATTCGAGAGGCATATCTGAGTGAATGGAGAGTTCTTTAACCCTTGCATTACACCCGGCTGCTGAATGTTCACACCCCAAAGGTTCCTTAACGTAACCCCATCAACGATCGGGAGTGCATTCGGATTGAAATTGTTGTCGGGATGATCACCCGTGTCGCCTGCTATTTTTATCCCTTTGCGCACATTGTCCATGCGTACATCCTGCACCGTTATATTCCTAATGAACCCTCCCCTGCCAATGTTCGTCTTCACATGGATGCCAACACCTGTGTTGAAGAGGCTCACATTCTCTGCCAAAACATTCTCTACCCCACCAGATGTTTCGCTCCCAATAGCGATCCCGGCAAATGGGGTCGAACCACTCAACCGCCTGATGGTGATGCCAGAGCTTGGACGGCCATAGGCAATGCCATATTCATCCCAACCGCTCTTCACAGCCACCAGATCATCTCCGGTCGCAATGTAGCAGTCCTCTATGCAAACATTGAAGCTGGAATCTGCATGATTCAAATGAAAGTATAGTCAAGTTGAGACACGTCCAGATCTCCAGAATCCAGGAAATGACTATACTTCTTGGTATTGTATATAGGAAGAAGTGTTTTGCCGTTTAACTACCTGGATCGATTCCATCTGTATTGGGTGAGTCTGGTGGAGCTAAAATGGTGACGTGTCTTATGACAACATCGCTGCAAGTAAAAGTAGTAGTTAATGATCTACCTGATCTTGTTTCAGCTTTCATTAAGTATACATACAAAGATACATGCATGTGTGTGCAATGTAGCAAATTTCAGATGATCTGTATCTGGAATCTTTTTGCAGGGAAGAAAATACAAATACCAATTTCACCAATGCTGTGTTTGCATCAGCCAATAATCTTAACCCATGGTTTTTAAATGAGAAGAAAAAAGAACATGATCTTCTCTTCCCTTCTTTTTATCAGATAAAACAGCAAACAACTTTTACATTGCAACTGTTCATAGAGCTAAAATTGCATTAAGTTTGAAGATGTTGAAAATATTATCTTTCTCAAAAGAATGGAAAAAATTGCAAACCATTTTCCATTACAATGTGTGAGTATAGACAAAAACATATACTTGAGTGTTTGATTTCCCAACAATATGCTTTTCATTACAGAAAAAACTTGTAACCATTTTCCATTAAAACGTGCTAGTAGTAATTTAACCAAGGATTCTACTGTTATTTTTCCAATACAACATAAAAGAGATGTAACCCGTGGCACAAGGACAATATATGGAGTTGTCTAACATCACCCAGCAAACTCATGTTCAAAAAATGTCTCAGGAAATCAGCCTAGTCAACGGAGTTGCTGGTTCCGATTAGGGAACCCAAACTCCCCTGTTAAAAGAAAGAAGCCAAACCATCATTTACTCAGCCAATTCTTCACAGAATCAGAGAGTTTTTGCTGAAACATCCAAGTTAAACTCAGAAACTGAAAGACCACTTTCCATATAAAATCTAAACAATTGATACACAAGTAAAATCTTATATTTTGTTCTTTACCTGCAATAAACAGGGTGAATATTCCAGAAAGGCGAGTTCTTGAATACCACATTGGAAATGATAATGCCATTGGAATTCACAAGCTCAACCAGATTAGGTCTCGTGAATTGGAGTGATCTTTGCCTCCACATGTTCCACCACACCTCACCTTGCCCATCAATCGTCCCATTCTGGCCTGTGGAAGCACAGGTTAAGTAAGTAAAATAGCAAGTTGACAAATTTCTCAATGCAAATTGAGAGTATATAAGACATGCATCATCCATAAGCAGATATCTTATTTGGGCACATGGACACACTCATGAATCAGTGGGTGGACATAAAGCCTGCATGCACTCTACAAGCCGCACATACCAGTATACATAACGACCACACACAGTCAGTGATGTATACAGACATGCAATTACATACCAATAGTAACAATAATAAAATTCAAAATCCACTTGTGTTTGTGTGTGAGCATACCTGCAGGCGTGGCGAGTATGTGGGTGTGTGTGCGCGAGTGCTTTGGCATGCCAGAATAGAAGTTCCAAGAATAGTCAGTTTGCGTTGCTTATGTACTTGCTTTGAAACAATCCACAGAGCATGAGAACGAAAATCACAGCAAGTAGGAACTATACACATGATATGAACCATAGAAGCAATGCCAAACACATTTATGGTGTTTCCAAATCTGAGACACCTTCTTAAGTGAAGACTAACCAAAAAGAAAAAAGAAAAAGAAAATCATCATTTTTCAATAAATACTTCTAACCTGAGTTCTACTGCCAGGCTTCCTTGTCTGATGCTTTGTTCTAGATTAAAAGGAAATTGAAGTTTCTTGAAATAATATCCATCTTTACGCTAATTTATTCCTGTCGATCATGCTTCTCCTTCAAAAATATTTGTAACCGGTACATGTCGTGACTACTTTTGGACAACTTGGGATAATTACCTTTCTTTCTTTTCTTTTCTTTTTCCTTCATTCTTTTTTTTTTTTTTTAAATGAATAGAAAGTTTCATTAAAAGAAGAAAGATAACAAAAGCAGCTTCAAACAAACAACTACAACCAAGAAGCACTGATGCGTCCCACACTACTACAACAAATCATGGACTTGCATAAACTTGGGACAATTTCATTGATTCCGCTATAGGGGCTTCAACCTGTGCAGCTTTGCCAGTGGGAGCTATTAAAACATGCATATATAAGGTGAACATATGAAGAAAGGGAAAAATTATTTTCAACATTTTACCAATTCCCCGCAACCTTATCAGGTGACTGGTGCAGAAAAACTGCCAAATACTAATTTCACAGATATGGTTCAAATTTTGACAAGTGAGGCAAACACTTTGGTAATCCAGACCACTGGTCTGTGTATCCCACTGTGGATGGACCATGCCCAAAGATCTCCTTACAATAATGATAACCTTTTGATTTGTGGCCTAAAAATAGACAGTGAAGAAGAGAAATACAGTAACATTCCACATTCAATTGAAGAGGTCCAAAAATTGTGGCAAAGATCTTTGAATCTGGAAGAATTTTGGGGCCATCCATGGTGGGATGGAAAAGAACAATGGTCTGGTTCACAGCATGGGAACCACTCATTAAGTTGGCAACCCATGAATGTTGCACCAAAGCCTCTGGGAGCATATCCTACAGTTCCTCTAATAGCATTTAATAGGATTTGTGCTCAAAAGCTATCCATGTGGTTGTAATTTATTGATGTGGGGTCCGGCATTGTAAAACTCAAATGATGCAAATTATAAAGATTTCATCATTCTCTATTGTTGTATCCCGCTATCAAGTTATCTTGCAACACCCTTTCCATTATTCTGTTTTCTTTTACTAGAAAAAAGGGCTAACATATGATGCTAGAAGCACGAAAGAATCCAATTTTACATGCTAATATGCATTGCAATCAAGAAAAATGGAGCCATAGAAGTGAGGAAGCACCTGTTATTATCACATCCCGAAGCCCGTCCCCATGAATAAAGCTCATATACCTCCCACCAGGTAGCTCTCTCCCCCTTCCATAGGATGGCAAAGGATCAATTAACGGCCAGTTTGTTGTATCCTGCATGACCCAAGAAGCAGGGAAACAAACGCCGCTAAAGCACAGAGTTTAAACAAAAATTGGCGAGCACAGATCACCATCCTGAACATGGATGTGATTGAAAAATGAATCATGGTGGATGAGCCAAGGCCAAAACCAACACTGCTTGCGGCATGCAAATAGGCATTGAGGAAAATGAGTAAGGCAAGAATCCACATAAAACTGGCAAGATTTCAAGTCATCAACAGCAAGAATGGTTCAACAGATGCAATTTAGGTTTGTAATCATGTGGGCACCACCTTTTGCTGATTTTCAAATGTTGGAGACTGGGGGCTGGTGAGCACTACAAATGGAAAGGCCCTGTGACAATTTCGTGAACAAATTGAAGAAACTGTCCCCAACTTGTTAGAATTTACTCAAATGAAGCAACTTGTAAATGATGAAAGTATCAGTTTGTCAATTTGATCTTTGATGTTCATCACTATGCTGTATCAGTTTGAAATTTTAATCAAAGTGGTCATCTGTGCCATTAGTATCATGAAAGCCAGACTTGACCAGGACACTAACACTAGAGCTTGCAACCATTGCTGTACACTTAGAATACATGCACACTGATCTTTGGACCCTGTAAACTGTTGGCCCCGTCATGGATGGAGCATAGCCTGAAATCACAATCTTTAACCATTTCAATTTGTCTGTTAAAATTGAATCATTGCACACTTTCTTTTTTATCATTCGTTCGATGGACAACAACTGGATGGTTAGATTAGTATGTTTGCTGCAATTCAGGCTATGCTCAATGTGCAACAGTGCCCATGATTTCCGAAGCCTAGATTGATGTGCATGTATGCTTGTGTACATTAGAGAGGTGGTAGCACCTTAACCACATCTTGCTGGCTGGATTTCGACCTCTCCATTAAAGAAGAAACCACATTTAAAACTTCCACAACTGCATGGCCACCAGAAGAGGGGTCCAGCCCATTTTCAGACAGGGCACAAACTTTGCAATTCTCATTCTCGGTGGTAATTTAGGCAAGGGGGGTCTCAGAGCTAAGCTTGAAAGCTTTGGAAAATCTCGACTCAGCCCATTAAACTCAAAAACACCTCAATTTGGTGACGAGTCGGTTTTCTTTGTCTAATCAACTGGAGAAACCTTAGCTTAACTGAAAAGGGGAGGAGGTGACCACGAGTGAGGATATTCAGCGTACTTGGTTTTCAGTTTGTGCAACTAAGCAAGTGGTACAGTGATCCAGACCGTTGGTCTGACAACATAGATGGACCACTCGGATGTGATTCCACAGGATCATATCAACCAATCTTTAGTCCTTTTTCAGTTGAATGGGAACCATTGCTGTGTTTTTCTCTCAATAATCTAATTTTATCCCACAAATGGTAAACATAGGACTGTCCTATCAACAAGATTTCGGGGTGAAATGGGTCCACCTATGGTGGATCCAAACAACAGAAAGGGCCGATTCTGGATCACATGACAATGAGGTCAATTGCACATTGACGGGAGGTTTGAAATGTTCCAAGTGTTAGATCCGAGCTTCCAATTAGATATTCTGGCAACAATCAGATAGGCCAGAGTATAAGATGCTAAAAACATCCCCTCTCCAGCCATTATTTTTGTGCACTGTGGCCCAACTGAAAGTGGAAACTGAAAAAGAACTTTCAGGCCAGGAGATTTGAACAGTATTTTCCACCTAATGGAAAGCTCTCGCAAGTGCCATGTGCATGTGTGTGGGCTTGGTGAACTTCCGATTCTGGGCGGTAGACATGAGGATTACACTTTGATTTTAGTAGAAGTGGCGCCCATGGTTAAGTGATCCAAACCATTGGTTTATTGGCCATCACCATGGACCATTCCCCCAAAAGATCTTCTCAATGGCACAATCCTAATCCTTCAACCATCGACTGATAATAGAAGGGAGAGAAGCGAAATATAGCAATTGTCCACATTTAACTGCCCAAAAGGCCCATTAGCAGTTAATAAGATACTTCCAAATCAGACATACTCTCGAGCCATGCTTAGCTACAGCGGGCTGCATCAGTCTAATGGTCTAGATCACCAATCGATGATGGGTTTGTATGATATCTGAAAAGAGCCTCGCTGGGTTACCCACCAGGGATAGAGAGCCACTTGGGCGTAACTTACATGAGTTTCACCCATGCATCAGGTATGCTGCCTATTTTTAACCCTTGAACGCAGGAATCATGATCATCCAAAACTCATGTAGGCCAAACCATTGGAAACAGTGGGGATGAAATGCCCACCATTAGTTTTGTGTGTAGGACCCGCCGTGTTGTTCCTATGCCATCCAATCCATTCGTCTGACTCGCCTCACCAGGATGAAATCATTTTCCAAAACTTACAGTATTCTAAAACTTAGGTGGGCCACGTGAATTTGTAGGTTTTAGTTATAAATTTGTTGGGGTGGACCACCAACGTGTTGAATCATCCTAATTTTCAGGATAGAGACCCAAAAATGTGTGAAGTACGTGATGGAAGACCTAGATTTCGTGCGCGTAAATTGTTTCTCCCACCTCAGAGAAAGTAACCCCGGTAGGTACCCAGCGCTTAGGTCCCCAAGTGTTTTCCATCTCAAAATCCGAGATCAAGTCCGTAACCCAAGGGCAGGGATCCATGTGGAGTAGATCCACACCGTCCATCAGTTGCGCCATCTAAAAATTAAGCCAATTCAAAACTTAGGTGGGCCACACCATGGGGAACAATTGAAATGGGAAGTCCCGCCATTAAAATCAACCAAATAACGTGAGGGATTCGCCGTGGTTTGTATATGACATCCAATCCATTCATCTGTTACGTCACGCCAGGATGAATGGATTTCCTGGAAATCAGGACATTCATGACTTAGGTGGGCCACAAAAAGTGGATTTAGAGTTTTCAGTCATGATTGTATGGTATGGTCCACCTAAGTCTTGGATTGTGCTGGTTTTTTGCAATCATGGTGAAAATGTGGCGTCGCGCCTAATGGACGGGGTAGATCTGATGCACATTGTCTCCTACGTGGTGACTGCAGACCGCGGCTCCGCGCCAGAACGAAAGGAGGGAATGCGAGTGCACTTTGCCCGCGGACGTGCAAGGCGAGAAGCGCGTTTCCGAGATTTGCGCCACGCATGCCTCTCGTCACACTTTTTCGTCTTATCAACTCGACACGAGTATGAGGTGTTCCGCGCGTGTAAAAAAGAAACGGTTGACAAAAAGTACAGTCATTAAACGAGGGAATCCGTGTGAGGGAACGACACGTGCCCGGTTACGGACGAGTGGGGAGCGTGTGTGAAGCGAGTGCACGTGTGAACGATGAGATCCATCCCATAGATCAGGTATACAAGCCTTGTTTGCCCTCGACCACAAAATCAGGCTGATTCAACCAGACTCGTAACTAAAACCTCTCAACTCACGTGTTATAGCCCGCCCGAGTTTCAGAATGGGGTGATTTTTGGGAATGCCTGATGCTGATGAGGAAGGTTGGAGGGCGTTGCATATCAACCATTTCCAATGGTGGGGCTGACCTGAGCTTTGGATCATCATCATTTCTCCGTTCCAGAGTGAAGAAGAGGCAGCGTAAATGATGAACGGATTGGATCACATGAAAGTTCCACACACGTGGCGGTAGATACGCGCAAGTCACGCTAGCAGGGTTGTTTTCTGAAGGAGAAAATGTAGTACCTGAGTAGCTTTGATAACAGCGTCCTTGGCTAAGTACAATGTCATGTGGCTGGTGAGGTTAAAGCTCCCCGTCAGCCAAACCCCCGTCGGTATGTAGAGCAGCGTCCCGCCTCTTTTCCTCATATGCCCGATCCGATATATCGCCGTCCGAAACGCTAACGTATTCAGAGTCTGCCCGTCGCCGACTCCACCAAAGTCCGTTATTGATATCACCTCCGGCCTGTACCTCATCCGTACAGCCCTGGCGCAAGTTAGCACGTCCCCTGCCGACGCGCGTTCCAGAAAGAAAGGCGCCGAAACGGAGAAGTAGAGGAAAATCGCCAGCAAAAGATGAAGCATTTTTTCCGGATAAAAATAGAAAAAATCAAAATGTTTTAAAAAAATCGGTAGATCTGAGGATCTTGACGGGGAGAAAGCCCAAAAAGAGCACTTTAAGGGCGGAAAATAGAGAAATAGCTGCTCAGAAGCTGTAAATCTTGCGGAAAAGTCCGGCTGCGGAGAGTCTCAAACAGAAAGGTCCAAAAATCTCTTTAATGGTCGATGATTTGCAGAACCCGCAAGATTATCCGGAGATCCGCAAGTGCTCCAAAGGCAAGTATCCAAACGGTTTTAAAATCGCTTTAAAAAAGGCCCGAAACCAGAGATATACACCTAAGATGTGTAAATGCTACAAGGAGAAAGCTCCAAAGGCTTTACCAAACACTAGAAGAGGAAGAGATCTGTAATGGACGAGATGAAGGGAAAATGCGGTGGGATCTGGGGTTTTTTTATGGAGATGATGGTCGGACGGTGGATATTAGCTCGGAAAACTAAGCTGAAAGCTGTGATTTGTCACCGAGCGATTTGTTTTGGAATCTTCTTCAGAGAGAAAGAGAGAAGGGCGGGATTTGAAGGAGAATGGAAGGGAATTTTCATTTCTATAAAGAGACTTACTGGGCATCAGTCAATGGCAGCAGACAAGGTGTGTGAACTGCGAGGTATTTTCTATGAGAAAAGCTTTAATACTCTCGGAGACTGATGGATGATGCGCAGCACTCAGAGATCACTTTAGAAATTACATTCGTAGCATGATATATTCAAAATAAACTGTTCATGGCGAGGGTTCAGTTTAGATATATTGGTGAGGGTTCACTTTAGATAGATATATTACGAACTAGAAAGTAAGATGCCCAACATTTAAGAGAGTAAAAAAATGAAAAGCGTTGATGCTAAAAAGGATAAAGGAGTTGATGCTAAAAAGGATAAAGGAGACCCTAACTAGAGTAACGGACCTCCAGTGCCAAAGTTAGGCTAGAACTGAGGGTCTAAGTTATGTAAAGTAGACTTAGGGTGTGAGATGTTGCATACATGTTCTTGTCGATATGTTTCTTATTTATACATTTCGATTGAAGTGAACGTGTTTATTGATCTCGGTATGATCTCTGTTATTAAATGAGAGCTATATGTGGGCTGATGTTAGCTGTTATCTGAAGATCGTGCATCGGATGATGCTCCAGACTTACGTTACTGGAGTTAAATCTTACATGCACGCTGATGTCGGCCATTATCCAGAAATCATGCATCGGATGATGTTTCAGAAATGTCTTACTTGAGTTAATCCCTTTGTGTAATTTTCGACTATGTTCTCATCCGAGCTAACCCTCACTCACGGCCGTCCAAGCTCATGAGAGAACTGATCCGAGTCAATAGGTCAGATGTATAATCACTTCTTCTAGATGTGTAATGACTTCTTTCAAATTACAAGTCGGTATCAAAGCTCTAAAAAACAAATTTGGAATCAAGTCAGCCCAGATAAACTACTATCAGTCCATGACTCTGCTCATATACTTTTCCAAGTATACTTCAATTAAGTTCAGATCAAATTTTCCCATAACAAAAGGTATCCTATTCTTCTGTTTCCACAAACAAGCGTCCAAAAATCTGACTTTGTGAATATGATTTGGAGACGGTCAATTTCACGATTTAGCCGGTTTAATCTGAGTTTGTTTCTGCAACGGACACTATTTCTGAGTGCCTGCGTATCATGCTTCATACGCAGCCGGACTATCAAATAACATTCCTTTCTTTAAATCTGCTTCCTTTATTTCGTCTTTTCTCTCGCTCTTCTTTATTTAGATGAAATATGCGGATGCGGCTCGCGCGAATAAGGGTGAAAGAGGCGATCCGCAGATAAGTACTGACATTTGATAGATGTGCCGGATCCAAACCACTCATCAGGTGGGGTCGGAGAGAAAATTCTATATCTGAAAATTAAGAAGGTTAATTCATTTTAAGGACTGCACATGGCTGCACCTTTATTTTTAGTAAAGATCACCGTTAATTTTTCGTTTTATGTCCATTTCTCCAGTAAGTATATGGCGCATCTGAAAATTCATGATTGAGCATGTTTAGTGGACCCCATCTTGATGGATGATTCGGATCTAGCACAAGTGTACCATGTTAGCACTTGGCACTTTTGCCGCGGATGTACCTTGAATTCTCTATCTCGGCTCGCACTCACACTTGTCTATCCAGCTGTATCCCGATTCCGTCCATCCCATCCTTAAATGTCGCTGCATGTATGCCAAATGACCAAAACAGCTCTTGTTTTTATGAAATTACGAATTTACCCCAAAACCGTCTTTACTTTACCATTGGGATATGATCCTGTGCATTTTATCTTCATTTTGTTAGATGGGGGTGAGTCGTCCACCGCATGCGTAGCATGATAAATGTCAAATCAGGAAGGTCCATGCTCTGGACTCCATTATGGATAGAATGCATCGTAAAATATCACACTGGTCGGGTGATCTTAAATGTCCTATTGGTTTCCATCAGATGGACGGTTAGAAAAGAAATATCAACAATCCAGATACAACGGCTGAATTGGATGGTTAAGATGTCTGCTTGCCGCCATTTTTGCACTGCTCCATCTCTTTTGGGGACCAAAGGTTTGAAGGGACATGCATGCATGTTGCATGTGCAACGGGTGACTACAGAGCATATGATGCATATCAGAAACCATCGGTTTGTTGGCCGTTGTGAGGCGGAAACGGAGTGGCTACTCCCCCTGCCACCAGCCAATGGCTGATGGTCGGTGCTCTGTGGGCCCCACCATGATGTATATGTTTCATCCATGCCGTCCATCTATTTTTCTAGATCATTTTATGGCATGAGGCTAAAAATGAGTTATATCCCAAACTAAAGTGGAGCACATTGTAGGAACCAGTGTTGAATGAACGTCAACCATTAAAAAAATTTTGGGGGCCATACAAGTTTTGGATCAAGCTGATCTTTTTTTTACCCATTAACCTGGGTCTGTATGACCTAATAAACAGATTGGATGTCAAATAAACAGTACAGTGGGCCTTAGGAGGATTTAATGGTGGATATCGAATCGCTATTGTTTTCCTGTGGTGTGGTCCATCTGAGATTTATATTCCTTTCATTTTTTTAGTCAAGCGCTAAAATGATATATATAAATGGATGAACCGAATGTATGATACACATACATCATGGTGGGGCCCACAAGCACTGACCATCAGCCACGGGGCCGGTGGCAGGGGAGTAGCCAATCCGCTCTCGATTGAGGCGCAGCGGAGCATCACGAACAACGGAGCATATCAAAACCTTGGGTTGTGTTTTGCGGACAGAAGTTACGCCGAGTGAATCTTTTGACTGGTTGTAATTGGGTCGGGCTAGAGCTTGTCATTCATGACCCCATGGAATGGCACCCAGGCCCGAATTCCCGAACCGGTTCAGTCTGCAAGCTATGATAACGCGTATTTGAGAACGAATTTGGTATTTGATGAAGAGATGGAGCCTTAAATGGTATTTCGGGCTTTCTTGATCGGTCGAAACGGGGCGTTGTGAGTCATTTAACCTTGTGACGTTTGCAGATAAGGTGGCTGTCGTATCTGCAAACTCGCCATGGCGCATGCAATGCTAGTCGCGAGAGCAGCCGCCGGATACTGCTCCACCGCTCCCAACACACGCACGCGTCGCACGTATTGACGATACATGCCTTCTTCTTGACTTTCTGATTATAAGGTTGGGCCAGTTGAATGTAAAAACGGACGGTTAAAATTGGTTCCCAGTCGCGACACACGTGCGACCAACGTGATGATCGTGACGGCTCACTTTTGAGACACACGTAGCATGTGGCCCGACCAGAATAACGGACCGTTTCTCTGCACGTTTAATTGCCATTCATTCCTACGGCTGCCAATAGGCCCGGGGTAGGTCTCGGCCAGGATTTTGAACAGTTTCGAGCAGCGCCATCGGGCCGGCCCAATTCAAAATTCGGATTTTTCAGACCCGAGCTCGGCCCATTGACATGGGAACGGTTTGGCTACTCCCCCTGACACTAGCCCCGTGGCTGGTGGTCCGTGCTCTGTGGGCCCTACCATGATGTACGTGTTTCATCCATTCCGTTAATCCATTTTTACAGATCCTTTTATGGCTTTATACAGAAAATGATAGGGATATAAATCTTAGGTGGGCCACACCACAGGACAAAATTAATGAATGGATATTCACAATTAAAATCCTCCTAAGGCCCACTGTAATGTTTATTTGACATCCAATCTGTTGATTTGGTCATAAAGACCCAGATGAAGGGAAAAAATAAATATCAACTTGATCCAAAACTTTTATGGCCCCAAAACGTTTTTAATGGTCAAAATTCATTCAACACTGTTTCCTGTAATGTGGTCCACTTGAGATTGAGATATACTTCAATTTTTTTTTATCATACCATAAAATGATATATAAAAATAGATGGACAGCATGGATGACACACATACATCATGGTGGGCCCCACAGAGCACCGACCACCAGCCAACGGCTGGTGTCAGGGGGAGTAGCCAATCCGTTCCCCATTGACATCCCTATTTCCATGGCGTGACACCGTCTCCTGGCTGACAGATGGAGCTCCGTTGCAGAAGTAACGCAAGTCACGTGAACTTTATGGCCTCAAAGCCGGACGCGTGTTAAATACTTACAGGTTGAGTAGCGAGTCGGCTACTGAAGTGACGTCACCTAGTTATGTGGGCCCCACTATGACGTATGTGTTATTTCCACACCGTCCATCCATTTTGAGATATCATTTTAAGTAATTAAGCAAAAAATGAGGCAGATAAAAATCTACAGTGGACCCCACCACAGAAAACAGTGGGGAGAGTGATTCCCACCGTTGAAACTATCTTAAGTCAAACATAATGTTTATTCGAAATCCAACCCGTTTAAAAGTTAAAAAAGATATAAAATAAGAGAAAACACAGGTATAAACTTGATCTAAAACTTTTGTGCCCTTTAAAAGTTTTTAATGGTGGGCGTCATTGCCCCTAGTGTTTTCTGTGCCGGGACTACTGGAGCTTTGGATTTAACCCATTCTTTGGATATTGCCCTGAAATGATATCTCCAAGTAGATATAAGGTGTGGATGCAAAACATACATCATGGTGGGGCCACGGAACTTGGTGACGTCACTTCAGTGGCTAGTCTCAGTAGCTAATCCGCGCCCCTTAAAGCCGTTGCTGTCTCGTCTACGGCGGACGCCATCATGCTCGGGATTTCGGCTTGACAAGTGGGGCCAGAGCCGTGCTAGCTTCGTGCCACGTCGGTGAAACTTCCGTGAGATCCACCCCGTCCATCAGGCACGTTGCGTCATTTTCACCACGAAAACCGGAAAACATGATACCTAACGCTCAGGTGAGCCACACCATGGGAAACAGTTCGGATGGGCCGCCGCTATTAGTTCTGTGTACGGCTCATGCTGTTTTTTACGTTTCATCCAATCCGTTCATCTGATGCGCCTCTTCAGATGATAGAACTGCCCAAAAATAACACTATTTTAAAACATGGGTGAGCCATGCCACGTGATTTTAGCGGGAGCAGATTAGGTGTGGCCCTTAGCGTGGCATGGAAGTGGATTGTTTCCGATCTCGGCTCGGACAATAAGCCGTCTGACCAGCGCTCCGGTGGGGGCCACACCGAGTTTTATTTGTTTTTCCACACACGCGGTCGAGATCCAATGCTTGAGTGGACCACACCACATAGTGAGTTTGGGTTGCATTAAATTCACAAATCATAAATGCAAGTGGCTTTAAATGCAAGAGATATTTTAGTATGGTCCACCTGAGCATTGAATCTGCCTA
The DNA here is from genome assembly GCF_029962835.1 of Magnolia sinica. Classification (NCBI taxonomy): domain Eukaryota; kingdom Viridiplantae; phylum Streptophyta; class Magnoliopsida; order Magnoliales; family Magnoliaceae; genus Magnolia; species Magnolia sinica. The sequence continues at coordinate 2,930,740 of NC_080577.1, forward strand.
ATTTTTTGGCTTATGCCTTAAATTGATTCGAAAAAAAAAAAAGGATGGACAGTGTAGATAAACAGATACATCAAGGCTGGTGGGCCTCACAGGAGCACTAATCAGACGGCTTATTATTAAAAATAAAGCAGATCCAATTCTTAGGTGGAGTTTACCATGGGAAGCAATGGTTATTGGTAATTAATGGGCCACAAAAGTTTTGGATCAACCTAAGATTTATTTCTTCCTTTCATATAGGTTCATCATTGTTTCTTCTAGTATGGTTCCACCTAAGATTTTGGATCTCTTCATTTTCGGGCTCGTGCCCAGAAATAATCAGGCAAAACGGATGAACAGCGTAGATAGGTAATACCGACATCAAGGTGGGCTTCACAGTAAGGGCCGCGCAATCCGCTCCCCATTTTAGACGGGCTGATGCATCTGATGGACGGGTGGGTTTGATGCACATCAAGTGGTTTCCTCGCATTAGAGAAAGTAAACCCTGTAGGTCCGTAGACGAGGCATCCCCAACATTCTCTCTGAGGCCATAGCTGAGCGATCCAAACCATGATTGCATGCTGCTTCTTACCGGGATGGACCATCTGATTGCATCTCCTCAATGAAGCAATCCATGATTGGCCTCAAAAGAGACAGCTGAGAACAGAAATACATCAACAGAACACATCATTCAAGTGAAAAAAAAAAAAGTCCTAAGATTGGTCTGGATTGTCGATCCATGGCCCAACTTGTCATGCTAAGGGCAGATGATCCTTTCCTTCAAATAGGGGAAAGGTTTATCGGACCTGGGTTTGTTAGGGCCCACGATCATCATCCCTTACCTAAACCCTTCATGTGGGCTGCGGGTCGTGCATATTACCTTTTCCCATATATATATATATATTAGCTTTCTAGCTTGTTGTGCACCGGAAGACTATTCCATCTTAATTGTTGGGCCAAGGCACATTAGCCGGGACCTGGCTGATTAATGGTCCAACATTCACACGTGCTCCAATGCAAGAACATGTGAGTGCTTGTGGTGTCGGGCCGCCTCTGTTTGGCTTTTTGAATATGGGCGCCTGCAAGTACAACACGGTAACGGAAAAAGTGGACCACGTCTAAAGCTTCTTAGGATAAGCTTTGCCTACAAAGCGATTGTGGGGGCCTACCGTGACATGTACATAACATCCAATCCGTCCATCATGATCGCCCCCTCATATTCTACACGGGTTCAAGAAATCAGATCAATCCAAAACACATGTGGGACACCATATGAAACTATGTCCAAAACCTTTAAAATCACTCGCCGAGGCCCAACTGAGTTTTGGAATGGCCTGAATTTTTGCATATCCGTTCATTCTGGTTGGAGCATCATCTGAATGGATTAGATGGCGTACAGAAAACACAGTGCGGCATACGTAATCAGAAAAGTTTTCAAATGGTGGATGTCCTCATTACAACTGTTCCTTGTGGTTTGACCCACCTCATTTTCCGATTTTCCTGACTTTTTGGCATCTAGGAGAACATTATAGGATGTAGATGATGAATGGATTAGATGTCATGAAAACATCACGGTGGTACCCATGTGTCTGCTTTTCAGTTTAAAAGCTTATCCTACAAACTTTTTATTGGATCCAGCCACATCAGTATTTTATATTTCTCGAACCCTACCAGCCTCGCATTTTCGGGCTAGTAAGGTCAGATATTGGGACCATATCATTTTGTGGACCCCATCATGCATAGATCATTCCCCAAATATCTCTTTCGTCCAAAAATGCTAGCCATATGATAGGTGACCTTTTTTTCGATGCATGTGGACTAAAATATCCCCCTCATCAGAAAAACTTAGCCACATGATTGCCTACTTTTTCCATTGCATGTGGACCACTGTCTAAACTCATTACGAGCCAACATGCATCGGTGGCCAAATTAGACACTTATCTGCCAGCTGTAAAGAATCAATAATAACATCTTGCTGGTGTTGTTTGTTACTCTGGCAGCGTATGACACTTGATAGTTGATACACAGGTACTCAGAGCTTGCACTACTGGCACATATTAATTCAAATTAAACTAAATCGTAGAACCCACTATTTCTAGGTCACCGTCCCAAAATCAAATCGGCAGAAAAAACCTCCCCTCTGATTCTGGGACACTTACCTGTTGAATTAAGTACATTGGTTTTATTTCATTTTTAAATGTCCAATGAATGTCACAAACCGTAAAAATAAACAAAATTGTTCATTCGGAATATATCTAAACCGGGACCCACAATTTGGGCCGTTTAATTTGAATTACTTGTTTGCCACGTACTCAATTTCTAAGCAATATCTAAGTGCCTGCGTATCATCCAAAACCTTCTGGTGGAGTATCGAGGTATCAGTCCCACCATTCATAATGGAGTACGTCCCATTTTCTGTGAGGTAGCCCTCTCGTTGTAGCCTAGAAAGCTCGGCAGTCGGTGCACCGACGACGCAATTCAAGCAGCGCTACCGACTACCTACCCAACAAACGGATATGTGGTGCACGTGGAATGGACATGGACGATACAACCAAATCCAACTAGTCGATCATTGATCTAAAAATTCTTACAGCACTGGCCTAAAAATTCCGACAATGGAAACGTGAAAGAGATATGATTACTGAGATTTTGAAGATGAAACCATCCATGGCCCTTGAATTGAAACATGTAGAGACATCTCACCAGTGACGTGGCTGGTGATGTATCAATCAGGACTATCCATGTATTCGGCGCTATCATGGACGGCTTGTCCACCGATCATATGGCTAAGATGACTTGATCTGGGTGTATTTTGAACCATTTGCAATTAATGGGAAAAGTGACCAGATGGACAGTCCCGATTTATACACTATCTTGCAGCCCGTAATGGGGAGAGATGGCTCTAGTTTATTTGGATTTACAGACATGACGTGCGTGGATGAGATCAGAACTGTTCATTCAGTGCTTCTAGCAGTGAATTGGATATGGACCAAAAATTACATGGTTTGGATTATCCTTAAAATTGTATCAGAGAGAGTTTTATAAGAGAGATAATAATTTCGTATATTTGAAACTGGAATCGGTTGTCTTTATATAGACTCCGAAGTGGTGCATAAGCACCCTTTATAAAAGGTTAGGTCCGTTGGGTTTAAACTCAACAGGTGCGACCAACCGGAAGGGACACATCTCTCTGGTTTAAAACGAAAAAGCACAAATACGAGTACACTCCCGCATATACAGTCCTGCGAGTACCCATACACACACCCACGCGAGTACACACACACACCGCACCGCACCGCACCCGCGCACAGCCCAGCCCAGCTCGCGCACTCGCACACGGACATGGACACGAACACGAACACGGACTCGGACTCGGCTCGCGCGCGCGTGTGGTCAATGGCATAAATTAGAGCTATTGGCATAGCCCCCCAATGACCAAATTCACATGCCCCCCTGAATGGGGCTCAAGCCCAAGGCAAAAAGACTATCTTATAAACAAGATAGTTTATTATGTCAAATCCGATGTGGGACAAAACCCACAACTCATACTACAACTTTTCAAAAATGGAGGAAAATCACCGAAAATTTGAAAAATCAAAATTTAATATTATTTTAAAACAAAATACAATAATTTTCCACATGTTTTAAAATAAAACTCTTTCAGATTAAAGCGTAATAGTTGTGCAATGGTGCCGGTGTCACCATAGACTTGAACCGACATTAGAGTAAGCAAGACAGGTCTATAAGAATCAGGTGACACCATAGTCTTGAACCTGAATCCATTTAATGTATATCGTAAGTATGTGTCACTCACACAACTCTTCCTTTACAGGTGATTCTGCAGTTCGGTGCGTTTCGGTCATACACCATTACCTGGACTTCATAAGTGTTATAGAGAATTCGCCTAGATTCTCATAAGAAACGACATCCACCTTCACACCCATATAGGTGAATTTTATCAAGTGTGTGCAACAATTATATACACCACCAAATATATGGTTATGGATCCATTAAGAGTTCTAAAAATTCATCCTTCTGCGTTGTTGCTCACACTGTACACCATAGAAGGGGCTCATATAACTCAGTGCAATCATCTACCTCATGTCTTGTTGTTTACCCATTGAACATATCTCATAGTATCTCTACTTATATAGGTTGAGTTGCTGACACTGGCAGCTCATATATTAGGCTCAGCCCCATTCCCTTCGATGTATCATTAACTAACCTTTTAGATAGTCCTTTAGTCAGAGGATCTGCTAGATTCTTTTCTGACCTCACAAAGTCAATAGATATGACTCCATCACGCAACATATGTTTCACTATGTTGTGTCTGAGTCTAATATGTCTGCTCTTTCCATTATATATTTTACTCTTTGCTTTCGCTATAGCTGCTTGACAGTCACAATGAATAGATACGGCCGATATAGGCTTTGGCCACAATGGTATATCAGCTAAGAGATTTCTAAGCCACTCGGCTTCTGTTCCAGCCTTTTCTAAGGCAATAAACTCGGATTCCATAGTAGACCGAGCGATACATGTCTGCTTGGTAGACTTCCAAGAGACTGCTCCTCCACCTAAAGTGAAGACATATCCACTCGTGGATTTTGTCTCATCTGAATCACTAATCCAGTTAGCATCACTGTATCCTTCTAATACAGCAGGAAAACCATTATAATGTAAACCATAGGCTATACTGCCTTTTAGGTATCTCAAAATCCTAGACAAAGCATTCCAATGCTCTTTTCCAGGGTTATGTGTATATCTACTTAGCCTTCCTACTGCAAAAGTTATGTCTAATCTAGTGCAGTTTGTTTGATATATAAGGCTAATAATTATTCTGGAATACTCCAATTGAGACACACTATTTTCTGTATTCTTCATGAGAGTCACACTATAATCATAAGGAGTACTGACAAGTAAACATTCAAAATGGTTAAAATTTCTCAATATCTTCTCAATGTAATGAGATTGTGATAATATAATAACATCATCTTTTCTGGTTACTTCAATAGCCAATATTACACTAGCCTCTCCTAAGTCTTTCTTGTCAAACTTAGATCACAAGAATTTCTCAGTTGCATTAGCTAATTTAATATTAGTTCCAAAAATAAGCATGTCATCAACATAAAGGCATATAATAATATAATCATTTTTAAAAATTTTACTATATACATATCTATCTACATCATTTATATGATAATCATTTGATTTTAAAACACCATCAAATTTTTTATGTCATTGTTTAGGAGCCTATTTTAAACTATATAGTGATTTAATTAGTCTACATACTTTATTTTCTTTTCCCGATATCTTATAATCCTTAGGTTGTTCCATATATATTTCTTCTTCTAAGTCTCCATTTAAGAAAACGTTGTCTTAACATCCATCCGGTGTACCACCGGTTTATATATGGAGGCTATCGCTATTAAGACCACGATAGTTGTAATTCTAGTTACAGGAAAATATGTATAAAAGTAATCTATTCATTTTTTTTTGTTTAAAGCCTTTCACTACCAACCTATCCTTAAACTTATCAATAATCTCATCTGATTTATTTCCAGGTGGTAGGTCTACAATTTTCCAAGTGTTATTAGATATAATAGATTCTAACTCATCATTTATTGCTTCCTTCCAAAAGGTTGCATCTGGAGAGTTAATTGCTTCTATATAGGTTGTAGGATCATCTTCTACTAAGAAAGTGAAAAAACCATCTCCTAGGTTAGTTTCTCTTCTAACCCTAGTACTTTTTCTTGGTTGTATCTCTTCTACTACTTTCTCGTAAGCATTTTTACTAGTAGACGCAATATCTGATTCATTGACTTCCTCTATTCCTATAGATTTAGATTTCATAGGGAATACGTTCTCAAAGAACTCTGCATCCCTAGCTTCTATAATTGTATTAGGATATAGAATATTATCCTTAGTTTTTAAAACTAAAAACCTATAGACCACACTGTTTTGTGCGTAACCTATAAATACACAGTCGGTCGTTTTAGGACCTAACTTTCTTTTCTTAGTTTCAGGTAATCCTACTTTAGCAAGACACCCCCACACTTTAATATATTTGTAACTAGGAACATGATTCTTCCAAAGTTCATATGGTGTTTGTTCAAAAGATTTAGAAGGAATCCTATTTAGAATATAACAAGCAGATAGAATTGCTTCTCCCCACATATTTGAGGGTAAGCCTGAACTATTTAACGTAGCATTCATCATCTCTTTTACAGTTCTATTTTTACGTTCTGCTATTCCGTTTTGTTCTGGTGTATAAGGAGCTATAGTTTTATGAACTATTCTACTCTTTTCACATAATTTTCTAAATTGAGAAGATTCATATTCACCTCTTCTATCTTTTCTAAGTCTTTTAATTTTTATATTTAACTGATTTTCAACTTCAATTTTGTATTTAGAAAAAGCATTTAAAGCTTCATCTTTGTTCCTTAACAGATAGACTCTAGTGAACCTAGAGTAATCATCTACAAAAGTTATGTAATATCTTTTTCCACCTCTAGACATGTGATTTCTAAAATCACCTAAGTCACTGTGTATTAACTCTAATAGAACAGATGATTTTTCTATTCGTTTAAAGGATTTTCTAATGAATTTTGATTCTACACATGTTTCACAATTTTTAAATTCTTCATTAGATATATTAGGTAATAAACCTAATCTTTTCATTTTCTTCAAAGATGTTATATTCACATGACCTAATCTACTATGCCATAGATAAAAAGGTTCAACGATATAAACAGAACTGAATGTCTTCTTATTATTATCATTGGATACATTTATAATGAATAAACCATCGCTACAGTACCCCTTACCAACAAAGGTTCCATTCTTAGTCATTACAAGCTTATCTGAATCAAATACTAACTTGACACCAGCCTTATTGAGGAGTGAACTAGAGACCAAGTTTCTTCTAATGTCAGGCACATGTAGGACATCATTCAACATCAGAGTTTTTTCAGAAGTGAGTTTCAAATGTACTTTCCCTTTCCCTATAACTGGAGACGTTCTAACATTACCCATGAACACCTGTTCATCATCTCCTGATACTTGGTAGGAGGTAAACATGCTACGATCCTTGCACATGTGCCTAGTTGCACTAGTGTCTAATACCCATTCCAAGTTGTTTACGAAGAAGACTTCTGACAATACAGCTACTATCATGTCAGACTCATTGCCTGTTTCTGTAAGATTAGCATGCGGCTTATCTTTGTTTTTCTTAAGCCTACAGGTTTTAACATGATGCCCAGGCTTTTCACAGTTATAACAGTTTCCCTTTTTCTTGAATTGATTGTTTGCATTCTTCTTTTTGAACCTGCATTCATTTGCGTAATGTCCAGGTTTGTCATTGTCATGACGTTTGTCCTTTTTCTTATTATTTTCCTTACTTAATTCCACAAGATTCATCTTTGGATGTATCTCATTTCTATTTTCTTTTTGGTCTCTGATTCTATTGACATCCTCTATTCATATGTGTACGATAGTGGTTTCCAAAGAAACACCGTTCTTTTTATGTTTCATTCTATTCTTATATTCTTTCCAGGAGGGCGGTAACTTTTCTATTAGTGCCCCTGACAGAAACACTTCATCCAACTTAATTTCTTTTGTCGATAGTTCATGAACTAGACTTTGAAAATCGTGAATTTGATTTGTGACAGGTTTATCATCTGTCATTTCATAATGAAGAAAATTAGCAATTGTATGTTTTTTAGCGCCTGTATCTTCTAATATGTATTTCTTTTCCAAAGCAGTCCATATGTCTTTAGTAGAAATGTAAGAAGTATACACGTCATATAGTTCGTTGGATAAAGAGTTTAGAATATAATTTTTACAATTATTTTCATCTATTACTTCAGTTTGGTTTGCAGGATCTATAGTAAATAATTCAGATAAAATGTATGAAACTTTTAGTATGGTAAATGCGAACATCAGTTTCTGTTTCCACCATTTAAAACATTGTCCAGCAAATGGTTCGATTTTGGCTAACTCAGCAGAAGCATTTACTGTTAATGTAGTCATAGTCTATGTAATTCAAAAATTCAATTTTAAGATTGTTGGAATATTTGGTTGAAGTAAATAGACTATTAAAAATCGAGAACCAAAAAAGGAAATAAATTTTGAGAAAGAAGAACTTATTGAATTGAGCCGAGGCGTGACTGAGTCACTCGGCTTGAAATCGAATTTGCTCCCCTTGGACAGCGTCCCAAGTGCAACAAGTTTCCAGAGCAATCGACCTCCAGGATACAATGACTATGACCCGGTCCCAGTGGTGCACTCACTGTACACGGGCTCGAACCACTTGCAGTTTCATCCGAAAGTGCTGAGTTGACTCAGCGATGAACACAGTAAAATTCTTAAAATTGTATCAGAGAGAGTTTTATAAGAGAGATAATAATTTTTGTATTTTTAAAACTGAAATCGGTAGTCTTTATATAGATCCGAAGTGGTGCATAAGCACTCTTTATAAAAGGTTAGATCCGTTGGGTTTAAACCCAACAGGGGCGACCAACCGGAAGGGACGCATCTCTCTGGTTTAAAAAGAAAAAGCGCAAATGCGAGAGTACACTCCCGCACATATAGTCCTGCGAGTACCCATACACACACCCACGCGAGTACACACCGCACCCGCACCCGCATCCGCAGCCCAGCCCAGGAGCCCCAGCGGCGGCACCCACGTGCACACGGACTCGGACTCGGACTCAGCTCGGCATGGCACGGCTTGGCGTGCGCGCGCGCGCGTGTGGTCAATGACATAGATTAAAGCTATTGGCATAGCCCCTCCACAGGACCAAATTCACATGCCCCCTGAAAGGGGCTCAAGCCCTATGTAAAAAGACTATCTTATATACAAGATAGTTTACTATGTCAAATCCGATGTGGGATAAAACCCACAACTCAAAAGTACTATGACTTTTCAAAAATGGAGGGAAATCACCGAAATTTTGAAAATTCGAATTTTAATACTATTTTAAAACAAAATATAACACCGATCATATGGCTAAGATGACTTGATCTGGGTGTATTTTAAACCATTTGCAATTAATGGGAAAAGTGACCAGATGGACAGTCCCGATTTATACACTATCTTGCAGCGCGTAATGGGGAGAGATGGCTCTAGTTTATTTGGATTTACAGACATGACATGCGTGGATGAGATCAGAACTGTTCATTCAGTGCTTCTAGCAGTGAATTGGATATGGACCAAAAATTACATGGTTTGGATTATCCTAGCCATTTGACGGGTGGCGTATAGAATAACTCTCGTTCAGTGAGAGAGGTTCATTCTTATGTGGTTAGGGTATCTTGATCAAGGCCATTCTTAGTAAGATGCCAATCAGTGGTGGGACCCACAGGATGCATGGCTGGGATCGTCATACGAATGCATCAAGTGTTCAGCGCAAGATATGGAGGGACGAGCGTGGGATTTCTCCCTCTAATTTTTGTCCTATTTTATCATGTGCCAAACAAGACGATAGTTGATGGTTTACAGCAAGTTGTGCGGTATCATCCACTACACAAGCATATCCTGACCATGCAAAATGTAGGACCCACTGTGGATGGAGCATTCCCCTAAAATTACACTGATTGGACAATCCTAACCAAGTGATAGGTGGCTCATAAATGAGCGGTTAGAGCTAAAATGGTCAGGGTTCGAATCATTTAAATTGTCTGTCGGTGTGGATTTTGAGATAGACTCATCCGCGGCGTGGCCCAATATTTGGACAATCCAAAATGCTTCACAAGTGCATTCTGCGTTCTCGATACTCATGATGGCCGGTATATCCGTTGTTATGGCACGTGTATTGCCATCGAGGCGGAGTAGTACAAGTTCACTAGCTTTGGTGAGATAGACAAGAGTCAACAAGCACGCATGCCATAGATCCAGCTAGGGTTGAAAGTTGGGCGGGTTCAACCCTACCGACCCGCCATTGGGTTGGGCTCGGGCAGGATATATTGGGTCGGATCTCAAGCTTACAAACATCAATCCAAAAAAACTTTGGGTTGGGCTCGGGTTAAGGTCTTGGGTTGCCCGACCCAACCCGAACCCGATCAATATATTAGTTTCTTATAAATTATAATTGAGTGTGGATCGTTTGTGTCAAAGGCATACTAGTGATGTCAGGTCTCATTTTTCCACATCATTTCCAAGTACTCAAGCTAATAAGATATGCCGGATTTCTCTCTCTCAAATAAATTGCGTGCTATGCTACATGACTTTTAAAGTTGTCCTATATTTTAGCTTGTTTTTTTAAAGAAAAAAAATGAAGTTCTTTACGGTGAATAATCACATATATAATTAATAAAATCATATATACAAAAAACTAAGTCATATATTAAAATTTAATAAACTAATGTAATAATGAAAATATTAGAACGTATACACCCGACCAATCTGATTAACCCGACCGAGCCCGCTTGGGTTGGGCTTGGGTTGAGAATTCCTAACCTGAGATTGGATTGAATTGGGTTAGGGTTGAGGTATAGGAACCTTGGGTTGGGTTAGGGTTGAGCACCAACCTAACCCAACCCGCCCGACTTTCAGCCTTAGATCCAGTGCATTCATCGTGTAGGATAAGCTTGGTGAGTGGGATGCGACTCGCCCGAGTTGACTTAGACTCGGTCAAGTCCAATATAGCTCTGAACCACGAGTCACCGTTAAATATATGCCCAACTTGGACGAGTCACACCTTGACTCAGCCTAGTCCTAAGTTGGCTCAGGACTGAATGAGTTAGTCCAAGTTGCCGAGTCTTCAATTCATGCTCCAGACCCTCCTATCCCTAGGCAATTCATGCAACTATGTGGCTGTCATTGGAAGTAGAGCTGGGCATCGAGTTGAGTCAGTCGAGTCGGATTGAGTTATGGTTGACCCGACTTGATCCAATTTTGAAATAGACTTGATCCGAATTTAACCCGACTCGGTACTGAGTCTAGCATGTCTTACCTTATCTGAGTTCGGTTCTGGCCTGGACTAATCCAGACCGAGTCTAACCGGCCAGTCAAAAGTACCAAGTCGGGTTGAGTTGGCACCGAATCGGATCAAGACATGAGGGAGGAGGAAATGGAGAGAGAGAGAGAGAGAGAGAGAGAGAGAGAGAGAGAGATTGATTTGAGTAGGAAGGTGGTGATGGCAGTGGGTGGTTGTCGAGCTTGGAAGAGGGAGGGAGTGGAGAGGGGAGAGAGAGAAGGAGGAGGAGGGTGGTGATGGTGGTGGGTGGCTACCGAGCTTGGAAGAGAATGGGGATGAGGGAGGGAGAGAGCGTTTGGGATTGGGTCCGGGTTGAAGTCGAGTGCGACGGGTAGGGTTAGAGATACTTCAAACGAACCCTGGTCGGTTCGGACCGACTCACCCATTCAGTTCTGATCAAGTTGGGTTTAAACGAGTCAGATGAGTTGAGTCAGGTGAGTTGAGTTGTCATGTGCCCAGCTTTTATTGGAAGCTCCAGGCAATTCATACAACAACTAGGTAAAGGTCAACCTGAGCCCAATCTATTCACCAGATGGGCCAAAAATTATAGTGTGAACCCAACCCACGACCCAACAGCCTGCAACCAAACCTGGCCCACATAAGATTCATCAGTTATGAGCTTGAGCTGACCCACCTGTCTTAATGTAACCAAGTTGGGCTCAACTAAACCTGACCTGTAACGTCTCGGAAAGATTTCTACAGAGACCCGAGTACCACCTCAGGCAAAAATCACTAAGGACCAAATCCTTTAAGAAATTAGACGAGAATTAGCTAGTGCTATACTAGAGTACCTGTAAAATTAGCAATAATCACTTTAAATATGATCTGCAGGACCCAAGACGTATAGAATCGTTAATGCTACATTACCTTAAAACTTAGGATCCATCTCAAAACTTAGTTGCTGTTGGGAGCACTTTGAAACTCCATATCAAACCTGGACCGCACGTCGAAAGTCCGATGATCGCGAAACTAGACGATTATAACCGCATTGTTGGACTTGACAACCATCTCGAAAACCAAGTCCTAACAGTACCTAGAAATGCATAACTTGAGCCTGGAGCGAAGTATGTGAGAAACGCGAATATCTTTATAAAATGAACTGAAACTTAAGTGAATTAAGTCATTCACTTACAGGTAAAATCTATGGATTCTGACCGTCAGAATCTGACCTAATTACACCATCAGATCAGAAAAAATTTCCAACACATGTCAGTGCACTTGTGGCCATGATCGAGTACCGGTGACTGTTAAACTGAAACTGGTCTACCACGATCGATCTGTAAATCCAATCGAACCAAAAACTCAGCTTGGCATAAATTCAATGTCAGGAAGCTTAAGTCCGACCGCACGCAGAAAATGGGCCTCCAAAGTAGCTCCATTGGATTGAAACAGACGTCTTTTGGATATAACCTAAGTATCCCTTAGCCTTGGGGCCATTTTCATCAGTCATGGGCCTATATAAGGGTCTTAAACCCTCTCTCCCTTTACATACGAATTTCTAACCGTAGGTGAGAGAAGAGAAAAGAAAGAGAATGAAAAAGAGAGAAAGTGAGAGAGAGAGTTGGCATTTGTTCCGGGGATTCAATCCCGCCGCCCCACGTGCTTAACCACCCTTCTTGTGTCGCTATTCCAGCGATTCTGATTCCGTTCTTAAGTAAGAAAACCTAACCCTAATCTGTTTTAGGGTTTTCAATAGTGTAAATGGTGGAATAGCTAACCTATTCCTTGTTATAGGTTGTTGTGGTGCCGTAAACAAAGGCTTAACTTTTAAACCGAGTTCGTTGCGAGTCTACCGGCGTAAGGTACGGACTATAAATGTTTAGGTTATGGTTTTCAAGGCTTTCAATGTCAGTTAATGATTTATGACTAACTTGAATGATACCACATCCTTAAATGTGATGTTTTCCGCACTTTGCACATATATATGAACTAAGTTGAAAATAATGAAATCCATGTGTTTGTTGATATGCTTGAATGAATATGGAACTATGATTTATGCTTGTCATGATTATTGATTGTAAATGTATGATCGTTGTATTCGTGGCATCTCCTTGTGAAAGGATTTGCCATAACATGTGTTTTAACTAAGCTGTTACATGTATGTAATATGTGTAGTCTAAGTGTTTGATAAAATGCCTTAATGAGGAACTACTTGTTAAAATACATGTAATGAGGGTATTGAAATAGGATTCTCAATTTCCTTAACCATGGTTATAGTTTTCCTTTATGTATCCTATACACTATTACGTGCTTTATGGTTGAAATGCCTATGTATGCTAATATGCACACTATGTGTTCGTTGAAATGCTCAAATGAGACTTATATATTAAGTTGGTTGCTGCGTGTTGTTTTGGACTAGCACATACGTATTCCTACTATATTTGGAGTGTGTTTGGGACTATAGTATAGTCCAGGCAATCAGTAACAGGTCTTGGATTGGTGGCTGAGGTTGTTTCACCACACCGGACGTGTTCAATGAATCCGAGTCGTACTTGGGTTGTCGACAGTGGTTAGGCCACACGGAGTGCTTACGCACTCCATGTCGATCGGCTCGACGTACACTCGTACTAGTCAAGCTCGTCAAGTAACCCGATTGACCCGATGTATGTTCACCATGTATGAACGCTACTGCTTGAACCTAAGGTACCAAACTCACCAGTGAAAACTCTGTTAACCTTGGTACCTCGATCCGCTAAGACTCATGAGCCGGACATGGTGGTATGGGACACTGTGGTCGAGCTATCGGCCTATACTGGGGCGACAACCCTCCCCGTAGTGACCAGTGAGCAACACTGCCTCATGAGCCGAATACGGTGGTATGGGATACTGTATTCGAGTTATCGGCCTACACTGATCAGGTGATGAGCCCTTTGTAGTGACCTCGAGCATACTCTGAGACTGCGTTGAGGCGACGAGCCTTTCCGTAGTAACTAGAGTATAAACTATGCCCACACCGATCAGGTGACTAGCCCTTTGTAGTAACCTAGAATCACAATATCGTATGAGATTTACTAGGACTGACGACCTTAAAATGAATCATTGTTCGAGAAATGATACAATGGAGGTATCTTAGCTTCCCAATCATACTATATGAAAAGGTTTAATAAGAACTCGATAATCATGTTCATGCACCGCATTGCAAATGCCTTTGGCGTTAGAGTTGAGCACTGTAAAAGGGATGCATGCCGCGACCGTGAGATGAAGTTCACAGAGGGAGTGTAGGCGAGGGCATACATCATTAATACATATCATCCTTGCATTAACCAGAGTACTTAGGAATGCTTGTTGTATTACTTTATCATTACTGCTTGACTGAATTGATAACATGTTAACCTTTGCTTTATAGCTCCACTGAGTTGATCACTCACTCCCACGTTCTGGGATGGTGTTGTACACACCAACCAGACTTTGTCTTAGCTGCAGGTGGTGGTAATGCCTACGAGGCGGAGCCAGACTTCGAGGATGACGAGAAAGCATTCTCTTACATGCAGTTATCGGGCGGGTTCATGTGAGCCGTGTCCTGATCGCCAGGGGCTACAAGGACACTGGCTAGATGCCCTTACACTGTTATTCTGTATTTTGGAGCACACATGTATATTCATTCTGTACATTTTGGGAGTATATATGTATATACTTAACCTGGTAACATGATCACACTTCGGAGACCTACTACAGTTCATATATCTTATACATGCATTACAATCTTCCGCTTGCAAAACTCACTTATCTCTTTAGTATGATATGCTGTTTTGGTATAATCTCATTTATGTTTAATGCACTAATACAGACAACATTTAATTATTATTATCTATGTTGCATAAGTAATGTGTTGGAACTCGGGAGTTAGGCCTAAGCTCAACCCCCGATTTTCAGGGCGTTACATGACCTGACCATGCATGATACAGCTCAGGTTTACGTATGGAATTTTGGGCTCAAGAAATGCCTAGGGCAGCCCAAGTGATAAATGCATATGTGCATACGACACACTGCATGTCAGTTCAATCCATCACTTGTTTTGATTAATGAAATTCAATCTCAGCCTTTCATCTGCTCTATTATGGATTTGGAGTCCTTGAAATGGAAATCCTAATCAATGCAAATCATCGACTGGTCGAATATTTGACATGGCCTTTTAATGCCATGGTCCTAACAACACATGCATCTATTCCATATTCGATTATCATGTTTTCAACTAAGGGAATTATTCTTGCTTGGGAAAAGTGGGCTAAGAGGGTAGGTAAAAGCTATTTGGATATTGATCTTGTTCACTTCAGTGTGAACTATTTTGAAATTTTTTTTTTTTTTTAAATGAAGGAATTGTTACCTTTTCTTTCTTTTCTTTTTTTTTTCCTTTTTTTTTTTATATCGAATATTACAATTGCATGGCCCAACATTTAGGCTACCCTACATTCAGGCCTATATGGATACCACCAAATAAGTTATTTTTTCTACTTACAACAATAGATAAGCAACTTATTTCACATAAGTTTGGTTTATAATTAGTTATAAGTAACTTTTTTACTTAGAAGTACTTGAACACTTTAGTTAATTTTTAAAATTTTTATAGTTTTCACAAGTTGTTGAAGAGAGGCCCAAGGAGACACAAAAGAGAGGAGAATAAGTAAAAATTAAGTTGCTTATCTCAAGCAACTTATGATCCAAACGGGCTCTTATGTGTGGCACATTTCATTAATGGATTAGATCTCCAACAAATGTTTGCCATATGTAAATAAACATCTTAAAGAAAACTCTTTCCAAAATTTTTCCAATGCCAATCAAACAAATTTAAAACTTCTTTCTAGGAATTTCGATAGTCTCAACTCTCAAATAAGCAAAATTTAACAAGTCCTGAAAAACCGTTACCTTTTCATAAATATTTCCCTTGTAAAATAAACACCACCGAATAAAATCCCTCAGCAACTAGACACGCAACGAGGGTCAAATCTTTCCTCGTCCATGATTTTATTCAGCATGCTATAGCGTGCTGAGTTACTCCGTAAGCACTAAGGCAAAGTGCATGCACAAGCAGTAGAAATTGTATGCCTGGGAGCACAATTACCCAAGTTAAACCAGTGAAATTGTGGGGCCAACCATCTCTATTTCACAGTCCCAAAATTAGAGTGGTTGAAAAATTATAACATTTGATTCATGGTCACTCGTTTGTTAAGATAGTGTAGGTGGATTTTTATTTTATTTTTATTATATTAATATTTAATAATTTGTTTAAAAAAAAAATTTCAAAATACTCCAAGTAAGTGGACACAGTAATATCTATATATGACTTGCTTAGGGCATGTTTGGTCCATGGGATTAAATGATATGGAATTGTATTAGATAAGATTAACACCATTATTGCACAATAATTGCATGTTTGGAAATACCTTGGTATTTTGGCCATCTAATTCTCATGTTTGGGATAAAATTATTGCCATAGGAAGAACACTGGATTAAGCAAAATCCCTATTAGTGGACCTTGGTATTGTAATTAATGAACCGAATTCACAACAAATGTCAGTCACTCGTACATGTATATAACTAGAATGTCGTGTGTAAAGGGCGTATATAAATGAAATGCATGGATAAAATACACGCATCAATGTGGGGCCCACATGTGTAGTGGATTTCGAAATCTGCAAAAATCCCGTATGGGACCAAATGCAATTCCATCCCACATAATCCTAGCCCGTCCTGTCCTCCCCAAACGCCGGATAGAAATTGCACAGGACCAAATGCAATTTCATCCCACCTAATCCCATCTTAAAAGTTGAGTAAGCGGTTAATTCGTAAAAGATTTATAAATGGGTTTTTAAAAAAAACATATACCTAAAGCTGATTCTTTTTTCAATTGGATATGTTGCGTAATTAGTTAAATTAATATCCATTGCTAGCACGGGGCCTTGTAGAGTGGTAGTCCAAAACATGAGTTTGTTTTGTTTAGCTGGATTAGAGCTTAAAAAAGTTTGTACATAAAGATCATAGCTTGTTTGGGAGCTTGGGATTGAAATCATTAATTTAAAATCTTGGATTTTCATTTATATTTGATATTATGGATTTTTAATTTCTTGAAATTCAAAAATTGTGTTTGGAAGTTTGGATTTTTAGTTATTAATTTTTAAATTTATTTACAACATATTTATAGGATAATGAATGTGACAAAATTAAATGATTTAAAATATTCAAACATGACATTTGTCTGCAATATAAGAAAACATCACATTGAGCTCATTGTTAAATAATCTTAAGAAAAAAGAAATTAAATTTATGCCTTACAAAGTTGGATCTAGTAGTTTTATAATTAAAACAAAATCTTATATTTCTTTTAAATTATAATAATAATAAAAAACATGGCCCATATAATGATTATGCGAGCTTAAACTTTGTAGTATTCCATCATCATAATACAAATGCAAGTGAAAATATTTAATGGCCTGAACGAATGCAAATGCCATAAGGGAAGATAAGGCATAGTTACGAGGAGTGAAGGTGATTCAAAGATTCTAGATTTTGTAAGACAAGTCTTATATGAAGTTGAAAGCATGATAATTTCAAATTTGAACCATCCAAAATTGAAGTATAAGATTTTCATGGGTGCCAAACACCCCACTTTACAGATATTGGATTTAAATCCCTAACTATTCAAAATTTAGATTATGGTGGTTACCAAATGACTCTTAACATTTGTGTCTGGGGCAGCCGATGGTATTCAAAAAGGAATACAACAGTCCATGTTTTCAGCTAGAACAGTTAAACTCCAAAGAAATGGAAACTGCTATCTTTTAACATGGCAATATATTTTGGGCACCTCCATCCACTCCAATACTCAATAAGCCTGCATGGATTCCTAATCATACGAGCGCATCAATCCGATACGTGCAAAAGGTGGGCCCATCATGAAGATCGTCAACTGCCAAAATCAAGCTGATCCAATAATCAAAGGTGGAATAGTTGTTAATCAATTGATTTGATGGCGTGGCCCACCTCCTGCATACGAGTTGCTTCGCATGTCATTCGAGAATCCAGTCCGTATGTAATAATTCCCGATTTCATCAAATATCGGAAATGTTATCGAAATTTGGTACATAACATCAATGACACGGACAAACGGATATGTGGGCCGGTCCATTATAGAAACGCATCCGGAATCATATTAAAACATTTTAATATCAATTATAACAACGGAATGATTATCTTTTATCTCATCTGAAGATTTATTAGAAAATTTAAAGTTTCTTTCTATATGAATTATAGTTTTATTATATATATTATGTCATGAAAATATGATTTTTGTTTGAATTAATTTTATTTTTGTTGCAGAAACAACTAGTCCAATTTCTTTTATTATTTTGATAAATATTCTAAGATGTTTCCAAGATTGATCTATATTTTCTAATAATACTAAGACATCATTTATATATACTATTGTAAAGTGAATACAGGGATTAAATATCTCATTCATTATATTTTGAAATTCTAATGGTGTATTTTTTAATCCGAATGACTTAACATTCTATTTAAATTGTCCAGAGATAATGTAGTCTTGTATCTATCTACTTATGTTATTTGTATTTGCTAAAATCCTGATTTCATATCAAAATTTAAAAATATATATACATTAACTAGTCTATTTAGTAAGTCTTTTTTTATTTGGTATATGATATGTAATTCATTGTAAAGCTTTATTTAATTGTTTATAATTTATAATTAATCTAGGAAATCGTCTTTCAATTTCTTAATGTTTATTGACATAAAAAGCTAAACAGCTTCATGGTGATTTAAATGGTCGAATTCAATTTTTATTTAATAAGTCTTGTATATATATTTTTTATAATGTTCTAATAATTATTAATTCATTTGTATTGGTCTTGCTTTAGTATGAATTTTTAATTCATCAAGTTCTTTTATATAAGGTAAATTTATTATTATTATTATTTTGTATTCCAAAAGGCAGAGGGTAATTCTAAACAAATTTCTTGTTTAAGTTTTTCTTATAATGCTTCTATTTCATTATTTAATTATATCTTTTATAATTATTGTTCTATTATAAGATATTGAATTTCTGATTTTAAGTATTTACTTCTTTTTTTTTTAAAAAAATATTGTAAAAGGTTAACAATTTTGGAGTACTTGTTTAATTTTAATTCTTGTATACATATTGTTCGATGATGATTGATAAATTTAAAAATAATATTTTGGTCTAAAATTTTGGTATGTATTCTTTGACTATTTACGTTAATAGGTCTTATTAATTATAAGAAAAGTATTATAAGATGATTGATTTTTTAATGTCTTTAATCAGGAGAAAATCTGTTTTTATACATATTCCTTTATTACATACTTATGCTTTTAATAGTCTATAGTTAAGTTGTAGTTTTATTCCACTAGCTGTTCCTAATTCTTTGGTTGTTGGTTTAAAATGTTGAGGTTAAGTTGTAATTTTATTCCACTAGCTATTCTTAATTCTTTGATTGTAATGCTAATTATTCTTGTCTACAATTTATGTCTGTTCCCGTATCTATTAAAGCTATGGTGTTTATATGGAACTCTTGATTTATTATTATATTTATTAAAACATATCATTTTTGGTATTCTATTTATATAATTATGTCTATTTGATTTAAATGAGTACTAGATATGCTTAGTATCTCTAGTGTATTTTTTTAATTTAATATTATTGATAATTTGTTCTTGTAAGTGAACCTGTTAATTTTATAAATGAAACAAAATCTTGTAAAATAATGTGGCCAACATAATGATTATACAAGCTTAACCTTTGTAGTATCCCATCGGCATAATACAAATGCAAGTGAAAATATTTAATGGCCCGAACGAATGTGAATGCATAAGAGAACATGAGGTATAGCCACGGAGATGGAAGGTGACTCCAAGATTCTAGATTTTGCAAGGAAAGTCCCGTCTGAAGTTTAAAATGATGAAGATGGAAGGTGACTCCAAGATTCTAGATTTTGCAAGGAAAGTCCCGTCTGAAGTTTAAAATGATGAAAATCTTTAAATTCGAACCATCCAAACACCCCACTTCACAGATATTGGATTTAAATCTCCGACTATTCAAAATATAGATTACAACCACCAAACGACTCTTAACCTTTGTGTTTGGTGCAGCCGATGGTATTCAAAAAGAATACAACCGTCCATTTTCTCAGCTAAAATAGTTAAACTCGAGAAACGGTAACTGTTATCTCTTAACATGGGAAGATACCTTTGAGCACTTCCATCGACACCGGTACTCAACAGGCTTACATCGATTCCTAACCATACTTGCGCGTGAATCTAATGCCTGCAAAAGGTGGCCCATTATGTAGATCGCCAACTTCCAAATTCAAGCTGATCCAATCATCAAAGGTGGAATAGTTGTCAATCAACTGATTTGATGGAGTGGCCCACCTTCTGCATGTGAGCCGTTGGTCTGTGAAGTAGTGGTGTATCATGATAAGCTTCGCAGTCATTTTAGAATCCAGACCGTATGTAATAATACCCGATTTCATCAAATATCAGAAATGTCATCGGAATTTGGTACATAACATCAACGACATGGATGAACGGATATGTGGGCCGGTCCATTATAGAAACGCATCCTGGCCAAGCATTAAAGTAATTCATCATAGGAGCATCTAAAAGCTTGCTTCGGAGCACGGCCTCGCTCGCTGTCTCGACCAGTCAACCAAGTAAAACAAAGCCCTCACGCGGGCGCCAACGTGATTTCAATCGCAGATAAGGTTTCTTCGTCTCTTGCTTCTTCCAATCGTGTGGTTGTTAACTTCATATCTCTGAGAGGAGAGAGAGAGAGCATTGCTTTCCAGCGAATTCTTCCTATACATAGCCCTAATTCCTTCTCTCTTCTTTGTTTTGTTCGCCATGTCTGCTCTTCAAGCCTCTCTCATCTGCAGGCCTCCATCTCTTCCTTCTCTCTCTTCTAAACACCATCGCCTCTTTCTCTTCAATTCCCGTCTCTGCAATCCCTTGCATCCCCGCTCCTTCTGTCGCCGCCCTCATCCCATCATCGCCCTCGCGTCCCTGCCCGAAAACCCCAATTCCACCCCGGATTCCTCTTTCCCCGGGCACGACTGGATTTCGGATCTTGAAAAAGAAGAAACTGCCGATTTGTCTGCCGGAAGTGGCAGCGACGGGTTGGAGGCCGATGCGGAACCCGCTGCGGAGGTTGAGGCGGGTCGGGATGATGTTCAGGCCGAGAGTGGGGATTCGGCGGGGAAGCAGGTGGCGGGGAGCAGGTTCCCGCTGGCGGCATTTCTCATGGGAGTGTTCGTTTCGTTGAGGAAGGGTTTCGAGAATCTGGCGACATCGGAGTGGTTGAGCTGGTGGCCATTCTGGCGGCAGGAGAAGAGGCTGGAGCGGCTTATTGCAGAAGCTGATGCAAACCCGAAAGACGCCGCAAAGCAGGGCACACTGCTGGCGGAGCTCAACAAGCACAGGTTTTGTTTATTTATTTATTTTTTCTATTCACTACTTTATTTACATGATTACCATTTTATTCATTTTCAATGTTATACACTTGCATTGCTTATGGTCTTGGAGTTTTTCAATCGTAACAGTTTCCATGCTTTTATTGAAGGCATTCTGCTGTAGTAAGATTTTTATTTTTATTTTTTTATTGGTTATGAATGTATTCATTGCCTGTGTATTCTTTTGTTAATACTAATACTGGTGGTATTTGTGTAATAAAAAGTGTGACTAAGAAACTGATGGATGTTCTTACGAGCCACCAATCAAACTATTCTGAAAACTTGGGTTGAACTTGTTAGGAAGTGACTGTGTAATAACCATCCTTGGATTAAGGACCTGTTTAGGTATCACCCAAAAAAGGGAATTACATGGATTTTCAAGAGGGAAAAATTGACTTCCAAATTGCTTATGTTTGGGGTAGCTCTAAAGCATCAGCTGATTGGTGACAAACGCTTGTCTCCTGCCCAAAATTGCTAGCGAGATAAAAATGGGTCCAGTCTGTTCTTTGTTATTTTATTTAATTTGTTTATTTTTTATCACTTGAGAATTCAGGATGGACGATGTGCTACCACCTACAGCACATAGCCAACCGGACATATACCAAGGCATTTATCCAACATTTCTCCGTCTGCTGTGTTTCTCTCTTCCATGTTTTTTCATATCTATAAGGATCTGCTAACCTTTTTACGTTTTCTAAGATAGGGGATGTGATTTTAGAGTTGACTTCACAGGATGTAGACAAGTAGATTGTTTTGTATGCTTGTGTGTCTCCTATTGCATACCCATGTTTAGTGGTTGCAGCTCTCATAATAGCATTGCTGTTATATTCTTGGCAGCCCTGAATCCGTGATTAGACGTTTCGAACAAAGGGATCATGCAGTTGATAGTAGGGGAGTTGCAGAATACCTTCGAGCTCTCGTTGTCACCAATGCTCTAGCAGAATATCTCCCAGATGAGCGATCAGGGAAGCCTTCAAATCTTCCTACCTTGGTAACATTCAGCCTTAGCTTGGTTATCCTTTTTTCTTTTGCTTTGTTTGCTATCCTTTCTTCACAACCTAGTGAATGTCAACCTCGAAATGACTTTCCCTTCTTTCAATTTCTTGTTACGCTGCATTTCCCATATGCATTCCTCAAATCTGTATCACATGGCTTTATAAAAAAATGTAGAAAATCTAAAATACCAGCCATTTTCCACTGAGGTTGAGGGGTGTATGTGGTGCGACCTTGAGGATGGGACAGGCCACTATGAAGGCCCCTAAAATGCCTCTAGTGTTTGTAGGGAAGGGAGGGTGCTGGGCAACTGGGTAATACCCACTACCAGCAAAAATGTCCACGTCACCATTAGGCAAAAGGAAAATGTCCATCTCTGTCACGATTGCCACGGCCTCGTCCTCCGCGAGTGGCAATAAAAGCAGTGGCTGCAGGATTAGGAGTCATTGTTTTGAGAGATTCAAGATGAGCTTCCTTATTATGAAACATTACTCTAAACTTATCAAAGTCGAGGAAGGGATCTGCAATGAAAATCATGGTTTGAAGGACCTTATAATCTGGAAGGCGATTATCTAAAGTATAGGTGACAAAATCATAGTTGGGCATACCCAATAGAGGTTAGGACATCAACAATTAACTTTAATTGAGAGAGATACGTGGACACAAATTTTGATTCTTTAGGTTTTTGTTTTTGTTTTTTTGAAGATCATCTCGAAGTTGGAGAGCCTTAGCATATGAGATTTTTGGGAAAAGTTGGTTTATTTAATCATTTACTTAAGAAAATGCCAAACAACAAGGGAAGTACTGAAGCCAACGACTTGAGTGAGAATATCGGAGAGATGCATTAAGCTAACTCAAAATCAATTGATCAGTTTGAAACTAAGACTGATATTTAGGATTAGGTTTTTGCACATATTTAGAGGAACAATTGGAGGTGTTTTTGGACTCAAATATTGATGAAGAGGAGGTTTCAAGCTTTTAACATAGCCGTACAAGTTTTGACTACTGAGAACAAGGCAAAATTTGCTATTCCAATGCAGGTAATTAAATTCCTTTTAAGTTTAATGGGAATAAGGAAATGGAGTTGGGAGATATTAATTATCCTAACTACTTTGGGTCCACAAAGAGGAGGGCATGTGAGATGGGAGATATTAGGAAAAGCAAAAGAAGAGGCCATGAGAAAGAACAATATGTTTGTGTGCGTGAATGTGTTTGGCAAGGGGAAGGGGATGCTTGTAGCGGGTGATCCAACAATCGTAATTGGCAATCAACAAGGGATCAAAGAAGATCTCAAGTCGTGGTGTTAAGATCAATTGAGAAAGAGTTGTGTAGACTCTTTTTTTTTTTTTCAAATGTTTTGTAGAATGAGAGAGACTAAGAGAGATGAAGAAGACAAAGAAGCCCTAAGTTCGAACTAGGTGCTTTGATACCATGAATGCATGAATCAAGGCATTCAATAATGATGATGGTGGCCGTAACAAACCAATGCTGTTACCTTGATAACATGGGCCGTAACGACTGTTATTGCCTTCATTTATTATTATCATTATTATTCAAAAAAAAAGTATCAGCCCCGTAATGGACCCTTACGAGCATTTTTTCCCCGCAATGGCTATTACACATAATGGTTCCCACCGTTACCGTTACGTAACTGTTTTTTAACCTTCGCATGAATACTTTGATATTTGCTGGATTGTAAGACTAGATCTGGAGAGCCTTGGTATGAGATTTTGTAGGTTGGCAATGGGTGGGCTTGGGCTTGTATTTTGAACTGGCCGAGCTTATTCAAAATACTAATTTTGCTTGGCTCATTGCCAGCCCTAGATTTTTTAATAAGGTTTTTTTTTTTTTTTTCGAAGAGAATGTGAAAGTCTTAGACATTAGGAGTAGTCAAACCAACGGTTTGAATGAGAATAAGAGGTGAAAGAGATGCATTAAGCCAACTCTAAATCTTGATAAATTTGGAACCAATACTAATATTTTGTATTATATTTTTCACATATGCAAAGGAACCATTAAAAGCATTTTTGGAGTCATAAATATAC
This sequence comes from Magnolia sinica, assembly GCF_029962835.1. NCBI lineage: Eukaryota > Viridiplantae > Streptophyta > Magnoliopsida > Magnoliales > Magnoliaceae > Magnolia > Magnolia sinica. The sequence goes on from NC_080577.1 coordinate 2,955,208, forward strand.
GAGGAGGTTTCAAGTTTTCAATATAGCCATATAAGTTTTGGCTATTGAGAAAAGGGAGAAATTGATTCTTCTAAAGCAGGTAATTGGATTCCTCAAGTTCAATGGAAATGATGAAATGAAAATGAGAAAGATTAGGAAGGGTAGAAGAAGAGGATGCTGTGTGTGTGTGTGTGTGTGGAGAGAGAGAGACCCTAGGTTCGTCCAAAGTGCTTTGATACCATGAAAAGGTACGGTGAGCTTGTGAGTCATACTTTTCTGAATTTGTAATGTGATAGTGATGGTGAGATTATGAGTCATACTTTTCTGAATTTGTAGAGATGAATGAAATTTGTCGAAGGCTTTCTTGTCCACATAACCCAAATCAAAATAGCTAAGCTGAATGGAAACATTTGCATATTCGTGAGATTGGTATCCTAGTTTATAGATTGTCTTGGAATTGAGTAAAGAGATGGAATATCCTGTTAAATTTCATTGGGCTTATAAGGTGTCCTTTAGGGTTTATAAAAAGGGTTGTTCGGTAGAGGGCACTACACTTTCTGTTTTTGTTTTTGTTTTTTTTGTTTTTCTGGAGTTTTCTGAAGTTGTTATTTAAGTACACCTGTAACTAGTGCAGATATTTCAATTTCAATTAGTAGTTCATCCCTCACTACCTGAACATTCTTCTGTGCTGTGTTTACTTCATGTATTCTAGCGATTTGGGTGTTGAATATTTGTTGATTTCACAGCTGGATTGCATTAATCCCCACCATCATGGAAATGAAGCCGATCGTGTTGCTGAAATCAATACAGCTCATCTAAAATGGGGAAGTGGGGTTAACCCAAACTTTTTTGAAAAAATAATAATAAAGTAAAAAAAAAACTGAAAAAATTAGAAAACGACATGAAAAATTTAGGAAAATTCAGAAAAAAAGATTCACACAAATTTAAACCAAATTTACTCAACTCAGGTTAGCAAATGTGTTTGCTTTGAAACAGAGGGCTTTGTGATCCCTTAGTTAATTTCTCTTCTCTGTAACTGCAGAAATGAGAAAACGGTTTGAAATTTAAAATCCACATTATAAAGTTGTAGCACACCGCTCTATGCAACTCTTCATGACTTGGTGGGACACAGTTACAGCTCAGATTTCTTTTAGGTTGGAGTGGCCTTATTGTCCTAGTAGGATCAACACCGGTACAACTTGTTGGATGATATTTTAAATCATACAGAGGATAGAATAATAGAACCCCATTGTCATTAGTGGTGGTGATGGCACTACTTGTACCGGAAGACATGTCCTTGAACAGTAACTTGGTGACTTCTAAAGAACACGGCGGAAAGATACTCTCTTTCAGTTATCTTAAACTTTCATCGGGGAAGTAGAAAGAAACACACTTCCCTTCCTAATTCCTCATGGAGAAAGAACTAGGAAATGAAGTTTTCAGTTGTGTTGGAAGACATTCTCAAACACAAGACTTAAATGGAACCATGTCCAAGAAGGGCTTCACCACTAACATGTTATTTTCTTTTGTTAAGGATGGGAAAGAGAAAAAGAAACAACAGGTTATGAAGTTACAAATTACAAGGAAAATCTGTGGTGCTATTATTTCATGTTTAGCGGGTCAGTCCCTCATTGTTTAAAGTCATTTGAATCTGTTGTCACCTCCATTAAAGGAGCATGGTCCAGTATAGTAGTAAAAGTTCTGAATGTAATGAAGTTTGACCATCCAGATCTATGTTTCTATGTTTAGGTGTACTCATTCAATTTTCTTTTTGAAAATTTGCATCAGGAGATTCATGCTTCATGATTTTGAATCACACTATTTCTTGTTCTAGTATCACATTTCTTAAACATGTATCTGAATATTCAAGTCCATCAATGCTTTCTATCTGAGTTTGTTATGATTTTTTATTTTAGAAATTGATTTGTCTACACATAGAAATCCAATGCTGATCTTGGATTTTTTACACAAACAGTTGCAAGAGTTGAAGCAACGTGCAACTGGGAATATGGATGAGCCCTTCTTGAGCCCGGGCATATCTGAGAAGCGGCCTTTACATGTAGTTATGGTGAGGAGTATAACATCTTTAGCTCTAATTAGGTACTCTTACTGCTAGGAAGAACCTGTTTGTTCTTGTTTTGGATGGGACCATCTATTTTTCTGTGTTCAAATTTATAATATTCATATTTTGTTTTGGCTTTATTAGGTTGACCCTAAAGCATCAAACAGATCCGCACGTTTTGCTCAAGAACTCATCTCGACTATCTTATTTACGGTTGTTGTTGGATTGATGTGGTATGGCCCTCTTTACTCCGTTTTACTTTATTATTTAAGTCCTACTAGGGTTTGTCATTTTATTTTCAATTACCTTGTATGTTTAAGATGTTATGGAACTTCTCTCAGCATGAGTACTGTTGGGTAATCCTTACCAAATGTTCTGATTTAAAGAATGGTCCCCTTTCTCTGCACAATCTGCACCTTTTGTATGGCTCAAGTTTCCAAGGATTATATTGATCTTTTTTAGGGCTTCATAATGCTAGTATCAAAGGAAGTGCAGTAAAATGTCCGTATCTTATGCAAGTTGATATCTTTATTGGCCTCTTTTAGGGGTTGTTTGTTTTTTTTTTTTTTTTTGGTTTTTATTTACATATGTATTTACTGGTAAATAGACAATCATTATTTACATATGCATGTAGAAAAAAATCCAGCCATGAAATGCACTTTATGGGAGACCGATCGATTTACTGCTAAAAAGCTGTAAATAGTCATCATTTCCAGATAAAGGTGTTTGTTTCCTACATGTAATTCATGCAGCAAGTTCTTGTGTTGACTCTCCATGTCTTGCATAAAAAAGGTGGGCTCTATACCTCTGAATTGATACAAACATAGTTCAAGTGGGGCCATTGGACGGGATGGTCCCTTAGTCTTGTGCATGATAAGATCCCTCGCATCCATTTATTCCTTTGTGTGATGCGAGGTGTGCCCCGGTCTCCACAAAGATGGTGCGGCCTAAGTTATGGTATGGTCCACCTAAGATGGTGTGGCCGAAGCTATGGTTATAGTTCACCTAATATGGTGTGGCCCTTATGGTCGGGAGTTTTTAATGGTAGGGCTTTGAAGCACTATTGTTTCTTATGGTTTGGTCCACTTGAGTTGATGATCTGCATCATTTTTGGATCATGCTCTAAAATAAATTGAAATAACGGATGGACGACGTGGATGAAAAATTTCAGAGAATTAAGGTAGGTCCCATGGCAAGGGCCTCATCGTCTTAGATGAGGCCAGGGACCGCACCTAAGATGCACTAGAAAAAAAAAACTGCAAGAGCTTATCATGCCTGCTGGTTTAATATCCGGTTTTCATGTCATGCCACTGCGCACGTCGCTGACAACAGTGGTTGTATAAATGATATGAACATCACTGTTGTTGTATCCCCCCTTTTTCGGACAGGTTGTCATATCATGCATCACATAACTCGCCAAGCTGCTTCAATTTCTTACCACCATCATGGTGATTTTCTTACCAGCATTCCCGTCATGTAAGTATATAAACTCCAAATTCTACACCTGTACTCCTCCAAATGCGCCCTCGGGTGATACAAGTGAGTAACCTGTTAAGAGGATATACACATGTGTTGCACATCTTACCTGTGCATGATCGTTGTCCAAAAAGAGTTCAGGCCATGGTAGCAGACCTAAGGTCCATGACAAAGGCAGTCATTACGGTCCTACGCCCATACACCCAAACTAAAAGAAGAAAAAGAAAAAGGCATAAGCATCAAACATCACAATCTTAACAAGAACACTAGTCTATCTACTTCCACAAAAAGCCACCTTACTTTTCACACATCTTGTACCTCCCCCTGCAGTAGAACATTAACTGTATGTCATGATAGATACCAACAAGGCACATACGAACCCAAGCATTGCACATCCATCATCCCCTACATGACTATCACTAACCTCGAAATGCGTAGGGGTATTGGTGGCAAGGTGTTCCGTTGCGGTATCGGTGGGTGTAACGGTTCCCACCGTTACCGATACGGATACGGCCCGTATCGGCCGATACGGGGCAGTAACGGGGTGTGTAATAGTACAAATTTTTTTTTTTTGGTCAAAAAATTATGAAAAAATATCCATTAAATCCGGAATATTCTAAATATTCCAAATATGCATTCATTTATAATTTGGAACATGTTTATGGTGGTGTAACGGTCTACTCTTTGGTGAGAAGTTGTATCGGACTGCTTGATGAATTTATGAACCTGACAACCTAGTATTGGCTATAGATCTTTTATATTTAATTATTTAACTATATAATATCAATATGAATTAATTAGAATGAATCTAAAACCAAAATATCTCATATTTGTAGGTATTGGTGTATTATATACCTTGTGACTTGTGTACATTTTATTTCAACATACAATCTAGGGACTCTTATGTCCAATTATGTGATTCATATATCTAACAAATTAATATAAAATTTCCCAATAAATCTTAAGAAAAAAATTTGAAATTATATTCAAGTAAATAGTGTTGTCGATTTAGAGCTAATTTGGTGGACCATTTGATGCCCCAAATCAACGTTATATTCATGCAATCTATTGTCACTTATCTCACTAATGGATTGGTGGATATTTATTGAACAGTGAAGAATGAAAAATATCAAATGATCCTATTTCAGAAAAACAAGTGTTTGCAAATTAACAGTGAAAATCATTTAAATAATTTAATTTTGGAATTGTGACATGACAACAACAGTGTCATAATTTAATTTATTAATTTTGAGTTAATGTATGCCTCATGGACAATTTTTATGGCCATGTACATAGGGCCCGCCACGATGTATGTATTGTATATCAATGACATCCATCCGTTTTATCAAATCATTTTAAGGCATGGTCCAAAAATGAGGTAGATCCATATCTAAGGTGGACCACTAGTGGGTGAGGCCTTGAAATCACCTTGATGTATTTGTATATCCGTGCTGTCAATCTATTTTGCCAGCTCATTTTAAAGCATGATCCAAAAAAACAAGTAGATTTAAATCTTAGGTGGACCGCTAGTGAATGACGCCCTGAACATAGGACCCACCTTGATGCATTTGTTGTATATCCATGCTGTCCATCCTTTTTGCCAACTCATTTTAGGGCATGGTCCAAAACATGAGGCAAATCCAAATCTTTGGTGGACCACTCAGTAGGGATTGAATTCCCACAATTAAAACTTCTATTATTCTTATTATATATATATTAATTTTAAGGCGCGACTTGTGTTTTCCTTGATCCAGGTCCATGCAACATTATCAACAGTACGATGGTAAATAAACCTTACAATGGGCCATAATGGGTTTTTAACAGTGGGCATTCAATCCTATTGTGCGGTCCACTTGAGATCTGGATCTGCATCATTTTAGGGACCGTGCCTTGAAATGATCAGGAAAAACTAATGGGTGGCATGGATATATAATACAACACATAAATCAAGGTGGGCCACATGCACCAAAACAATGCAAGTGCACGGTGGGCCTTCAATCCTACTGTGCGGTCCACTTGAGATCTGGATCTGCTTCATTTTAGGGACCATACCTTGAAATGATCAGGAAAACTGTTGGGTGGCATGGATATATAATACAATACATAAATCAAGGCGGGCCGCATGCACTAAAATAGTGCAAAGTGCACTAAGCGGCATGCGCCGCAGACCACTTAAAAAAAAAAGGTGCGTGGCTGTTTTACAGCCACACCACCCGTTCATTTTTTCGAGACCAAGAGAGAGGGAGAGATGAGAGGGAAAGAAAGGGAAAAAGAGAGAAGGAGAAAACGAGAGGGGGAGCTGCACCAGAGGGGACAAAAGAAGAAGAAGCAGGAGGAGTAGCTGCAGTGGCGCCGTTGGGAGCTACAGCAAGAAGAAGAAGAAGAAGTTGCAGTGGCGTTCATGTTGGGTATTTTGTTTTTTTGTTTTTTTTTTTTTTTTAAATTCTAATTTCTTTAGGGTTACTGCCTGTTACGGCGGTTATGCCTTGTAACGGCCGTTATGGCCCCCATAACGGCTATTTTGGTTCCGTTTTCTGGACCTCCCCGATTTAGCCCCCGTATCGCATAATGGTAACTGTCGTTACGGCCGATACGTAACCAATTTGGGACACCCTGACTGGTGGATGCATGCATGGATAAAAAAATGTGCGGACGGTGGGGGGGTGCCTCCTTCTCTTATGCAATGCCATGTTGGTGTGGTTGGAACGATCGTCGTCGTGTTTATCCGGCAGCTCTCCCATCGGAATGTTGGGGGATATTCATATAGCTTGGTGAATGCTCCCCATGCGATAAAATGCTTCATCAACAGTCCAATATGACTTAAACCTCGCCCTGCTGTAACCCTTGGCCTGAGCTTTGCACTCTTCCCATGTATAGTAGATACCAGGAATCCTTCCGTTGAACACGACGTACACTTTCCCCGTCTGCAAGTGTCATATTCAAGATAATTAGGAATTGACCAATACGTGAGTGTTCTCCAATATCAAACGCTATTATAATCTGTTTCAAATTCATTTCATCATCAATATACAAATCAAAGCATGCAACAGAAAGTTGAGCGGATGCAAACGTTGATGTAATTAGGAATTTAATTGCATGTGGAAATAAATACCTGAGGCAAAAATTAATACTACAAGTGCACAATTGATATACCATGTATGATCACTATGGCTAATTTCCATGTACTAACATACAACGAAATCATAAGTAGAGTAAGCAATTCCACGTGTTGTAACTTTGAAGGTCAAACTACTTGTTCCATGTGATTTGGAATGAAGATCGGTGCGATGCCTATCTTCAATCACGAGAGTGTGAGGCTTTCAGTTATTCACCTTTGAATATTCCTTCTTTGTTTGAGTCTCGAGGTATTTTGTTGAAATCTTTTCTGTTCTTCACCCAAACCATCGAAAACCTTTCAAACACCTTCCTTCATTCTTCATTAGCCTATCCATCAAAACCCCACAGTTACGGACCGAACCCAAGCCCATCGGACCCCACACGTGTGACCGTATGGCCACACGTGCGAGCCCCACGGCTGGTCCATATGGCCCGCTTTTCCTTTCTCCCTACACCTTTGATCATTCCTTTCAAACCCCCATCATCACTTGTCCAAAACCCTAACCCTATCCCTAAAATCCCAAACCTCCCAATTTCCCCCAAATTCCCAAATCCTAGATCTCCAAATCCTTCAATTAACCTAAAATCCCTAATTTCCCTACATCCAAAACCCTAATTCCCATCTCATAACCTTCATCCAATTTCCCAATTTAACCCTAATTTCACCATTTCCCGTAAAGTTTCCTAATCCTAGTTTCACCCACACCCAAATCTAGTAAACTAGGTAGTATTAGACATTTTTCTTTACAATAAACCTAACCATATGCTATTTGGATGTTCCTATATCCATTAGATCCTAGTTTTTTATGTTTAATGATCTTGTAGGACGATACTTGACAACTTAGGCTTAAACTATGCATGCTTTCCTCTTAGAATCTTGATATTTGTGATGATGTTAGTAAGATTTGTGGTTTTTATTAATTAATTTAATTTTGCTGATTGATCTCTCACATTATTTGAGTTCATGCATTGGTCCTGCATCGGTAGTCGTGCAGGAGACGATAGATGTGAAGTGCTTGGGTTCGTATGTGCCTTATTAGTATTTATCCTGACCATACAGTTGATGTTCTACCGCTGAGGGAGGTGCAAGATGTGTGGAAAGTGGGGTGACTTTTTGTGAAAGTTGACAAACTAGTGTTTTTGTTAGGGTTATGATGTTTGATGCTTATGCCTTTTTTGTTGGTTTGGGTGTGTGTATAGGACCCTAATGACTATCTTTTCCATGGACCTTAGGTTTGCTATCATGGCTTGAACTATTTTTGAACAATCATCATGCACAGGTAGCTATACAACATGTGTATATATCCTTTAAACAAGTTACTTGTATCACCTCATGGTGCATTTGGAGGAGTATAAGTGTGGAACTTGGAGTTCGTATACTTACATGTCGGGAATGCTGGTAAGAAAATCATCGTGATGGTGGTAAGAAATTGAAGCAGCCTGACATGTTATGTGATGCATGATATGAGAACCTGGCCGAGAAAAAGGAGACACAACAACAACGATGTTCCCATCCTTTATACAACCACCGTTGACAATGTCATGCCTAGTGGCATGAAGTTGAAAATTGAATATTAAACTGGCATGATAAACTCTTGCAGTTATTTTTAGGACGTCTTAGGTGCATCCCTGGCCTCATCCAAGATGGTGCGGCCATTGCTGTGGGACCTACTCTGGTTCTCTAAATATTTTCATCAATGCCGTCCATCCGTTATTTCAGTTGATTTTGGAGCATGATCCAAAAATGATAGAGATCCTCCACTCAGGTGGACCAAACCATAAGAAACAGCGGTGCTTCAAAGCCCTATCATTAAAAACTTCATACCATAAGTAAGGGCCGCACCATCTTAGGTGAACCATACCATAGCTTAGGCCGCATCATCTTAGGTTGACCATACCATAGCTTAGGTCACGCCATCTTTGTGGAGACCAAGGTGCACCTTGCATCACACAAAGGAATAAATAGATGTGTAGGATCTTATCGTGCACATGACTGAGGGACCATCCCCTCCAATGGCCCCACTTGGACTACATTTGTATTAGTTCGGAGGTAAAGAGCCTATCTTTTTGATGCAAGACATGGAGAGTTAGCTCATGAACTTGCTGCGTGAATTACATGTAGGAAACAAACACCTTTATCTGGAAATGATGACCATTTACAACTTTTTAGCAGTAAATAAAACGTCTCCCATAAAGTGCATTTCATGGCTGGGTTTTTTTCTATTTACATATGTAAATAATGATTGTCAATTTACCGGTAACTACATATGTAAAAAAAGAAGAAGCAAACACCCCCTAATGGTGCATCCATGGTTGAATGCCTCATGTACGGCCTTATTGGTCCATATAGGTCCATATATCAATGATTCATGTTTATGCATAATGATGCCTATTTAATGTGAGATGTATTCTTTCACATTGAAATTCTATTAAATCATTTGGATTTACCTTTATCAATGAATTTCCTGTTTTGTGTATGAACTTATTGGCCTGTAAGTCAGTGAATCATGGTTTTTATTTTTTATTTTTTTTCAATATGAGATTGATTCTTTCACATTAAAACCGTATTAGATCCTCGCGAGTTTCATATCAAATAAATTTTGTAGTTCAGGACCTTCAATTTACACGGTCACTACCGAAGTCTAGGAAGGGATCAAGTTGCAACCAGCCTTGGGGCCGTGCCAAGTCAATTTGAGCAAGTCCAGGAAAGGGTCAAGTTGCAACCAGCCTTGGGGCCATGCCAAGTCAACTTGAGCAAGTCCCAACCAGAATTAAGTTTTCAACGCTCATTGAAAATTGGATGCACACTTATCATCTTTACATGATACCGGAGTTTTTGAAAGAAATTTATGTACATATCAACTTGAATTGCTTGTCGACTGTTATTAATGTACTTTTTATCACCAGGGTAATGGGTGCAGCAGCACTTCAAAAGTATGTGGGCAGCCTAGGTGGGATAGGTGCTTCTGGTGTTGGTTCAAGTTCTCCATATGCCCCAAAGGAGCTGAATAAAGAAGTCATGCCAGAGAAGGTAAGATAATCTTTTCATGTGTTCTGGTATCTAGGGTTCTATTTATATCTTCTTTAGTTACCCTGTACATGAGATGTAAATAGTCTGAACTTTGTTTTAGAAACTTCTCTCCTTTATTTTTATTGCACTGCCATGCTGTGTGCAATATAATTTAAGTTAGAGATCAGAAAAGGCATCAATACTGTTTCCGTTACATCCTAGAATTTTGCATAAATAAACTAAAAAAATATAAAGAGGAAATTTATTCTTGTAGAAATTAATCTAACCAACATTAGCAATTTTTGTTTTATGTCGTCCTCAATAGCAAATAGATCTGCTAATGAATGCTGTCACCCACATGGGGATGTCACCATGAAGAAAATCATCTAATCATTTGTGTGGAAAGGTAACACTACCAGGGATTGTACCGTGGATCACTCATACACACTACACCCTCTACCAGCTCATCTAACGATCAGGAGACTTGCTCAACACAAGTTGATGAATAGAATGATCCCTCCTTTGTTGACTTGCGTTTTCTGGTAATTTTGTTAACTTGCATTTATTTTTTCAGCATTATTAATGGATCTAGATGTTGAAATAGTTCTACAGTTTTTGTATATATATAATGAGTTGATCTTGTATCCAAACCCTACTGATTAAATTTTCAATATTGCTATCTCTTCATGTGTACGGCAACTAACATGAATGTACTGCTATGCTGTGTGCTGACCTGTCTTCATTCTTACTTAAGTGGATTAACAAATGAATAGTATCATTTTTATGTGTTGGAGCATTTCCACAACTGGCATTCACTTCCTGCAGAATGTGAAAACCTTTAAAGATGTTAAAGGATGTGATGATGCAAAGCAAGAGCTCGAGGAAGTAGTTGAGTATCTTAAAAACCCAACAAAGTTTACTCGCCTCGGAGGGAAGTTACCGAAGGTTTGTTCAACTTTTAACTAATTTTCTGTGACTCTAACTTTATCTGTTCTCTTTGCATGTATAATTTTTGGTATATAGTTGCTGACTTTCCTCAATGGAACTCATGGTGTTTTATTCCGACCAAGTAGACATGTCACATGGAATTAAGTCCTGTAAATCTGTAGCCATGCGTCATCAGTAAAAAGGAAAGAAAAAATGGATATAGAGAGACAGTGTTTTTACTAGACTTGTGCCTTTCCATCATTAGATGAAACTCTTAGTAGGGCTCTACCATGCACTTATATTCTATAGAATTTTCATTAGGACCTTGAAAAGAATTTGGTTTTGCATTGCTGTGGTGGAGCGTGTGGACCTTGTTCAAAGGGATGATGTTGAGGTTTGGTCCCATCTATATTCTATGGTGGTGGAGAGCTGTTAAGGATTTTTTTTGGAAGAAATTCAAGCGCAGGCTTGAAAGTGTGAATTCCCTCTCACAGAAGCTAACCCTAGGTAACTGCAGAGAACTCGAGCATTGATTACTGTTTTACTAGGAAGATATCTTTAGTTATGTCAATGTTGATGAACATGATGCCGACGATTGTGCCTGTACAGTCTTGCATTCACTTTATCTGCATCTTTTATTCATTGCCCTATAGTCGTGTATGGTTCACTTATTGTAATAAGTCAGGGGCACTGGGTGTGAGTGTGTGTTAAAAAAAAAGAGTCAGGGGCACTGTTGTCATTTTTGTTTTTTTGCATTTATTACTTAAAAGGTTATTTTTGGGTGAGGGGGGTTTGTAGGAACGTCTCTCTTTTCTCCCGTTCTTCTTCTCTCTCTATTTTCGCTTATTCTTTCATTATCTGCAACACTACCAGTTACAATGAAGGGGATATTTGGAAAGGGAATCGGCCAATGTTAGAACCTGTAATAATCACTATAATGTGTGATGAGTTTGATGACATTTAGAACCCTGTGTGGGTGATTCACCGAAGCAGCAATAGATTCGGATGTGGGAGCAGGAAAGCATCTGTTTCAAAATGTAAAGAAGTAGAAATAGATAGGAAGCGGGAGTGGGAGCGATGGTCCAAAGTGCGATCCGAAGGAGCAGCGCCTAGTTGGAAGGATCCTGCAATTCACGCAAGCAAAGGCCCTATCCTTAATTTTATGTATTTACTTCAATTTAAAATTTATCGTTAATAATCTCTCTCTCTCTCTCTCTCTCTCTCTCTCTCTCTCTCGATGCTAGCCTGCACCATCCTTTTACTATTACTTGCTTTTGTTGTTTTGCATATCAAGTGGATGGTTAGGTTAACTCATGCTATTCATTTGCTGTTGCATTGTCCTCTTCACCATCTTAAGCATTGTATGTTTTGTTTCTTCATTATTTTGTTAGAGCAATTTTTATTATATTTGCAGGGAATTCTCTTGACTGGAGCACCTGGGACAGGAAAGACTCTGCTTGCCAAGGTAAGAGATTATCTACATGCTGCCTAGAAATTTTTGCTGTTTGTCTTTGTTGTCTTCTTCTTTCTACCTTATGTCCTGAAGTTATGATAGGTAATCTGTAGTTATTTGAGTACTGACCATTTGTTACACCTTGAACACTGAGGCCTTTGCAGTTCTCAGAATGATTCTGTTGCTTATTTTTTAGTTGGAAAGGTAGTGTTCTCTACCATGCCATCAGTCACCAAAATTTTACAAGAACTTCGGTTTTCAATACTTTGGGCACCATGTCTCGAAAGTGAATCATGGGAACTCTCCTACCGTCTACAATTTGAACCTGATCTTATCTTTGTGTGAGTATCTGGAATGTTCTATTATCCTCCTAATGGACCTTAATCACATATATCAGTTCCCACGCAGGAAACTCATCCAGAAAAAAAGTTTTGACTTTATTTACTTTTGATATTTGACTGAATGCTATTCAAAGAAACAAGTGAGAAAGATACATCGTGGAAGAGGCAACTGCGAGCAAATAAAAAGTGAATCTCCTTATCTCTCGACTCTGTCTCGGGAGTTAGCAATATTGCTTGCTTGCCATATAAGTGTACAAAAGATGCATCTTCCTCAATGCCAAATCTCTAATCTCATCCTCTATAACTCGGCTACTTGCATTGAAGGTCATGGCATTTTTCCAATCTTCCTCCACTTTTAATACGAAGTATGGCAAGTGGGTGTGTCATGTGTGTGAGACCGATCAATAAGATGGGCATGTTAGGTTTTCTGCAGGCGTGATGACAGATGGAAGGATTTTCAATAATAAACTTTGGCAGATACAATAAAAGATGACTCATCTCTATGATTACTGCTATTGGTCTGTTGGTGCACATGTCGTGATGTTCTCTTTTTACTCTTGAATAAAAATTTTGTTGCCTTTCAAAAAAAATAAAAAAAACCAGATATGACACCCTTTGACTGATTGAATCTATGAATTAAATTCAAGAGGATCTGTTGCCCGTTCTTTTTCTGTACTGACCATCAATATTTCAGAACTCCAACAAATCACAAAGCACGCTGTTTCCCGTTTGGCAGATCTGTTTGGCTGTAAGGTGGGATCCTTTCCTACATCTTACCTTGGGCTCCCATTATGTGTTGGTAAATCTCCTATTACTCTTCGGGACAAAATCTTGGAGAAGATTCATAGTCGACTATCTGCGTGGAAAGGTTAAACAATGTCTCTAGGTGGTGGGCTAACTCTTCTTAAAGCATGTCTATCTAACCTTCCAGTTTACTTTATGTCTCTCTTTAAATGTTCTAATTCAGTAGTTCAAAAGATAGATAGAATGCGCAGAGATTTTCTTTGGGAAGGGGGGTCTGTTTCAAAAAAATTCCATGTCTTAAACTGGAAAGAGGCTTGTTCTCCTATTTCCCAAGGAGGAGCGGGTATCAAGAGGCTTGATTTGGTGAATTCTTCGCTTATGGGAAAATGGGTTTGGCGGTTTTCCTTTGAAGATGGGGGGCTGTGGAAATCTATTTTGGTGGCTAAATATGGGACATCTTCTTCGGGTTGGTGGATCAAACAACCCTCTGTGTACAGGATGTCTTATATTTGGAAAACCATTAATAGGAGTGCCCCTCAAATATTTGACAGATCCAAATTTAAGGTTGGTATAGGAGACATAATCAGGTTTTGGGCTAATCCTTGGATCTTCGAGCAACCGTTGCAGACCATATATTCGGATCTCATGGCCCTTTCTATGGTTAGAGACACGCTGATTGAATCCTGCTTGTCTTGGGAAGGGTAAGAAAGAATTTGGTTTCCTCCCTTAAGGAGGAATCTGAAGGATACTGAATTAGAATCTTTAATATCCCTTCTTTCGAAATTGCAGGGATATAAGTTCGATCAGGATTCTCAAGATTCAATTGTATGGAAGATATCAGTGTTTGGTCTATTCTCTGTTCATACCTTCTATGCGGATCTTGTAAAATCTGGAGAAAGGAGTCTCTGCCCTACAACAGAAGTCTGGAAATATGGAGCTCCCCCAAAAGTTGCAGCCTTTGCATGGCTAGCACGAAGGAAAAGAATCCTCACGCTTGATAATTTGCAAAAAAAGGGAATGTTTCTTCCGAATGTTTGTCTGTTGTGCTTTAGGGAAGTGGAGTCAATCGATCATATATTCATTCATTGTTCTTTCGCCACGAGAGTCTGGAATGGGATTCTTCATCTGGCTTCGGTTTCTTGGACCATGCCGTCCTCTATCGACAATCTCTTCTTGTCTTGGCACGAACCGGATGGGGAAAAGATGGTGTGCTGCTCTGTTAGCGATTCTGTGGGCTATATGGGCAGAAAGGAATGATCGCTGGTTCTGCAACAAGAGGAGAGGAGGCGGGGGTTTTCAGCGGGGTTCTTCAGTATTTGTGGGATTGGGCTCCATAGGGTGGCCTGTGGGTTGTTACAGCGTAGGCGCTGGATGTTGTATTTTAGTTCCTAGGTTTTCCCTATTTTTTTTTTCTATATTTTTGCTTTTTGGTTTTTGGTTTTTTCCATTCCATTGGGTGTGCTTGTTTTTCTCTTTTTTTGTTTCCTTTTGGTTCTTTTTAATAAAATTTCACCCTTAAAAAAAAATAAAAAAAAAAATTTAGCGAATAGTGTGTAGCATTGTATGCACCCCTCTGAAGTTTGAGGTGTAAGCTACATAGCATGTAGCATAAGCTACACACTACTTCTAGATTTTTAATCAAGATTGTGCTTAGTTGCACCTAGAGATGTACACGAGTTGAGTTAGCTCAGTCAGCTCGTTCGAAATTGAATTCGGACCGAGTCGAGCTGGTTTTTGAAGCACAAAAAAATTTCAAGCCCAGTTCGAGCTTGCTCGAGCTCGACTCGACTCGGCTCGAACCTCAACTCGAATCGACTCGGTTTGAATCGGCTCGGTGACTTGGTTATTTTGATATTGATGCTGCTCGCCGAGTGTTTGATGAAATGATTCAACGACGTGTTGTTTCGGGTGATTACATTCTCTGTGAGATCGGTTGGTGGCGAGGAAGGAATCGATATGAAACAAATCACTACAAAAAAAAAAAAAAAACCTTACATTATAAGACTGCTATCATATCTTGATTTTGATGTTGTTCGTTAAGTGCTGTTAATGTTTTGCATTATGTGAGAAATTGAAGATGCATTCTGTGTTTGAGAAAATGTTGCACAGGCTCAAACTCAGCTCAAACTGGCCTGAGTTGCTGACCGAACCGAGCCGAGCTGGCCAGTCGGGCTTGAGGATTGAGCCAAGCTGAGTTTGAGCTAGGGTTAGCTACTGGCCGAGCGGAGCCGAGCTGTGCCAAGCTTGACTTGGTTCGACTTGTGTACAGCTCTAGTTGCACCAATTCATGGTATTATGCACCAAATTACACTGATTAATAATGAAATTTAACAAAATTTCATGATATTTGGTGCAACCAAGTGCAACCTAAAGTAATAGGAAATGACAATGATTAAGTAGAAATGTGTAGAAAGAGCAACGAAACTAATTTAATATTGTTACTCGTATTATTTTATTAAAAGCATTAAAATATTATTTTATTAAAAGCATTAAAAAGATTAACTAAATTTTATTGAAAAAAAAAACAACATAACAAATCATTGAAAATATTAATGGATTTTAATGTTGCAGTGAAAAATAACTTGTCGTGTGAGCTATGTAGCATGTAGTGTAGGCTACAGATGACTTACGCTATTTTCATGAGCTATGTAGCATTAAGGCTAAGCTACACTACATAGCGTAAGCTACATGCTACATAGCGTAAGCTATTTAAAACATTGCAAATGCTAAGGAACTCCTACAAATCTCTGTGGAGGATTACATTTGGAGTTTCTACTTCGGAAATATGTCTAATATAGATAAACAATTCTTCCACCTCTTTCCTGTTGCTCATAGTGAGATTACAGTGTCCCACTAATATTTATGTTTTCTTGGTTAATGCATGAGTGGTGCCAATAAAAAAAGAAGAATGTGAATGGCATCAGCTGTGCACATATGCACGATTTGAGTGTCTGAGATCTGATTCTGAAGTCATTTACCACTGATTGAAACTTGTGGTCTATTGACTTCTATATAAACATGTCTCTTTTCATCTAGCCTGCCATTTTTTTTTTGTCAATTTATATGCTGCCTTTATTTTGTTTCTATGGCTGAAGCTGGATCACTGCAGGCTATTGCTGGAGAAGCTGGGGTGCCATTCTTCTATCGAGCAGGTTCTGAATTTGAGGAAATGTATGTTCGCTGCCTTGCAGTTTTTAATTGCCTTGTATGTTCGCTGCCTTGCAGTTTTTAATTGCCTTGTATGTTCGTGCGTGCGTGTGTGCGTGCGTGTTTTAACAGTGATATGCCTCATAATGTAACTGTTAGAGGCGTAAGTGGTGTTCTGCAATTACATGCGTCTTTAATTTGAATAAAAGAATTTTAATTAGGATAAAAGGAGTAGCCAAAACCAGATTATTGAACCCAAGGATAATGAATGAAACAAGCCTTTTGTAATCAGAAAATAAGATACTTTATTAAGATAGGGGAGCCGAAGGTCAAAACATACAAAAGCTACAGAATGCAGCTGATCAAGGAGTAGCAACCCCAGAAGCAACTGGGAGACAAAATTGGTGAACTTGTCAGAAGGGGGAACAACCGCGTCGTCATCTTCTTTAAGTTGGCGAACGTTTTTTTTCCTTTTTTGAGAGAAACGTTCCTGAATCTGAGGATACCATGCTAGGAAATCTGCGCAAATTCCTACTGATTAAGTGATCCCAAAAATAAACCAGTTAACAAGTAAATCTGAAGTCATGCTGATCAAACCAGCGAGCAAGGCAATTTTTTTTTTTTTTTTTTTGTGTGTGTGAAAGATGATGAAGTCCAATTAAAGCAAGTGAAGGAGAAACTCCTTGATGACCACGGTCAACATTCCTTCTAACTCTTATTTCAGGCCTTCAACTTAACCTTCTGAGCCATATTCAAGTTCCCTTTGCGAGATGCTACAGCTTACTTACAGGCTTCAAGGCTCACCGACGATCTAGGAGTGGGCCCAGGTGTCTTCTTCACCTGGCTCTTCAGTCCCCTCCCTTGAACTTCTATTTTATCCATATTTTTCAAGGTTTGCAGTCAATTTCGACCTTCCTTTCTTCCATTCAACACTTCAGTAACATTATTTGCTTCAACCTTGTATTTGAATCACATAAAGTCGAACCTCCCCTATCCTCCTGTATCCCTATTTCTAGGGATCACAGTCCTGGTAGTTCCCCAAAATCCTAGAACAGAGGTGATGCATCAATAGCCTCTGACAATCAGTGAAAACCTGCTACAAAAATGCTGAAGATGTCTCCCTCCTCATCCATTGGATCTTCCCCTACCTGTCTCCTGAATGGAATATCTTACGTTCCTTTTTCAAGTCAACACACTCACCAGCAAACTCTCATAAGCACCTACATCTTCCGAATTCTCTGTGCTCCCTGGGTGTGTGGAAGTTATGCTCTTGTGGAAGTCAACATTTAGATAGTGTGAATCATTACCTTTTGCCCACTTTTATGAAAGCAAGGAAGAGGAATGATTCTCCTGATTGTTCGCTTCACTTTGTGTTTGTAGGGAGTTCAGGTTGCATTCAGTTCAGGTTTTGCAATGTGATTACTTTTCTAGAGGCCATTTGATCTTAACAACCTTCTGGAAAGAAGGCATCTGATGTTACTAAATTTGTAGGGAGTTTCAGTCAGAAACTGTTGCTATTTCTGATTAGACAAAAGTCAGCCAACAATTATAGTTCTTAGAATCATCTCATGATTTGCTTTTATGTTTGTTCTCTTTTAGTTATGCCAGCCCTAATTAATTGTGATAAGGCTTACATGACTACGATGAAATTTCAAAATGGCAAACATTCTGGTGTAGGAGCTCACATATAACTCTAAAACTGTCTCAGTCGGCACTTTTTTGAAATCTGCAAAATCCGAGTACATTCGTCCCTAGAGGAGACCATCAATCTTGAATCTCCTGTCTTTCATGGTTTAGTGCATGCAGTATGGCATTGACACTTTGGGACATTTTGGTTGAGTTTGTAACTGAGGAAAGTTTTGGTTAGCTTATCATTTTCACTTTTGTATGGCAGGTTTGTTGGAGTTGGTGCTCGGCGTGTACGGTCTTTATTTCAAGCTGCTAAAAAAAAGGTTGGATATTCCCCCCCGTGTGACTGCTGCACTCTGTCCAATAATTCAATTTAGCAAAAAATATATCTAACCATTTTGAAATTCATGTGAACTGTCTTATGCTTGTATGAGTACAGACTGTTTTGTCTACTTGTAAACTTATAATGGATTGTGTATAGTTATGGAATCAGCATGATGCAAAAGAATTGAGCGGTGCCGAAAAGTCTGAATGTTTCCTACCAAATGTTGTGGCTGCTGGTGATTTTTGGATATGCCAAGAATTTTAACCTTCACAATGTGAGTTTGCTAAAATGCACATCCACCATGCGATTGTCTTTGACTTTTGCTGATGTTTATGAAGGTCTCAGGTGTAGGTAATGAGTGTTCTTCTTGATTCCCACATTTTGGAACGAAAAGGCAAAACGTAAAAGATTGTGGAGAATGAGCAATGAGGATCAATTTCACAATGTGCGATTGATTTCTGAATGTCAATTGGCCACCGGCTGGGCATCTTAAATCAAGCCTCAATTGACATGGTAACAAAATGTTGTCTCAGTTACCAAAGAAAATGCTGGAAACCAATTTTTTCTTAGTATTTCTTGAAGATAGGAAGAAACTTGCTGTCAAAAAGCAAAGGCTTGACATTCCCGAGGAAGGATCTTGAGGTTACAAGTTCAAAGATTTGAAAATCTTCTACAAGGATGCATCCTTTGCTGAGAGCATATAAGAAACTTGGATTTGGTATTGCGTAATAGTTCTTATTAATCTTGAATGAAGTTAAAGGTCTTGTTTCCTATACAGTGAATGGGTAAAAAAGAGAATGCTCTTCAGCAATTGAGATCAATATACAGTTGCCGAATTCACATAAGGATGAAGTTACCTGATAAGAATGATGTGGAGTAGAAGGGCACTTAATCTATCCTAAATGATTTTTTCTGCATGCATCAGGATGAACTCTCAAGATAGCCCATTTGCGAATGCCAAATGGTTGTACCTTTTTTTTTCCCCCTAAAATTGTTATCTTCCTCAGAAATCAGGTTAACAGTTCCCATTCTACACGTTTAATACTTACAAGTTTTCTATTGATCCTTTTATCTGCAGTCATTTCTTGATTGTATTCCTATCTGTTCTTGTTATTAAAGCAACTGCTTAATCCATAGTAAATCTGTATTCGCTGTAACTTTGGTATATAAATGTCCCTAGGCACCTTGCATCATTTTCATTGATGAAATAGATGCTGTGGGATCCACTCGAAAGCAATGGGAAGGTCATACAAAGAAGACATTACATCAGCTGCTTGTTGAAATGGATGGGTTTGAGCAGAATGAGGTACATCTTTGCAAACTAAGTACTTTGTTTGATTCCTATATTTATTTGTTCACCCATTTAACATTCTCTTATTTAGGGCATAATATTGATGGCTGCAACAAACTTGCCGGATATTCTGGATCCTGCTTTGACAAGGCCTGGTAGATTTGACAGGCATGTAAGTTTCTTTCTACTACCCTTTTTTGAGTTCTTTGTATACTATCTGCTACCAGATTCTGGAAATGGAAGTTCCAGATTCTTTGTACTTTGAAGAAATTTGCCATAGTACTGGTGACCATTTCTATGCAAATAAATATATGCATGTTTTAGTCATATTTGCTTCTTGATCTATCAGTATGCTCATATTATACAAGGTCTAAATGGTCATCCCTTCTATAATTGGTCACATGCACACGTGGGTTGGTATGCATGTGCATATCATAACACACAATATGCACTCATAAGTGGATGTGTTCACACCATGTTTGTGTGCTTTTTTATTGGAGGTTTCTGTTCTCTTAGATATGCTTCTGTTGTTGAGATGCACAAAACTTTAACAAAATCTTGTTATAGATTGTTGTCCCAAATCCTGATGTGCGAGGCCGGCAAGAGATTTTGGAGCTTTATTTGCAGGACAAGCCTTTGGAAGATGATATAGATGTCAAAGCAATTGCACGTGGTACTCCTGGCTTCAATGGGGCAGGTGTACTTTCTTACTCTATTCTGAGCGAAGAGTATTTAGTGCATTCACAAAATCAATGGTTTCTTTTCTCCTGTTTGACGACAGAATATGGATTCCTAGCTGTGAAAAATGTTTTGAAATAAATAATGGAACCTGCATCTTTTTTTTTTTTTTTTGGTTAGATCTGGCAAACTTGGTAAACATTGCAGCCATTAAGGCTGCAGTAGAAGGTGTCGAGAAGCTAACTGCTGCACAGTTGGAGTTTGCGAAAGACAGGATAATTATGGGTACGGAGCGGAAAACAATGTTCATATCAGAAGAGTCAAAGAAGGTCAGCATGTTATCCACTCCTTTTTTGTTACAGTATTGCTAGTGTTGTCTTGTACTTTGGTATGAAAACTATATCTTTGGTTGCTTTGTTTGACCCCTTTGCAGAATTCACAAGGCATTATGTTATCGGGTAACGGTGGTATTCTTTGTTTTTTCAGCTCACTGCATATCATGAGAGTGGTCATGCCATTGTTGCATTCAATACTGATGGCGCACATCCTATTCACAAGGCAACTATAATGCCAAGGGGATCTGCTCTGGGGATGGTTACCCAGCTTCCTTCTAATGATGAAACATCGGTCAGCAAGAAGCAGTTATTAGCACGTCTTGATGTTTGTATGGGAGGGAGGGTTGCTGAAGAACTTGTCTTTGGTCAGGAGCATGTTACAACTGGTGCAAGTAGCGATCTTCATCAAGCTACGGAGCTTGCTCAATACATGGTATTGCCTCTGGGTTCATTTGAAAGACCAATATTCTTGTTCACCATCAATTTCTTAGAATTTTCTGGTGTACGTTTTCTATGCCAGGTGTCAACATGTGGGATGAGTGATGCCATTGGGCCAGTATATATCAAAGAGCGCCCTGGTACAGAGATGCAGTCACGCATTGATGCGGAAGTATGTCTTATGAATCTTTATTTTTATTTTGTTTTCAAAGATACTAGATATGATTTAGTTGTGACCAGTGATAAATGTCTTTGAAATACTTCAGGTGATGAGACTGCTAAGAGAAGCTTATGATCGTGTTAAAGGCCTACTAAAGAAGGTTCGTCTCTGAGACAATCCTCCATGACTAGATGGCACATATTAAAACTTTATAGATGTAATTTTAATATCCCTCAGCATATACAAAAATTTCAAATTACATCCCACTAGTAAAACTGGCTCGAGAGAGATGGTTTGCAATGGAGCAAGGGGAGGGGGAAGTAGTTAGAAAGTAGGATTCCTTCAGTGGGGAAGAGTCATGGAATAGCCTCACCATAGAGCTTCTCCTTAAATTACATAAATGCCTTTCAGTTTCCTGGAATTCATCGTAATATCATTTGATATTGCACGGTTTATCCGTTTTCAATAACTAATCCTGACACAACTGGTGGAAC
The DNA here is from genome assembly GCF_029962835.1 of Magnolia sinica. Classification (NCBI taxonomy): domain Eukaryota; kingdom Viridiplantae; phylum Streptophyta; class Magnoliopsida; order Magnoliales; family Magnoliaceae; genus Magnolia; species Magnolia sinica. The sequence continues at coordinate 2,976,814 of NC_080577.1, forward strand.
AGGATTCATGCAGCCGACCCCAATTAGTTAGGATAAGGCTTAGATGATAATAATGATGGATTGCAGATATTATTTGTAATGCAGGGGCATTTCCACACCGGGCTCGAGTGGGGTAGCCCGTGGGATGCGGGGACACACTCGGGGTGGGTGACCCATGTGATTTGGGGCCTACGGGGGAGGTCTCGTGTTCGAGACTCCTCACTGGGGGTTATTAATGCAGGGGCATTTCACACCGGGCTCGAGTGGGGTAGCCCGTGAGACGCGGGAACACACTCGGGGTGGGTGGCCCATGTGATTTGGGGCCCACGAGCCTACGAGGGGGGTTCGGCCGAGGTCCTAACCTATGAGATGTGGGGCCTGGGCTATGAGGTAAAGAGATTAATTCGCCATACTTTGATAGTTCGAGCTTTTAAAGCAAGTGGTTAATTGTCCTGCATCAATTTGCCTCTCACTGATCTCGTTATGCATAGTAGAGATGAGATCATGAGAGAGTACGCATATCGTAATTTCTTGCCATTGTATAATTCCATTTGTTTATTTATGATCTATATTTGAAGCTTAGGCACTGCTTATAACTGTTGGGTATTGGAGTATTCACAAAGTTCCACTCAATATCTGTGAGAAATGTTTTTTAATGGGACACTTCTCGGTTTAGTGGATGTCATAATTGAAATTAGAATTTTTAGCTATAATCCAACTCAAAAATGACATCCTAGCATGCCATTGTTGCATGGGACTTTGTTATCTCAGTTGATTTCCCTCGTTGTAGCACCCTGCTTTAGTAGTAGTTCTCAGTAATAATAATCCTCAAGGATTATGACCCCCATATTGTCTGCTAAAATAGTGGACCCCGTGTACATATCCATTATGGTCATTGAGGGCTATGAAACCCCTCTCAATTATTTTCAATACTTGTTGTCCATGAGGCATGAAGTGTTCTTTTTAAGATGTCCATAGGTAGATTGATGTATTATGAATTCCACAAGCATCTGCTCTACAGTGCTTTCTATTTTCTACCTTTAAATTGTGTTATCTGTGACCCTGGTTTGACATTCTTTTTCTTTCAGCACGAAAATGCATTACATGCCCTGGCGAATGCGCTGCTTGAATATGAGACGCTAAATGCAGAAGACATCAAACAGATCCTCAATCCTCACCGAGAAATACAGCTTTCTGAACAGCAGGAAGAGCTCGCATTGAGTTAGGGTGCATGTACCTGTATATTTATATCTTCTCCAGCTGCAGAAGGGGCAGTGTACAGTGTATGCAAATTATATAGGTAATTTATAAAATTATTCAAAATTTTCCTCTTACTCCTCTCCCTCATAAGGAAAATGATATGCATGTAGGAGGAACCATATGGTCCCTTGGCCAGCGGATATCGATGATGTCCTTGGCTCTTGGCTCCTGAGTTCATAAAACCGAGGCCCATGGTTTGGTGATCCATCCAATCAGATCAACGGTCTACATTGCCAAACGACCAGCACCAGCTGTATGAACTCAGAACCCAAGGATGTTATTCTTATTGAGGTCGAGGATTCCTATAAATGGCTCATTCTGTGTCTGAATTTAACTTTGTTGTAGGCACTCTTGAGGACCTGTTTCTAAATTCATGAACTGGAAGGTTATTAAATTGTCCTATCAATGGATTCGGATGGAATTTTTATTTCATTTGGATTTCCGTCATGCATTTGTTGAATGTGCAGGAGTACAAACCATAGTTTAGAAACTCAAAAACTCGACTCAATAGCCAGTTGGGTTCGGGTTGACTCGAAGGCTCAATTCAACTAGACTCGATATTTAATAACTAGGAATTTAATCACAATAATAATAAACTCTTCAAACTAATATGAATATAAATATGCTACTTAAAACTCAAAAACTCAACTTGATAGCCAGTTGGGTTCGGGTTGACTCGAAGGCTTGATTCAATTGGACTCGATATTTAATAACGAGGAATTTAATTACACTAATAATAAACACTTCAAACTAATATGAATATAAAAATATGCTACTTAAAAACTCAAAAACTCTACTTGAAAGCCAGTTGGGTTCGGGTTGACTCGAAGGCTCAATTCAACTAGACTCGATATTTAATAACTAGGAATCTAATTACACTATAAAAATATGCAACTTAAAACCCAAAAGCTCTAACTCGATAGCCAATTGGGTTCGGGTTGACTCAAAGGCTTGATTCAACTAGACTCAATATTTAATAACTAGGAATTTAATTACACTAATAATAAAACATTCCAAACTAATATGAATATAAAAATATGCAACTTAAAATGCAGCAGTCTTTGGTCAGGTGGTAAATGCTAATTGCTAGCTTAGTTGAGGTCATGAGTTTGAATCATACGATCTGCATTTTTTATAATAAAAAGTCTGTTGATTCAAGTGAGTGATTCGTTTCGAGTTGACCAAGTTGTCAAGTCGTCTTGACGACTCAAGCCACATCTTTACTGGGTCAGATTCCCCAGCTAGTTTCACAGTGACTCGCCCAAGTTTTGACTCGAGTCAGCGAGTTTTAGAACTACGGTATAATCACAACCCAAGGATCTGCGAGTTTTAGAACTATGGTATAATCACAACCCAAGGATCTGCGAGTTTTAGAACTATGGTATAATCACAACCTAATGATCTGCATGGGATGCGCACCAAAAGTGAAGGGCATGACTCCAACAACCAGGATGAGGATGGAATAATGACTGACCGGACTGGTTTGTTAGATTTGCTCAATGACCCTCAATCGAGTGGTCCTTTTCTTATATAGAAATCATTTTCCCTGATTACAATATATCCCTTAATTACAGTATCCCCTAATTACAGCATAATATCTCCTAATTACAGCATATCCCCTAATTACAGCATCTAGCATCTCCTAACATTAAGCATTGACTCCTAATTCAGGAAAGGTATTTACAGATCTGTTTCCTAAATAACTATACAACAATATATGGTAGGTTTGATAGATTTGTTTCCTAAATAAATGTAGAACAATTTATTTATGGTAAGTTTGTTGTCTATCCTACTAACATCCCCCCTCAAATTGATGTTGTTCCATTCCAGGCCATTTCCACCCTGATGTCTTCTAAGGTGTTCGGTTTGTGTGTGTGGGGGTTGCATACTGAAAACCATGAATTGTAATGGACTATTATGCATCTGTTGCAATGGTTGGGAGTGGAAATTCATATATTATAATAAGTTGAAAAAAAAAAAGAAAAAAAAAGAAGCATCAATATGCCAACAAGAAACTGATGACGTAGTCGTGTCATAGCTTTAGTGAAGACGTCTGATATCTGAAGGTCGCTTGAGACATGTGGAAGAGAGATAACCCGAGTATTAACAGCTTCCCGAATAAAATGGCAGTCCACCTCGATATGTTTGGTACGCTCGTGATAGACGGGATTGATAGCGATTTGAATAGCACTCGTATTATCAGCATGAAGAGGAGTGGGAGTAGACTGAGGAAAACCTATTTCAGCAAGTAAGCCACGGAGCCACATAATCTCCGAGTAGGCTGCTGACATGGCACGGTACTCGGACTCGGTCGAAGATTTGGAAACACGATCCTGTTTCTTACTCTTCCAAGAGATAAGTGAATCACCAAGAAACATACACCACCCGATGACAGACCGGCGAGTATCAAGACATCCTGCCTAGTCAGCATCACTAAAAGCCACAAGGCGAAGAGGAGTACCAGTAGAGAAGAACAAGCCGCGGTGAGAGGAACCCCGGAGATATCGAATAATTTGGCGGACCGCGACAAGATGGTGGCGAGGAGACTGCATAAATTGACTGACTTGTTGGACAACAAAGGAGATGTCAGGCTGTGTAATAATGAGATAATTGAGACTACCAACTGTCGAAACACCATTGGATCAGGAAGGAGATCCCTCTCCTCACGTCGATACTTGACATTCACTTGCAAAGGGGTATCCACTGAAGAGGAGTCCTGCAAACTAGACAAGGAAATCAAGTCCTCTGTGTATTTATGCTGATGCAGGAAAACCTTAGAGGAATCAGACTGAACTTCCAAATCGAGGAAATACCGGAGAGGACCAAGATCCTTCATATGGAATGAATCATAAAGATGCTGCTTGAGTTGATCAATGAAGGCAAAATCAGTCCCAGTGATGATAATGTCGTCGACATAAACTAGAAAAAGAACGATACCAACAGAAGTCGTACGAAGAAACAACAAAGAATCATACCGACTTTGGATGAAAGAAAATCGAAGTAAGGTAGCCTGTTTCAAACCATACAGAGAGCGCTTCAGCTTACATACATTCGACGTCGACAATGAGCAGAGGCCAGGAGGAGGTGTCATGTAAACATCTTCCTGTAAATCACCGTGAAGAAATGCGTTCTTCACATCCATTTGGCAAAGGGACCATCCTTGAGAGGCTGCAATGGCAATAATAGTACGCACAGTGGTCATTTTAGCGACAGAAGCAAAAGTCTCCTCATAGTCAACCCCATACTCTTGGCGGTTACCAAGGGCAACCAAACTAGCCTTATAACGGTCCACAGACCCATCAGGCTGAAATTTCACAGAAAAATCCACTTACACCCAATTCGCTTGACATGAGAAGGATAAGGGACCATGTCCCAAGTCTGATTTTCTTGAAGAGCTTGAAGTTCTTCCTGCATAGCCTTTCTCCAACATTTATGTTTATCAGCCTGTGAGTAAGAATTAGGAATCGACACAGTTGATAAGGTAGCCATGAAGGAGGTATGAGGGAAACCATACCTATTCGGTTGATGAGAAGTACGGCCAGATTGTCGAGGAGGATGCAAAATGGGATCAGGTGGCACATCAGACTCAGGAAGGGGTAGAGTTGGTCGACGACGTTCATACACAAAACCAGGCTTGAAGCATTCAGGAGGGCCCATCAAATCATCAAAGTGAGGAAGAACAGAAACTGCAGGAGATGATGTAATAGAACTAGGAAAGAAATATTGATGCTCAAAGAAAACAACCTTACGAGATGTATGAAATTTATTGGAAGAAGCATCATAGCACAAATCCTTTTTGAGATAAGTTATATCCCATAAAGACACATTTCATAGATTGCGCAGAGAGTTTGTGACGTTGATGCGGAGGTAGATGCACAAAACAGACACAGCCAAAAGTGTGTAAGTCAAGAAAGCTAGGGTGCTGTTTATGCATACGATAGTATTGAGAGTCGAAATTTAGCACTTTAGAAGGCAACTTATTAATCAAATATACTGTTGTATCTAAAGCTTCAACCCAAAATTTAGGAGGAACAGAAAATGCAAGTAACAAGGTCCTAACAATATCTAACAAATGTCGATTTTTTCGCTCAGCCACGCTATTCTGTTGAAGCGTATAAGGACACGAGCGGTGAGAAAAAAAAATTCGTTAGTGACGAAGCAACTCAAGAAATTCATGAGACATATATTCTTCACCAGAATCAGATCGTAAAGTCTTAATGTTAGTGGTAAATTGATTCTCAACATATGCTAGAAACGATTTGAAAACAGCAAAGACTTCAGACTTATAGCGCAGAAAATATACCCAAGTATGCCGCCTATGGTCATCTATGAATGTCACAAAATATTTATAATGAACATGAGAAATGATAGGAGTAATGCCTCATACATCACTATGAACAAGGTCAAAGCAATTCTTTGCCCTACTCCCGGAAGAAAGGAAGGGAAGAATTTTACTTTTTTCGATTTTATACGTAGAACAATCAAAAGACAAAGCATGAGGCAAAGAATAATTTTTTTCCCCAGCGAACCGGAATTCAGCAAATGAGATAAAACAACATTGTTTGGATGACCTAAACGTTTGTGCCATACTTCGTAATTATTGGAGACAGTAGTACAAGCCAAATAAATGATACTAGGAATGGAAAAAGTATAATGGAAATAGTCTCCTAACTTTAGGCCTCTTTGCTAGTGTCCTCCCCGACACCGGATCCTGCACATGACAACCATCACGAGAAAACTGAACATTATAATTGTCATTCAGTAATTATCCAACTGAGATAAGACTCGTAGAAAGCCCAGGTGATACAAAAATATTAGTAAGTGATGATGCGATATCACCAACCCCAATAATCGGTAAACGATGGCCATTAGCAACTTGAATATTAGAAGAACCAATGTACTTACAAACATTACTAATCATATCAGGAGAACTGGTCATGTGGTTGGATGCAGCGGAGTCAACAAGCCAAGATTGAGAAGGTATAGTATGTATAGTACCCTTACCTTGCAGCCCTAAAGCGGAAAATGCCGATACAATCATTTGCTGCACCATTTCTGGAGTAAGGGCAGGTGTAGCAGCAGTGGAAGATGACACTGGAGCGAGATTTTGAGTGCCAGTTACCCCATCCGAAGTGTGGCCAGTAGCAGTAGCATGATAAGCATTCACGGGTCGGTTTTGAGGACGTGTTGGGCATTCTTTAATGATGTGCCTCTTCTGTTTACAGTAGCTGCAAAACTTTTTAGCACAATGGGCAGCAATATGCCCATAATCTTTGCAACTGTAGCACTGAACTGTGCGCATGTTTCCAACCCTCCCTTTGCCTTGAGCAGCGTATGCGACAACATTCTCTTGCGGAAGCGAAGATTGAGTAAGAAGACGTTCCTCTCGAAGAAGTGCTCTAAAACACACGTCAAGAGATGGTGAAGGATCCCTGTGCATCAGGTTGAGCGAACATACTCGAATTCTGGCGTTAGTTTTATTAAAAACTGGTCTCTTTTGCTAACTTCATGGACTGCTTGAACAGCAGAGAGGGACTCGGTCGACACGTCGTGATGATAGACCTTTTTCAAGTACTCCCACATCGATTTAGCCGTCTTGTGCGGTCTTAAATTGAGTATAAGCAGTGGATCAATAGACCCAATAATCCAAGTCATCACGCGAGCATCTTTCACCTTCCATTGAACCAACGTTATAGGATCGGTAGGTGCTGGATCACTCCCATCAACATGATCCCACAACTCCTTTCTCATGACAAAAAGTTGAAATTGAAACTCACAAGCAACATAATTCTTCCCCGTAAACCGAGTTTGAAAGACTTCTGAGTTGGAGTTGTTAGTCATAACTAGAATCTCTCGAAATGCACTAAAAAAACTGCAAACCAGAACCCGCACCCAAGAAACCAGAAAACCAGAGCCTATAACCACGAAAATTGGACCAAAGACATGGTTGCAGAGAGTAGCTCTGATACCATGTCAGATTTGCTCAATCGAGTGGTCCTTTTCTTATATAGAAATCATTTTCGCTAATTACAATATATTCCTTAATTACAGTATCTCCTAATTACAGCATAATATCTCCTCCTAATTACAGTATCTATATCCCCTAATTACAGCATAATATCTCCTAATTACAGCATATCCCCTAATTACAACATCTAGCATCTCCTAACATTAAGCATTGACCCCTAATTCAGGAAAGATATAATAAATGTAGAACAATTTATTTATGGTAAGTTTGTTGTCTATCCTACTAACATGGTTTTCATCCTATTCTCATGTTGGGGCACATTTATAGACAGGAACATCTAGCTCATCTCGCCATCCACATTTTGCGGGATGTGTCAAATGTCTCCATTCCTGCAGGATGTTCATGGGCAGGGATGCACATTCATTTCCATTCTCATTCTGGGGTACATCCAAACAGACCCTAGGCATTCACATGTGCCTGCTAACTGCCCGTGGCTGCCTGTTTCCTTGTGTAATGTTTTCCTGTTATAAAACCCTTTTGCGTACACGGCCAGGAGTCTTGAAGAACCTTTATTCATAACTCTTTTATTGATGTACGATGAATAGGATATCAATGGAGTAGGTACAATTGCTCATTTTGATAATAAACATCTCTCATAGACAGTAAATCAGTAATGGGGTTACTATAATTACGGGATTTGACAAACCCTCTTGATGACTCTTTGCTTGTTTATATCTTTCTTCGGGAGAACCTGTAGGAGCATGTTCTGTAACGGAAATGATTGCCGTAACGGCCACCACCATTACCTTTACGATATGGGTCATAACGGCTGTTACGGCCCCTGTAATGATAGTCTCCTTTTTTTTATTATAGAAAAAAAAAAATTAAACGAAAAAACCTGTATCTACCCCGTAACAGACCATAATAGGGCTGTTACGGTCTTTATAAGTGACGTAACGTGCCGTTAACGGCGGGTCCATGTCTTTTTTTCTTTTTTTTTTTTTGTTTTTGTTTTTGTTTTCCATAACGGCTGTTATGGCCATTACGATCCCATAATGTGTAACAATTGCCACCACCGTTGCCTTTATGTAACGGCTTTTATGGCACAACATGTGTGGGAGGATTGTGATGCACCATAACTGCTTGTGGAAAAGCTGTAGTGTGTGTGCTGATCGGTCCATTTAAGGGAAAAATTGGTTCTAACCGAAATGCCCCCAGAGGCCTTGATTTGTTCGGGTCCTTTGCTTGGGTGGCCCAATCAGCGGAGGTTTGTTTTCATTTCTCCAATCGCATGGTCATACGTAGATGGGATTTAATTGCCAAACCTGTAATTGATTGAGCAGGTTGTTTAATGGGGCTGTCACTTTTGGAGATCCAATTGCAAAAGATTGACACGGAATTCTTACAGAGGTATGATCCACTACAAATTCTTCTTGTCTTATTATGGTGCAAAATCGTATGTGGACCTTAAGTGGGCCACCTATGATCGACAATGACCAGTGGATAGCAATCAGATTGCACATGATCCATAGAAAATCAAGATTGGATACTCATAATGGCACAATTGAAAGCATTCACCCTGACAGCACTAGTAAAGATGGTCTTACCATCCATTTTGCAGGCCTGATTGGGGTTAAATTGAAGTTATGTGCAGTCCACGAAGGACCCATCCCGTCCAATGTGGACCATGATCATAGGTGGGCCACCCACTTGCCCTAAAAAAATCTGGACCTTCATAAGGTAAGAAGAATGTGTTCTTGGATCGAGGCTTTTCGGTCATGGAAACACCCATGTTGATTCATGCAAGGAGGACATTTTTTTAACTATCGATCTTAAGCACGTATGGCATTTTACTTGAGAAGAGTAATGATCTAGTGGGTTGTGCATTGGAACCTTACCATGCGTATAGTTGCATTTGGACTCATTTCCATCCATATCAGCAGTTTGGACTGTCCATGAGAGCTCTTCAGAGGCAGCCATGAAAAAATCACACTGATTGGATGATACAATCCATCCGTCTTGTCTGATGAGGGGCTTGCAAAGAAGAGTGATGAACAAGATAGATCCAGTCACGGATGTTTAGAACCATGTGATTGCTGTGGTTTTTGCGAGTAATGAAAGAAGACTAGATTAGAACTAATGGATGGACAAGATAGGTGATGTGAATGATCATGCTGTGGTTTTCATACGCACGGTCCCTAAGATAATCTCTCTTAAAACACCGTGGCATTTATTTTTGGCAGTTGTTTTTCTTGATAGACATTGATAGAAAAATACAAACTCCTTTAATATTTTCGAAAGCGAGTCTAGTCTCTAAACCAAGAGTGTTGTTGGATTACCCTGCCTTAGTTCCCATCCCTCTTGGCCAGAGCAGATTTTTGGAATGGTTTCTTTCTAACAAGGCAAGGTATTTGACACTTTGGCACAACTTGATTATTTTTGGGCATACTCATAGGTTAAATACTTGGCATAAAAACTATCTCAAAATTAAACTGTCCAAATCGTGGGACCCCTGATGTAGGTAGGTCATCATACATGAATCATGTCCGTTGGACAATCTTGATCTCTCGTTTCCTGGACTTGGACCCTCACCTATTTTTCATCTCAGCCCTATGAGAATTGTCCACCACCATTTGACTAGTCAAGCAATCAAATCAGTACAGATTTTGGTTTATGATCCATCCCACCGGCTGTTGGGAGCATGGATTTTAATTTGACTTCCCTGCACTTGCTTTTTTCATCCAAGGTGCTCCATTGGCAGGTCCTCACAGGTGGAACAATTTACCAGTTGAACTTGATGTGAGATACTAACTGCAGGTGTGCGCACATGATATCCTGGGGTGACCGTGAGTGGGGGCCACGGTTGGTGGTCCAGACCGTAGAATCTTGCGAGCTGACCGGGGTGGGTGGTAACGAAAGTTTCCCAAGTTGGAAGATAATAACATTCAAATAGGTGAAATATAAATAAATAGGTCTCAAGTGCAACAGGTTGGCCCACAAGTATAGTCCACCCACTGGATAAAACCTATGAAGTGCATACGCAATCCACCTATTCAATAGAGAATGGCTCCACCATCCATTGGGATGACCTTGTGCCAAAAAAAATTAGCCATTATCCATTCATCAAGTGTTGGCCGCACTAGTATTTTGTTATTTATCAATGACTAGACAATGCTTTTTATGGTGTTGGGCTGATCTTTTTGAAGAGGTGAACCTTATGGTGGAGCCAACCTATTGGAAGGTTTATTAGATGTCACATGCACTTAAAACAGGGTGAAAGTCCTTCGCCGGTTGGACCATAGACTTGAAACCTTCTCAATGAGTTACGAACCCCACGCAGCCACACCACTAATTTCATTAGATAAAAAAGGGCCTCAAGATTGGAGGGTGCTCCAACATGCAACCAATTTATAAGTTGGGAGAAATTTGGTGGGGCCAGCACGAAAGAAATCCAATGATAAAACGTTCCTAACCATCGAATTCATTAGAACACACGTGAAGACCATTGGTCGAAGAAACAGGTCCAGGTCCAGGTCCAGACATCAAGTTGCGTCATTCGTTAGGTACGTCTCTCTCACCTTATTTGAATATTCGTTTTATCCAAAAGAACATCTGCCAAGACTTCCACCTGACAAAAGAAAATTTCGATCAAGCCAACAGAGAAATGTGTAGAGTCCCACGCACGACCGCCTTTACACATAATAGCCCGAATGCATGCGCCAACCTGCCATGCGAATGAGAGACCACTTTGAAGATGACCCGGCCCAGAAATCGGGCCACCACACTCATGAGGCAGGCAATATCCACATTTTATCTGGACCTACGCAAGTGTTCTTGGACCGTCCATTCTTAGGTATGTGGGGGTGGCCCACCTGAAAACCGGCCCAATTTTTTCCTGGTCATCTTCATATTGTGTACGCGGCAAAATACCCACGTAAAATAGCTTCGGCAATGGTTCCCTATCATCCCTGAAATGTCGGTGAAAAGCCGAGTATAGTAAATTAGAACTGCGCATATCCTCAGCTCTAAGGATCACACATTTATTTGTGGATGCTTATTTCAACTAGAGCATGGCCAAGCATACACGCGTGGAATAAAGCTCTTTTGCGTGCCACACGTGCCAGCGTGGCAAGATGGGTCTGAGATCCAATCCACATATCGGAAAGGCACCACTAATATTTAATGCCCTAGCCTACGAATCGGGTTGATCCACTGGTCAGGTGGGCCACAGTTTGCAAAACAAATGTACGGCCCCGGAAAACTTGGCTGAAGTTTCCGACTCCAACCACCTATTTCCAATATTGGGGCACGGATGCTGAGCAGACATGACATGTTTTTGGGAAAACGTGTAAATTGTCTGATGGATGGATTGGATCTCGCACCTACGTGCCATGCTGTCAAATGCCTGGAATGTTAGCTGAAGCTCATTCTGACTTATCCATCAATCAGTGAAAAGGCATCAAAAATTTTTATTATTTTTTCCCGAATTCACTCCCCAAAAACCATCCAATCTCTCCAAGAACCATCATATCATGAGACTCCAAAGTCCCAAACCTCCCCTCTTCTGCAATACAAAGGGATTTTTTCATATGACCACTCATCGTTTAGTGCATGTACAAAAAACCCGACTACTTCTAAAGTTTTTCAAATAAATGTATAAAGTATAATATTTTTTTAAATGACTAAAAAGCTCATTATTAACTTCCCCTTAACTCACCTACCTAGCTAATCCAGGGTTAAATGTCATATACCATGTCATCTAGACATGCTGCGTGTGACATACAGTCCCTGTAACCCGAAGCTCCATGGTACACACCCCTATGTCCTTGTGACATCCACTACATCCATCAGTTTCACCAACTCACTATAGGACCCAAAAAAAAAAAAAAAACACGCACACACAAGGTAGAAACAAAAATCAAGTGTGGTAGATGGAAACACCCACAGCTGAAACCTTCAGGGACCCACCACGATGTCTCTATGACATCCACTCCATCCATCAGTTTCGCAAGCTACCATATGGTAGGAGGTGAGCCAAAAACTAGGCAGATCCAAAACTCATATAGGCCACACCACGGGAAAGAGGTGGGGGATGGAAATGCCCATGATATCTTCATGGGCCCCACCATCATCTATATGTTTCATCAAACCTGTTCATAAGGTGATGCCGACAAGGATGAAAGGAAAATACAAATATCAACCTCATTTGAAACTGGAGGATCCCAAAAAATTTCAATGATATGCGTTTAATTCCACTGTTCTACAATATGTGGCTTTACCTGAGTTTTGAATCTGCCTAGTTTGGAGCTCATGTCCTACTATGAGCTTAGGAAACTAATGGACAGAGAGGATGTGACAAGGACATTGCAGTGAGCCCCACCAAACTTTAGCTTATCCGAGCTCAAGTCAGGGAGGTGCAATTGGAGTAAAACAATGGAAACTATGTTCAAAAGGGACAAAACTATCTTTTAGGCTGCTAATGGCCCTTCTCATTCATTAATTGTCTGTTGGTCAAAGTAGCTGCTTTTTTCGACTGTATGCTTAAAAGGCGAGCGTTTATTTAGAAAAACTTCAAAAGCGGTGTTTTGTATATGTACTATATGATAGGCAGTCATATGGAAAAATCCCCAATAATAATAATAACAATACTGAAAGTGGTAATGATAGTAGTAAATATGTATATATACAAAAGCCTCCATGAAAGCAACAACCTCTTTCTATATATATCTCTGCAACTCACAGCTACAGTCACCCCTCCCATTAAAAGCCATCATCATCATATAAAAACACAAACATAGGTTGTGTCAGTGGCGGGTGCAGAGATATTTACAAACCCTAGATATGAAGGCAAATGACATAACCCACCAACAAAAGCCAAAACCCATGAAGAACGTAGAAAAGGAAAAAAATAACAGAGCGCCTACTCATCCTTTTTTTTTTTTTTTTTTTTTCTGGGAATTTCTTTTCTCATTTTCATGGATAGGTTTTGGAGTGCTGTGGAAGAAGATATGTGGTTCTTGATCCCTACTAAGACACAGGAAATCCCATCGTCGTCATTTCTAAGGAAACGGAAAACAAACAAAAGCAGATATGAGAGAGAGAGAGAGAGAGAGAGAGAGAGAGAGAGTTGGGGGCTCCAGAAGACGGAAAAAGAGCTAATACCAGTCTGTCTCCAAAGCTTCCGAGATCCGAAAGCCTCGGAAGCTTCATCCATGGCGATCGGAGCCTATACACTATTCTACCCCCCTCCAGTCTCAGTATCGGTCGATGGGCTCGGTCCGGTCCTGCACTGCCAGCCGCTCTGACACGTCCGCCAGTGACTTAAGGTTGCACTTTATTAGGGCCTCCACAAAGTAGCATGTCTCATCCTGGGTGTTCCCGTCAGGCACGTCCACCACGAATGATTCGATCACCAGCGTCCCAGGTCTCCCGTCGATGATCTCTGGATGGAGAGTAATGACGGACGAGTAGTTCTGAAGAAACAAGTGAAAGATCTCAGCTGATTTGGAAGATTTTAGAACAAAAGCTATCCATAGCAAAATAAGACCTGAGCCAGATATGACTGTAACCAAAAATTTTCATGTGGGATTGATCCTTGAGACCTTGTGCCTATGAGCAAGCGTGGCAATAATGAAGCAATGGGAATTTATATATATAGAAAAAAAAAAAAAGCAATGGGAATTTGTATTTATAGAAAAAATTCTAGTACTCTACAGATGTGGAATGTCTAACATCAAAACTTGTAGGTGCAAATCCAAGTTATTTGAAGCTTAGAATAGACAAAGTGCAACTTCATTTGATGTTGGCATTCTGTAAAACATGGGAAAAAAGACAAGCAGTTGAACCAATCAGTTCCAGATGGATTGTGTTGTCATAATCAGTCAAACTTGAAATGGTTCTGTGAGAGAAGTTCCGATTTGGATTCTATGCGTTTGAGGTCAAATGAAGGTGAATTTTGTAACATGAAGTCATGAAGATAGAACTCAAAGACATTAAAAGTAAATTCTGGGTCAACTAATTAGATGTTTGATGAACCAAAACCCTGAAGCAAAAAGAGAGAAGTTCATATCAGAATCAACAACTGTGGCTCAATCTTTTTCCATAAATCCAACCCACCAAAAATGGGTTTCATGAATTATTCTCAATAGATGCCAGAGTGGAGTCGGCGCCCATCAGAACTTGTACAGATGGCTGAGATTGTGCCCACGACTGTGGCCCACCTGTTTATCCAACAGACCTGTTTTTTAGGGAAGGCTATTTCTCATTGATAACGTGTCCTGTGGACAGACTGGACCTCACATTCGTGGCACACAATCACACTTGGGTGGGACTGTGGGAGTTGGTAAATCGCAGACCCCCAAATCTTTTTTTTTTTTTGGAAAAGGGGAGGGCAGGTGCAGCTTGACGGTTGTGCCAGTGTGGTGCAGACTTAAAAATTAAATGGTTTTGAAGAGGCATCCGAAGGTGCTTGGGCTCTAAAAAGAATTTGGTTAGTTTAGGGACCATACAAGATTTTAAAAAAATGCCAGCTAAATTAACTGCAGAAAATTCAGAAGAGATATGGGAAGGACAGGAACCCCACTTGGACGCACGAACAGCAGCAGGGCATAATATGCAAGAATCAGGTGGTCCATCACGTGACCCCATGTGTATGTGCCGTGGCCCAAAAAATCAGGACGAAATGCTCATTATGCCAGCCTCAATTGTACATTGAATGTTTCTTAGCCAGACATTTTCCTGCAAATGGGTGGTCCACCTGATGGACTGGTGTGATTTTTGGTCAGGGGAATACACAAAGGGGTCACTTGATTGACGGTCTGGAATTCACATGCCTGCTCACTGACACAATGCCTGTGAGAAACCTTAGCAGGGCTCTGTGAGGAGTAGGCTTATTGCAGCAAACGGCAGTTGATTTCTGTTGAGACAGGAACAGTTGGAAAAGATGCAACCAAATGACATTTTCCAGATTAATTAAAAAAAAAATAAAAGACGCAACATTTCATCTGTGAAATTTGCTCATTTTTTTGACAGAAGAATATAAACTACCACAAGCGTCATCTGGGTGGGCCAAGATGTAAATGTAGCTAAGCAGGATTTGCAATATGGATAAAAGGTCAAAAATAAATTTGTGCCTTAAATCAAAATCCAAGAAAATATGAAATTCCTATCTATTGATCTAGATATAAGCCTTTGACAAATTCAATCTTATTTTCAAGTGCAATCTAAACTAAAATCTAGCAATACCCATGCAAGCAAAAAACAGAAAGGCAGGGGAGAAAAAAGAAAAGAAGATGGGAGGAAGAAAAATCTCAGACCCTAAGCCTGTGATCGCCGCCAACAATCCTGACGCTGAGGATATGCTCGTTGTCATCGAGAAGCTCCAACCGTTCAGTGCTGGTCGTGGCCGGGAGGCCAGACTTGACATTCACTTCTCTGACACTCCCAATCTCGAGATCCCCCTGCACGACACATCTGCTCACAAAGGGCTTATATTTCTGTGGCTGATCAAATCTCCTCACCAGAGACCAAACCTGATAAATAGAGCGAAGAAAGAAGAAAAATTCACCACAAAAGAAGAAAGAAAAACATAAACATCAATAACAGATACAAATTGCCGAAAAAGAAAAAATCGAAGGAAAAATCCTATCAATTCCAATGCAACCGATCGAAAAACGAATCAAATAGAAACCCTATTTAACATCGAAATCCAGCAATTCATCCAAACCGACCGATCTCATCCACATCCAAATAATCGCAAAGCAGATCATCATCTTCAAAATACTCTCAACCAACAACAAGATTCAAATCACAAT
The DNA here is from genome assembly GCF_029962835.1 of Magnolia sinica. Lineage (NCBI taxonomy): Eukaryota > Viridiplantae > Streptophyta > Magnoliopsida > Magnoliales > Magnoliaceae > Magnolia > Magnolia sinica. The sequence continues at coordinate 2,992,834 of NC_080577.1, forward strand.
TTCATCAAATCACCAAACAAAATCACAAAGGAAAAAAATTCCTCCAGATCTTTTCACGTTAGCAAAACCTAGTTCACACATCAAAGATCGAAAAACTCCACCAATCTCATCACAAACCTCCTCAATCAACTCCAGAAAAAAATCACAAAAAATCCAGATAACACAACCTCCATAGAACGCAAAACCAAAAACACTACAGATCGAGCAGAAAGCCCTCCAGATCTGATACAAAAACCACGATCTAACATCCAAAGGCGAAACGAAACCCGATAAAATCAGGATCCGGAATCCGATCTGAGAGAGAGAGAATGAGAGAGAGAGATAGATGGTCTTACGAGATGGACGGGAGCTTTGATATGCTTCACGAGAGTGGAGCTGCACTGATTTTCTCGGGGCTGGTGCTGGTGATGCCTGCTTATATACTCGTCCTCCATCCTGCTACCATTTGCACTCATGGCGTAGTACAATCCCCACCACCTCTCTTCTCCTACCATCCAAACCCTAATCCCGCTTTTCTTCAAAACCACCTCACTGCGAATACCGCTATCCAAGAAAACCGCCTTTCGATCGCCCCTTCCCTTCCCTGTAGAAAAGCCTCGGAACGGAATCGCTCTCTCACCGCCTGGAATTATAAAACGGGGGAAGTGAAATCCGCTTTTTCCCCTTTCCCCTCTCTCTCTCCTCTCATGCTCCTCTCGCCATTCCTCCTCCTCCGTATTATCTCCGGCAGACCTACGGAAATGGCCTCGTTTTTGCGGGAATCTACGGAAATGCCATCCTTCGTCGGTTTGCGGGGCTGGGGCGTTTATTTATGTTACCGAAAATACCCTCTGGTCAAACGCTGATTTACTGCTTCTTTTGCCTATTCTGCGCTTCGCGACAGCGGCGGGTTACTCCGCTTCGGTGGGCGTTTTGGTTATTTTTGATGGAGTAGTTGTAGTCGTTGGTATCGTTGTCGGCACGCGATTTCTCCGCTGGATTTGGATATCGGGAGAAAATGAACTGACCTGTTTGTCGGAAAGGGAGGGATTTAGTGCATTTGTGACCTGTCATCCTATGATCCATACCGTTGAGATTATTCTAACCAGTTCTGTTGGGGTATAGACCGACCATTTTACGGATTGGATGGTTAGATACCTGTCCAAGATGGCTTGGATGGTGTCTCAATGCAACCGTTGATTCTGTACAAAATCTCCTCACCGCAAAACATTCAGACGAGAAGCGTCGGTCCTCAGTCCTAACTCCTAATCCACAAGGGTCTCAAAATAGTGTTTTTAGGCTACCATTCCGTGCAATTGGGCCCCACGGTACAACGCAGCCGTTCTATACTTCTGGGCCGCATGGTTCACTGATCAAGATGTTGATATTTGTGGGGTCCACTGCGCATCAAAACTCACCCAGGTTGGAAGTTTAAAGCCATCCAATCTTTCGCCCTTCTCAAACGAAGGGTTAGGATCCGTCAAGTTGGTGATCTATAAGCATCCTACTCTATGTGGAGGCGATCAGATCAACGGTCTGGATCACCATGTGTTCGAGCTGTGTTGAGCGAACCCGTGATGTGCAATCGTAATCCAGACTGTCCGTTAGATGCACCCCCATGTTGGGCCTAAATTAAAAAAATTCAAGCTGGTTCATGCTTCAGGTGGGCCACATCAAAGGGAAAAGTGAGAGACGGCGCACCGTAAAAACTTCCACATGGAATGTGGTGTCCACGATTTTTTGTATGTGCCATCCAAGGTCGTTGTCGGGTGTTCAAAAGCTTAGATGGGCCACAGCACATGCGTTTATTGGTTTTAGGCGAGGTTGTACATTGTTTCCTATGGTTTGTCTTGCCTACTGTTTTATCCGGATGGTTTTTATTTTTCTGGTCAACCTGAGAAGGAGAACGGGTTCGCTACTCCCCCTGCCACTAGCCCCGTGGCTGGTGGTCGGTGATCTGTGGGCTCCAACATGATGTATTTGTTTCATCCATTCCGTTCATCCATTTTTAAAGATAATTTTAGTGCTTGGTACCAAAAATTAGAGGAATATAAATTTCAAGTGGACCACACCATAGGAAAACAATAGTGATTGATATCTACCATTAAAATCCTCCTAAGGCCCATTGTACTGTTTATTTGACATCCAATCTGTTGATTAGGCAATACAGACCCAGATGAAGGGAAAAAAACAAATATTAGCTTGATCCAAAACTTTTATGGCCCCCAAAAAGCTTTTAATGGTTGACATTCATTCAACACTTTTTCCTGTAATGTGGTCCATTTGAGATTGGCATATACCTAATTTTCCGTATCATTACATAAAATGATCTACAAAAATAGATGGACGGCATGGATGAAACACATACATCATGGTGGGGCCTACAGACCACCGACCACCAGCCATTGGCTGGTGGCAGGGGGATAGCCTATCCTTTTCTCATGAGATGGCGGTGCACCGTTTGGATTCCATATACATGCAACGGCAAACGGTGTGGCCTTATGGCGCACTTTGAACGGATGCGATCATTCCCCATTATTATTTAACCTCTCTCTTTTTATTTTTTTTTAAAATAAACCTATATTGGGGTTATTGAGTGGACCTACTTATGATCACTTATGATCACTTATGATCAATGGATAGGAATGATCTACCACTGGTTACATCATCTTCATTGAAGTATTATTGTAGGGCATGTTTGGATGGCTGGATTCCACCGTAACATAATGTTATGTAAATGGGTAATAATTATTAATACGACAATAGTCTTAATTAAAACTAAATAATTTACAATAGTTTTAAGTAAAGCTACATGTAATACAATATTATTGTTGCAGCTTCATAAGTAAAGACATAAATAATACAATACTAATGTCGCAGCTTTCAATTTTTTCTATATGCATGTAATTTACTCATGTGATTGTAATATAACTTACTTAATATGTGTTATATTCACTATGTTCATTCATTTTGCAATATTATTTTAGGGCATTACCCCAAATATTAGCTTCATCTAACACTTCTATGGATTTGCAAGAAAATTTTAATGACTGCATTAATCTTAATTGCTATTTTCATCACAATATGAATGGATGGTGTGGTGTGGATATAACACATACATCATGGTGAGGCCCATGAAACTATGATACCTCAGCCTTCTTTCGCTTGTCTAAGTCCATGGTAAGTGCGATGGATTATTATGATTCGATAACTTAGTTTATCCAATCAGTTATAAGGAATAATGATGTGAGTTTTACATCACATTACGATGAATTCCAGTCATCCAAATATGTCCCTAACAAGTAGGGTAGGGTACATGATCATTTTTCTTCATTCCACCTTATCAAGGACCATTACTTTAATTAGCTCACAGGACATCGAGTCTTTTCTTACTAACTCTATTTATCGTCTTTTAGCTCTTCTATTTGTCCTTTTAGACCCGCAGCTTGCTTGCAAGGACTTACACTTAACTTGTGCTGTCATTGGTCTTTTTTGAACAAGTTAAACCATCTAAATCTATTTTCCCTTAACTTCTTGCCTTTTGGTGTTGCGCTTAATTTCTATCGAATGCATTCATTTCTAATTTTATTATTGTCTTATCATTTATCCATCTCAACTACACCCTTATTATTGACATGTTATACCTTAACTACACAATATTTTGTCCTATAAAGCACGGTTGGTCTTATAACCATTTTATAAAATTTTAATTATATAGTTTGAGTGGTATGAGATGATCACCTAAAACTCCAATGGCACATATTTGATTCTTCCACTCTTTTAAATTGTATGTTAACATCCTTCTTAATTTCTCCTCAAAAAATATCAAAAGTGGTCATTTTGGAAAAAATTTTGGTCATCAATTTTTACTATTTCTTTATTTTTACTCATTTTGTTACTCAAATTGCACTTTGCATGCTCTATTTTAGTCAAACTAATTTTAAATCATTTAGATTCTAAAGTACCTCTTTATAAATCTATCTAGATATTTATGTCTTACCTCATCTTGTCAATCAAAACATTGTCATTTGCAAACAACATACATCATGCGATCTCTTTATGTAAATGTTTTGTTAACTTGTGCATAACCAATATGAAAATGTATGAACTCGATGTCGATTCTTGGTGCAAACCTAGAGTAACTGGAAATTCACTCACTGTTTAATAGCGGTTTTTATATTTGTTACTACTCTATATATATCCTTGATCATATCAATAGATCTACTTGGATTCTTCTTTCTCTCACACCGATCAGATTAGCTTTTTAAAGTCATATCTTAAGATTTCTTTAAGTCAATAAAAACCATGTGGTGATCTTTTCTCCTCTCCTTGTATTTCTCCATCAATTGTCCAAGTAAGAAATAACTTCAGAGATAGACCTCCACGGGATGAAACTAAATTGATTTTTTGATACAGTTGTCTCATGCCTTAGTATTTAATCAACCACAATTTCTCAAAGTTTCATACTATTGTTCATAAGTCTAATCCCATGATAGTCAGTATACCTTTGTATGTCTTTATTATTCTTATAAATAAGTACTACGGTATTTATCTTTCATTTGTTTGGTAGTTTCTTTTATCTTATAATCTTGTTGGACAACTTTGTTATCAAAATAATCTAATATCTCTCTTACATTTCCAAACCTCTTATTGGTATATCATCTGGTCCAAGAGCCATTTCTTTTTTTCATCTTACTCAAAGCAATTCTTTTACTCTACATATCTTAATATTACATAAGCATTTATGGATTGACATTATTTGAGTTTATGATTTCTTTTATCTCTATGCTCTCAGAGTGATTATCATTTAATAAGTTCTGAAAATAACTTCTCCACCTTTCATTAATTTCATTGTCCTTGACTAGTATTCTTTGATTATTGCTCTTAATACATTTAACGTGAATTAGGTATGTACTCTTTCTTACCTTCTCTTGTCCCCAATCTATTGTATAGGTCATCATGCACATTGCTCTTTAGTTGTTTTTTTATACATCATCATCCACCACTAAGTTTTCTCATATATTAGCTTTTACCTCTAGATACTCATAAGACATCGTTCACCACTTTCCTAATATTCTTAGCTATTTTATTCCATATAAAGTTTATTTCTCCCTTGACATTTTAGTTTTTTTTTTGTTCATCAATTGATTTATGAATATCATTGTTTTTTCTCTTTTTAAATTTTATAACTTAGTTTTTGGTACTTGTTAATTTCATTTCATTTCTTCCATCTTTTAAATATAAATATCCGTAACTATTAAACTATATTGCACAATCAAGTTCTCTTAAAGTATCACCTTACAATCGTTGTATAATGACTATTTTATCTTCGATTAACCTAGGCAGAAAGAAATATATTTGGTCGGTATATAATTCACTTTTAGAAGCTATTAAATGTTAATTGTTCTTTTTTAAGTATATTAGTGCACTAATTTGTGCACTTTGTTTGTCAATCATGTGAGTCATTATGTCAATGAATCGGTTGAGCCCTTAAAAGTTGAAGACCAAAGACACATAAAGACCAAAGTAAAGGAAGTGAAGAACATGTATATGATGTGCCTTGGTGACCCTAACTCTTGACCCAAAATATCCCTTGAACTTCGAGATGATCATATCCTTATAAGTAAACATTTTTTATCATCCATTAACCTTATAAGACTTTTGAAACATGATAAGATAGGTTATAAAGGTCCCAAGTTGCTGAAAATCAAAACTATTCAAACCAACAGACTCAAAGGTGTGCTTGAGTAAAGCTCGATCGATCAAGTTGATTAGCCAAACATGGCAAAAAACATTCAGTAAGCATTTGACCTAAATGTGGTTTAGTTTGAGTACTTGAAGCATGAGCTCAATTGATTGAACATGGTCAAAAGAGTCCAACGAGTTCACTGGACCATTTTCGACCAAGTTCGACCGATCAAGGGCTAGGCTTGAGCTATTGGAGATATGAGCTTTTTGTTATAAATATTGCTTCGAATCTTTAGACAAATCGAGAAATTTTCAGTGCAAATATACGGTATGTGTTTTTTCACTCATACCACACATTGTAGTTCTCCATCTAAAGAGTTTCATGGCAATCTTCTAGTGATCCTTCAATCTAACGAGCATTCTATGCTCCTATTTGAAATTGTGGATAAACTCTCACCCTTCTAGAGATTAGATATTATATGTATAGTCAAATCTCTGTCTAAACTCTCTAGAAGATCCCTTTAGGTGAATCTCCTGGGATTTCAACTCTCCACTAGTTGTAAGGTATTCACCCAACTTCTCATCACCTTGGTCACCTCAAATGAGCATAGCATGTAGGGTGTTTGATCATGAAGTTTAAACATTGAAAACCCATTGACATCAATGTCTAGGGAGTAACGAGAAGTTGGTTCAAAGCATGTGAAAGCATTGAAAAAGCATATCCAGACAATGCGTCAATGGGGCTCAATCCAACAATTAAGGTTATCATTTGTAGAGTCCGTGTAAAATCCTTCCTTGTGTAGGACTGAGTGTAAAAGTTTGATTGTCAAACTCGATTAGGTTCTTGTGTAGAACCTAAATCAAGTCATTGTATACGCCACCAACATGGGTGTATACGTATAAGTTCTTGTGTAGGACTGAAGTTCATGGAAATCCTATAAAAACTACGTAAGTCTTCGAGGGAATCAATCCTTATGTATGATTGTAAAGGTTAGATATGAATCTGATTTAAAACCTCCGATAGTGAAATTCAGTACACTCATAGGTTAAGTGCATCATTCGGGGGTGAAGTAAGGAAAAAGAACTACTATACATGTTTGTATTTGAGATTGCCTTTGAGCACATGTTTAATTATACTTATGTGATGGATTGATGAATTATATGTATGCATGATTAGATGAATGCTATGAGTTAATAATTAGCACATCTCATATACATGTGTACACTATCTTATTTATAGACTAGTTGTCTTATTAACATATCTTTTTATAATCTATATGATTGGACTCACTAATGGCTTGGAAGTCTTAGTGTTGAATTATTTTACTTAACTTAAATGATATATTATTTAAAGCATGCAATTGAATTTAATTAACTAAAATTTTATTTAGTCATAATCACTCAGAAACCTTATGGTCAGCTCTAAGAAGTTTTTAATTATATATCATTCAATCATCACTATTTTCTATAGTATGGTCCACCTAATATTTGGATATTCTTGAAAATGATCTGTTAAAACATATGTACAAAGTCGATATAGAATACATATATAAAAGGTAGGCCCCACAGTAAGGGCCCCATTGTCTTTGGTGAGGTCAGGGCTACACCTAATCCGCTCCTGCTTATAAGTGAGTGCCCTGCCCATCCACATGCTGGTACACGTGCTAATATGGAGCACATGCAGAAGATATAAGCCTTCCATCTTGGTTGAAAATAACGTTTAGATCTTCTTACCTAAAATACAGAAAACTGTATGAAAGTTATTTTTTTTCTAGCCATCAATTTTTTTTTTCATGTGGTGTGGTCCACCTGATGTTTGAAATAACTCTAATTTTAGGCCATAAAATATGAACAATATATCAATCTAATGGTAAGTTCAGATCCAACACACGTGTTACAATTTAACACATGTTCCTGTGTATGGATTGCATGGCTCCCACACACGTGTAAGTAATAAACACGTTGCATTGAAGTTGTATTTACTCGCATAGCGAAGCCTCTACCCCGAGGGTCAATTTTGTGATTTAAACAAAATAAAAGGGTACTTTCGCAATTATTTCTTATTTCTCAATCTCATCTCCTACAACTGGTTTTCTTTACTTTAACTTTCAACATTATTTTATGATATTTGAAAAGTTCGGTAGACCCACGGACCATTCAAAACTATAGTCACTAATCCAGTGACTGAGGTTAGAGAGCCATCGCAGCTGCTGAGAAGACTAAAAGCACTGTCCCTGTAAACACAACCATTAAGTTAATGGTTTGCTAATGTAGATTGTCAGCCGTCTATATCTTTTGATTGTTTCCTCTAGTAAGGTGTGGATGCAGAGGAATCATAACAGTTTTCTGTTGGATGAGTGGAGCCCGCATTTCGGTAATAGAAGTAGGGTGGTACACAAACCGAGTTAGCTCGATTAGCTCGATTAGCTCGCTCGACTTGACTCGAAAAAGCTCGATTCGAAACTAAGTTTGAGCCGAGTCGAGCTGATTTTTTGAGCTCGAAAAAATTTCGAACCGAGTTCGTGCTTGCCCGAGCTCGACTCAACTTGGATTGAACCCAACTCGAATCAAACTCGGATCAAACCAATTCACTGACTTGGTTACTTTGATATTGATGTTGCTCACCAAGTGTTTGATGAAATGACTTAATAAAGTGTCGGCTGGTGGCAAGGAAGGTATGTTTCATCAAACAAATACTCTTTTTTCTTGATTTTGATGTTGCCTACAAGGTGTTTAATGAAATACCTGTAAAACCATTGCTGGTGTTTTACATACAGTGATAATTTGAAGGTGCAATCCATGTGTTTGTGAAAATGCTGCATGCACATATGAACTCAGCTTGATTTTGGCTCAAACTCGGCTTGAACTGGCCCGAGCTGCTGACAGAACTGAGCTGAGCTGGCCAATCAGGCTTGAAGACCGAGCTAAGCCGAGGTTAGCTAGTGGTCGAGCTGAGTCGAGCCGTGGCAAGCTCGACTCGGTTCGACTCGTGTACACCTCTAAATGGAGGCCATTGGTCTACTAAGATGAGACATTCCTAACCTTCCAACATATGGCCTTAAAATAGGCAGTTAGGAAAAGACATACATCAATGGACCACATTCAACTGTAAGAGTATGAAAGATTGGCGGCTAAGATCTTCCAGTCTGAAGACTTCTGGGGAATGGCCAATTAATAGTGGGTCCTAACAGACCAACAATTTTGAATTAGTGAATTGTGGGCCTCATCTGTACAAATTGAAAGCATTGAGTATGCTCTTTATAACGTCATCCAAGATCATATAATTCCACCCAGTGGATAGGATGGTCTTTTGCCTATGGCCCATTCATTAGTGGACCCGAAGGAGTACATATTTCGGTGCTCCCAAGATGTATTAAAATAGTTATATATAAACATATACATATATTTTTATTTATCTGTATATATTGTTATTTTTTCTTTGGTCACGTCTTAACATGAACTAGAAAAATGGATGGACAAAGTGGATTTTTCATATACATCATGGTGGGTCCCACCTTGACTCTGACAACATGCAATCCAAGCATTTCATAAGGCAGTAACGATGACATGAGCGGCTTACATCATTGTTTAGGATGCAACCCCAGAGTGAAAATTTACCCCGTACGATAATGTCATAAGGTGGCACCATACCCCTATAGAAACCCTTATAAAGTAACCATAACAAAAGTAGGAGATCCCTTACCAATGGATCCCTTAGATAATTTAATTGGAATTCTATTATTTTGATAAATCTCAAGATCTACCGTTGACAAAAAATTATAGAATAATTTGTGAACCGGGATAAGATTTTCTAATCCATATGACTTGTCTAGTTGATTTGTGCTATAGATTCTAGGTAAGGGCTTCGGTTACAAAAAAAAAAAAAAGAAGGAGTTAAGTACCCTTTTTTGTCGGTATAGTACACGGTTTCTATTTTATAGGATTTTAGAAATTTTTTGAGATTTTTTTTTTTTTTCACAGGCACATACACACCATCACATGAACTTCACCACCAATGAGTACTCAAACCCTTGACTTGGTGTTGAAACTCAAGTGAGTCTACCACCGAGGGAAGAGTAAGGACCCATACCATGTAGGAGATTGAAATGAGCTTCAATATCACTATATTAGGCCGTATGCAAGACCTTGGGTAGGAAAAATGAAAATAAAAAAGAAGAAATAAGTAAAGATAGTATATGTGTGGATGTTGTGGATATCCTTAGAACATGTAAAGTGCAGTATGGACTGATTTAAGAAGTGAGAAGGAAAAAAAATCAAATACCCTTTTTGGATAAAAGAGATGGTTAGATGTCCCCAATTATAAACTTACTCTTTTACTTATATACCTACTTTTGACATGATTATTCATGCTTTTAATTGAATAAAGTAACAATGTATTCGAAGTTGATAACAGATTGAGGCAAGCTCTTACTCATGCATTTTGGAATTGGTTACAGTGTAGCGACTTCAATTTAGCTTGACATGCACTTTAACTGGCTAAAGTCTCTTTAGCATCGATTCATCTGCAACTCCCGCCTTTGCCCCCCTTTTGAATGGCTCGTAGTTTTGGTCCTTAAATGGACCAAAAGATGACCTATGGCAAGCCATTCTTAGACCTATATGTTTTCTTTATAGCCATAAGTAGAACTTGCTGTGAGGGTATCTTAAACTGCCGTTTGTGGAGCCTTTCTGAAACATCCCCTTCAAGGGCCTTGTTTGAGATTGCTTCTTCTTTGTCTTCTTCTTCTTCTTCTTCTTCTTCTCCTTATTTATTTTTTATTTTTATAAACTCAACAATTGGTGAGTATGGTTGTCTTGGATCTTATAGGAGTTACTGTGCACAACTCAACCCTAACACTTGCCTATTCATGCATTAATTTATTGGATTCAATGATTATTTTTGGAAGGTGTTAAGTATCGATTCGGCTAGGTTTTCATGAAATTTTGATATCATAAGAGTCAGAAAATTAAATGTGTCTCGATTGATTCATGACTTTTGGATACCTTGGGCAAGTAACCAAGATTTGTTCAGTCGAATCGGCTCGTTGACTACTTTCGAAACCTTTTTTTTTGTTAGCTTGTTAGTACACCCCACTATTAAATTGATGGAGATTTTCTCCTCATGGCTCGACCAGTCAAGTGCCTTGCTCAACCGGTCGAGGTTGGTGCTCGACCAGTTGAGTGGCGCTCGACTCAAAGTCTAGCAAGCAATTGGTTTTGGAACTCCGTGGTGCTCGACCAGTCGAGTGGGGTGCTCGATCGGTCAAGGACCTTGCTCGATCAGTCGAGGTTACACAGATTCATGTTCGGATTTTGTGCGGATTGTATAAATTTGAGACGGTTTTCACAGAGGTGCGAAAAGGAGTTTTCTAAATTATAAATATGGGTTCCTAGGGCTATTTTAGGGAATACAAGAATCAAATGGCCCACGCTGCTCATAATTAAACTAGTTTATGTGTGTGTGTGTGAGAGAGAGAGAGAGAGAGAGAGAGAGAGAGAGAGAGGAAGCTTCTAGAAGGGAGGTTCTGCTCGTAGAGGTGATCTATCATGCACTCGACATTTCAGCACTTCTACGTCCTCGTAATTGGTGAGATCTCTCCGTTTTTCTTTATTCACTTATTGTTCATCCACTCCTGCGTAAGTGAAGAAGATTTGATCCAAACAGTGTATGCTTGTGATCGGTTGTAACGTTCTACTTCATAGTGGATTGTTGATCTGGACGAGGTTCTTTGGTTTTTACCTCTTTGAGGGTTTTCCACGTAAAAATCTCTTGTGTTGTGTGGTTTGTGCTTTGATTTATTTCATTACATTATTATCCCATAATTCTAGTATTTTTTGGGAGGCTAAATCCTAAGGTTTTGTGCAACGGCCCCAACACAGATCACACGTCATTATTAGCCACCCCCCCTAGGGATCGATACCAAGACCTCAGTGTTGAAACGAGGTATCTTTCACTTAGTCTACGACTTGAGCTGTGGATCAGGGTGTGACTACTTTCGAAACTTACCACCTCTTATCCTGTCAGACTTATATGGCCATATGAATAGTGTTGGGCATATAGCATTTTTGATTGAAGCTAAACTAAAGTTAAAGAGTGATTTTACCTTGCATCAAGTGCGGTGTCTACATGTCATCACGACAAATCCAGAATGGCCTATTCTTCAGATGGGCCACAATATTTTGACACAAATGGTCATGCAGCTAGCTAATGAGTGGATCATTCTGGTTTTCCATTAAGGTGATCTTCACTTCATGGCTCACCATTCTTGGGGCTTTGATGTCCCATCATAGTGACACGGTGGCAGAAATAAAAAAATGATGCATATGATAGCTAACATACATTAATCAGAAGCTCCCTCATTAAGAGGGTCATTTTGGTCATTTTATTCATCGGGTTATTTTGAAAATTTTAGGGGAAGAGAAATGCTCCCATGCTCTCAGAGCACTATAAGTTATAATACTCCTAATTGCATTAGTACACTTTGAATTCATTGATCTGTACTGTCCATTAGGTTTGATGGATCTTTCATGGGCTAATATACAATCATCACACGGATCTGACAAAATTAACCATTTGATCAATGGGCTTTAATATGGATGCTCAAGATTGTTTACACAAAATAGGTCCAAAAAGTAATTTGATCCATCTGTGTTAGGGGCCATCAAGGGTGGATTTGATAATCAAAGTAGTATAATTTTTGCATGGTAAGCCATGAAGGGTGTTCTGGATGCAATGGATGGTTTGGATCGATCAATTCGAGTATACAATTAAACAAATACAACTAAGAGTACTATAACTTATGGTGTTCTAGAGCATTTGAGCATTTCTATTTGGTAATTTAAGCTTTTAGTAAGTCCCATGCTTGAGGCTATTTGGGTAGGGAGTATGGACAAGTTTGCTAAGCCCACAAGCATGTTCAGCCCCATTTAAGCATACGACTGCACATGTGCCAACATGGCATATGTGTAAAAGATTTGAACCTCCCATGATGTGTGCCATGCCACCTAGATCATGTTATTAAAAAATCATTCTATTTCACTCCTAATGCAGGCCACAATACAAAAAACAAATGGATGGCCAGAAGAAAATCATTTTAACCTTCTATTTGTTTTATATATTATGGCGGAGAAGGAATGACAATAGGCTAGTTGGTTTGGTCATGCTTGGGCAGGCAAGGGCTAGGTTCGAGTATTTGGACCAAGGTGGATGAACGGCCCGCTCTTTTCTTAAGAAGGTCGTGTAGGAATTTTAGCTCTATAAATTTGTAATTATGAAAATGTTAGGATTTAGCTTGCGAAATCACATAGATATGGAGCTAGGATAGCAATCCAATGTCGCCAAGCAAACACAAGAGAACACAAAGTTTTAACGTGGAAAACTCTTGCGGGAAAAAATCACGGCACAAAGCGACACAACTCTACTATGAAAGCATAAATTATAAAGAGAAAGGACTTATCCGATTTGAACAACCTCGAATCTCATCCTTGCTATACCCTTTAACACCCTAGAACCTATTCTAGAAACCCTTGGAATCTCTTTAGAAAGCCTTAGCCTATTTTAAAATAGCTCTAGGGATTCCTATTTATAGTTTAAGAAACCCCACTTATATACCGACTTTGGAATAGTCCGGAAATCGTCTCAAATTTATGTAGTCCGTGCGTAGTCTGCGTAACCTTTGACTAGTCGAACCTGTCCTTCGATTGATCAAATACCTTGGGAATTCCTTACTGAACTTCGAGTCGAACTTTCCTTGGGCTAGTCGAACTTTGTAGATTAAGACGTGTTAATAACAGAAAATTCAGGAATAAAATTAATTATAAAAAGAAATTAAAATAAAATTTAAAATTTAAATTATGAGGAATTTAGAAAATGTATTTAATTTGAAGTGCGACAAAAGTCACTCAGCTTGAAATTGATTTATCCTCATTTGGATGATGTCCATAGTGCAATAAGAATACGGGATAATCAATCTCCAAGATACCCTTGAATGTTGTCTTGTTACATTGGCGCACTCAATGTATGAAGACTCAAATCATTATTGTATGTCTAACCCGAAGATTGAACCAGATGAACAAAAAAGAAATTATTTCAAAGATTTAAAGGGAAAGAGAGAGCGAAAGATTGAATTAATTATGAATTTGGAACCTGAGAAGTCCCCTATATAGACTTCAAAAGTTGCCTCGAATGAGTGTACACATACCCCTTCCAAAAATCATGGCTTCAGAAATATAAAATAAAAAGGCAACAAAAAACGTTTAGGCTTGCAAGTATACTAGTGTGTGCACGCACACCACACCGCGCCACGCCATGCCCACGGCCAGGCCCAGCGCGCGCGTGTAGTTTATGGCATATATTGGGGCTGAAGGTATAACCCTCTCTGCAAACAACCAAATTTATATGCCCCCCGAAAGGGGCTTAAGCCATATGCAAAATCTTCTTCTTATAAATTCAATTTTTTCTCATTGTATATCTGATGTAGGGCTAAATTCACACCACTATGAGACAAAATGCATTTGTTGCCTTTTAAAAATTTGAAGGAGATTTCTCAAATCATTTAAAAATTATTTTTATTTATTTTGAAACACCAAAAAATACAATAGGTTAGACCTGATGCAACTCGGCCCTATATGGCTAATGCCGCATGGCTAGGCATTTTCTACCTGATTTGAGTCGTGGAAGGGCTAAGCTAAGGCCAATTTTAGACACACTAATTTTTTTTTCTTGATTGTGACCCTTCTCATGAAAAGCTCAAATCCCATGCACACGTTGGCATGTACAATGGCAGGGTTGTATGCAGAAGTGAGCTTAGCAAACCTCTTGGTAGGGCATCCCTTGGAATTAGAATTAATCTTAATCACAATTTTAGCAGGTCGCGTGTCCTCCATGTTGGATTGTAATGCCGAAGTGAGCTTTTCTGCATGCACTCAATAACAATTATTGAAATGTTTAGCTTCTTCCAGAACTTCTATGGCTACAAGCATGCCGAGGAAAGTGTTGTTATGGCATAGAGGGCATTGGACCGCTTAATACCCACCTTAGATCCCCTACTAAATTGGGCCCCAAGTTCATGCTTTATTGATGAAAATAATTTTTGATTATCCCATTTTATTAAAGCTTTTTACCATTTTAGATGTTTTACTGTAATTGAAAAATTCAAGATAGCATAAAATATCAAATGGATGGATACTATCGGGATGAATATGATGAAACATCAAGGTGATATTTTTTAATACGCTATATTTTGGATGTATCATTAGGGCCGTAATGCATCATGCAGTAGGTAAGCTATATGACAAGGGAATATGCATATCTTGTTGTATGTCACATGCATGTTGGGAGTCATAGTATTTTCTCCACCATCTCAATGATGGTATATATGCTAATACATTTTGAACTCCATATGTCAGCCTATATATCAAATAATCTAATTGAAGCCCAATTTAGCAAGAGTTAAAATGTATGTTCGGTGTCATGTAAACAATATAGACTTAAAGTTTCAAACATGCTTTAGTTTACTGGTAGAAACTTCAATTGAGAAATCCTAAAACTAACTCAAATTGACTAGTAAGTTCACCGTTGCTTATAAATGACTTTATAATGTACGTAGATAGAGAGAATAGATCATATTCTTCTTAAAAATAGCTCTTGCATTCACAAAAAAAAATTATCTACAATGTAGATAAAACTAATATTATTAAACAAAAAGGTGTTTATAATATGCTTGATAACCTTATACAAGCAAAAGAGACTACAGATTTCTAATTTGACTCAAAAAAAATTCTTTCAAAATAATAATAAAAATCTTTAAAATGATAAAAATATATCTAAAACCTATCCAAACTCATAAGCAACAATTAGATGGTCAAAACAAGAACTCTAGTCAACATCTAAAACTTTTCAACAATATATTATATGTGCGAAATAAATAACTAATCATAAAGTTATAACCATCAAAAGCAATAATGCACAATTAGGTCAATTTTGCCCAAACAAGGCTCCTCAGCCTTCCATTAGATCATCTTTTACCCATCCTACATCACTTCACCACAATGTGCATATCAAACAGTTGCCTACTGGTCAATGCGAATGTTACATCCTTAACATGCATTAAGAGATACAGCTATTGAAATAAATTGAAGCTTTGTGGAAGGTAGAAAACCGTTCTTAAGCTGAACCTTGATAAGCCCTTCATTCTTAATTTCATCAATTCATTAACCTTTAATTGCCAAGTTCATGGTCTATGGCACTTGTGCTAATTAGCCAATCGATTAATTTATTAAGGATAACCAAACACATAAATTACATAATTCTTAAATTCAGAAATAAAAAATTTACCAAATTGATGAATTTGGTTTGCGTCAAAGTAGACCTCTTAAGCATTATTATTCCTGAGAGAGTTACATGATACTCTTATAGTGTATGTCACTTGATACACATGCAATCTTAGATTTAATATGCAACCCACATTAACTCAAATTAAACCAACTAAATTGTAGAACACATGTCACCGAGTCATGATTCAAAATTAGATCAGTAGAGCAATCTTAACCTTTGATCCACAGATGTTGTTTGTTGAAATAGGACCATTGGGAGTCGGATATTTATTCATTACATCTAAATTCGAAACATAATTTGGGCAGTTTAATTTGAGTTTTGCATATATGTAACTCCAATTAATTTAAATACTTTGTTTAATTTGGATTTCATTTCTGACCATCCAATAAATGTGGATAGATAAAATAATTAAATTTTTATTTCATGACACATCCAATTTGAAATGGATAAATTGAGTCTATGCTCTCATTGCCTAACCCACTATCCGGCTGAATCATAGAATCCATTCGCAGTGATTCTGATTAATTGGGATAAGGCCCAAATGAGGATGATGGCAGTGCAAATAATATTTTGGACAGTTTAATGTACCTTACTTGTGTGCCATCCCTGCATGCAATTTAAATAATTTTGAAATGCCTGCGTATCATCATCACGCTCTACCCGAGTATGAAGTTTTTCTCTTTTATTTTTGTGAATTATTTTAATTATTTATGGCTGAGACTGCCCTTTTCGTGTTTCATAATTATCTTGGGAATATTCTCCGTGCGCTCGTTTCCTTAAATGGGAAAACCAAATCCAAGGACTGCACCAATAATTGCTAAGGTGAACGCCGGAGGTTACAGAGCTTAACCTTCGAACCTTCGGCGATTTTGGTGGGGGAATTGATAAAATCGCCGATGTTTACATGTGGTTGACCAGCGGAAGCGGGTAGGGGGAAGCGGGTAGGACGTTTTTCGAGCACATGTTTGCAGCTCCTCACGCCTACCTCCCTAACGCGTTGTTACACGCATCGCGCGTGCGAAATGGGATGCGTGTCCGGAAGAGTATTCGTATAAGGTGGGCCACGCGTGTAAGTGTATTGTGGACTGTTGCAAAAATAAAATAATTTTTTGTGGGGACTTGCCCAGATGATGAGTGGAGAATCCTGACATTTTAGAATGGTTATGTTGCGGGATACAATATGAGCGGTTCAGATGTCCCGTATGCTTTAGAGGTTGATACGTGTGCTGCGTTTTAAAGGTGCGTGTAGACAAGGTAAGTTTGGAGCGGACGCGGATTGCGTACTACCCCCGCCCGTCCCTAGCTCCGAACGGGCAGATACATCCAAGCCGTCTATCCCTTTTCTTAGATTATTTTAAACATAAAAACAAAAATGAAGAAGATCCAACGGTTAAATGGTCCACATCACAGATGACTCTTGCATTTAATGCAACTGACATTTAATGCTACGTGCATTTTAATGTAACCAAGCTTATTATTTGGTGCAGTTGGATCTGCCTCATTTTTGTGCTAAAACCTTAAAATAATCTGAGAAAAGGGATTGACGGCTTGGATTTACAGATATATCACGGTGAGCCTGCCCACAGAACTCCCCGTTCCGAGCTAGGGACGGGCGGGGGTAGTACGCAATCCGCGTCCGTTTGGAGCTAGCAAACCTAATCGGAGAGTTAGGTTTGATATGGTAGTGGCGGAATAACCGTAGCATGGTAGACCCATCTCTCCACAGTAGATCTGGCAGTGTCATCCATTAATTGGAGCTGTCTATTAACTAATCACGGATGGCCCATCTTCCAGAAATAAAACATTAGACGGTCTCATTCGTTAAATTTCTTAATATTATATCTAGTAATCATGACCGTTGATTACTCATTTTTTTACTGTCACATTGAAGGGCACTGGTCAGATGGAATAAGATTAAATGATGTTTGTATCTATTAATGTATTTTCGATGATGGGAAACTAGATGAACGGTCCTGATTGATATATCACACTGTCACGTGTCACACGTAGTGATGTGCTCTACCATATTCCAGGCTTCTGGCTCTACCATTCCTCCGTTCATATTTACCGAAAAGCACCCTTTATCTCGCTGAAATGCTAGATGTGTCCCACGGACGAAGATGACGGATGTGACATTGCCGAATTACGAACGAGGAATGCTCTTTCCATGCCCCATTTTCAAGCGCGAAGAACATCTGCCCGGTACGTTGCAAGTTGAGACATCTGTGCGGGATCAGGGACGTTTATCAAAACATGTCCTTTTCTGCAAATCAATCCGGTCCACCCACATATTGAGTGATATATGCGTACATAATTTTAATGGAATTGTTTGCTATTATTCTTCTAACCGTTCATTTTCTTTATCAGCATGTGTCAGATCTGAAAACATGAAACGATGGATTTTAGAGATAAGATATATTTACTGTGGGGCCACCTTATGAGGGGCCTAGATCCCGCACGCCCTCCCCGTACCGTCAGGTCCATGGCGCTTGAATTTGTTGCGTCTGAGATGTCCAACTGAGAAAGAGAAATTATATGTAAGCAACCCCTAGCAGAATGGAAAAGTGGGCTCCAATGATTGGTGATCTAGACCGTCCATCCGATCAGCCCAAAGTTGAAGAGACGATGCTTCAAAATTCCCACGGACTGGAAGATCGTTGCAGTGGACCCGTGCTCCATTTTCTGCTTAACTGCTTATGTTCTGGCAGCCAATAGAAGGATCTCGGTTGTTCATCGAGGAGAATAAAGTGGGTCCCATTCGACCAACGGTCTGGATCAAGATCTATAGGCCCAACATTCCCAAACTATTGGCTCGAGGATATTTCATATATCCTCGGCTCCTCCTACTTGGAAAAGGGACGTGTTTGTCATTATTGGAGAAGACAGGAGAGGTCTGTCCTTTTCTAATCCGCTAGGAAAATACCCCACTTGCTGTCTGATCGCATTAAAGTTAAAGAGATACTCGAGAAAGGCCGCCCGAGGTGCCGAACTCGCACAAGTGCACCTTTTGAATGTACTCGCCACACAAGTATCACACACGTGTGAGAGATCAGAGCCGATTCTTTATTGCTTCTATTGTAAAGAACCCACCTTGGAAAAAATATATTTGAAAAGATCATTATTTGGGTCACATTTATGGAAGAAATACGAACGGCTAAGACAATTTTTCCATTGGTAGAAACAGCTCTCGCGGTGATCTTACAGGCCTCAATTTTCACTACCATCTAGCGAGGGGATTGCCAGATAGTTAGCAGCTGGGATCTCGCACATGTTTGTTTTGCTTGTGCATGTGGAGCGGGTCCACCTACGAAGTGTACACGTACGGGGCAATTCTTGAGGGCGCTTACACGCGAGGACGGGTTCTTTACACACACGATTTCCCTACAACACGCAACAAAAAGCTAGATGGGACCAACGGTGATGTCCTTCTAGAATCCATTCCATCCATCAATTCCAACAACTCAGTTTAGAATACGTTAGAAAAAATCATGCAGATCCAAGAATCAAGTGGAACACACCAAGGGAAAAATGAGAACGAAAACGTTAAAATATTTAAACCTTCTACTGGCCCACCGAAGTTTTGTATTAGAACTTTTCCCTTCATCATTCCAGGAGTCACCTGATGAACCGGTTGGTTGGGATATAAACATCGCGGTGGGCCCCAGGAGTATTCCAATGGTCGACTTTGAATTTCGCCGATTCATGGGTTCCTTTCCTAAAATGATCTTACCCCAGTGGTGGACGGAGTGGATTTCACGCAGACATCGCGATGGAGTCTCTCTGTTCTTTGTTGAATGCGATCCCTACACGACTTGTTGTCGGAGACTCGCGTCCCTTCGGAATAAAAAAATTAGTGTCGTACGTCGCAGCGACAGAGAAGCTTTTGTACTACGTCGTGCGCTGGCTATCGAACCACGTGTTGAGCAAGTGGCCCATCTGCTTGCACGTACGAAAGAGGAACCACCACTACTGTCGAGGTGGCACACTATTGCAAGATCCGATGATTCATCAGGTGGTCCCCACAGTGAATGTTCCTGAACCCAACAATATAGTGTGGTCCATTCATCAGGGACCACTTCTATATGTAGAAATCTTAATTAACAAAGGATCAGCGGTCCATATTCAACATATGATATTGGGTCGTGTCGTCGGCAAACGTATACTTTGCTTGTGCACGTACGCCATTTCCAGCATGTGGGGTCCATCTCCGGTGATCCTTACCCTTCTACATTTGGACTTTCTCCAGAGAGAGTTGACCGTTGCTATGCATTCTTAGGAGGATGAGGACCGTCAATCGGGAGACAACGTTAGGAGCCCCCATCTACAAAGAGACTCATCTGATCAACGGCTTGGATAGAGAAATCTATGGGGCACGCATGCCGGGAGTCTTTTGAATCAGCAAACTGTACAACCCTATAAGCCATCGATTCTACGTACATTCGTGGCCCGGACTGATAAATGGCCACTCTCGTTAGTTTGCAGGGATCAATGGGCTCCTTTTGCGACTCGTAAACAAGGTGCACACTGCTGTACGCTAAGTCAAACACAAACGTCCAATAAGTGGGTCCCACCGTTCTCCTCCAAGGTAGAGTATCCAACCCCAATCAGGCAATACTTGTACAATGTGGCTTCAAACAGAAATTGGATTGCGTACTGAGTTACCCAGTACACTCTTATTGTACTGAGTAAACTCTGTTGGGCCCACTGTGAATTTATGTGGTTAATCCATACCGTCCATCCGTTTTTACAGCTCATTTTAGGGTTTACCCAAAAATTGAAGCTTATCCAAATCTCAAGTGGACCATACTACAGGAAACAGTGGAAATAATGATTTCCACCGTTGAAACCTCGCTTAGCCCCACGGTGATGTTTATTTGCCATCCAACCTTCTCATAGGATCAAAAAAACATGGATGAATGTAAAAAGCAAATATAAGACCGATCCAAAACTTCTATGGCCCTCAAGAAATTTTCAACGGTAGACATTCAATTCACAATGTTTCCTGTGGTGTGGTCCATTTTAACTTATATATGCTTCATTTTTTAAAGAAGGCCTTAAAATCATCTGGTAAAATGTATGGACGGATTGGATAAAATAAATAAATCATAGTAGACCCCACAGAGTTTACTCAGCACGCAATCCGCCTCCCTTCAAACATACCATTAAATGGAAAGAGGAATTGTACCGTACGTGCACGGCATCTTTGTATGAAAGAAAGCACCGGTTTTCAGTTCTTACAGGGGATGTGGATTGGGTACTACCTCACTAGGACTGAGCTAGAGACGGACGGTCCTGTGGGGGCTCGGTGGGGTCCACCGTAATATATATTTTCAATCCTCACCGTCCATCAATTTTCATAGGTTATTTTAGACTACAAGCCCAAAAATTAGATCACACCACAGGAAGCGGTGGGACTAAAAGCTGACCGTCAAAAACTTCTTGGGGCCACCTAAGTTTCCAATCAAGCTAATATTTATGATTTCCATTTCTCCTCTTTGTTACCTCATGAGCAGGTTGTATGTAAAATAAAGATCACGGTGGGCCCTACAAAGTTTTAAATGATAGGAGTTGGGTTCGAGTCCTCACCTCAGTGGTAGACCCCGGGGAGTTTCAACACGAGGTCTTGGGTTCGATACCCACAGGCGGTGAAATCCGGTGGTGTGATCTACTTCAATCTTCGATCTAACTTCTTTATGGGCCCTACATATAAAATGGTCCATCGAAATAGATGGACGGTAGGGATTAAAAATATACATCACGGTGGGCTTCACAGAGCCCCTGACAGTACCGTCCGACTCCAGCTAGGAACTGGTGGAGCGCAACTTGGCTGCGACCCCATAACCAGGATGTGGGTGAGACCATGACCGTACGGCCCAGCTGGATGTATTCATTGTATATCCACTCCGTATATCTCTTTTTATAGGTTATTTTGGGAAATATTCCCAAAACCGAAGCAGTGGTCCTTGAACGCCCACCATCACAAAATTCCTAGTGTCATTAATCTCTTGGTACGGTTAAATATCAGCTTCATTTAAAACCTTTTTTTAGCTTACAAAAGATTTTTAATAGTCACCAACTACTGTTTCCTGTGGCATGGTCCATCTGAAATTTTATCTTCTTCATTTACGGGACCATGGCCTTAAAATAAGTTGGAAAAGCTGATGAACGGCGTGGATATACAATGCATAGATGAGGTAGTCCCGTACGGTGAGGGTTTCACCCACAGTTCGTGGAGATGGTACCCAATCCGTGTCCTCTGACAAGTGCGCCTGTGGTCCGATAATCCTAGACCATTGGTCTGTTGGTGTTTGGCCCCACTGTCTATTACGCATGCGGCTGGACCTTTCAGACCGAAAGATAGCATGCAATCAATATCAAAACCTTAGCTGAATTTGGAAAATAAAGGGCTATGATTTTTCTATCAAAAGGAGATCATTTAGGCATAGTCCGTCCACAGCGGGGACAAGATCAACGGTTTGGATCACCAAACCATGGGTCTCAATATGTAGAATTAAGAATTCGCCTGTAGTATGATAGATGTGGGCGCGTAGCATCAAGCACCCAAATATCAAAGGGCCACTGTTCAAATTGAAAGTACAGGAGGCTACCCAAAAAAAAAAAAGGCAGCGAAGAATTCTCTACGGTCACGATGGACGGTCCGGATCGGCCGTTCGTGAACGGTTGTGAGTCGCAACTAACAAAGTGATGTTCAACGCGAGCAAACCAAACCAGACCTTACCTTTAACGTGATCCGGTTTTCTCCCGAACGCCCTCGACAGAGAAAGCAAACGCATTTCCCGAAAGCAGCGAAACCTTTTCGGTTTCACGGTACTTTGGGGAGTGACCCTGATTCACGCCCCTCTAGAAAGGGACGGCGCGGGTTTTGATAGAATCCGGTGCCTGTGTCCCACTGTTGGACACACGTGTTAGAGTTCCAAGCCATTCATCAACATCGGGAGCGGATTAGGTGTTACCCGGGTAACAGATTATTAGGTGTTAGCCGTACCGTGGGGCCCACCTTGATGATTTGTTGTATATCCACGCCGTCCAACCGTTTCTCCAGCCTATTTTAGAATGTTCTCTCAAAAATTAAGCAAATTCAAATATCTGTTGGACCACACCACAGGGAAAAGTGGTGTTTGAGTGCCTCACCATAAAAAATTCCAAAGGGTTCTTCGTAAGGTTTTCGTAATTTTTATCTGCCATCCATCCTGTTGATAATGTCAAGAAGAACCGGATGAAGGGAAAATATGAAGATTAGCTTGATCCAAAAGGTACTGGCCCACAAAAAGTTTTTAAATAGTTATTCGTCACTGTTTCTAGTGGTACGGTCCACCTGAGATTTAGATCTTTTTAATTTCTTGGGATCGCATGGTAAAATGAGATGGACGGAGAATTGGACGGTGTGGATATACAACAAATATATCAAGGTGGGCCCCACACGGTTAGGGTAACGCCCACTAAGCTGTTACCCGGGTAACATCAAATCCGCTCCCGTCACAACCGCATACCAAAAACTAAAAATAGGCGTCGTGGGAAGAAACGGGCAGTTGAAAAGAAGTCCAAAAGTCCGAACTCAACGTGCACGTGTGGCTCATGATTTTTGGTACATGTCATGTTCACAGTGTAACATACCAAATGAATGGCTTGGATCTCTGATACGTGTGTCATCCAGTGGAGGGAAGCCAGCATCGCACGGCGGTGCCCCAAATATCACGGTACGGGGTTCTACGAGATTATCTGAACCGTTTATGTTCTGGATTCTATGCTATACCAGGGGATATCTTAAAAAATATTTGTTGAAGGAATGATTTAATACAGTTGCGAATGTGAAACTTTGAAAATTGATTTTTAATGGCTTATGTTCAAAATACAAGAAGAATCAAAGACCAGGATCATCAAAGAACCATGTTTATAAGATCATAGCTTGTAACGAGAAGAAGAACGGTTCTGATTTCAGTCCAAGATGCAATCCGAGGGTGGAACCCGCCTCCATACTGTACTGTGCTGGGGAACCGCGGACTCGGTTTCGGTAGTGACTCCGCAGTACCTACGTCGGTGATGTAAAAGCTCTGTAACCCCACCACTATGTATATTTTTTATTCACCCGGCCATCGATTTTGGCAGCTCATCTTCGAGCGTACGCCTAACAATTAGGCAGCTCAAGGAAGCGGACTGGCTGGTGTATCACACACCAGCTATATAGCTGCTGTAGGTACGTGTCGTGCAAAGACTACGCTCCCCGAGCTCCGGGTTGTACGAACGGTTAAATGGAGTTACATGGGCCAAGTGTTGTACACCTTAGTAAACAGTGATAATTTAATATTCACTATTAAAAACTTCCTGACGTCTAGGATAATGTTTACTTTCCATCCAACCTGTTAATCATTAAGTCATACGGACGTATACCAAGGAAGGCCATAAAGATAAGCTTGATTCAAAACTTATGTGGGACCCAAGAGGTTTTAGATGGTGATCGTTCAATCGCCACTGTTTCTTGTGATGTGGTTCACCGGGGATTTGGATCTTCCTAATTTATCGGTTCATGCTCTAAAATGAGCTAAAAAAAAAAATGGATGGACGGCGTTGATAAGGTATATATATATCATGATGGGGCCACAGAGCTTTTCCAGCACCACCGTCGGTACTGGAGGGGTCACCACCGAATCCGAGTCCGGTAACGAATCCTGTCAAAACCGGGGGCGACACTGATACGGCGTACTGGATCAGAAGACGTGATCGCTGCTACATATCTGACACGTGGAAGGAGGTAAGGGTCAATCCATACAGACAACCCGATGGATCCTGTCCGTAGATATGCCACATTTGAAACTCACACCAAAGGAAGATTCTGGTCTGATTATCTTTCTTATTGAATTTTGACCTTTAACTTTATTCATTTCCACCGTCCATTTCAAGGCCATTATCTTTATGGTCAGATAGCCTATTCAGCATATCTTCATGAGTTGGCTTCTCAGATATACGTCCCACTAGGTGGACGGTCTGGATTAAAACATTACGTTGTAACAATTCAGTTATTTAGGGATGAAATTACCAGTCAGATCCCCTGCGTCGTTACCTCGTCCATGGAATCCCCATCACTGAAACTTGAGGCTGTTTGGGTGCCCCATTTTCATTTTTTGAATCTGCAAGGTGCTGCTGCACTTATTGGGAAAGCTGCTTTCGATCCCTTCTTTTTTTAAACAAACAAGCTGGCAAGATGGAGTCTGCCGATCACACATGTGAATGTGTGCCATGCATTCGCCTGACTCGCCATAAAAAATAAAATTTAAAAAAAAAGAAGAAAAAAGCCTGCAGTTCAGGTCCATTGGATAGCTACGGGCCCACAATCTTCACTTGAAATTTACCCGTTGATTCACTTGGGATGGCAACAGGCACGCATCTCAGCACATGCGGGGATAAATAAAATTAAAACCTACCGTGAGGTATAAAAAAAGGGAGAGATTGACGTGGAAAATGATGCAGCCACACAAGTGTGAGCGATTTGGAAGCGGATTGCGTACCTACAGCGTCAGTGGCGAGGTGGCTACTTGCTCTATGGCCCCTTTATGATGTATGTATCCTGTCCACGCCTTCCATCTATTTTTCTTGTAGATCCAAATTTTATTTTGGATTAAGTTGGTATTTGCATTTTATCCAGGTGCCCCCACACACTCACGCTGGTGGAATTTCAGCACCTATGGGTACTCGAACTTTTGACCGGGAGTTGAAATTCCTGAGAGTCGACCACCCGAGCTAGAGTAAGGACCCTGGTGTGCGTGACCTAAACAAGCAGTTGTTGGATGACAAATAAACATTATGGGGAGGAAAGTATTTAACGGTGGGCATTCAATCGACACTGTTTTATTGTGCTGTGGTCCACTCTAGAGTTTTGATCTCGTTCTATATAATGATTTGAAAAAATAAAAATAAAAAATAGATGGGTGGCTTGGATAAAATACATATATACCACGAGGGCAAGTGAGCACTGTAAGTAGCCACCTTGCTACTGATCCGTCCGTACACAATCCCTGTCCGAGCGATTGGCCATTTTTTTTTAATTATTATTTTACCGATGTGGAATACATTGCTTTTAGAACTACAGCACTTTTGTATCGGACACGCCTTGGTGTGTATGGGAAATCCACAACATGCATTTGGTGGGTCCCTATTAGGTTACGTGGGATATTCCAAAAACCAACTATATACTGAACTCAAGTGGGCCAAACCATCTGAAACTGTGTGAAATCATGCCTAAAACATTTAAAAACACTTTTTGGGTCCCACCTGGGTTTTAAATAGAGCTGAAGCTTGGTTTAAACACTCATCCAAGTGGGAGACACAATGGATGGACTGGATTACTAAACCACATCTCAGTAGGCCTTATAAAGGATCATACAATTTCAATAGGTGGATATCCACTCTCAACTTTTTTCAATGGTGTAGCCCACCTAAGTCCTGGATTGGTCTGATTTTTAGGCCCATGGTCCACCATAGAAGGATGCATATAATTGATAGGGCAAATGTCCATCACGCATCACAGTTGGGCTCACACAAATCAACATTATCGACATACAACCTTCTCCTGTATGGTTTGTTACAAAATGAGGTGCCATTGGCCCATCCGCACAAAGACCATAGCAGTGGAACGAGCGTTGACGCCCGAAAGCCGGCCTGCCCTAGTGCATTCATCAGTCTGAGAGCGGCGAGCAAGCGCGCACGGTAGTTTTTCTCTCTCACACACACACACACATATATATATATATATGAAAAAGTTCCATGTCACTCGAGACATTCCTAAAATATATAAAAGTACTTGGTGGGGCTCACCTGAAATTTGGATGCGTTTGAAACTTGGTTGACCTCTCATCCAAGTGGGACACATAATGGATGGGTTGGATTTGTGAACCACATCTCAGTGGGCCCAACAAATGATTATGAATGTTTTAATGGACGGTTACCCCCCTCAACTTTTGTATATGGTGTGGCTCAGAAAAGTCACGGATTTACTTGATTTTTAATCCCTAAGCCCGCAATGGAATGGTGCATCTGGCCGATGGGGTAGATTTTCGACACGCATCATGGTGACAGGAGCTACTGTTGGCATGAATGGCCTAAAATGGCAAAAATACCCTGCATTGAAAGGGCAGATGCATCTTTTTTCCTTTTAAAATTGAAACTTTAATTGCTTCATCTGGCCAATTGCACGGGTAAAATTGGTCAAAAGCCATTACCTTTAGTAGAAATTTTGGCATGGCACCAAAATACACCATCGACTTATAATTCAATAGACTAGACCACAGTCTGTATGCGTGACTGCCCAGTTTGGAGTACTCATTCTGATTGACCCCAACAAAATCATCCTAACCATCCAGTTTGGAGGACTCATCCTGATGGCCCCTAACAAAACCATCCTAACCATCCAATTAGTAGCCATCCAATGGACAGCCAAATGCAAAATCACTAATGGTCCAAGTTTTACAAGTGTAATCTTAGGAGGGTCCCTAATTATGGCTCAGTGGCTGATAGCAGCATTTAAACACTGAAGTCATGGGTTCTAGGCTGAAATTGACAAAAACAAAGAGAAAAATTAAGAGAGAGAAGGAGAGGTACAGGAGAAATGTGTTTTCATTTCCGTGTAGTTTGTTAGGATCTATACCATGCTATTTATACATGTATTGGTGAGACAAGGTATTGAATTAGATTAATAATTATGTGGAATGGAGTGCAGAGAATGATATCAATTTTGATTATTCTGCGGTTGATGAATCCCTAAATGAACGCCCGTTTGTCCCTTGCTTGATTGTTGCCGTGAATCACGGAGGTCTTCCTTAACGGAAATTATTTTCTTATCCTTTATCAAAGGCAATGCTCCATGTATAAATGCGACACATGACTTGGACCATCCCAAATGCACCCTATGCTACATGCACATAGTACGTGAGACACAACTTGAAAAAATTAGTAGAAAAATTACATTATAATATAAATGCACATGCATTGACACACATACCAAGGTAAGATTCGAGACATTTCTCCTGTCAAGATTGCCTTGAACCATCTTTTTCCAGAACAGGCTTGTTTTCAATTGATTTCACAAAGACAAGCTGGCCTCTTTTGTCTTAAGAGAGGGAGAGAAAATAATAATACTAATAATAATAATAATAATAATAATAATTTGGATAATCCTTTGGCCAGTTAGGAATTACTTAAAGAGGCTGAATATGATGAATGCAAGTAATTTAAATTGGACGGTCCAAATTATAGGTTTTAGTTTATATATATCATGGCTCAAAAATAACACTATTGTGGGATTGGTGGCTGTTTAAACAAACAAAAGTCCAGCAATGATCGGTTTGGAGTGTTCAATGAATATGATTTTTTGGAAAATTGACTGGCGTACTCGAGTTCTACAGTTTAGCCATTTTAATTTGAGTTAATTTGGGCCATGTGTACGACTCTAACTGCTTACATGTCATGCTTTATAGACAGTCAAAGCATTGAATAATTCTTCTTTTCTTAAAACTAAACCTAAGCTTGCAAAGAGGAAAAGCAGTCCCTAGTTTAACATTATTTTAACATGGGTGCACATGCACAAGATCTAGACCCTTCGTCTGGTGAGCTGATAGGCCCTAAAAAGAAAAAAGCAAAAAAAAGAAGATGAAAACTTGAATACTCTGGCAGCGTGTGATAGATGATTCACTGACACTTAAAAGTTGTGCATGTGATACATTTGATTTCACTCAAATTGTCCAAATTATGGGTTTTAATTTAGGACATTTGTTTTCTTAATTATCCCAATAACATTAAAGAAAAGTAGTATTACCGTTACACTTTTCCCATTACCAAATCAAACATAAAATTTATATATATATATATATATATATATATATATAATGTGATAAATAAAGGAATTTGTAATCATTGCACGTCTTCACAGGGTTATTATTAAGGCCCGTTTGGGAGGGTGGATTTGGAATTCCCTGGATTTGAAATCCTCCTATTGTGTTTGGCACCCCTGGATTAAGAATCAACTTTAACGCGAAAGTAGCTATGCATGGTATATTTATGGGGGCTTGAATTTAATTACTAAATCAACTTTAATATCTCTAATTAGTGAACGTATGCAATGTTTAAAATAATTGTAGAAATAAGCCCGTTGAAATATATGCTTTGCCCGAAAATGATGAAATTTCAAGTCTTGAATGGGCGACAGGCACAAAATCATGTCCGAGTGACTAACAAACGATTTTAACCATTGATTTAAATGGACAATGTTTAGATAGTGCTTATCATCATATTAAAGTAATTATAGTGATGCAATTGATAATCTAATTGTTTTAGGACATCATTAGTGGGCCATGTGCCCAATAAAATAATAGTCCAGTGACATACATGTTACATATGTAACTCTTGAAAAGATTTTAAATGTAATCCAAGCTCTCACTGAGGATTTCAAATCTCCTCTTTGAAGGAATTTAAAATCCCTTGGATATGAAACTCTTAGTTATTTATAGTGCTAAATAACCAGGGTATTTTGATCTGGACTGTCCAACATACACCTCAAAGTTGACTACGTGGGCCATCAATAAAGATGTTGACTAGCCATGTTCGATAGAAATCATCTTTTGAGCTCCCTAGACCTCGGCTTGGTTATCTTCATTAGAGGAACTTTTGTGGACCCAGGTCTAATATTTAGTGGGTCATGAACATTTTCGCAAAAGATCAACTACAAAAGAATATTAAAGAGAGTAGTGAGTTTGGATTCATTTCTTTCCAAGACAAGTCCCGGTTTGTTAACAAAAAGATTTTGTATTCGGAAAGCCCGTGTGAAGGACCTAAAAGCCCGAAGAGGGGCTCTCACCGCCTAGGAAAAGTTATAAAAGGAGCAGAAGAAGAAGTGTTTGAGGCCCCACGCTAAACATATCTACATGCTTTTATATCTACCTTACTTTCATGTTTATCTTACTTTTCGTAGTCTAGTTCGTTATTGCCTGGCGGCTCTTACTGTAGTACATTTATCTTAAAAGTATGTTAAATATTTGCAACCTAAAGTTGCTAGATCACCATATTCATCTGACTTTCGATTCAGTTGTTCATACCCCAATCATATCTTGCTGATTATCTACCCTGATTGTCTCTTCCAATAGGTACATCGAGTACTTATTTTGTTTCTCGCTTTTATTTATATTTGGTTGAAGAGCACAAAGGTTGTAACATGACCAATATATTAATAAAATTGATCGTATTTAGTATAGCTTATATTTCTTTTTGTACAAGTCTTCTATTCTAATTGAGAAATACCACACTAAAGCGTCGGTATAATAAAAAGTCCTTAAGCCGGTCGATTATGCATTTGTCTACACAATGCGAAAGAACTCATCTGTGAGGGCTAAGCCCCTACCCTTGCACAAATTGCCTAAGTATGGAGCGCATTAATCGGTGGTCTAAAGGACCTTGGCTCTCGATCCCGTCTCTAATTTGTCCATCTTGGAATGAAGAGATTACAACAATTCAACCGAGAAAAGAAAACCTTGAGTCAAGTAGACTCTGGTGTGCCTGCACAATCATACACACATACACACACACACGATTTAGGCCCTCGATCACGTGAGCGCCCCCAACTGGATGAATTGAGGGCAACAGCCTCATTTCATCAAACAAGTTACCTGAAAATCAGATTGGTTGAGGTTAGGATTGTTTAACCAATCTGATTTTAAGATTTACTTAGTGATAGTAGGCTTCACAATTTTGTTGCTTTCATTTGGTTTAGTATATGCTAAATTTACACCTTTTGATTGCCTTTATATCAAACCTGAGTGTTTAATAAGTCCCAATACTAACATATTTTTGTATTGAATGAAACAAGTTTTCTAAGGTAGGGAAGGGCTCGATGTAAAACATTATTTTAATAAAATGCACATGCATGAGATTTGGCCTATTCATTTGGTGAGCCTCACCATAAATGCTTCACATGAT
Source organism: Magnolia sinica (assembly GCF_029962835.1). Taxonomy (NCBI): domain Eukaryota; kingdom Viridiplantae; phylum Streptophyta; class Magnoliopsida; order Magnoliales; family Magnoliaceae; genus Magnolia; species Magnolia sinica. Next base: position 3,023,816 of record NC_080577.1, read on the forward strand.
TAAAAAAATCACAAAAATACCAAGTTTAATTAGGTAAGTACTAACCACAACTCATCTTTTCAACAACTTTGCTTACGAGCAAGCATTCACCAATCATATTTTCTAATCTTATAACATTTCCATATGTTTTATCATTAGAAATTCATTTGGGGTGGGCAACTACCAAAACGAGGGGGTAAAATGTCACATTATGAGATTAAAATTCCCCAATGACTTGGCAACTCCAATTTTAGTTTGAAACCATGTTAGGCTCAGCTAGGAGCTTGTAAATGGAGATAAATGGGAAATGAAATTAAAGGTAAATGAGTTGGGAGTAAATGACTTACTCAACATATATTTAGATGGGAGTAAAATTCAAATATTCTATTTGTATAAGAGAAAACAGGAGGATTTTGAATGTATTGGAATATTTCAATATATTTATGATGGCATATGTGATATCTTAAATCAGCTTTAATGCATTAAATTAGTATACTTATGTTATATTTAATGGATTGATAATGAGCCCATTGAAATATATAATTTAGCTAAAAATAGAAAAAATAAATTAAGCCTTGGGTGGGCCACAAACAAGCAACTTATTAATGCTTTTTAATTGTTCATTTAGATTGCCAACCTTAGATAGTTTAGATTATTTCATCGGTGGGATTTTAGTAATGTAAGTATTTAAATGATTTTGGAGCATTACTAGCATGTCATGTGTATGGTGGTCATGTGCATAAGGTCACATTTGTTTAGCCTTGTGACTCTATGTATACTTCAAAAAGTCATTTCACAACATTTGCTTCTAAATTTTTATAAATATTATTTTATTTACAAGAATATTAAGCATTTACTTTTATCCAAACACAATTAAAATATTATTTACCTTCGTTTACTCTGTCCAAGAGGCTTAGTATAAAAAATAGACATTACATATACAAATATGGTTCACCGAAACTGTTTAGCATCTTATCTCATAGCCATGTATTGATGATCCAAACCGAAAATCCCACCGTAGATGGACCACATGCGAAAAAAATGTATAACCGATCGCAGATCCATGCCATCGATTTAAAGGTGGATTATCATGCATGATGATGGATGTACAATCAGAGGAACTTTTTACATGTGGGCCATCCACTGTGCCATGAACTAAATGATCGGACTGATCATCATGTGGTGGGGCCGGCGGACCTCATCACAGAGAGAGATGAATAGGAGCTTGATCTCCTTTGCCATGGGAGCCACAACGTCACTCTACAAGATCCTCTTGGCGCATGCTCCTCACACGTGTCCCGCTTTCCTTACGGGATTCCATGTTATTTGGCAATGGAAGGGTGATACGTGGCAGGCGTCGTCACTGAAAAGAGCAAATCGAAGCGAAGTACATGTCTTCCACCAGCAAGCCACGTGCTGAAGTGCTATTGCACGAAACCGTGAGTAAAAACGTTATCAAGCACCACATGGAACCTGGCACACGTAGGAATGATGAGCATCTCATCGAAGCATACACTACATAGGCTGTTCGAGTTTGATGAATCGCAAGCAGGCACGCGTTCTAACTTGAAATATGTTTTCAAGATCTGAGCTTTTCTTCTGATCCTGATATACTGTTTAGATCGACTAGTAAAAAATCAGGCTGTTGCACACCTCAGGTGGGCCTCATAATACAATAAGAATGAACGGCCAGAAAAAGTTCAATTTAACCGTTGGTTTACATTCTATATGGAGGAGTGAAACAGAGTGATATTTTTTTAAGATCAAATTTCAGTTGTAAACAGATAGAAAGTTTAGATCTCGCACGCGTAAACCACATTGGTATACGTGCGTGCCTGTGTATGGGCAGGGGTCCACGCTCATGTGTAATCAGCAAACTTCGTGCGGGACACATCGAGTAACACACTACAAAAGCGTCAGTTCGGGTATTATGATAAAAACTTGGATACTCTGACCGAGTGTGACTGCTGATAAGCAAGCACTTAGAAATTGCATACGTGGCATTAATAAATTGAAATCAAACGGTCCAAATCGAGAATCCCCATTTTGAATGAGACATGAGGACATGACCGTGGAAAATGAAAAATATCCAATGGTTATGTTTCCACAGACAAGTGTTGGTGAATCAAAGGTCAGGATTTCTTAACAAATCTGATTTTAGTACTGTGACTTAGGAGCTGTGGATTTCAAAGATTTTATCTGTCTAAGTTGAGTTGGCGTGTGCCACGTGTACAATTTCTGAGTGCCTGAGTACCCAGCATCATACTCTAAAATGCACCCGACAAGAATGCGAACGTGATGATAAGCCGTTGTAATCACATCTTGGGAGGGCGGATTGCATGGTTCAGGTTTTTTTCTGTGTATATCCAAACAGGGTCACCTCTCTCCAGTATGCAGTGCACGTGGCAAACATGTGGCGATCAGAGCTGCTGTTCTAGTGGGCCATGGGATGGATGCACATACTCCAAAAATCTGTTGGAACCGTGCAATAGTTGAGATGCAAAAGGAGCATTAAGAGCATGGGGCCCCAAATCGAACCGTTAGTATTTTTTTTTTTTTAATTATTTTTTACACACGCACACACACCCCCACACACCCACGCTAGTAGAATGTCACCACCTATGGGTATACAAACCCTTGACCGGGAGTTGAAACTCATGGAAGTCTATCACCCGAGCAAGAGTAGGGACCGAACCGTTAGCACCTGCAGCAAATGGGATCCTTACTCTTGCTCGGGTGGTCGATATCTCAGGAGTTTCACCACCCGGTCAAGGGTTCGATTATCCATAGGTGGTGAAATTCCACTAGCATGAGTGTGTGGGAGTTGGCTAATCACTCCAACTTTTCGCTCAAATCCCATCTACATGGTGGCCCACCAGATGAACATTCCTGATCACCACATATATTGGCAAGTGCACATTGAGATATGAAGCTGATACTTTGCAACAGATGCCCCTTTCCCTTGTCTTTTGATCTGTAGTCATTTTAGTGGTCCATCTGAAAAAGTACAACATAGGATAAGCGGTGAATGCGTCAGGCAGTAGGGTGTAAATATCCATACCTTTTTGGTTGTGACAAGGACACAAACATTTTCCTTTGAAATTATTCGTATGCACGCCTTATTCCCATCAAATTAGTTTGGTGTCCTGGAATACTAATTGAGTTTCCGCCGTTGGATTGTGGGCCACGGCCCAATATCGACAGGTCACGCCATATAGTTTCATGACCCATCCCAGGCTTGAATGTTGATGCCCAGTTGATAAATGGGTAGATCTGACATGGGTTTTTAATTAATTTTCTATTAAGATAGAACCTAAGTACATTTACAAGGTCCAGGGCCTTGATGGGCTGGCATGGAGCTGAAATACAATCCGGCTCAATTTAGACAGGATTGGTCCTGAAAGTAGAGGGGGAAATGGACCATCTTGATTGGGTCCAGTTTGGAGTGGGCCCCATATTGAACCTTTCGTCCCATTAATAATTGGGCTAGGCTCAAATTTCATTTTTGAACACTTGGGGCCCGTTTATTGTTCCCTTGACGGCCATGATTGCCTAGTGGACCGTTCTTAGTTCGTGGACGGTGTAAAAAAGAGTCCACATGGGGCATAGTGTTTCAGGCCCATTTGCATTTATATGATGCAATGTTACAAGCTAATTGTCACAACATCATATACAATCAGCTGCTGTTGTCTAAGTTAGGCCGATGGAAAATGCGCGGCCCGGCTTCTTTTATTTAAGTTCCTGATGGTTTAAGACGGTGGGCCATAGTAGCAGCGTGGGCCCCACAAAGGATTTTTTTTTTTTTAAAAGGAGGAAAACCAGGCTATATCCCAAAATTATTAAATGTAGGGAAACAGCATGAGTTTTACTTGAAAACCCTTGTCAAAACCAAACAAGCGAAAAGGGAATACCTTTCCATGCAAAAAAGGCTTGGAAAGGGGCCCTTTTCAATACAGGAGCTTCTAAAACAGTTATAGATTGGACAGAAGGGAATGTAACAAATGCAGATTCCAGACATCAGATTACAATATCAAACTTATGCTGATTTGAATTGTCAACCGTTGATTGGAAAGCCCCACCAAACCCTTTTCCTTGTCACAAAGATCCCCCATTAAAATGGGTATATGTTGCTTTCTAGAAAAAAATGTGACAGATTCCATGTTGATGAGCTCCTTTGAATCCCAACTTTCTTAGGAAACCATTTTTTTCTTATCTACTAACAAAAGTACATTTTATTTTTGGTGGAGAACCTGTGAGTGTGGCCTTGATTGCATAGGGAGGTGTGGACTGTCAATCAATTAATCTGGACTTTTCATTAGGTCCGGCCCATGCTTCAACAGCCACTATGAAAAGAATCAGGTGGATGGGATGATCTCTGTCTGAAATTTGGCCTCCTTATTTATATCCGTTCGTTCCCTAAGCCTTCGATGGGACGGTTGGGATCTTCTTGTCAAGGTGCTTATTGAGAACCAAGAACAGCCCATGATGGTATCAAGTTGTTGGTTGAATCTATTTTCCATCTACGATCTGTCCGTTCATTTTATAGGCTACTGAATGGTTAGGATCGTTTGATTGGTTTGGGTTTTGGGAGATGGTCCTTTAAGTGAGGGATGGATCTGATGGACTGTCCAGATCGATTAATTGGATTTTCGCACGTGTTTTTATGCAACTATGACTAGTAATGATATGGAATGCTCAGTTCTATTAGAATTATCCAGGAATGTGCTTTTCATTGTTGTGAGTAGGCCTCAAGCCAACCGGACCACAAGTTATGGTCCAATCGATTGGATCATATGTTACAGTCCAACCAGTAGATAACTTCAACATGTTAAGTGAATGAGAGATCCAAGCCTTCCAATAGGTAGGTCCCACTAAGAGGAACGTCAAGTGAAAAAATATGCTCCATATGCTTATCATGTGGGCCTCATCGTAGAAAGAAATTCCTATCCGTTAATAAATAGAAATTTCATGTATGGTTCACTTGATGAATGGATGTGGCTGATTTTTTCATAAGATTGTCGTAATGATGAGGCCAACCTATTGGATGAATTGGATTTGACATGAACATAAAAGATTAGAAGATATGCCTGCGGTGGATCTAAATTTGAATTCAAACCAATAGGACTTGAGACCTCGCCATAAAGAGGCGTTTGGATGAGTTCTCTTGATTGATGGGGTTTTGATACAACGCATCCGAAGGCGTTCTACCTTTGCGTTTGGTTGGGTGAGAAAGGGATAGTAAAATCTAGTTGACGACATAATCAAGTGTGAATTGTCATTTAGTGCTGATTAAATTCAATTCATCCTGCCTGCTTGTTTTGACAGAGATATTGTGAAGTCTTTTTTTCTTTTTAACTTTTGCATTTGAAATATGATTTCAAAGAAACAAAAAAAAAAAGAAGATTTTTTCCCTTCAAATTTGCATTTTAAAATTGACATTCTTACTGTAATGTTTTACAAGGAATTGGATTTTACCAAATAGTTTTCCTAATAATAAATAGTCGTAAGTGTTGTAAAAAAATGCACACATATTATCAATATAAGCTATACCAAAATACAAAAGAAAATGACAAAACAAAAGCTAAAATGACCAAATTAGAATAAGAGATAAGAGACATGAAGATTTACGTACTTTGATAATATACCTACTCCATGGGACAATAACACAGAATTTTCTGCTCCACGAGATAATAACATGGAGCTTTCTTCTTCACTAGAAATAAGAGAAAAAGGAATATAAAACTTACCTCTCTCCCACCTACAAAGTAATCTCACATCAAGAAATATCCTTAAATATGATTTAATGAAATACTTCTCTCATGTTTTCCTTATTTTGAAAACATAATATGAGTGAGAGAGATCACAAAATCCCAAATGAGTTATAATTCACTAACGTAAACCATAAGATGAGAAAGAGAGACTATTTCTTAGTAGATGTTTCCATGTCTCCACTCCACTGCCACAAACACCGAGTAATACTTTTTAAGAGGAGAAATTATATTAATACCATTTACCTTTCTTCACAACAAAATGGAAAATTGAAAATTATAGGGCCTACGTGGTATATGTCTCATATCAAACCCTCCAACAGATGTACACCTAGAGCTAGGCATTTCATACCCGAACCGGTGGATCCAACCCAATTCGAAAAGAACCAATGGTCAAGATTGGTCAGGATCAGGTAGCATAAGCCAGATCCGAAATATTCTCGGGTCAAATCCGGATAGGCCTTATTCTGAATTGAGCCGATCCGTAATCCGATCCGATTCGATCTGATCCGACCCGATCCGGAGATGTATGTGTTTTATCCATTTTACAGATCATTCCAAGGCTTTATACAAAAAAAAAATAAAAATGATAGGGATATAAATCTCAGGTGGACCACACCACAGGAAAACAATAATAATTGGATATCCACCATTATAATCCTCCTAAGGCCCACTGTACTGTTTATTTGACATCTAATCTGTTGATTAGGTCATAAGGACCCAAATGACGCGAAACAATAAATATCAGCTTGATCAAAAACTTTTATGACCTTCAAAACGTTTTTAATGGTCAACGTTCATTCAACACTGTTTCTTATAATGTGGTCCACTTGAGATTTCGATATACCTCATTTTTTTTCTCATAAATAAAATGATCTATAAAAATAGATGGAGGGCATGGATGAAACACATACATCATGGTGGGGTCCACAGAGCACCAACCATCAGCTAGTGGCCGGTGCCAAGGGGAGTAGCTAGTCCATTTCTAGTACAGGTACTGTCGTCTACCGCTCCTCGAGCTCCGAGTTGTACGAACGGTTCAAAGGAGATCAAAGTGATATGGGCCCCACAGTGATGTATTTATTATATCTACACCGTTCATATATTTTTAGAGAAAATTATAGAGAATTATCCAAAAAATAAACAATATCTAAAGATCATCTGGACAACACCACAAATAACAGTAGAGAATGATTTTCACCGTTAAACAATTCGTGTGGTCCACTTGATAGTTAGATCTGTCTTATTTTTCGTCTCAAGCCTTAAGAAGAGCTCGCCAAATGGATGGACAGTTTGGATATAACACATACCTCATGATTAGACCTACAGAACTCGCAAACGTCGATAAAAAAGTCATTATGTGGATGATGTGCTTGCGTGAAAAGCAACCCACTGCCATTTGGTGCAGTGCACCGTGCACGTCAAAAGTCAAAGTCCAGTAAAAACATGTACATGGTAGATTGAAAGTCTTCCAGAGCCATGTGGGGCCCACCTTGATGTATGTATTTTATCTAAGCCGTTTATCCACTTTGAAATATTATTTTAGACCATGGGCACAAAAAGTTAGTATATTAAAAACTGAAGTGGACCACAACACATGAAATAGTTGAATTAAAGTTCATACAATCCGAATCGTACCTAACCCAATCCGACTCGGTTTCCCTGACCGAGTCGGACTCAGTTCGGGTCAGGCCAACTATGCATCGGATCGATTCGAGTCCGGTGACCTAGATTGGGTCTCGGATCGGATCGGGTTCGGGTCAAGACTTTGAGATTTTGGATCGGATCGGGTTGGATGTAATCCGATCCAATCCGAACTGATGCCCAACTCTATGTACACCTACATTATTATTAGAATTAAAAAAAAAAATAAATCAGGGATCCAATCTTATGGTGCGCTAATCCATAAATATAATGTGCACCAATCAAAATATTCTAATTTTTGTATAGGCCATTTGATGATCAAATGTTTTCTTCATGCTATCGTCATGGTCAGGTGCATATTTTTAACTGGTTGGGTGCTAAACACATACTACATGGGCCCATAAGTCTTGAGTTTTACTACTTTTTAAAGAGAAAAAATTAAAGGCATTTTTGTAATTTTTATATTGGAGGCATTATTTGATAAAATATAGATTCATCACTGATTTTGCCATAAAAAATCTCCCCTTTAAATTTCACATGAGAAAGAAATCTCTTTTACCATTAAGGGGAGTTTAAAATGTAAGTTACTTAAAATAAGTAACTTATGCTTAAGTAACTTATTTTGGTTTCTTCTTATTAAACTAAATAATTGAGTAATTTTAAGTAAAAAAGTTATTTATAACTGATCATAAAACAAACATATTCCAAATAAGTTACTTATCCACTGCTATAAGTGGAAAAAGTAACTTACGAAGTAGCATCCAAACAGCCGTGGATATGTAGATAAGTAACTTATTTGAGATAAGATAAGAAAGTTTGTTTTTTAGCAGTAGATAAGTAATTAGATAGGAAAGTTTGGTTTAAGATCATTATAAGCAACTTTTTTACTTAAAATTACTTAATCATTTCATTTTAATAAGTAGAAACTAAGATAAGTTACTTAACTTCTTTTAAACAATTTACCATCCAAATACCTTTTAAATGACTTTTTTAATGGAAAAAACTTCTTTAGGCTAATCATGTATTCAAAATCAGATTTACTAGATAATCCTGACACCTGATTAATGAACCTGACTGGTCCTATTTGAAGAGTTTACTACTACTTTCATTTTGTACAGTCCATCTGATGTCCACTGGTTATAGTGATACTTTCTGTGTAATTTAGGGTGTAATCCATCCACAGTGGGTCCCATTGTTTGAACCCCTCGGATTTGAGGTATATGCCATGCGTGCCATAATTCATCTGCATCATGACTGCAGCACCTTCAGTTATGCTATATCAAAACCTTTGGTGTTAGTTCACATGGATCCTAATCTACGGTCCATATTAAAAGCTGAAAATACTAGCTACAATGTTGGTCTGAGCTGTATTAAATGATTAGATGTGGACGTGAGTGGTACAAGTTCACAACAAGCGTACCTTTTGAACAGAATCTATACCATTCATGTCAAACAAAACAAAACTAGCAGACTGATGGGGACAAGCAAGCTCACCCACAAAGAAGTTCATATAAGATCAAAGACGTTCAGTAAGTGGGCCCAGTTGTATGGGCCGTGGACCGAAATTAAGATGGTCCAATGGTGCCTGTAACAGCGGTGGTGGACTACTTTCTTTGGATAGCCCTCCAAAGTATTTATTGGGCATGCATTTAATCACCACGTGCATCCAGATGGTTGTCATACATCACTAATTAAAGGAGAGAAAGTGATCATTATAGAAGGCCGATACAGACGCGGATTAGCTACTGAACCCGACAGTAGCGAGATTTACTACTGAAGTTACGTCACCAAGTTCTGTGGGCGCTACCATGATGTATATGTTATATCCACACCGTTCATCCATTTGGAGAGATCATTTTAGAGCATGACCCAAAGAATGAGGCAGATTCAAAGCTCAAGTGGACCAACCACAGAAAGCAGTAAGTATTGAACGCCTACCATTAAAAACTTCTTAAGGCCCACAGAAAGTTTTGATCAAGCTGATTTTTGTGTCTTCCATCCTTCCATGTTTTTGTTAACATGTGAGTAGCCAGGTTGGATCTGAAATAAATATCACGGTGAGCCCTAGTAAGGTTTCGATACATATGTCAGCTTGATCAAAACTTTCCGTGGGCCCTAGAAAGGTTTCAATACATATGCCAGCTTGATCAAAACTTTCGATGAGCCCTAATAAATATCCATGTTTTTCTGTGGTGGGATCTATCGTGCTTAGATCTGCCTTATTCCCTATAATTCTTTTAAAAAATGGATAGCCTGTATGGATACAATACATGCATCATCATGATGGGCCTACAAAACCGGCAGCGAGTTTGGCTACTTCCGGCAGGCAATACCACTCAATAAGTAACTTTTTAACATATGTTAAGTTAATTAATTATTTTTTTAAAATTTAAATTAGTTTGATAATTATTATTGAAAAGTAACTTATGTAACAAAACTTGCTTATCCTGATTTTTTTGTTTTTTCTTTTTCTTGCTTTTTAATTTTTTGCTTTTCTCTCTTTCTTCATGTGAAGGATGGTCCACATCAAAGGAGGGCTCCATGCAATGGAGAGTCCACGTCAAAGGTAAGCCCCTAATGATGAATGACCCACTTCCAAAAGTAGGCCCCACATGATGGATGACCTACATTGAAGGTGGGCCCACATGATGGGCGGTCTATATCAAAGGTGGGCTTCACGTGAGGGGCGGTCGATATTGAAGGTACTTCTGCGTGATAACCAATAACATTAAAGGTAGGCTCCACATGATGGATGACCCACATCAAAGTGGGCCCCAAATAAAGGATACTCCATATCAAAGGTTGGCCCCTAATGATGAATGACTAACATCCAAGGAGGGCCGGCATGAATGATGGCCCACATCGAAGGTGGGGCCCACATGATGGATGGTCCACGTAAAGGTGGACTCTACATGATTGGCGATGGATATCAAAGGTGGGCCCCGCATGATAAATAATCCATATCATGGTGGGCCCCACGTGATGGCAGTTCACATCAAAAGTCATCCTTTCATGATGAATGGCTCACATTCAAGGCAGGCTCTACTTGAGAGACGGTCTAGTTTGAAGTTGGGTCTTGCATGATGGGCAATCCACATTAAATGTGGGTCTGCATGATGAATGACCCATATCCAAGGTGGCCCCATATTATGGATAACCCACATCAAAGGTGAATGGTACACATTGAAGGTAGGCCCCACATGTTTTACAGTTTGCATTGAAGACAGGGCCAAGGTGGGCTCAACATATTAATCGGTCCATATAAAAAGTTTGGCCAACATGATGGACGATAGATATTAAGCATGAACCGAACAAACTTTGGAGATAAGTACTTGTGTGATTGTTGAAATCAAATATAATTTTTTACTTTTTAGTTGATAAGTATGTTATTTACAAGAAGAACTTATCCATTGAATGAGTAGAAACTAAGATAAGTTACTTTTATTTGATTTTATTTGAGTCATAAGTAGCTATGTCAAGTAACTATCATCCAAACAGTCCCATAATGGCAATTAAAAAATATAACCAATAAAAAAAATAAAAAAGAACAGGATAAAAGCAAAAGAAAGAACGAACATAGGCCAGAAAGAGTTAGGATGGGATGCCAGGGCCATTATTCATGCGACTTTTTCTGTCAAGATAAGGTAGTTCTAAAAAGTCGCGCTATTCTATAGCTCAAGTGGACCATGCCATGTGAATGTAGAGAATTAGGCCTAGCATTTATTGTCAGAATTATTTTTTGTTTGGTTGGGCTTGGGCCTGGGCTATATTATCTTAACCAATATAACTTCACTTCATTGATTAGGCAACACATGCATCTAACATATAAACTTTGGTTTTCATTTTTCTAAATGTTTATTTTATTTATATCCACGGGATGGAATAAGATTAAGAACATTTGTTGTAACATATAAGAATTTGATCAATTTTTGGGCCAGACTTACTTGGGTTTGAATGTTAGGCCCATTTTCAAGCTATAATGAATTTTATTTTATTTTTTTTTGAAAGGCGAGAGCAGGTCACCTGTAACTTTTTTAAATGACAAAAGATTATACAATTCTTTAGACGGGCACCACAAAAAAAAGCGGGCCACACCTATAAAGCAGCCTAGACTTATCTCTTGTATGTTAGATTGGATATGACTTAGCCCATTTTCCATGAAATACAACAAGATAGAAAAAGGGGTCGGTAACTCCTACGACCTTCTTGTTCGAATCTAAAGGCTAAATGACAATCTTGGCCTTTTTTTAACACAGGCACCCAACACGCACACCCACACATGCCGCCGTAGTGGGATTTCACCACCTATGGGCCTCGAATCCAAGACCTCGTGTTGAAACTCCTCAGAATCTACCACTGACGTAAGGACTTGAACCAATATGCACCTTTACATGTACCACATGTACCAGCAAGTGTGGGAGACATCTGACAAGTTCACAAGGTGGGCCCACTGCTACCACAAATAAGTATAGGAAACACGATGGTCTACTTATTAGGCCTGGTCTGTACTGATTTGTGCACATATTCCTCTTCATGTTAGAGGCCACCTTATTTCCCACTTAGATGTCGCCATCAACGGGTACCTGGACCCGCGGACCCTGACCCAATTTTAACAGGGTCTGGTCCAACTTTTCAGACCCTTTAGATATGGAACCCACCATCCTGGTTTACCTAGGTGTAGTGGGGGTGTGCCTATAGCTAACCAAGCCCTATGTGGATGTAACTTTCATGTAGACTCTTGCTCGGGTGGTAGACTCTCAGGAGTTTCAACAGCCGGTCAAGGGTTCGAGTACCCATAGGTGGTGAAATTCCACTAGCGTGAGTGTGTGGGGTGTGTGTGCATGTGAAAAAAAAAAAAACTCAGTTAGGCCACACTACAGAAAAAAATAATCTGGATGGACAAGCTTACCATTAGCTTTTTCTAGGGCCTGACATGGTGTCCGGAGTCCATACAGTCCATTCATCTAACATGCCTCATCAGTGTGCAGGCATTTAAAAAAAAAATAAAAAAATCAATCAATTCCGAAACTTGAGCATGTAATATGAAGTGAATTTAGAGGTTTTAGGTATGGTTTTCTACTTATGTCATACGGTGTGGTCCACCTGATTATTGTATCAGACTGGTCTCTGGAATCCAGTCGAGTCTAATTAATTTTATTACTTATATCTTAAACAGAGAAATGTCCTAGTGCTCTGAGGGAACCATAACTACATTGGGACCATTAGAGGGTCCCATTTCATATGGTTGGATCCGTCCTTGATTTGTCCTTGTCTTCTATAGCCATCCGTTTTCCATAAGTCGAGATTGTTGAAATCCCCTTAATAGTAGTAATTGATTGTAATGAATTATAAAATTACAATGATTACAGTACTTAGTCAACAAGTAATTGATTCAAATTTTTTTATATATATAGTAAAAGTGCAATAATGATATAATTTTATATTACTGAATTGTCAGAGAAGAATACACTAAATCTTATATATATAAGATTTCTACTGCAATGTTTTTTAGTTTTTTCTTTTTCTTTTTCTTTTTTAACATTTTAAAAGATTATTGCAATGGTGCTTTTATATTACAATACAGTCAACTACAACTATTCAAGCAGGTCCAATGAAAATTAATTTTTCAGAATCATAAGCAATCCATGATGACCCTTAACAAATGGATAGATCAAATTATTGATGGACCTTCTTTGTGTAAACAATCTTGACAATTCATATTTAAGACCACTGATCAAAAGGTTATTATTTGTTAAATCAGTTTGATGCTTTCATGGTAGCCGATGAAATGCGTACTGGACTTGACAAATAGTCTAGATCAATGGGTTTGATTGTTCAAGTGTCCCAAGGCAACAAAGGCCTCATTTGACACCTTGATTCAAAATACCCGAATTTGGAATTCGACGGCTGCATTTGGCACATTGGAATCAGAATCTCTTATATTCCAAAAATAGCTTTGCACTTAAATTACGTGGTATATTTATAAGAGTTTGAATTTAATTACTAAATCAATTTTACTATTCCTAATTAGTGTACATACATGGTGTTTGACACAATGATTATAATAAGCCCATTGAAATATATGCTTTTGCAAAAAATGATGAAATTTCAAGCCTCGGATCGGCTACGAACATAGGGTCACAGTTGAATGACCAACCAATGTTTTTTAACCATTGATTTTTGTAGCCAATATTTGGACTGCTTAGATCATTCTATTGATGTAATTTTAATAATGCACTTGACAATCCATTTGTTTTAGGATGTCATTCATGGGCTTTGTGTAGAATAAATTAGTAGCCTAGTGATACATATGTTACACATACAACTCTGCTACCTTTATAAATGAGTAAAAAAGTAAAGGATAGGTAATCCAAGAAAAAGAGATAGATTGCTAAACTCACTAAAAGTGGGGATTTGAAATCACTTGAATTTTGAATACACTCTAATCTACCTTGCCAAATGACCAATAGATTCAAAGTACCTTCAAATCCTCTTAAATTTGTGATACCAAATGAACCCTAAGAGCACTATAAGTACTTGTTCTAGGAGCTTTAGATCACCTCTTCTTTATATATATATATATATATATATATATATATATGTGTGTGTGTGTGTGTGTGTGTGTGTGTGTGTGTGTGTGTGTGTGCGCGCGCGCGCCAATTTTACCCCTATAATTAGTCATGAGGCAACAAGTAGTTTTTTTTTTCCTTTCGTCTTCAAGTGAGGGATATTTTTGTCTTTTCCATTCATAGAAGAGAATACTGATCCCCTATTATTCTTCTTTACATGTAGCCCATACTTGTGGTATTAGGGGATTATGAAACAAGGGCTATGTGGAGCCCAATTTGCATGACCATGCAACATTCACATCTTACATCTGTTACGCAGTTCATGTTAAAATGTCATTCCAAAGTAATAAATATAAAGCTTTTGTGTGCTATGATGTTAGAAAAAAAGTGGGCATCAGTAGCTTGCATCAAAACCCTTCTCTCTCACTTTCCATTTTTTCCTCTCCATTGCTCTCTCCACGTGCTGCATGTGCAGACATGTCAAAAGGGGCAACCGTGTGTGCGATCTAATTCATCTCTTGGGTGATTCCGACCATGAAAGTGCCCTTATTTGACTTGGACCTGCTCCAACCTAACTCAAAACCAAGGTCCAAAGACAACACATACCCTGACCAATGTGGATCAAGGCTTGGGTCCCTAAGAAATCCAGACCCGGCAAGAAGTGAACACAATCAGCCTAAGTATCGACAGCCATACACTTAGATGGCCCACAAGCTTTCAAGGTTGCTACTTGTGTTGCAACTAGGAGGGGTGCCAGTGGGGCCAACAAATGCAATGAAATCCAAGGGATGGTAGTTGCCCAAATGTTAGTGATCTGGTTTCCTTGACCAAAGAGATGAAGGACACCCACTTTGGAACGCACAATTCCAATATTTACAACCACTCGCATTGCAAGTCCAACTTGAAAACAGCTTAATCGCAATTTGGGTTTAAGCCCTGATCCCAAAATGAATGTTGAGGATCTCTTTGGGTGCTACTGAAAAATGCATTCATCTCATGTTGATTAATCACAGTTATGTACTAGAGATCATATTTCTTCTTTTTTTATAAGTGTTAAAAATAATCTTTATAACCAAGAAAAAACTACCTGCCTAATACATAATTAGTATTAACTAAAATGAAATAAGCTCATTTTTAAGTGGCACCCAAACATGCCCTAAGGAAATTATTATTTTGGCTATCTCCACAGCTTAGACTAATAATTGCAAATCAAGTCAATAATGCATTCAAACACACCATCTCAAAGGGCTTGTTTGGTACACATGATTAAATGGTATGGAATTGTATAACATCATTATCAGACTAAGATTGCATGTCTGGAAATACCATGGTATTTTGATAGTCCAATCCCGTGTTGGGGATCAAATTCTTCCCATTCTTCCCTAGGGAGAAATACAATATTAAATGAAGTCTAGGTTTATTGGACCATAGACTTGCAATTAATGGACCAGATTTCACAACTAATGCCAGCCACTTGTACACATGCAACTTGAATGCCACCTGTAAATGGTGCATGTGGATGTATGGCATGAATAAAAACACATGCGTCAAAGTGAGGCCTACAAATATAGTCAATTATCCACCAAAATTCCTGTGGTATCTATTGATGGCACAGGATGATATGATAGTCGGATTAATCCATTTCTTCTCATCATGATTAGAGTTTGCATAGGACCAAATGCAATTCTACACCACTTAATCTCACCTAATACCATGCTAAGTAGGCTTTAAGTAAATTACCAAAATACCATCTACTATTTTGATTACTCTCAATTTCCCCTGTTTTAAAGAGATGAAATTTTATTAAGCAAATAAAAAAAATAAAAATACAAAAAGTATAAAAGCAAAATAAAAACAAATGACTAAAGAAAAGCAAAAATTATACATCCACCATCCCAAAAGCTAGCTACACTCTAGAAAAACTCCCTATGACTAGGCCATGTAGTTCCTACAAAAGACAGCAAGGAAGATAAGGTTCCACATCTTTAAAAAAAATAAATGAATAAATGATGCGCCACTTCTTCGTTCTTTTAAAACCACAAACTTTATAGTTCTCCTAAAAGTAATTGCATGGGCAAAATTGTCCAAAGCTACTTGCACTATATATATATATATATATATATATATATATATATATATATATATATATATATATATATATATATATATATATAGATTATAGTAACTTTTACTTTTAGGTTATTAGTGAGAATGTTACGTTGTTGTCTGCTTGAACATATCCTTGTATATTGGAATAGGTTCATTGAATCCATTTTTTTTCAATGAGCTAAAGTGTTTATATATGCCTTAACTCAAATTGAAATATTTCAACCCATTTACTCAAAATGTTAATGAGTTTGTTCATATCCAAAGGAAAAGAAAGGGTTTCAATAATCCAATTTAAGAGACCAGTAGAAGCGCTTCAAAATAGAGCTATTATGATAAATAATTTCACATTTGGCATTTCAGGGTGTGTTTGGTTTTCCAATTACAATGGTGATAGCCTGTTTAGATACCACCAAGTAAATTACATTTTCTACTTACAACAATAGATAAGTAACTTATTTAAGATAAGTAAACTTAGTTTATGATCAATTATTGATAAATTTTTTTAAATTTAAAGTTACTTAATCACTTTAATTTAATAAGTAGAATCAAGACAAGCAACTTGAAGCATAAGTAACTTATCTTGAGTAAATTACAATCCAAGCACCTCCCAAATGATTGATAATGGGTAATGATTATTTACTTTTGTGATTGTATGGTACTTTCACCTGCATTAGACTAGAGTTTAATACATTATTTATTTTATCTATTGTAAAAATAAAAATTTATAATATAAAAGTATATATGATTACAATTTCTTTTACAACTGTATTTGATTCTCTGTTTATAAGCCACAATTGCTATTTAAAGAAACACCTAAAAATGATAATAATCTAATATTTATTTTGTATTCTAAAATAAATTAGAAAACCCACCACCCCCTTGGTTGACCATTCACATAGTAATGTTATCAAAATAGCATTTTTGGGTGCCTTTTTAGTGCTAAATGCTGACAGGAAAAAAATAATGTGCAGTCCAGCTGTTTTGATAGATGAGAACAGTCAAGTTGCCACGTGGAGGGAGGAAACATGCATGAATCCACACCGTCCATCATGTGTTGCCTTTCAGGCCCAGAAATCAAGATGATCCTCAGGTGGGCCACATGGTAGGGAACAGTTGGGAAAGAGACACCCACCAATAGTTGAATGTGGAGCATCCAATCCGTTCATCTGACGAACCATGACTGGACAAAAGGGACGTCCCAAAAGTTCAGGCCATTCTTAGACTATGGTGGTCCCACAACGTGGATCTAGTGTTTGTAGGCATGCTTTTAATAAGTTCCCCATGGTTTGGCCCACCTTAGTTTTGGATAGATATGACTTTGGGGATCGTTTCTAAATATGAGAGGGCCCACCTGATGAACAGGTCGGTTTCATTCTCATGAGTCAATCCCCAATTTCAGTGGTAGGCCCCACCAGCATGTGGAGTCACGGCCTTACGTCCCCACCTCCATGGCGTCCCAAAGCAATGAGGGAAGGGGGTATGTATTTTATGGAATGTGATGGTTGATACACATGCAATCATCAAACTGTACATGTGTCATGGTTTTTGTATGATCCAGACCGTTCAAATTACTTAATCATGGACGGATCGTAATTGAAAATTTACTTCCCTCTCAAACACGTTTTGTCAACAAGTGTCTGGTGTTAAACACTTTGCAGTGCTCATGCAAGCACATAGCATTGAGTAATTTCACTGCCAAACATGATATATCCCTTAACATCATAAAATAATCATATATCCACGTAATGCTGTCCACATAGGTGTAACATACGCATCATATGGATAATAACGGCTTACATTTTATGGTTGTTCCCCATCAAAGGTGAGGACCATCAAATGAACGGTTTGGATCGTTTAATTATGAACCGCAGATTTGAAATCCAAGTGCTGATGGATGCTATGGCAATACACTGCGAAGTATTGTAGCAAACGCATGCTTAGTTATCATATTTGATTTGATGGACTACGCATTTCGGAAACTTTCGAGTTTTTTAATCAGGAAACCGAAGAATAGGAGTGCTATTCTCACGCGTGCATCAGCACTCCTTCAAAATAGAGTCTCTGGCACATGAATGCTAGATCCAGGCCATTCATCAGTTAGGTCCCATGTTAAATACGTATCATGGCCCAGCATCAGGCCGGTTTAATCTTTAGCAGGAGTGGTGGACAACATGTACGTGGGAAAAAATGGATGGTTAGAAAAAGTTAAAAAGCACACTGCTGCACGCAACGTATATGAATGGCCCACTTGATAAGTGGACAGCCTTCATTTTCTTCTCGGACCCCTTCGCTGTGGGACACGGCTGAGGCCAGATCTTGCACACGTACCATGTTGGCACGTGTAAGAGCGTTTGTGTTTGGCATCGGCAGATATACCTCTCCCGCGGGTAGATCGTTTCTAAGAGAAGGAAAAGGAAACCTTTATTCTTCCTTGGCCCAGAATCATGTCGGCCACACGGAGAGTGGGCCACTTCCAAGATGTTACATCCAAACGCTATCCTACTCGCTCTACAAATGGATTGGTTGATGGATAGCATTTAAGACTGTTTATTGACTAACAACATATATTCTTTGCATTTTTTATTATTATTATGAGAGAAAAAATTGATACTCTGACAGTGCATGATGGTTAATACGCAAGCACTTTGATATTACTTAGAAACTGTGTACATGTATATAAATAAGTCAAAATGAACTGTCCAAATCAATTTTCTAATTTTAGATGCATCGTGAACAAAAAATTAAGTATATTGGAATATCTGACTACCAGATTGGTGGACATTTATTTGACGGTTAAAAATGAAATTTTCCAATCTATTTTTTACAAACATATGTCCACGAATCAAAGTTTACGAGTGCTCAAACGATAGTGGGTTTCATAATTTAATCTTCTTGATTTGAATAAATCCATGCCACGTGTACACTTTCTGAGTGCCTGCGTATCAAGCATCGTGTACGAACTCAGTATCAGATGATAGCTCGTACAGTAAGGAAGGCTACTTACTTCAAGGAGTCCCATGGGTTGTGGAGTATACCATCTCTAATGAACATATGTCAGTTGCCTGTGGAGATCAAGACAGTTTATCTGGTGGACCACTATATGGATGGGCCATACCATAAAAATATAGGCAATTCGACTGTAGTATCCATCTCATTTTTCACTAAAAAAATGGACGGTTAGTTTAAGAAGAGAGCAACGATAATCATTAAATTAGATTAATGGAATTGTCTCAACAGTAAATTTTCACCAATCGCCAATCCAGATGGGGGAAGGACAATATCAACAGTACGGATCAAGGCACCGGCATGTACGGTGTAGATGCGCTATCGACGTTAGAGTAGAGTTTGATTTGACTCCACCTTTGTCTTATCGTAGTTTTGTGGCTAAAGGTTAGATTCCTATGAGAGTTCATCTTCATTTTGAAGATGGTGGTGAATCGTCCTCCCCACATGTGTTACTCATGTAAAACCATCCAGACCATCCAAATTGCTGGCCCAATTGTGAATAAACCAAGCATATCTTGATAACTGCACTGATGAACCAGTCCTGAACATCCATTTGACGGCTATCGGATGGAAAATTGACCGTTGAATGGCGAGTGATCTAAATTCCGGAGGCAAGATCATACGGTTAATATCAATCACTCAGTATAATTTCTGGGTTGCTCCATCCACAACCGAATCAGAAATTTGGACGGTCTCGATTTCTCATTCAACCATGAAATGTGCTAGGTTGCATGGTAACTACCGTTTCTAGGATAGTGGTGAACTGTCACAGGAGCCTGCCAACCATCTTGGAATAATAAGACGGGAAGAAAAGAGATACATGCAGGTGAGATGCATGCATGTTAGGTGGAGTTCACTTTCTTCATAAATGCTCCAGTGAGCTTAGAGCATTATAAGTTATAATAGTCCTAGTTGCACCTAGCCACTTGGACAGTTCAATCGATCGATCTGAACCGTCTATTAAGTCCAGAGCACATTTTATAGGCTATTATACAAAAGATAAAAATAAACTGATCAGATGAGAAATTCTAGCCTTGAATTGTACTTGTACTTTTAGCCATTTTTTTTCCGGGACATGGATACGATGGTTATGATTGCCTAAAAAATGTCACTCTTTAGAATCATAAGCAATCTATGATGGTCCCAACAGACTAGATTGATCAATTGTGATCGGACCTATTTTTTTTTGTAAATTATCTTGACCGTCCATATTAATGGCTAATTATCAGATTGTCTTGATAGTCAGATTGGTGTTATATGTAAATTGTGTCCTATGAAATCTGTGTTTGATCCAATGGACAGTCCAGATCGATGGATAGGATTGTCAAAGCATTCCAATGCAACTAGGAGCACTATAACTTATGCTGCTCTGAAAGCACTGGTTCATTTCTTTTCTTTCTTTACCATGTTTTAATGTTGGGAGATGATTCTTCAGAGATCAATTGACGGTAGAAGCATTGGCAGCCGTTGAAAGACAAGAACATGAGCGGTCATGAGAGAGAATGTTTGTTGGAAGGACAATAGCACGAGGGTACATATATCTCATGGCAAGCTACAGGTGCATTGGTCTTTTCATGTAACAATGACCTAATATTCGTCCTAGTATCTTGGGCTGGTGTTGGGTCGTATTACAAAAGCATGTCTGTCTGGTGGACCTCACTTGTCAATGGCCACATTGGTTGATGATGATCTTGCTTACCCCAACTCATGGAACCATAATAGAGGATAGATAAAAACCTTTAGTGGTTAAAATCCAACTACAGAGCTCCATGGACTTGTATGCCCGATAGCACAGGACCCACCAGATGGATAGCTTGGATCATGTCCCACCATGACACAGGGATGAACATAATGAGGTCGATCACCGTTTTCCTTAAGGATAACTACTCCGAATTCACTAAGCTTCTCTGGACTCGACTTCTAGAATCGACAAGGAAAGAGAGCAAGAAAAATAAAAATAAATTCTAATAAATTCGAAATTTAATAGATGAATGAAAATAATAAGTTCACAACCCTTCAAATAGGGATACCAAGAAATTAGAAAGAAACAGAAACAAACTATAACCAAAACTCCTAGAATTCCCAACTTATATAAATAGTAAACTTACTATTTATAGACTGTCGTGATGTCTACTAGTGGCCAAAAATAATAAGTGTCCTATTTAGTTTTACTAAGCTGATCTCCTAATCATTCCAAGCTCTTTTTGTGTTGGGCGCAACTCTTAAAGCCTAGGAGATGAAAAGTTATAATAAAATTAAAACTTACTATTTGTAGTACAAACAAAATTAAAATAGGGAAACGACCATCGATCCTGAAGTATTTCGCAAATTCGGCTTCTACAACCCAACTTAGTGGGGTTGGGCGGCTAAAGTAGCTCATTCTATCTCAAAATAAAATATTTTATGCTTGATAACTCATTCAAGGTTGCGAGATACACCCGATCCAATGTCTGACGATCTGAATCACTTCTGTCGTCAACTGGGCCTTTTCTTATCCATCTTGGCCATGAAATTATCCACAACCCGCTCTACATCACAGAGAATATATATATATATATATATAAGAAGTTATCTTATTGTTGGGTGTGTCCCACCTTATTAGTGGGGCCCATTTTCACCCAAACTATTGTTGAATGTTCTTTGGTTGCACCATTTCAAGATGGACCCGGTGGGGCCCACTTTCTTAAAGCCTGGTTGTTCTACAGAAGGAATACATTGGCAGGAAAGAAGGTGTTGCACGTGATTGTTTCTTTTGGTCTACCCAAACTATCTTTCTTTTTTTTTTCTTTTTTCTTTTTTTTAAAACACACGCGCACACACCCCCACACACTAACGCCATCGTGGGGTTTCACCACCTATGAATACTCCAAAACTTGACCGGGTGTTGAAACTCCCGAGAGTCTACCACCCAAGCAAGAGCAAGGATCCACTGCCCAAAGGGCGGCTGGCGGGAATCCCAGTACATATCATCAAATGTGCTTTTTCAGAATCCTATTTTGACAAACGTGTTGGATACCGCACATCCGCTTTGGATGGTGAGAGATGTGCACACACATCTAAAAGCTGTCGGTGTGCACAGTGCGCACCGATCTCCCATACCATGAACATTAGCCAAAACCTAACTGGCTACAGACCATTGCTGTTTATCTGATTATCTATTAGCTGCTAGAAAACGTGACTCCTAGAACTAGTTGCTGCTTGCAACAGATTTTCTAGGTGGGCTGATGACTTTAGAAAAAAGAAGACATAAGAGTTTTCTGTGGGACATGACAGACGATGAATAAAAACAGTTTCTTGGTGCATTTCATTTTGCAAGGGCTTGTTTGGGTGCCACTTAAAAATGAGTTCATCTCATTCTAGTTATTCATAATCATATATCAAGGGCCCGTTTGGATGCATGTTTTGAGCCGGCTTTTTCAGTTAGACTTGAGATTGGTTCTTGTTACAAGATGGTATCAGGGTTTGGATCAACATGGCATTTAAGCCTAAAATTCCCTTTGGAGAGCATGTCCAAACAGCCCCCTAAAGATGGTATTTTTATTTGGCAAGGATTAACAAAATTCCTAATAACCAACAATCACCATCTCTGAGACATGATTACAGTTAACTAAAATGAAATTGGCCGGTCTGACCCACTGCCGTAGGGACTTGTTTGGATGTGTTGGAGTAAGAAAAGGATGGCAGCTGGACATGGACATTATGTATTGCATCCTTTTCCACATGCAGGAGTTGATCATAAAGATAAAGATAATGTGCCGGGACGTGCATGATGCGGACCCTATAATAAGTGGGTCCTAAAATGTGAAATGCTCTGCAGTCTGGGCAAGGTAAAGTTGGGTCGCATCTGTTTGGAGTGCAATTGAAGTAGGGCCGTGGAGTAGACAGCATTTTTTTTTTTTGGTGGAACCCTTGTCCAGGACAGCTGCACCCCACCTGCTTAGCTATCAGATTATTCAAATACTTGGACAGCCCTGCCAAAATTAGACAACATCACGACATTCAATCCCTTGGACGGTCCATCCAGAGGCAATTGGACATATATATCCGTGCTTTCTGATTGCCCCTGCAACCAAATGAATTCCAGGATTGCATTGTGGGACAGATTTCATAGAAACAAACAGTAAAGATTTAATGCAGCCATGAATCACAACAGTGCAGCTCCCATGCATTAGATAGGTGTACAGTCGCCAACCTGGCCCTACATGAATTCCCCATCCCCCTCAAAATAAATAAATAAATAAATAAAAAGCCACCAGATCAGGGATCCAAAAACCATGTCAGAACCTAATAACCTGAAAACGGGAATCGGAACCGTCCATCAGCATGGTCCCGTAATGAACGGGCAGTTGCCTACAGTCATCAAGCAGCAGCAACTGGCAAAGGCAAAAGAAGCTAGCATAGTGCGAATGCATGAGAGAGGCAGCAAGGGACAGTTCGATCCATGTTGGTAAGAGTTGCAGTATACACACCAATGATGCTCCCGGTAATATGCAAATGCTTGTTACTTACCCAAAGATGTGATATCGTCATATCGTCACCACAGTCAGAGCCTTCTTTTAAAAAAAAAAAAACTAATAAAGCATCTTGTCCTACCCATGCCAGCATCATATTCGGACCTGATCTAATAAAACCCTGTATTCAGGATCTCCTTTCTCTTCTACATTTGTCTTTACGTGGAGAGCAGAGAGTTCCAGGTCGTCTCCTTTCATTCTGGGCTAATCATCACCAGCAGCAACACACCAGCCAACCTGTGAACTGTACACCAGCCATTTATCAGGTGGAACAGTTCATATCATCATCATCGTCATCTAAGCCTTATTGCAATTAATTGGGATCGGATGGACAGTTTAAATGATCTGCAATAAAATTCAAGTAGGCAAGACTATCAGACAGGCTGCATGTGTAATGATACAATGAAGCAAGATGAGGATAAGGCCAAAGGCCCTAGCAAGTCATGCGTATATTAATTTTTCAATGATAGTAATGTTACTATGGTACTGAAATATGGTTGGGGTCACTGCCGAGGTGGTTCAACGACAAAACCTTCAATGATTTTGCCGTTGTAGGCCAATATTTTTCTTGAGATTTTTACCTCAAAATTCCTCAAGAAATCTGACTTTACCCGACCATGCCTTGATTACTTGAAATGCTGAAAAGTGCTTTTTCAGAAGCTGCCATCATCATCATCTAAGCCTTGTCCCAACTAAATGGGGTCGCCTACATAATCCTGTTTCACCATTCCACTGTCACAGCTGGTCTTTTCTTTGTCTCCACCCCAGCCTTCTGGACCTTCCCTTTGCTTCTAAGAAGGCAAATGACCAAAATGTCTTTGTCCATTATTTATCTATAATCATGGTGCCTGCATGACATCCAGCCCATCCAACGGGCGCAACCCACCATGATGATTAGACAAACCAAAAATCAGGCCGATCCAATCATCAGGAGGGCAGAACCATAAAAAGCAGTCTACACCACCCAAAAACCTGATGATTGGATCAGCTCGATTTAACAGTGTTCCCCTTTTAGATGGGTTGGATGACATACACACCAAGTAAGCCCCACAACAATTAATTTTACCACTTTTTAGAAAAGGAATAGACAAGGGCAATTTGGTCATCTCACATCCCGAAAAGCACTTTTGGCATTCTGGTAAAATCAGGATTCTTGAGGGATTTTCCACCAAAATCCCATCTCTTTTATTGGAAACCCAAAAAAAATAAAATAATAAAATAATTAAATTAAATTAAATTAAATTAAATTAAAATAATAATAATAATAATAATAACCAAGAAAATGATCAAGTAGATACATTCAAAATTAGCAGAGCCTTAAATAAGGCCCTTCAGGAAGGGTTGCATAATTTTCCTCATCATTTTCCAAGAATCTACCGTGGAAAGCGACTCTAAATGTGATTTCATGGGCAGCGAATGTGTAATGTCTTCCATGCTGACTGGCATCTATTTTTGACGAATTCAAGGAATACTAAGTGATGTAGGCCCATGGCCCACTGTAGAGCCCAACATGTGCTGATTTTGAGCTGTTTGCGGCAAGATTTAGAGCCTAAATGTCAGAGATCACATTTGCCATTTGTGAAAGATAGGATGTGGAAGATGTGATTGAAGATTTCTTTGGTAGTTAGTAGATTTATTTTTGCTAGTTTAGGCCAAGTCTTGCAGGTGGAATTTTTATTTATTTTAAATAAATTATAGATTGATTTGAAATCAATCTAATGGTTGGGAAGTTTGCATTAAAGATTCATGGGGATTGTCTTTAAGATCTATAAAAGGGGGAGAGGTGTAGGAGGTAGGCATTCTCCATTTTTTTTAAGTTGTAAGTTTTTTCAAGTATTATAAGAGGAAGTTTGAATTTTGTTCTACTCTATCATATACTTCTAACCGGGTTGGGGGTGGTTCGGAGGGATGAGATAGAGGTTCCATTCCTTTACCCAACACTGGAAAGAACGATACGAGGGAAGAAGGCGGGAAGGATCAGAGGGTGGTTCAACCAGAAAGGATTAGGATTTCAAAACTGGACGTGGAGCTGCCGCCCTGCTCATCTTGAGCCCTTAATTATAGATAGGGGAGCGTGGACGTAGGAATAAATAGGCATGCATGAGGCACCATACTTGAATTATGCCCCGCCCATCACTATCGAGCGAAGCTCCAGCTCTTGCCGAGATCTCGAGAGGCTGAACCACAGAAGCGGGAGGAGTCTTACGTTGACGAGAGACAAGGACCTGAGCAGGCAGGGAGACGAGCTATTTGACGGAAAAAGGAATGGACATAGTGAAAAGCAGAGCCAACATAGCCAAACAAAATAGGGTGCTACCAGAGCAGAGCAAGATGTATTCGAGTAAGAGAGTCAGTGCTAGATCCGCGAAACGTAGGTGGGGGATCGATCCGGAATGGTTCGATTAAACATTCCATTAGGGAGCCCGGTCTTGACTCTTCTGTGTGGTATTCATTCTCGTTCAGATCTTGGAATCACATCCAGCAGTCAGGTAGGTGAAGCGTGATGCTTAGGGGGGTGCATCAAATCGCTGAAAGGCCTCGGTGATTCTCCAATTTGGTAATCTGAAGATGGAAAACCACAATTATTCCGAACTGAACTTCAATAGTCTCGTATCCATGCTACCCCGACTCCAAACTCGATGTTTGTTAAGAGTAAGTTATTTTTCCCTCTCTACTCAAGTATTTCTTGTGAGTGTACTCCGATTCATTCTTTGCAATTCATATTTCGAGATCTTATGGACTAGATAACCGGGTTGCACCAATTTGGTACTAGAGTTGGGCTATCTTTGGGGATTTTCGACTCTACATCATCTCCATTTGACTTTAAAGGGGGTGGGACAGGAAGAGTTTGCTTCAACTCACCCAATTGATCCACATTCACAAAGCAAGTATATCAACTCACACATATAATAAACAATATCACTGATCAAGTAGGAGAGCTCTGGTGTAGAGGGAATCCCGAGACCATAGTTGGAGCACATGGACATGTGGGGGAAGGTCCCGAACACGGTCCTAACCAATAACAGCTGACCCCGGCTTGTGAAGACACCAATGAATGAATCATTCAATTGTTAGAACATGATAGAGTATGAAATTAAAGCAGAAATTCCAAAATTTCATGGTCGTTGGAGACGATTTCATCGATTGGCCAAGCATGGCAGAACAATGTTTGAATACAAGGAAATCGTAGATAATTGGAAGGTTAAATTAGTAGCAACAAAGTTCTCTAGTCACACGTTAGCATAATGAGACAATCTCCAAGCCAAATGAATCCACCAAGGTAAGGAGAAAATAAATTCTTGAAAAAAGATGAAAAA
This sequence comes from Magnolia sinica, assembly GCF_029962835.1. Classification (NCBI taxonomy): domain Eukaryota; kingdom Viridiplantae; phylum Streptophyta; class Magnoliopsida; order Magnoliales; family Magnoliaceae; genus Magnolia; species Magnolia sinica. The sequence goes on from NC_080577.1 coordinate 3,050,719, forward strand.
GAAATTAATGAGGATGTTTCTACCTGCAATTTATGCTCGTGACCTCTATCAAAGATATCACGATTTATGTCAAGGAATAAATTGGTGAATGAATACACTGAGGAATTCCATGCCTTAACATTAGGAGCAGAATTCCATGAGCATGAAGACCAAAAAGTTTTAAGATATATTAATGGTCTTAACCCGAGCATAAGAAATCAATTAGCTTTTAAAGATGTATTCAAGATGTCCGATGCATACATACTTACATTAAAAGCCGAAAAGATAATTGAGGACTTGGGAGATGATTTGCCCCACAAGGACTGTCATCATTGATATGGTAGCATGCTAACTTCCCACGTAAGGTGACCACAGGGCCTCCCATGGGTCAAAGAACGATGGTCCTACGTCCAACAATGAAGCCAAATCCCAACATAGGAGGAGATGGCTATGGACGAGAGGCTAGTGCAACGCGAATAGGCAAAATAGCACTCCTTTTACAAGCTTCGAGTACGGGCAGCCAGGAATTCGTTATTTTCAATATCTTGAACATCAATCCACATTAAAGTGAATTTGGCCGAGGAATGAGGATATGTTGAAGACAGTCCTAACCATATAAAAGCTGAGGAGACTAAGGGGACATTTGGATTGTAAGTTACTTTAGATAAGCTACTTATGCCACTAGTAGCTTATCTTGGTTTCTACTTATTTAAGTTTAATAACCAAACTAACTTAAGAAAAGTAACTTATTGACTTGCATAAGCTAAAAGAAGTTACTTATTTGGCAGTATCCAAATGGGCCCTAAATATGAAGAACATGCATATAAGGTATGTAGCGTGTGCTAGGGAAGATGTAATAGATGTGCATGGTGATAAGGCTGAGTCATTGGTTATCCAACGGCCTATGCTATCAACACCTCCACAATTGAAGGAAAAAATCTGCAGCGCATAGCTCAAATCATTGGTCCAGTACTAAAAAGGGGCCGTTGATTGGAATGAAGTCGTAACAAGGTAGCTGTACTAGAAGGTGCGGCTGGATCACCTCCTTTTCAGGGAGAGTTAATGTTTTGGTTTGACATAGTTTCATACCAAAAAGAAGTGAGCTACATCTGCCCGCGCATGTGTAGGCTTAGCCTTTTCTTTGAAGCTGAAAAACGTATGTGCGCAAAAACGGCTTCAAAATGTAAGTGCACTCAGGTGATTGACGAGGGGTGATGGTCATGATACGATATCTTCCACACGACTTGAACTTTTGATGGGAAGATATGCACAATTTTAGTAGATAGAAAGAGTAATGACAATATTATCCCACAAGAAATTGTGAGTAAATGAAACTCAAAGAAGATAAGCATCCACATCCATGCTAAAGTCATTGGTTCAAGAAAGAGGAAGAAGTTTTTTGTTAACTCCAAGTGCTTAGTTTCCTTCTCTATTTGGTTTAAGTATAACAATGAAGTGCGGTGTGCCATGATCCCATAGATGCATGGCACATTTTGTTGGGATGACAGTGGTTGTGGGACCGAAATATGGTACATTTAACTCAGACTAACAATTATTCCTTCATCAAGCGTGTCAATATCACATTGCACCATTGTTCAAAAATATATATATATCACATTGCACCAAATGAAACATCTTCCAATGCCCAAATCTGATAAAACAGGGTAAAAAATTGCTCAATGCATAATGTTTGAAGAAGAAAGTAAGGCATCCGACATCATTTATGTCTTGGTTGCTAAAGAAGAAGCAAAATAATCAGATGTTCTAGCTCCTACGCAGAAGCTCCTTAATGAATATCAAAACTTGGTGCCAGTAGAATTGCAAGCTGGACTTCCTCTTATGAGGAACATTCAGAACCATATTGACTTTGCTCTAAGTTTGAACATGCCAAATCTTGCACATTACTGAATGAGACTAACCAAACAAGCTGAACTCCCATACCAAGCCATGCGGGTTTTCATTCATTTTTTAAGGAATCCATGGGTAAGCAGATAGGCTAAAGAAGAATGGAATGCGGTTGCTTATGTCAGTAGAGAGGCCGGTGAAGTCATAGATACCACAGCTAAGGAGAGTGTTGTGAGATCTTGCCCAAACATTGATAGTATTGAAATACAACCCAGGATCCTCAACCTAATGATATGCATAGTAGATTTAGCTTTTCAGTTTGTACAGGCGGGGCCCCTGGTGTAGTGATCCAGACATCAATATCTGCTAAGACCCACCTCAGATGGTGCTCTGAAAATCTCCAAAATAGGAAGATCCTAGGCACCAACCTTGAGCCTTTTTTTTTCAGTTCAATGTGAAACATTGCTGTATTTCTCTTCTTAACCATCTATTTGCAAGCCACAGATCAAAAGGCAAGGATCTTCTAATTTGGGAGACTTTTGAGGAATAGCTGATCTTCAATCCATGGACGGGCCCAACAGAGTAATGATTTGTACCAATGAACCACGACCCAACTTGAATAAAGAAGACATCAAGGTATATCCTCAAGGATAAATCAAGATATTCTCACATTCTTTTCATATTCTTGTGTTCTTGTTGCAACTTGATAATAATTTCTCATGTGAAACAACATGTCCTCATCTACTGGACTAAAAAAGTACGAAGGGAATTTCCATGGATCATAAATCAGTCGCCGGCTGTTTCAAGAGAGTCATTTAAATTACAGTTCAGCCATTTCTTTCGGTTGGTCATAAACTCTGTTGGAAATCAAAAAATTGAAACAAAATAAAATTGTTTGCTTCATTAAAATCTGCTACAACATTAGACAACAGTTTGATGAAATTGCACAAAAAGGAGGAAAAGGGTAGTGAACAACTAACTATTTTTGCTCTGCCATTTTTTTACAGATCTCATGAGCTGTGTTGAAGATCCCAAGGGTCGGCTTATTGCACACGTAGCATTTCGTGTTCTTTGAATGGTGCTGGGAAACAAGGTAATAAAATTCAAGTTTCATACTTTTGATCAGCAAAAAACAAAAGGAAAATGAAAACTTTGGTAGGCTAAAAAGGAATTCATAAACAACATAATAATATGAAAGCATCAAATGTAACATAAACTCAAGGATAGAGAAGAAATTCCATCCAAATAAAAGCAACAAGATTGCAGATCAAAGGATAAATGTTGAGCAGGCATCACATTTCATATGAGCTCAATGTTGTCTTTTCATTTGAATACTATATAGCTTAGTATTATAGGGAAATGCAGTAACATTCAAAATGATAAGAAAAGTATTTCATAGAAATTAACTCGTTTGACACATGGGCAATTTGGTGTTGGACTATAACTGAATAATTCTTTCATGGTCCATGGAGAGTTTTTCCACAGCGCAGATCGTTTGTCTGGGAACATAATTATCATGATGAATCAAGACAAGATATTAATGTTACAAGGGTAATTTTCCTAGGATTGGTTGATTGAAGTTAATCTATCAAGAGATTCTCTAAATAATGCATACAGGAGAGGTGTTCTTTTAGTAGCACCTTTTGTGATGAAGCAAGTAAGAAAGACTTGTTGAATATAACATATATATGGGTCTTCAAGAGGCTTTATCATTGCGATACTTAACTGGGGGAAGGGCTTTGAGAGATTTCCATTGAATTCAAAGAATTTCTCCTCATCTCCTCCGACTTGTGAACTTCAAAAATTCCAAGCTTTCATTTTTAGCTTCTTATTTGGGTTGAAGTTAAAAACTAAGGGCCTGTTTGGGAGGGTGGATTTCAAACCCCCTGGATTCGGAACCCCCTGGATTTGAAATCATCTTGTTGTGTTTGGCACCCTAGATTGAGAATCAACTTTAATCCAAAAGTAGCTATTCATAGTATATTTGCAGGGGTATGAATTTAATTACTAAATCAACTTTAATATCTCTAGTTAGTGAACTTATGTAATTTTTGACACAATGGTTGTAATAAGCCCGCTGAAATATATACTTTGCCAAAAAATGATGAAATTCCAAGTCTCGGATGAGCCACAAGCACAAGATCACGTCTGAGTGACTAACCAACAATTTTTAACCGTTGATTTACATGGGCAATATTTGGATGGTGCTGATCATCATATTAAAGTAATTATAGTGATGCAATTGATAATCTAATTATTTTAGGATATCATTAGTGGGTCATGTGTCCAATAGATTAATAGTCTAGTGATACACATGTTACCCATGCAACTATGGGAATGATTTTAGATGTAATCCGAGGTCTCACCCTGGATTTCAAACCGCCTGATTGAGGGGATTTGAAACCCCCTGTATTTGAAACCCCCAGTTACTTTATGGTGCCAAACAACACAGGGGATTTGAAATCCCCTCAAATCCCCCCAGATCCATGGTGCCAAACGACCCCCAAGAGAATTCAACTCCACTTGATTGGTGGACTCCATGAACGACCTGAAACAATTTGGGGGCAATCAAGGAATAGGACAGATGTACTGGTTTACACCACAGTTTTATAACGTCAGCGAATCTGGATTTGAGTTTCAACAATTTCAGTACATATTAAGCTTTTTTGTCTAAATACTCGATACAGTATTCCTGCCGATCAAGAAGAGTCTCTGAAGTCTTGTATTGTTTATTTGAACAGATAGTTGAAGTGGATTCTCAGAAGAAAAGATGGATTATGGGACTGTGTGACTTGAACTATTGATGTGGTGTAGAAGAGTTAGATTACACAAACATGGTACCAGAGCCTCGTCCCTGATCTGGACCATTGATCCAGTGTCCTCCTCGTTTCCGATCATCGGGCCCAATATTCTTGCCTGATCTACATCGTCCTGAACTCATCACCTTTAGTTAGATCTCAACCGTTTCTGCTTCCAATCCCATATTTGCCTCTGCTGCAACCCGATCCAAGTATATGTGTTGCAACCACAGCAACAACTCGATGCTACTCCCTATGACAGCCCATTGTCTTTTCTGATCAAAACGCTAGCCATTCCTGTGACTAGAATCCACCCAACATTTATCAGTTTTGTCACCTCAGTTGTCACCATCCACAGCATATTCCCAAGCCCCACCATTCTCACAGCACCAAATCTGCTTCCATGCTTCTCCAAATCCCCCATCACCAACACCACCAAAGTCCGATTTGAAGAACCCATCAGCGTCTCCACATGGATATGTGCGTATAGTATAGTTGTGCATATTGTACATGCTATGGATAGCTATATGGATGGATACATGAATAAATGCTAAGAGTTCCTACACATCTCTACAGATCTCCCACCTCTTCATTGTATCCCTGTCTTCTCAATGAAATACATACAACATTCTCCGAAACCTAGTCTCTAAAAGTAATCATTGTCAGATTAGATGTGATATAGATCAGGACCTTGGGATCTTGATGATCAAAAGCAATTAGGAAATCCACAGGATAATAATGGGATGCAAAAGTAACAAGAATGAACGAATGAAATCAAATAGCAACTCATGATAGATTGATAGTCTAAAACCCCAAAAAGAACATGTTTTATTCCATTAATTGAATCATCAACACTTCTATGTTCCTCTTTTATGGATAAAGATCAATTTTATTGGAACCAAGCAGCGAATTGCATGAACCCAAAGAAACATCAAGGAGAGGGCATGATTTTCACCAAGAGCTAATCTTGTAAACCCTTGCTTGGCCCAAAAGAATCCGAGAAGCTGTTTACCTCTCTAGTGATATGTAAATGAAATGTTTAAACTAGATGGGAGGTCTCAGACTTCATTGAAGATGTAGGACCACCTCCAGCACTCAAAAGTACTCCTTTGTTGTGCATTGAATGACACTTCTCAAATCCCTCAACAGCAATCTAGTGGGAAAATAAAAGAAAATGGATAACTTTTCCCATTATGGGACGTCTCACCATATTTGGATAGTAACGGAAATAGTGTTTCAAAGAGCAAACATTACAAGCCATCATTACCCAAACACCATAATTCTCATGCACAAGAAATGAGGTGACTATTGTGAGAGCTTATGAAATTTCTACTTGTTAACCAGACAAGATCATCATAAGTGGAATAACGGAAATCCATGTTTCAATGGTGCTAATGAAAATCTTGGGAAATCATTATTGGGATAGTCAATTACATTTTTATTTTATTTTCCTTTCTTCTCCATCTATCCATGCAAGCCCCAAGAATTCTACCCAAAGAATTCCATGCAAGCCCCTATCTTGAGTTAAATCTGCAAGAATTCTTAGTCTCTTAGGACCCGTTTGGATACTACCAAATGAATAGCTTTTTAAACTTATGTAAGTTAATAAGTTACTTTTCTTAAATAAGCTAGTTTGGTTATTAAACATATATAAGTAGCTTTTTAGAGAAGTAACTTATTTTTATTAGTTATTTTCTATTGCTTTTCAACTTCCAAAAGTAATTTATTTCCTTCATTTTCATTGGTGAGACAACAACTTACAAAATTATTTAAGGGAATATGCTCTCTTTGGCCATGAACCCCTTCTAAGTTCATGAGATTGGAAAATTATCCAATGAACGGGCAAATGATCTAGTGGGCCCCACATTATGATGGCTCATATAGAGGTGGCCCCACATGATGGACAATCCCCTAATAATGAATGGCCCACATCTAAGGCGAGCCCCACGTGATGGGCAACCCACAACAAAGGTGTGGGCCACATGACGAGCAACCCACATCAAAGGAGGTCTCCACATGATGGACAATTAATAATAGTGGGCCCCAAATGATGGACAGTCCACATCAAAGATTGGCATAGGACGCGGATTTCCTATGAAAGCCTTTCGCAAAAAGTTCCTGCGCTAGAAACCAAGGTGGGGCCCACTGTGATGTTTGTGAGAAATCCATACCGTCCATCCATTTTACCATATGAGACCAAAAGTGAGTAGGATCCAAGACTCAAGTTGTTTGTACTAAAGGAAAATGTGGTTAGGGAAATTCCTACCATTGAAACCTTCCTGGGGTCGATAGTGATGTTTACATGACATCCATACCGTTCATAATGTCATTCCTACTAGGATGAACTGAAAACACAAATATTAGCATGATTCAATACTTCTGTGGCCCCACGAATATTTCAACTGTGGACGTTCAATCCTCACGTTTTTGGCTCACTTGAGTATTGGATCCCGCTCATTTTTAGCCTAATGTCCTAAAATGAAATCACAAAATGGATGGACGGAGTGGATTTTTCACAAACATCACAGTGGGCCCCACCTAGGTTCCCAGCATAAGAACTTCCTACGAAAGGCTTCCGCAAGAAATCCGCGTCTGTCTACATAGTGATCAATGGCCCATTTCCAAGGCGAGTTCTGCATGATGGACGGCTCACATTAAAGGTGGGTCCACATGATGCACAGTCTACATCAAAGGTGGGCTCCACATGATGGGCAGTGGATATTGAAGATGGGCCCACATGATGGTGGGCCCCATGTGATGGATGACTAACATCAAAGGTGGGCCTACCTAATGAACTGTGCACATTAAAGGTCGGCCCCTTACGATGAATGGCCTGCAACCAAGGTGGGCCCTGCATGATAGACGGCCCACATCAAAGGTGGGGCGCATGCATTGAATGATCCACATCAAAGGTTGGCCCCACATGATGGACGGTGGATGTGAGGGGGATCAAGCAGACTTTCTGAATAGTTACTAATGATGTTGGAAACCAAATATGCTTTTCTATTATTTGGATGATAAGTATGTTGTTTACCAAACATACTTATCTGCTGATTAAGTAGAAACCAAGATAAGTTACTTATGGCTTATCTAAAGTAACTTACAATCGAAACGCCCGCTCAACGCCTTCAATCCACCATAAAACAGCTCACCATCCAGCCGGGCTAGAGTAGGTCTTCTGGATTACACTGTTATCATCTCTAATAACACCCTTGATTCCACTAGGTCCCAATATACCCACTATTGAGCCATTAAAATTGAGCTCCCAACACTAGTAGGATGAAACACGCACCTTGATCCAACCTTTTTATTACTGAGTTCAGTATCAATCATCGCCGCACTCTCCATTTAAATCTGTGACTGTAACAGCCTGAAATTCCTCACTAGAGCCCATTTGATCATGGAAATCAGATTCTACAATAATAACATACATCGGCATTTCCACGTTATTAAATATTCTCTCCTTTCTTTCATTCCACATGCCTCAAAATATCGCAAAAGAGACTAACCTCTGAAGTATTGTTCCCCTTTATTTGCAAAGACAGTGATGCAGGACACATGCATGTGACTAGATAATTAAGCGAGATCAATCAGCAACTCAATCTAAATAATCAAAATCCACAAACTATGCTAAATCATCAAATATATCAAGAATCAAACATGCAACTATGAGAGGTTCGGGCTGCATATATCAAACTACGCAATGCATGACCATTAAATATTAAAAGATGGGATCTTATGGATGTAGGAACATCCAAGTAGCATAAGAATTAATTTAATTTCAAAAGGGGCAAACTAATACTACCTAGGGTAAGTTCAATTAGGGTTTAGGCCAAGCTTAGATATTTGGGGATCTAGGGTTTATGTTAGAATTAAAGTATGGGATTCAAGGGGGGTTTTGATGTGGAACCAAGAAGGAATCGAAGGGACAAAGGGTGGGTCATACGGCCAGCTATAGGGGTTCACATGCGTGGTCATACGGTCACACATGTGTGTTATTCTAGCTAAGGTTTGGGGTTTCAAGGGTTGGGTTTGTACGGGAGGATGTAAAGAGGACGAAAGGAATGGCTTTTGGTAGGTTTTGCGAAAAGGAGAAGAAGAAAAGGTGAAAACTTGAAAGAAATACTTCTTTGAAGGAAAAAAAGGAAAAATACGGAAGATAAGTGGAAGACATGCACCTCTGTCGAATAGGAATGGCCTTTTACCAATCCTAATCTCCAAATCACATGGAGAATCCTTCAAATTACATGACGAAAGAAAAGAAACTTTGAATTTTTTTAGAAGCAATAGCATGGAGAGAGCTCCGCACGCTGCCGCCCTTATAAATTCGTTTTTACAAAAAGTCACTCTCAAGAAAGATTTCTTTTAAAAAACACCCTAATATCTAAAATATGTTCTTTAATGCATAAAACAAAATAAAAACTGCAAAATAAACTAAATCCTTATAAAGTAAGAAATAAAAACTAAGACACCTAAGTCCTAGAGTGTCCACAATCAAGGCGGGCCACGATCAAAAGTGAGTAAATAACCTGATACGTGCGATCTAACGGTCCGATCAACGCGTGCACTTGATCCAACAGTCCGAAACTCCACAATACGCAACCCACGTGCATCTTCCCAGTGTGGGGTCTTCAAAGATGCACAAACCATGCACGTAAGGCCTTCTACGATGGCTAGGGATAGGATCTAGACCCCACGAGCCCCATGTAACACTTGTCTAGCCGCAAAGAAGGCTGCATCGTTATCCTCCTCCGCCGGTACACTTTGAACGGTCAGATGTCCTCATTAGACAACCTACCTAACTTTTGAATATCCTGTCAACGGAATTTTGGAAATTCTCTGAACTCATAAAAGGCTAATGAGGTGAAATCTAAACATCTGCAGGACGTTGCATCAAATAAAAAGATGGCACCAGTTTCCTCAAACCTCTTGTACATAAAGCATGTCATGCAATCAATGTTCAAAACTAGCCCAAAGGATTAACCATTGTCTTTGTTGTGAAAGTCCCTTAGATACTCCTAAACTAACCCTAAGACCACTTCAAATCCATGCCATGGTTGGGTTGCAATTTCAGCCCAAAGAAAATCCCTTTCCTCAAATCACTTGAGAACTAAGAAAACAATTAGTTTGAATGGCGTGAAATTGAAAGTCTGTGCAGCATAAAGCAGTAACTGAAACAAATCCATGACAAGAATTCTGTGAGTATTAATTATTTCTCATTAGCTGCCCAACATCATAAATTCACATATAAGTTAAAATGCAGCCGCTATATTTGTATGCTCAAATACATAATATTAAAAGAAAAATTCTCCAACCAGATTGATGGACTTCAAGACTAGAGTGTATACGAACAAAAAATAAAACCCACAAAGACAAAAACAGTGGAATATGAGTGCCATGGGAACAATCAGTACAACAAAACAATTGAATCCGTTGAAACAACTGAGTGAAAAATACAGAAAAGATTATTATATATCCTACCTTCAGCGCACAATGCTCACAGAAATAGTGTTTGCATTTTGTAACAACAGGATCCTTGAATGACTGCCTACATATGAAACACACGAAGGGCAATGAATCATCCTCATCATCATCACTCTGATTCTCCCAGTCCACATCATCATTCCCTCCCAATGCGAAATTCCTCTTTCTCACCTTCTCAGCTTCCTCCCACTCTCTCTCCATCTGCATTCCAGGCTTATAATCCCCTCTATCATGCATAAACTTGCATGCATCTCCAAACCCACAGTAACCAGTCTCCTTGTAATCCTTGCATATATCTGGCTGGTAATCAAACCTCGCTGAAGACCTGACTTGTGCTGAAGCTCTAAGTGGTCCATGAACCCCACCAGCCTTCTCACTTGAAACCGTTTGTTCACGTCAGAAGCCAGCTTTGTAATCAGTGTACCCATGGATCCCTTTATACACCTTCACGTCATCAACGCCTTTCTTTTTTCACTTCAAAGCATGCACCGCCTGCTTTAGGATCGCACGGGCATCTTTCGAAAATTCAGTCTCTGTTTCTAAGGTTGCTGTCGCTCGGCTGTCATGGTGGACTTGGATTTCCTTGGATGATTCAAAATGGAAAAGTGGAGTGTCTTTTGATTCTTCAGCATTGGATTCAGCGGATTCTGTTGCTCTCTTTGACGATCCAACAGTTGAGAAATGGAGCTTGTTATTGAGTCTCGGGGGCATTTTTGGCTTGTGGATGAAAGGAGATATTGGACTTTTCTTGATCACCGTCTTCAGTGTCAACATCGGTGTCAATCGTCCGTTTTTGGATGTTCTTGTTCTTGGATGGTTTGCAGAAGAAATTGCAAACTGAAATGGAGAGAAAATGACAAAAAGAAAAAAAAAAATTGTAGTTATTGGATTTTGAATGGCAAAAGGGAAAGAGGTCAGATGTTGGAAAAGAAGCAGGAATTTACCTTGTTCGGAGGATTGGGGTTCCTCGGAATCCACCATGTGTGCTTGCAAATGGATGTGCAAGACTCCACAAGCGTGTGGGTTTAGCAAATTCCTCAACAGAAACAATCTCTTCACAAATTCCAACCCCTTTTTCTAATTACTACTCTTCCCTTCTTTGAAAATCATAATAATGGCAGAAATCTATTAAACAAAAAAGGAAATATTTCAATCCAAATCATGAAAAATTACGATTACAAAAAAAAAAAGATTCAACAGAGATTCAGCTCGAAATCGATCTGGGGAAGCAAATCAACGAGAGGGAAATTACCTGCCTTCGGTGAAATCGAGGGAAGATTGGGCAAGAACGAGATCTCTCCAGGGCGTTTCTTGAAGGAAATAGAGCTCGTTAGGGGCCGTTTTGATGCCTATAACTTCTGTAAGTGCACCTACCTGCTCAGAAAAATAGAATTTCATCCAACTCCCATACAGAACACAGCACATATTATGAGTTGCTGCAGCCAGCAGATGAAATAACAACCTAAATCAAAGTTGTTTGGACAAAGAAAATGATAACTTCTTCCAACACAAATTCGCAAACTTGTGATTAAAGATTCAGAAAATTCTATGGGGGTCATTTGGCAGCTTGGATTTGGAATCCCTGAGATTTTCATATTCTGTCAGTTGCGTTTGTCAACCTAAATTTTCAATCTACAGAACTTAGAACTTGTGCTTTGCAACCTGGATTTGGAGGTGTGGAGAAGGCATGTGCTCTCTTTAAATAACCAATTTGAAAAATATGACTGTTAGAGAGGATTTCAAAATCCTAGGATTTTGCAAGCCAACTTTTAAATAGGAAAGGAAAGGTGGACTTATTTAGGATTTCAACCTCCAAATTCCAGGGTGCCAAACACAATATTTTGGCCTGGATTTGAATTCCAATTCGAAATGCCCAAAAATCCAAGCTGCCAACACCCCCTACAAGTTCAAAGATAGGAATGCTTGTAAGAATTCTTGTTAAGAGTCTCATCTTAGGTCATCAATCCCATACTTCTGTCCTGTTTCATTGTTGAAGGACCTCCAACCATACTTGAATGAAGCCCTGTAGAAAAGAACTATGTATGAACAAAGAGAAGCTACATGCAATAAAACTGTGTAAATGGATAAATGATGCAAGTAATGACGCGGTGAAGTGAAAAGGAACAGCACCACATCATTCTGAACAGTGAACATGAGTTCAGTTGAATGGAGACTGGAATCCGGAATTTGGGTCTGACGGATATTTTAGAATGAGAGACAAGGAACTCCAGCTTCAGTCATGCTAAGAGTCGTTCAAAGCTTATTTTTTGGGTGGGAATGTAACCAGCTTCCCTCATCTGCAAGCGCAGTTCCCCTAACATTCCATATATCTCATTCGCTTCCGGATGTGATTTATCTTCTACTAAAAACACATGGACCTTGTCCCTGATCTCGATCCAGCTCTGACCAGGATGCTTCCTCACACCCCTGCTTTTCATCAGTTTCCTCAGCCTCGCAGCATCATCCCAATATCCTTTCAAAGCATAGATATTACAGAGCAAGACATGAGCTGCTGAATTGGAAGGGTCCAACTTCAAGATATTTTCCGCCGCTCGCTTTCCAAGCTCCACATCTCCATGTGTCCTACAAGCAGAAAGAAGAGTCTTCCACACTACAATATCAGGATCAAATGGCATTTGATTAATAAATCTTTCAGCTTCTCTTAAGCGACCAGCACGGGCCAGCAAATCAACCATGCACGAACAATGCTCCCTTGTTGGTACGATGCCATGTTCAGCCACCATGGCTTTGTAGTAACGGAAGCCTTCGTCTACCAAACCGACACGGCTACAAGCAGAAAGAACCCCAACAAAGGTCACATGATTAGGCTTAATGCCTAAATGTCGCATATCACTAAAGAGTTCTAGAGCTTCATTCCCATACCCAAAATGAGCATACCCCACAATCAAACTGCTCCATGAGATGACATCTGGATTGCTCATAAGTTTAAACAATTTCTGAGCATCCTCGAGGCTCCCACATTTCGCATACATGTCGATCAAACCATTTGCAACTGAAAGGTCAACCTCGAGCCCCATCTTCACAGCACAGCCATGAACTTGATTCCCCATTTCTAGAGTAGCCAAGTGAGCGCAAGCACCCAATGCATTGCTTATGGTGATCTGATCGAGCTTGTTTTCAGAACAGTGCATCAATCTTATTAGTCGAAGAACATTGTCCATATGATCGTGCTGCATACATGAAGTAAGAATTGCATTCCAGGAAACTGAGTCTCTGCCACTTTTTATCTCCTCAAAGGCTTTGAATGCATCGGACAGATCAGAGCACTTTGCATACATGGTGAGGAGAGTGTTACAGACAGGAACATCCAAGTCTAAGCCCATTTTGACAATGTAGGAATGAATCTGTTGTCCTTGACTCAGAGTAGCGTAACTTGTGCATGCGCAGAGCAAGCAGCGGACAGTGATCTGATCCGGTTTTAAGCCCGAATCCCTCATCTGTGAAAAGAGAAGCATGGCCTCATTGATGTCATCCTCGTAAGAAAATCCAGCTATAATTGCATTCCATGAGACTAAATCAGGCATATGGACTTGACCGAAAGCCTTCCTCGCAGAATCTAAGCATCCACATTTCGCATACATGTCGCTAAGGGAACAACCAGCAAAGCAATCTCTTCCTAACCCAAACTTTATGCTTAACCCATGCGTCTGTTTCCCATGCTCCAATTGTAAAAGCCCACTACACGCGCTAAAAACACTCCCAAATACAAACTCATTAGGAAAGTAGACACCCAACTCAAGCATTTCCTTGAAAAGGCTCAGTGCTTCTAATTCACAGCCCTGTTGAGCAAAGCCAGAAATCATCGAACCCCAAGAAATCAAATCCTTCATCTCAATTCTCTCAAAAACACCAACTGCATCGTCAATTCTATCAAATTTTGAGTACATCGCAATGAGAGCATTTTGAACAATCGAATCAGTCCCGAATTCGGATTTAACCACATGACCATGCAGCTGCCTCCCCAACTCGACATCGACCATACCCGAGCACGCTCTAATCATGCTTCCGAACGTAAACTGATCAGGCACGAGACCTGAACGTCGCATCCCAAAATAAAACCTAACTGCTTCCTCCTCCTGATGTTTCTGGGAATACCCAGCAATCATCGAAGTCCAAGAGACAACATTCCTCTCAGGCATTCCGTCGAACACCTTCCGTGCATCAGCCAATGACCCGCATTTCCCATACATATTGAGAATGTGATTGTGGAGGACGACATCGGCGCGAGAATTAGACCCCAGCAAATGATCATGGACTCTCCGGCCATGCTCGAGGGACTTTAAAGAAGAAGAGGCGAGGAGCAGACGGGCATAAGTGCTGAGACTTATACAGAAACGGGTATTGTTCCGGACGAAATCGAAAGCATGGAGAGCTTGTTTGAAGAGATTTTGCTTGCACAACGAGCTGATATAATCGTTGCTCGACTGTTGGGTTTTGAAGTGGGTGTGGCAGCTGCGACTAAATAGCCGTTGGTGTTCGAATTTTGAAAGCATTGCAGCTGCATCGAATTGGACTACTGGTCAATGCATCTTAAGCGCTCATTTTCTGGAACACGAGGCATACCGGAGGGTGCAGAAACGGATTGGCTACTCCCCCTGCCACCAGCTCGGTGGCTGGTGGTCGGTGCTCTGCGGGCCCCACCATGATGTATGTGTTTCATCCATTCCGTTCATCCAGTTTTATAGATCATTTTATGGCTTGATCCCAAAAATGAGAGGGATATAAATCTCAGGTGGACCACATTACATGAAAATAATATTGATTGGATATACACCATTAAAATCCTCCTAAGGCCCACTATACTGTTTATTTAACATCCAATTGGTTGATTAGGTCATAAAGGCCCAGATGAAGACAAAAATAAAATATCAGCTTGATCCAAAACTTTTATGGCCCCCAAAATGTTTTTAATAGTCGAACCTCATTCAACACTGTTTCCTGTAATGTGGTCCACTTGAGATTTGGATGTAACTCATTTTTGGACTCATGCTGTAAAATGATCTCTAAAAATAGATGGACGGCATAGATGAAACACATACATCATGGTAGGGCCCACATAGCACCGACCATCAGCCATTGGCTGGTGTCGGGGAATAGCCAATCCGTTTCCGGAGGGTGCATAATGAGCGAGGTGGAACCACGGTCAAGGCCTCACCAAGAAGCGGATTGGCTGGTGTACCACACACCAGCTATATAGCTGATGTAGGTACGTGCCGTGCGAAGACGAGCGCTGACGCTCCTCGAGCTCCGAGTTATACCAACGGTTCAAAGGAGAACAAAGTTACATGGGAACCACAGTGATGTATTTATTATATCCACACCGTTCATCCATTTTTCGAGTTCATTTTTAGAGCATTGTCCAGAACATGAATCATATCCAAAGATCAATTGGAGCACATCACGAATAGCAGCAGTGATAAGGATTTTCACTGTTAAAAAATTTGTAAGGCCCACCATAACATTTATTTTCCATCCAATCTGTTCTTAAGGTCACAGATCTGTACCAAGAGGAAAAACAAATTTCATATTGATCCAAAACTTCCGTGACCCTAAAAGAGTTTCAATGGTAGACGTTCAATCCTCTACAGCTTTTTTCAATGTGATCCACTTATATTTAGATCTATCTTATTTTTAGTCTGAAGCCTTAAGACGAGCTCATCCGGTTTGGATACAACACATACCTTATGATTAAACCCCACGGAAGTTGCTGACGTCGATACACCAGTTATATAGGTGGTGTGTGGTACACCAGCCAATCCACTTCCGTCCTCACCCGGATGCGGATGAGAAATTTGCGGCTATGGACCCCACCTTTTATCCAATGGTTTTTTTTAAAGCAATACAAACTTAACTTGCAAACTTAGACCTCCATGAACGGACACTAAAATTTAGGACCAAAATACCCCTCTTTTCACTGCCCTTTTCAATGCGTGCTTTCTCTCCTCTTTCCACCACTACTTCCGTTGCTTTCACCCATTTACACTTCTAGTTTCACCGCTGCTTCCGTTGCTTTCACCCATTTACACTTCTGATTTCACCGCTGCTTCCGTTGCTTTCACCCATTTACACTTCTGGTTTCACCGCTGCTTCCGTTGCTTTCACCCATTTACACTTCTAGTTTCACCGTTGCTTTCACTGCCGGTTTCTTAACAGCATTGGAGTGCATCCTCCCTGTACATTAGCAATCACACCCTTTTCCGAAAATGGTGGGTCCAATAAAGAAAGCACGCACCACAGGTATATTTTAAACTTGGTTGGGCCCACATTGAATGTATGTAGTATATCCACGTCGTCCATCCGTTTATCTATCTAATTTAAGGGGTTGAGCCCCAAATTGAAGCATATGAAAAGATCAAAGTGGATCATACCACGAGAAACAGTGTGGATAATGATTTCCACAGTTGAAACTACAGTAGGCCCAACATTAATGTTTGTTTGTTATCAAACCTGTTCATAAGATCATGCAGACATGGATTAATAGAAAATACAATTATAAGCTTGATCCAAAACTTTCGTGGCCCCTAAGAAATGATCAACAGTAGAAGTTTAATTCAAAATTATCATGTGGTGTGGTCCATTTAAACATTGGATATGTTTAGATTTTTGGGCTCGAGCCATGAAATCATTGGTTAAGTTTGCCCCGCTGATTTTCTAGTTTGGCCCTCTTAATTTCATATTTACACCGTTGATTTTCTAGTTTGCCCTGCTAAATTTCAAGCTTGCCCCATTCAATTTCATGTTTGCCTCGCTAAATTTCATGTTTCCCCCACTTAATTTTTAGTTTACTCCACTGAATTTCAGTTTACTCTGCTCAATTTCATGTTTGCCCAGCTCAATTTCTAGTTTACCCCGCTGAATTTCATGTTTACCCCGCTCAATTTCCAGTTTATCCCGCTGTTTTTCTAGTGGCCCCCGCTGAATCGTCAATTTGCCCCGCTGAATATCTAGTTTTCCTCGCTCAATTATCAAGTTTGCCCCGTTCAATTTCATGTTTGCCCCGATAAATTTTTAGTTTGCCCCACTTAATTTCTAGTTTTCCTTGTTGAATTTCATGTTTGCATCGCTTAATTTTCAGTTTGCCCCGTTCAATTTCCAGTTTGCTCCATTGATTTTCTTGTTTGCCCCGCTTAATTTCATGTTTACCCCGCTAATTTTCTATTTTGCCCCGCTCAATTTCACGTTTGCCCCGCTGAAATTCATGTTTACCTTGCTCAATTTCATGTTTTCCCCGCTGAATTTCATGTTTCCCCCGCTGAATTTCTAGCTTGCCCCACTGAATTTCTAGTTTGCCCCACTCAATTTCATGTTTGCCCCGTTGATTTTCTATTTTGCCCCACTCAATTTCATGTTTGCCCTGCTAAATTTCATGCTTCCCCCGCTGAATTTCATATTTCCCCAACTCAATTTCATACTTCCCTCGCTGAATTTACGTTTCCCCCGCTGAATTTTATGCTTCCCCCACTGAATTTCATGTTTCTCCTATTGAATTTTCAGTTTGTCCCACTCAATTTCATGTTTGCCCGGGTCAATTTCTAGTTTGCCCCGCTAATTTTGTAGTTTCCCCCGCTCAATTTCCAGTTTGCCCCGCTCCATTTCATGTTTGACCCGCTGAATTTCTAGTTTGCCCTGCTCAATTTCATGTTTGCCCCGCTCAATTACTAATTTGCCTTGCTCAATTTCATGCTTGCCCCGCTGAATATGTAGGTTGCCCCACTCAATTCCATATTTGCCCTGCTGAATTTTATGTTTGCCCCGCTCAATTTCATACTTGTCCCTCTCAACTTTCAGTTTGCCTCACTCAATTTCATGTTTGCCCTGCTCAATTCCTTGTTTGCCCTGCTGAATTTTATGTTTGCCCTGTTGAATTTCATACTTACCCCGCTAACTTTCAGTTTGCCTCGCTCAATTTCATGCTTGCCTCGCTCAATTTCATGTTTACCCCTGTCACACCCCAAATTCGGAAATCGGATTCACATGAATCCGGATTGCCGAATCTGATGCCGACAACCTTCGTAGTGCCCCATTTTCTGCTCCTAACGCCCATATGCCAGGTACCGATCCTGGGATCCTACAAGGAAGATTTTTCAACGTACATTTATCCTGTAAGAAGCATAGTTACAAGTTTACCCAAATCACAAAGGCAACATCATCATCACATATCCACTAATATAAACATTTGAATATAATGCTGAAAGAGAAATACATATGTCAAAATCAAAAGTCTAAAAGTCAGCTACATGCTCCAAGCTCCACGCTACTGCAACCTAACATCACATATACACATCTATCGTGCATAAGCTTATCGAAAGCTTAGAGGGTGGTGTAAGTGTGTGCACAAGGTAAGTGCTAAGTATTTAATTCAATGTCATAGTAAGACAATACTGGAAATAATGGTAAGATTATGAATCATACGATATTAGAGTAAGCGAAAATACTGACAAGTCCATGAGTCAAACAATATCAGAGTACGCAATACAGATCAGTTATACAAATGAGGAGTCATAAAGAGCCAAACATCAGATGCCAATGATGCAATGCAATATACAATTTCTGATGAGTTCACGTATAGCGTCAGCCGTACCTAGACTATATAAATGCAGAAACACAGTAATCCAAAATATCATATGCCATGAATGTAATGCAATGTGTGGTGCGAATGAAATGACCATGGTGAAGTGTGAAGTCGGGATGATAGTACGTAGTATCGCAGGCTATAGGGTTCATCACAAGGGACTTCTATCCAAACCAGTCTCATAACTAATTTGAATAGGCAAACTCAATGTGGTAAACTCCTAATCTCAGGTTAGTCGTGCGCCCCTACCGAAATCCTGGCCATTGCGAAGGTATACGTAACAAATAGTTGCGCACCACCAGCCCGAGTGGATAGTGAATGAATGAATGAGTATGTAACTCCTGCTCAATAAGTCCACATATCAGTACTGTTCATCTCTGGGATCATCACCAGGGTCTATTACACTCTACACCAGCTTGCCACCCTATCCAAGCGCATAACTGGGTAAATGGAAGAGACCTCACTATCCGCCTACCAATATCAAACTTGGCTCGTCGATAGCGAACCCATTCCTCAAGCTGGTCAAACTCAACCAAGATATTGCCCCCTCACTTAGGCGGGTAAGGTCACACCCCTTCCCAACCGACCACGACACAATGGGAGACGGAGCCTCCTGTTATTCGGCACTCAGGCGCTCATGTATCCACTCGGTCTCAACGTTGGGGCGTCCTCTGGTACTAAGAGGGTTTACGGATTTCCACCCAGGGTCATCTATAGAAGCCCGATGCAAGAACAGATTTTTGGTGTTCTATCTGGCCACCCACAATATGCCTATGGAGGTTACAGCCTTGATGTCGCTAGGGCGTACAGTAATCACAGTACACAATGCAAGATGCATGAGTCATGCAGTCCAGTCATGCATCAATCCTGCGCATACCGTGCGCACATGTGAGATAACTCCACCTATCGGGGAGTCTTATAAACCACTGGCACTATGGCACATGCAATGGTTAATCATATCTCATAACAAACATGTAGATGATGCATATGGGCATGTATCATGATGCTATGCTGTCACATACTAATAATCGGTATCAATAACCGGCATCGACAATCGACCTCGACAATGTAGACATTTAACCAACATTGCCCCTAAGGAATGACCCACATAGAGCCTAACATATAGTGAACCCATGGCCTCACACAAGGGCCAAATATACAACTCCATGGGCCTCACTCAAGAGCTTAATACACATCACGATGGGCCTTTCACATGGGCCTAACATACATTACAATAGGCTCTATCGCCTAGCCCTCAAATGCATCACAATGGGCCTCATATACATCATATTGGGCCTTAAACACGGGCTGAATATACATCACAACGGGTCTTAAATACGGGCCGATATACATCACATTAGGCCTCAAACACGAGCCGAATGCACATCACAATGGGCCTTACCAAATGGGCCGAAAAATATATCACAATGCTCCTTAACGCATGGTCTGGAAATATATCGCAATGGGCTACTCATACGGACCTAATATACAGCACCATGGGCCACAACCTATGGGCCTAATGCACAATAGGTGGGCCATACACATGGGCCTATATACATCACAGGTGGGCCCTGCACATGGGCCTCAAATATACATCATAATGAGCCTTATGGATGGGCTACAAATACATCAAGGTGGGCCGCATCAATGAACGACATAGATATACAATACATGCATCAATGGTAGCCCCCACATAGCACCATCCAAAGTTGGACGGTGCGAATATAGAATATGTACACCAAGGTGGACCCCATCACATGGGCCTAATATGCATAATAGGTGGGCCCCTACATCACGGTGGAGCCCGCAGCATGTCCAAACATTGTCTATGTAAATCAGTACAGTCCAAACACTGTCCAGCACCGTCCAGCACAATCTGGACGGTGTGGATGAAATAAATACATCATGGTGGTGTCCACCATCCAAATCACTGGATGGTGGAGATAAGGCACATATATCATAATGGGTGTGGAAGCAGAATAAACACATCAAGTGGGCCACGTCCAGCACTGCTGGACGGCCCAAATACAACCCGTACGTCATGGTGGGCCCCATAGAACTCGCTGATGTCATACAGCAGGGTGGGTATCCACGTCCCTCACTAGGGACAATGTGGATATAATATATATAATATATATAAATCATATATATAAATCAAGGTGGGTCCCACCTGCCACACGTGTCACACGTGTGGGGTAGGCCCACTACATCAATAGATGGACGGCATGTATACACAACAT
Organism: Magnolia sinica; assembly: GCF_029962835.1. NCBI lineage: Eukaryota > Viridiplantae > Streptophyta > Magnoliopsida > Magnoliales > Magnoliaceae > Magnolia > Magnolia sinica. The sequence goes on from NC_080577.1 coordinate 3,071,658, forward strand.
ACATCATGGTAACCCACAGCACATCGTCCAGACGGACGGTGTGGAAAGATACATCACGGTGGTCCTCACAGCACCGTCCACATGGACGGTGCGGTACAAACATCACAGTGGGGTCCAGCCAGATGGACAGATGTCGTGGATCAAAGGGACCTACAGAACTTGTTGGCGTTAACCAATAGCTACATCTGCTGGTGGGTATGCAAATGGACAGTGTGGATCAAACCCACACAACACGTGGGGTCCTCAGCACATACAAAGCTTTGTCCAGCACCGTCCAGACTTGTGGATGAGTTACATACAACACGGTGGGGCCCACAACACATGCATTAAGATGGGGTGCTACGTCCAAACGGACGGACGATGTTGATAAGATCCAAATATTGAGGAAACGAATGAAGTTAATCAGGTGGGTCCCACATGGGGCCACCAAATACATACATGTAGTATAATATAATATTGTTATTATTTTATTTTTATTTGAAAGCAAACTTCCAGCGTCCAGACATTGGATGCTGGACAGATGGCATGTATAAAACATATGCATCATGCACCCTGAGGGATCTCACCATCCTGGGCAAATGGACGGTGTGGATATATAATAGATATATCAAGGTGGGTCCCACCCACACGTGTCACACGTGTAAGGTGGGCCACATCCATATCAGATGGACGGTTGGGGTAAAACCCACATATATTCAGGGTGGGGTCCATCATCGTTTGGACAGTTGGACAATGGACGGTTGAATACAATGCATACGTCCGAGGTGGGTGGACGGATGGGATACAACATGTACCACATGATCAGGGCCCACCACCGCTGACGACATGCAGTGGGACCCACCGTCCAGACCTGCTGGACGATGTGGGATGAAACTCATAAATCAGGTGGTCCCACGTCTAGTAGGCCACACGTTTGGATCAAGCTGATATATATATTTTCCCTTCTACTAGGTCTGTCCAAGCGCACAGGCAGGTGGCTCGCCGCTGGACGTCAGTAAGGTGGGCCCCACAAATGTGACAGGGTGGATAAGATCATGGTGGGCCACACATCAAAAGGGAGGAGAGAAAAAAAAATGGAGAAAAAGAGAAAGGAATCGGATGGTGGTGGAGGGACCCCACCACTATGGGCCCTCCATTCTTACAACACAAACATCATGATGGGTCCCACCACAAGTGGGCCCTTAAATCACAAAATTAAACAATAAAATCACCCACATTTGATCTCCTCTTCTTTATTCTGTCAATGCATGATAGAGCTCTAAAAGTACAATTTCAACGGTTATGATCAATTTTGGAGGGTGGGATTGGGTGGTAGGGAGTGGGCCACACCTAGTTTCTCTTATGGAAGCCATGGATGTCCACCTCTCATGGGAGTTGCTTGAAAAATGGAGAGAGAGAATGAGAGAGAGAAAGGTGATGGAAGAGGGATGGTGAGTGATGGAGTGATGTATACTTGACATGTAAGGGAGAGAGTTGACTTTAGGGATGGGTGTTAGTACTTGGGGATGGATGTTGTACTTGACATGTGAGGTGATTAATGGAATATTTTTCTCAAAATTCGCAAAGCGCGGCGTTTCTTCGGAATGAACACTGGCCTACATCTCCTGGCCCGGTTATCGGATCGATGCGCGAGTCACGGTGTTGGAACCGCGGCGACGGCGTGATCGCCAGGGTACAAGTTTCGAGTCGAGTCGACTCCGATATGCAGGACTCGGCTTAGAATCGCGCGCAAACGTCGGATACAGGTCGAGGGTCGCCAAAATTCGACCGGGAGAACCGCGAAGGCCTATGGAACGGTACAGTCTAGGATACGGGCCTTACAGCCCCGCTCAAGACTGTGACAACCTGAGTGAACCTGACCCCATCTCAAGTTGGGCCAGTTGATTCAAACCCAAGTTGTAATGAGGGGTAGGTTGCATTGGGTTGAGGACAACTTGAGCCCAAAATGATCTCTAGAGGACCCAACATATCAATTGTGAAACCTGAAAAGAAAAATTACAATGATTAGTAAATCAGTTGTTTTTGTCATTCCTTTGAATTTCAGATATTCCAATTGTGTAACTATACTGTAACGCCCTAAAAATCAGGGGTCGAGCAAGAGCTCAACTCCCGAGTCTCAAAACATCATTTATGCAACATATATGATGATGATTAAATGTTGTTTATATTATTGCATTGAATATAAGTGGGATTATACCAAATCAGTATATCATACTCCAGAGGCAGTTAAATAACGCAAGCGGAAGACTGAGAGATGTATATAAGCGTATATGGAACGTATATACCATTTCTGGTCTTCAGAGTATGAATACATTGTTAGGTCAAATAATTACATGTATTAGTTCAAAATACAAAATATCAAAGATAGTCCAACGACAAATGATAAGCCCTGCAGCCCCCATTGATCAAGACACGGCTCACATAAACCCGTCCGATAACTGCATGTAGGAGAATGCCTCCTCATCATTCTCGAAGTCTGGCTCCTCCTCATAGGCATCGCCACCACCTGCAGCTAAGACAGAGTTTGGTTGGTGTGTACAACATTGTCCTAGAACATAGGACTGAGTGATCAACTTAGTGGAGCTATAAAGCAAATGTTAACATGTTATCAATTCAGTCAAGCAGTAATGATAAAGCAATACAACAAGCATTCCTAAGTACTCTGATTAATACAAGGATGTTATGTATTAATGATATATGCCCTTGCCTACACTCCCTCTGCGAGCTTTATCTCACGGTCGCGGTATGCATCGCTTCCACAATGCTCAACTCCAACGCCAAAGGCACATGTAATGCGGTGCTTGAACATGATTACCGAGTTCTTATTAGACCTTTTTATACAGCAGGATTGAGAAGCTAAGGTACCTCCCTTATATCATGTCACGCCCCAAACTCGGAAACCGGGCTCATAAAATGCTCGATCGCCGAATCCGGTGCCGACAGCCTCCGTAAAACCCCATTCTCGGCTCCCAGCACCCATTCGCCAGGTTCCGATCCTGGGATGCTACAAGGAGGATTTTCAACATCAGTTTGATTCGTAAGAAGCATAACCAAAGGCATAACCCACAAACAACAACCAAAAACTCCATCACATTTCCACTATGATCAAAAACTTTACAAGTACAATGAGCATAAAGGGAAATACAATGATGATAGACCAAAAGTTCCAAAATGATCTGCTACGGCTCAAGCCTCAGTGCTGCTGCGATCCAACGTCACCTGCACGCAACGGTCGTGCATAAGCTTATAGAAAGCTTAGAGGGTAGTGAAAGTGTATGCAGTATCAGAGTAATACGGAACATGCTGATGAATGCCAAGAATACCATAACCGTACCAAGGCCATGCGATGCAAAATACAACTCAAGCCTACAAATCCTCATCTAAGTCCACATGTCAATACGGCTCAAATCTGGAATGTCACCGGGGTCTAGTACACTCCAAGCCAGATTGCCGCCCCATCGCTCGTAATAAGGTGAGTGGAAAAGACCTCACTATCCGCCTGCCAATATCGGGCTCGGCTCGTCAATAGCGGACCCATTCCTCGAGCTGGTCAGACTCAGCTTAGCATTGCCCCCTACTCTCGAGCGGGTAAGGCCGCACCTCCTTCCAACCGACCACGACACAGTAGAAAGCGCAACCGTCTGGTAATCGACACTTAGCGCTCATGCAACCACTCGGTCTAGACGTTAGAGCAACCTCTTGGTACCATAAGGGTTTAGGGACTTTCACCCAGGGATATCTATCGCACCCATGTAGAACAGTATTTTCGGTATCTAATCCTTCCAACCACGATACGTCTGTGGAGGCTACGGCCCTGATGTCGCTAGGGCATACAGTAACTATATCACACAATGCGAATGCATGAATCACACTATCCAGTCATGCAGCAATCCTGCGCGTATCGTGCGCTCATGCAGGGCAACACCCCTTATACGGGAGCCCCTAAACAATCTGCCCGAAGGCATATGCTATGATCAGTCATTTCTCATATCAAGTATACGTATGATGCATATGATCATGAATCATGGAACTAACCATGTTATATAGGATGGATGATGTGCATAACGAAGATGGGCCTAGACGACCTACACATTACACGTATGGGTCCTAGGGGAAGTCATAATGCGGACATTTAACCAACACTATACTTGCAATGGGGACGTCAAACCGCCATTGCTCCCAAGGTACAACCCGTCATAAACGTCATTACATAAATTATGTTGGGATTACACATTGCAATGGACCTTAGGTATATCCCATTGGGCCTTCAATATATCAAATGGGTCGTGTCATATGGGCCTCATATTCATTAAGTGGGCCACATCAATGGGCCGCACCAATGGGCCTTATGTGCATTGCAATGGGCCATAACCCATGGGCCTTAAAATGCATCAAATGGGCCTAATCTTATGGGCCTTATGACTATCAAATGGGCCACACCAATTGGGCCCCATATGTAAATCAAATGGGCCTCAACCCATTGGCCCCAATACATTTTAATGGCCTTAACCCATGGGCCCCTAATACATCAAATGGGCCTCGACCCATGGGCCTTACATATATATCAAAGTGGGCCTCAACTATGGGCCACAAGTAAACTGAGGTGGGCCTTACATATATATCAAAGTGGGCCTCAATCACGGGCCACAAGCAAACTGAGGTGGGCCTTACATATCAGTGTATTAGATATAATATAATATATAATTTATATATATAATACATACAAAATTATATATAATATAATATTATATATGTATATATATATACACACACACGCACGCACACACGCACCCACACACGCACGCACACACCCACCGTCCAGGACGGTGGGGCAACAAACAAACATCACAGTGGGTTCCACCGTCCAGGCGGACGGTGGTAATGAAACACATACATCCTTGTGGGCTCCATGTGGGGCCCACCGTAATGTTTGCTTTCCATCCAACCTGTTGGTGAGGTTAAGTAGACCTAGATGGAGGGTGGGAACAAATCTCACCCTAATCCAAAACTTCTGTGGACCCCAAAAGGATTTCAAAGGTAGAGGTTCAATCCCACTGTTTCATCCGGTGTGGGCCACCTGAGTCTTGGATGAACTTGAAAATTTGAGGGTGGTCCACTGACCTCAGGGCCCACCATATGAACGGATTAGATGGCTAGTGCTGGTGCGCGGGCAGCGCTGCTGCGTTTCTGACACAACAGTAGCGGCTGCTGTAATGTTTGTTTTTATTTTTTATTTTCTTTTTGTTTTTCTAAGGATTTTACAAGTGGGGTCCACATCTTGCAGATTCACTCCGTCAAATAGCTCCCCATGCCTCACGATAGGCAAAACAAGCCCAATATTGGGCATATTTCAGCATACAAACAATCAAGGAAGATTTCAATGGTGAAAACCACCATTTGCTATGGTATGGCCCGCCCGAAGGTCTGATTGATCCCATTTTTTGGGTCAACGCCTAAAAGGGGCTTGGGAAAGTAATGGATGGTGTGGATTTAATACATACATCAAGGTGGGGCCTACATGAGTGGGCCACCCAAAGGCTTGAACCAAGCTAGTATTTATGTTTTCCCAATAAACGTCCAGCGTCCAGGGACGCTGGACGGTCTGGCCATGCAAGGTGGGCCTACTCAGGTGGGCCACCACTGATGGATTGTGTGGGTACTACACATATAAGGTGGGTCCCCACTTATAGATAACTTAAATAAAATACATTCTTTATGGTGGGGTCCATTCAAGTGGGCCACACAATCATATCAAGATAAAGAAAATAAGGAAAAGAAAAAGATAGGGAGAGAGAGAGAGATAGAGAGTGAGATCCGCGTGATGGAGGGACCCCGGCACTATGGGTCCTCCCTTGCACTAAATCATACAGCAAGTGGGTCTCATTACATGTGGGTCCATGAAATCGAAATCCAACGGTGGAGGTCCCTTCTCCACTAAAATAGACGGTCTAGATGACCCTAAGCATGCAAGAAAATAAACATCATGATGGGGTCCATGGAGAATGGCCCCATCATGGAATGATCATGATAATCCAAATGGGCCATCGGCCACATCTTAGGGTCCAAAGTGAGATCCAAACCATTGATCGGTTGGCCTCATTTGGCCCATCTTAAAAACATTAAAAACTACCCTATTAAAGCACCCACTGCTTGATCTTCTTGCTCCCTTGGCTTCCTTAGCTCCTTGTGCTTCTCTTTAATGGAGGAAGATGAGAAATGGATGGTTAAGATGAGAGATGAAGGGGTAGGAAAGGTGGGCCTCACAAATGTATTTTTCTCTCCATGAAAAATGCTTGGACGTGAGGAGCTCTTGCTTGGATTGGATTTTTAAAAAAAAAGAAGGAGAGAGAGAGTTGTAAAGGGAGAGAGAGAGGGAGTGATGGGTGATGGAGTGATGGATGTGGTGGTGATGGGTGTAAGAGCTCTTTTTGACTTTTTTGGCAAAAGTTGTAAGAGAAGGTATGGGTTGTGTAAGAGCTTTTTGACTTTGGGGCTTGCTTGGGAAAAGGTGAAACGTGATGTGTACTTGACATGATGGGATGATGGGATTGATTGATTGATGTGACACCTTATAGAGATTCTCTCGGAATTCGCATGCGCAGCGTTTTCCTTGCACCGAACGCTAGCCCACATCTCCCAACCAGGCTATCGCCTCGTCGCGCGAGTCGCGGCATCGGAACCGCGGCGACGACGCGGTCGCTAAGGTTCAAGTCCTGGGTTGAGTCGACTCGGGTTGACGGCATGAGGATCAAGGTCGCGCGCAAATACCGGTTAAGGGTCGAAGGTTGCCGGAATTCGACCGGAAGACCGCGGAAGCCTATGGAACGGTACGGTCTAGGATACGGGGCTTACATATCATTTCCTGAATAATGATTCATTCTAGGGTCATCAGTTCTAGTAAATCTCATACGATGTTGCGGTTCTAGGTCACTACAAAGGACTCGTCAGCTGATCATTGTAGGTCTAGTTTATACTCTAGTTGCTACGAAAAGGCTCGTCACCTCAACGCAGTCTCAGAGTATGCTCGAGATCACTACAAAGGGCTCGTCACCTGATCAGTGTAGGCCGACAGCTCGAATACAGTATCCCATACCACCGTATTTGGCTCACGAGGCGGTGTTGCTCACTGGTCACTACGGGGAGGCTCGTCGCCCCAGCGTAGGCCGACAGCTCGACCACGGTATCTCATACCCCCATGTCCAGCTCATGAGTCTTAGTGGATCGAGGTACCAAGATTAACGGAGTTTCCAGTAATGAGTTTGGTACCTTAGGTTTAAGCAGTAACGTCCATACATGGTGAACATATATCGGGTCGATCAGGTTACTTGACGAGCTCAACTAGCTTAACCATTGTCGACAACCCAAGTACAACTCGGATTCATCAAACACGTCCAGTGTGGCGAAATAACCTCAGCAACCAATACAGGACATGTTACCGATTGCCTGGACTATACCATAGTCCTAAACACACTCCAAATACAATAGGAATATGTATGTACTAGTCCAAAACAGCATGTAGCAACCAACTTAAATATAAGTCTCGTTGAGCATTTCAACGAACACATAGTGTACATATTAGCGTATATAGGCATTTCAACCATAAAGCATGTAGTAATGTATAGGATACATAAAGGAAAACTATAACCATGGTTAAGGGAATTGAGAATCCTATCTCAACACCCTCATTACATGTATTTTAACAAGTAGTTCCTCATTGAGGCATTTTATCAAACACTTAGACTACGCATATTACATACATGCAATAACTTAGTTAAAACACATGTTATAGCAAATCCTTTCACAAGAAGATGCCACGTATGCAACGATCATACATGTACAATCAATAATCATGGCAAGCACGAATCATAATTCCATATTCATTCAAGCATATCAACAAACACATGGATTTTACTATTTTCAACATAGTTCATATATATGTATAAAATGCTGGAAACATCGCATCTAAGCATTTGATATTATTCAAGTCAGTCATAAATAATTAACTGACATTGAAAGCCTTGAAAACCATAACTTAAACATTTATAGTCCGCACCTTTCGCCGGTAGACTCGTAACGAACTCAGTTTAAAAGCTAAGTCTTTGTCTACGACACCACAACAACCTATAACAGGGAATAGGTTAGCAATTCCACCATTTACACTATTGAAAACCCTAAAACAGATTAGGGTTATGTTTTCTTACCTAAGAACGGAATCGGAATCGCCGGAATAGCGACACGAGAAGGGTGGTTAAGCACGTGGAGCGGTGGGATTGAATCCCCAGAACAAATGCCAACTCTCTCTCTCTCTCACTTTCACTCTCTTTCCTTCTCTTTCTTTTCTCTTCTCTCACCTAGGGTTAGAAATTCATATGTAAAGGGAGAAAGAGGGTTTAAGACCCTTATATAGGCCTAGGACTAATGGAAATGGCCCCAGGGGTATACTTAGGTTATATCCAAAGGGCGTCTATTTCAGTCCAACGGAGCTGCTCTAGAGGTCCCTTTTCTACGTACGATCGGACTTAAGCTCCCTAACATTTGATCTAGGTCAAGCTGAGTTTTCAATCCGATCGGATTTATAGATTGACCATGGCGGACCAGTTTCAGTTCAACGGTCACCGATACTCGATCAGGGCCAAAAGTACACTGACATGTGTTGGAAATTTTTCCTGATCTGAGGGTGTAATTGGGTCAGATTCCGATGGTTAGAATCCTTAGATTTGGCCTGCAAGTGAATGACTCAATTCACTTAAGTTTCAGTTTGTTTTCTAGGGATATTCGCGTTTCTCACACACTTCGCTCCGGGCTCAAGTTGTATGTTTCTGGATACTATTAGGACTTGATTTCTAAGGTAGTTGTCAAGTCCAGCAATGCAGTCATAACTGTCTAGTTTCGCGGTAGTCGGACTTTCGATGTGCAATCTAGGTCCAATATGAAATTTTAAAGTGCTCTCAAGAGCAACTGGGTTTTGAGATGGATCCTAAGTTTTAAGGTAATGTAGCGTTAACGATTCTACACGTTTTGGGTCATGTAGATTATATTTAAAATGATTAGTGCTAATTTTACAGGTACTCTAGTGTAGCACTAGCTAATTCTCGTCTAATTTTTAAAAGGATTTGGTCCTAAGTTATTTCTGCCTGAGGTGATACTCGGGTCTTTGTACGGATTTTTTCGAGACGTTACATATACAGTTCCTTGTTTGATATTTACTTGTCAACACATCAATGAACAATATCTTCAATAGGATGTATTAGCGATACAAGTAGGCACTAATTTTGAGTAGGGAGGTGGACCCAACTTTACAAATGTTATGTGAGACTCAACCATGGATAGACTTTCAACTAGTATCAAGTCCAACTTTGGTGTTGTAGAAAGTCACATGATCCACTACTTCCCACCTCTTATGATGAGTGCAATCATACAATTGATGAACTGATCTTCTATTGAGCTGTGTACTTCGTATCTTCTACAAATGTATAATGTGGTTAACTGCCCAATGGGTGTTTAATGTGGTTAATTGCTCAATCTGTGCAACGTTCTTCAATTTTCTTTTCTAGTTGTTGGTCTCTCTTGTGGGAATACTTGGTTCCTCAAGAATACTTGTGAGATTTTCATCGTTAATATTTTTTTCTCACCAAAATACATAGCTGAAACTTCCATGTTCTTGTCTTTGATTTTTTTTCCTTCTTTTTTGTTGTGAAGAGTACTTTTATAGATTGATTAAATGCTCAATTGGTGTAAAACTTGCCAACTGAATGAAACAATCTTTTTATGAAACAGATTTTTATTGAGTTTGATCTTGTTCCACTAGCAAGTGCTTCCCTCGCAAAGGTTCATGTTGCTCACATGCATGATGGCAAAAAAGTTGTTGTAAAGGTAATTTTTTGGCGTTCTTCCATTTGCATAGGCAACTAGAGCTTCAAACTCCAGATTGGAAATCTCTATGGCATAAATTTGGAACTTTTCATATTAAAGGTTACATTCTTTATGATGTCCTAATGCTTTGTTTCTTTCTTTTTTTCTTTTTTTTTTTTGTTTTGTTTTGTTTTGTTTTGTTTTATTTATTTATTTACTTATTTTTGCATCAGGTGTGAAGAAGTTGATAAAGTAATAATACTTGTGGGGAAAGGAGATGAGAAAATGATCGTAGACCTATGGCTACAAATTATAATCGTAGCCTAGATTGTCGATAATATCGACCATAGTTCGATAATATCGAAGATGAATGCCAAACTGTCCAGCAACAAAACTCAAAAAATGGATGAATTTTCGATATTATCGAGAATGGTTCGATAGTATCGAGCATAAGTTATCGATAATATCGAGCAACGATAGATAGTAACGATAACTAATATCAAGTAATGGCCATAGACCTATGGCTACGGATTATAAGCGTAGCTATAAGTAGTGTAGCCAATCTGGCAGTGAACCCCTACCACAGGACAAGACATTAAATCTTCATAAACCGGCTTACTTAAAAAGCAGGGGTATTTTCGTCCTCAATTTCGATGTCTATACCAGTAGGTCTAAGTTCGCAAGTTAAGTTTGTTTTGCTTCATAAAAACCATTGGATAAAAGGTGGGGTCAATAGTCGTAAATTTCTCGATGCGGATTAGATACTGACAGGTTGAGTAGCGAGTAGGCTATTGAAGTTACGTCACCAGGTTCTGTGGGCCCCACTATGATGTATGTGTTGTATCCACACTGTCCATCCATTTTGAGATATCATTTTAAAGTATGAACCAAAGAATGAAGCAGATAAAAATCTGTAGTGGACCCACCACAGAAAATAGTGGGGAGAGTGATTCCCACCGTTGAAACTATCCTAAGGCCCACCATAATGTTTATTTGATATCTAACCTGTTCAAAAGTTAAAAAAGACATGAAAGAAGGGAAAACACAAATATTAGGTTGATCTAAAACTCTTCTGGCTTTTAGAAATTTTTAATAGTGGGCGTCACTGCCCCACTGTTTTCTGTGCTGGGGTCTATTGGAGCTTTGAATTTAACTCATTCTTTGGATCTTGCCCTAAAATGATCTCTCCAAATGGATGGATGGATGGCGTGGATACAAAACATACATCATGGTGGGGCCTACAAAACTTAGTGACTTCACTTCCGTAGCAAGTCTCGCTACTCAACCTGTTAGTAGCTAATCCGCGCTCGTCGTTACCCCGGACGCGGATTAGATGCTGGCAGGTTGAGTAGTGAGAGTCACTACCGAAGTGATGTCACCAAGTTCTAGAGGTCCAACCATAATGTATGTGTTGTATCCACATTGTCCATACGTTTGGAGAGATCAATTTAGGAAACGATCCAAAGAACGAGGCAGATCCAAGGCTGGGGTGGACCCCACCTCATAAAACAATGGTGAGAGTGACACCCACCATTGAAACCTTTCGAAGGTCCACCATGATGTATTTTTTGAGATCCACTCTGTTCATGTGTTCAACCAGGCATGAAAGAAGGAAAAATAAAAATATTAGCTTGATCTAAAACTTTTGTGGCCCTTACAACTTTTTAATGGTGGGCATCACTCTACCCACTGTTTTCTATGGTGGGATCCTCTTGAGCTTTGGATTTGATACATTCTTTGACTCATGCCCTAATATGATCTCTCCAAATGGATGGGCACTGTAGAAACAAAACATATATCTTGGTGTGGCTTACAGAACTTGGCGACATCACTTAAGTAGCAAGTCTCGCTCCTCAACCTATAAGTAGCTAATCTGCGTCCAGTTACCCCTGCTTCATGCAATCCACGCTGGTGGATCTCATGAGCGCAGATTAGATAATGACAAGTTAAGCAGTGAGAGTCGCTGCTGAAGTGACGTCACCAAGTTCCGTCGGCCCCACCATGATGTATGTTTTGTATCCACGTCTTCCATCCATTTGGAGAGATCATTTTAGGGCAAATCTAATGAAAGAGTTAAATCCAAAGCCCCAGTAGAACTAGTACAGAAACAATAGGGACATTGATGTTCACCGTTAAAACTTCTAAAGGCCACAAAAGTTTTAGATCAAGTTGATATTTGTATTTTTCTTTTTTTTCATGTCTTTTTTTTTAAAAAACTTTTGAACAGTTTAGATTTCAAATAAACATTATGGTGGGCCTTCGGATAGTTTCAACGGTGGGAATCACTCTCCCCACTATTTTCTGTGGTGGGGTCCACTATAGCTTTTTGTCTATCTCATTCTTTGGCTCGTTTCCTAAAATGATATCTCAAAATGGATGGACGGTGTGGATACAACACATACGTCATAGTGGGGCCAGTGGGAGATTGATTAATTAAAATGTTAAGTTAAGATTCAATAGCGGAGAAAAAGATAGAAAAATTACTAACGGCTGTCCATTTCGAATTTCGAAGGAGTGGAAACGCAGCTGGATTCAAAGTGCACCTACCTGCTAAGAAACAATGTCAACTCCTACGTCTCTCAGCGTCTCCTCTCTCTCAGCTATAGCAAGGTAAGCCCTGACCCTTTTGATGGGCGCAGTTTGGCCGGGGGTGGTTTCGGATTGCTGACTGTGGGACCCACCTTGTTGTACTTTCCTTACATCCACACCGTTCATCCGTATTGAAAGTTCATTTTAGGGTATGACCCAAAAAATGAAGCAGATTTAAACTCGACTGGACCACACCACAAGAAACAATTTGACTGAATCCGCACCATTAAAACTTCATGGATCCACTGAAATATTTATTTGCCAACGTGGGTTTTCTGCCAAAGGCTTTCACAGGAAGTTCCTGCTCTGGGATGCTAGGTGGTCCCAATGTGATGTTTGTGATAAATCAACACCCTCTATCCGTTTTGGGAGCTCATTTTAAGGCATGCGGCCAAAAATGAGGTAGATCCAAACCTTAAGTGGGTTGTACGAGAGGAAACAGTATAGATTCAGTGACCACCCTTTGAAACACTCGTATAGCTACAAATTTTCTTATCAGGCAAAGTTTTTGTGTTTTCACTTCATCTGAGTGGGAATGACCTTATAAAGGGCTTGGGTGGCATATAAATATCAAGGTAGATCTCAGGAATATTGTGTATTCGATATGTGAGAGGGAGAAGGAGAGAAAAAATAATTCTTTACCTTAGATGAGTTATAAGGAGAGGTGATTCATGACCGAGTCCATTGTGAATCATCAAGAACTCAACATTTTAGGTCATATATAATGATGAGTTGAATCAGATGGGAGATTGAATTGGATGAAGATCCCAGAGTTGAGAAATGAAGGAGAGGAATTGAAAGATCTAACTTCTGAGAGAGAGAGAGAGAGAGAGAGAGAGAGAGAGAGAGAGGAGGGTTTGGGGCGCAACCACAGGGAGAGAGAAAAAGGGGTTTGGGACAACGAGAGGGAAAAAGAAAGGCCCGGGTGTAAATTAGCTTGGTAAACTTTAAAACGGTGTAAAGCCGTTCAAACAAAAAAAATTAACTGCTCTAATTTTGCCAAATTTTGGTGTAGTGAAATGAGAGTGGAGGTATACTCCTACGAGAATATGGAAGCTCTCTGCTTTGAAAGAAGTTCCTTGGTGGTTCGTTTTATGTTAATCATGGTTTTAAGACTTGGATGAATCTGATTCGTCTCATCCAAGTCGACTCAAACTCTGTAGCACCAGACCAGTTAGATACCATGAATCAACTCCTCTGTTTTGCATTGCTTTAGGTACCTCTCTTGATTTACATATTCACTGCAATTTCCTCAAGACAAGAAACCACAATCTATTGGTAGCTCATTTTACTCCCTGTCATGAGCAACTAGTTGCAGATACATGTGGGGCCCACCCTGGTATTTAGGCCGTCCAAATCGTCCAACCATCTCTTCACACTGTAAAATTGGATGGTACTAAAATCAGGTGGATCCAACCATCAAGTGGGCCACCACACAAATTTGAAGGTTTTTGGGTAGTTGGTCATTCTTTTCTACTGTGTGGCCAATCATATTGATCTAATCTCCGAAGGTCTTATTTTTACAGCGCAGAAGCCTTGTAGGATGGATTGAATGCCACACATACATAATAATGGCCCACACTATTTCAATATCTTTGTATCTTTTATTATTTTAATCCTTTGGCATAGATTCCACCGGCAATGATAAAAAAACAGAGGGCATGAATGGATACTCCTGGTGACCCAACATGTCGGGATTTGATTGGGCCACATGGCATGGTCAGAGCTGGAGCCCATGCAAATGCCGGCCACATCTCCAACGGATGCATATAATCCCAATCAAATCTCGCCACGGTAGGTCACGAGGGATATCTCTAGTCAGGGCAATCCGCATTCCATCAAAGGGAAGATAAATGTAATTGTTGGCGCTTTGAGTTTGCTTTGTGTGAGCTGCCCACCATGGTTAAAAAAGACTGGATGACTTGGACAGACTCGTTCAGTCCTGGTCATGCTCAGGACTTATTGGAGTTGGGCCTAAATCAACCAAGTTGAAGGTGACTCATTGTGTATAACCAGCTCAGGTCCAACTAAATCCAAGTCGATTTGGACGACTGACATCAACTGAATCAAGTCTTAGAAACCATGGTCCTTGTCTTAACTTCCTCAAGCAGAAGAGAAAAGGGGCTAGGCCCAGAGCCCAATTTTAGGCCCACTCCTCTGTATTTACAGGCACACATGTGATCAAATAATTGGACAGAGCAAGAACCCCCTGACTCATGTGATTTCAACCAGATGTAATATTGGGCTCTCACCCATGTGTGCCATGCATCTCATGGTAGAATGCCTAATATCCAAGGAAAACGTGAACACTTGTCTGAAATCCGGAGAGCTCACCTGATGGGTATGAAGATGGGAGGGCAACACACCACAGTCACATTTATTAAACAATCCTAACCATTCAATTAGAGGGCTGTCATAGATAAAGAAATTCAGGGGTTCTCACAAAGCATAAGCTGCATAACAACCATATGTATCTTATTTTTCATGTAAACAACAACTACAATAATACAATATACATCTTTCCAAACAGCATCAAAACTAATCAAAGATGCAATTTAGACCCTCAACTAAGACAATACTAACACAAGACAAGAAACTAACCAAAATCAACCACATCAAGTGGTTGTGTTTAGCCAAACAGATCAAAATCCAATCGAAATCAATTGGAATCTACTCAACACCTAAACATTATATACCCTCTACCACACCCGCTTCTACAAATTAGGGGACTCGGGTGCAATTCGTCCGAGTCAACTCGGACTTGGTCGAGTCTGATTGGCCATGAGTCAGTACTCATGACAGAACGACTCAGTCTGAGTAACTGAGTGCTAATTAGCCAGAACTTCCCAGATCAGTTCAGGGTCGAAAGACGGCATCCGCTCCAGAGAACATTCATCGAATACGGGGTGGGCCATGATCGCCTGACCCTCAATTGAAACTGACAGTGAGGATTCACTGCTCCTGCAACATCCCTCCGGCGACTCCAACTGATCTGCAGTTGCTTGTCCTTCATTGGACATAGAAGGCGATGATTCTCCACCCCAACACCACCCATCATGTGACGACTGCGGCATTTCATTGCGCGGACATCCATCATCAGACGGTGAAGAAATAGCGCAGCTGCTTTGGCTGCTTCTGCTAGCATTGGCTGCCTTCGCTTTCGCTTTCTCCTTCCTTAGTTTCTGGCAAATTGACTGTATCTTCGCATCGACGGATGATCTCAATGCATTAAGCTTGGCACTGTCGCCGAAGCTCGGGTCGATCTTGTCACCTAGATGTGGGAAATTCAGGCGGGCGTATTCTCCCCGAAGCCTGTACGCCGCACGATCATAAGCGTATGCGGCCGCCTCCGCCGTATTGTAAGTACCCAGCCACACTCTCATCCGATTCTGCGGTAGCCGAATCTCAGCCACCCATTTCCCCCAATGCCTCTGCCTTACTCCTCTGTACAGCTTCTTGCTCTTACTTGTATTTATACCTGTATTATTATACGCCGTAGATGTCCCTGTTACGGTTAACGGCGTGCAGCTGACAGAGCCATTAGGTCTGTTTTCGTCGCTGAACTTCTGCAGTAGATCTCTCTGCCAGAGATAGACGGAAGAGCCTGACGGCTCCAGTACGTGACCCGCGACTGGATTCGTTGGCGGGAAATGGGAGAAGATCGAATCCAAGGCGTTGGTTCCTCCCGTCGTCAGGATCTCCGACAGGGAGGAACGGATGTCAATGTCGCCGGAGAAGTAACACGGCAAGCCGGTTCCCAGAGTTCCAGCCATTTCCTATTGTCTAAAAAAAGAGAATTTTCTGAGAGAAATTGCAGATTGCACGGAGAAAAATATATGTGCGGGAAAAAGGAATTGAAATATTTTTTAAAAAATCCTTCTTTTTTTTCTTTCTGCAAATCGGGTAAGTGAAAAACAAGAAAGTGAGAGAATTAGAGGAAGGGTCGGGATCTGAGATCCGATGAAATCAACGGATGGATGAGCAGATGGAGGAGAAACGGAGTCTAAGGAGAAGGGATCCTGCAAATGAGATGGGGACTCTAAGAGAGAGGGGACGTCGGGAGTGGTGATTGGGGATATTTTTGGAAATTGAAGAATTTTGGAGGAAACTGCGAAAGAGGCGCATAGAAATCTCACAGAGAGAGTATTATCAGAGAATCTGAGAGTTTTTGTGTTGCCTCTCTCTGCCTCTGCTCGCTCGTCTATTTATAGTTGGATCGATGATTTCGTGCTTTCGCCTTTCTTTCCTTTGATCACTTTTTATTTTTTATTTTTACTTTCCGAAATTAGCCTTGCATCTTCTGGCGGTGCTTGGCTTTTCCAAAAGCTGAATGTTACCGAACGGTTGCAGGGGCTGCTTGAAGTTACCAAGGGGACCAAGTCCGGTTTAAGTTAGGTGCGGCCGGGCCTCACCGAACACGATGTGGCCCTGACCGTCGGTCTACCTTGTGATGTATGTATTATATATCCATGCTGTCTATCTGTTTTTTCAGCCAATTTTATAACATGATCCCAAAAATAAAGTAGATTCAAATCCAAAGTTGATTGCACCAGAGGAAATGATAGAAAATCGTGGTGATTAATCATTAAAAAAATTCGTGAGCCACGAAAAGTTTTAGATCAAGTTGATTTTTGTTTTTTCCTTCCTTCCTTCATCTAGGTCCATAAGACCTTATTAGGTAAGTTCTAGAAAGCTTTTAATGACGAGCCTTTAATCACTACTGTTTCTAATGGTGCGTTGCACATGAGATTTTGTATTTATTTCATATTTGCGTTCATGCCCTAAAATGATGTGAAAAAAAAAAAGATAGACAACCATATATATACACACATCACGGAGAACCCCATGGTCAGGTCACCTTGAATTGGGTGAGGCAGGGTCACACCTAATCTGCTCCCCTCAAACTGGGGCATGCATGAACAAGTTCTCTTGGCCCCACCATTGTGTTTGTGTCATATCTACTTTGACCATCCACTCCTATTTCACCAGCTTATTTTAGAATATGAGCCCAAATGTAAGTAGGTGTGAAAGTTTAGTGAGAGTCATATGACTTAAAACAATAAAAAATAGACACACCTATTGTTATGGAAGAATCTGATCCGACTACCTTTCAGGTTAGCTCGGCCTAGCTATAATTATGAACGGCTTAGCCAAACTACCTTCAAAATCGGCTCAATCAGATGAGCGATTGTTTCGGAGATACTTCACCAAAAGGAACCAACAAGCAAGATAGGTTTGAGCCATGACTTAGAATGATATAGGCTCAGATGGATCAGTCCAAACCATCTTCAAGGTAAGTGATCAGGTCATGCCCTGATGACTCCAGCCTAGGCCGGCCTCAGCCGACTTAGTATAGCCCAGGCTTGGCTCAGGAAAGCTCAGTTTAGCTCGTCTTGAGTCGACCAACTAAGTTCTGTTAGTAAAGTCGAGCTCACTCCAGTAACGCACGATAACATTAACTGTTCTGCCACGATCATGGGATAACTGACAACATCACCGCATGTGCAATTATCGCCTAATGGCTAAGATTGTGCAGAGATTAGCGGACTCCAACGTTCCATCAAACAATATAAATAAGAATCTCATATAATGGGATAAGTACGCAAAACTCTTACCCGAAACTTCATCCTCACTACTTAGACTCAGATTTCTGGCTTGACTTTGGCATCAAAGGGTCCCCTATTATAACTAGGGTCTCCATTGTCATTCATCTATACAAGTGCTTGGATCTAGAAGCTTAGAGAGGGTGAATTAGATTTTTGCATCAACACCTATCATTAAGTTGTGGATCTAACAAATCATTGTCTTTTCCCTTTATCTACATTGAAATCACCCCATGAATGAGTTAAATGGCACATAATGCAAGTCCCAGGAAGATTTCAAGAGACATCATCTCTAACCATGGATTCCTATGGTGCCCGCCATTGAGTTTTGGATATTAAGGGCCTGTTTGGATACAACCAAATAAACTACTTTTTCTACTTGGAGCAGTAGATGAATAAGTTATTTCAAATAAATATATTTGGTTTTTTATTAGTTATAAGTAACTTTTTTACTTAAAATTACTTAATCCTTTTAGTTACTTTTTTTAAAAAGCTTTTTAATATATATATATATATATATAAAATTATTGAAAAGAGAATCGAGAGAGATTAACTTGGATCAAATTGATAAGTACGTGTTTTTTACCAAATACATTTATCCACTTAATAAGTAAAAACTCAAATAAGATACTTGAGACATTAGTAACTTATCCTAAGTGAAAAGGCAAAACAAATGAATTAAGTATATATAACACAAACATCACAATAGAAATCATATAGCTGATTACAGGGAATTCCTGCAACAAGGTTACAAAGGGATCAACGTCTTGGAAGTAAACAATCCAAAGTTGTGGCCTGATATAGATAGCTGGTAGAAAATAATCACTCCTGAACAAGTGACTAATGGGCATACAATGGACGGTTGGAATAGGAAAAGTTAGACCATGGTTTAATGTTGGTTGTTCAGTCCATTATTTCTCATGTCCCAACTGAGTTTTTTTTTTTTTTGCCAGCTTGTTAGTACACCCATTGTCAGTTCACACTTAACTGTTGGCCACCTCCACCGGGAGTCCATACCAAGACCTCGGTGTTGAAACGAGTTATCTTTCACTCAGTCCACCGCTTCAGCTATGGATCTGGGTGTCACCCAGTTGAGCTTTGAATCCAAATCATTTTCGGCTGACATCCTAGCCAGAGCTCGTGAAACTGGTTGACGAAGTGTCTGAAACGCGTACATCTTGGTGGGCCCCACAGACCTTCTAGTCACGTTAATTCCCATTTACATTTAAATCCGTCCTTCCAAGGGCACTTTGGTCATTTTAAACAGTCCGGAGGCTGTCACGCTGTCGATGTGAAAAACAGGTGTTTTATGATCTGCGAAGCTTCCCGCGTTTTGATATGGTCTTCGTTTCCTCCAGCTCCATCTTCGTGGTATGCAGCAAACCGGAAACGGATTGGCTACTCCCCCTGACACTAGCCCCGGGGCTGATGGTCGGTGCTCTGTGGGCCCCACCATGATGTATGTGTTTCATCCATTTCGTTCATCCATTTTTACAGATCATTTTATGGTTTGATCCCAAAAACGAGAGGCATATAAATCTCAGTGGACCACACCACATGAAAACAACAGTGGTTGGATATCCATCATTAAAATCCTCCTAAGGCCCACTGTACTGTTTATTTGACATCTAATATTTTGATTAGGTCATACAGGCCCAGATGAAGGGAAAAAACAAAAATCATCTTGATCCGAAACTTTTATGGCCACAAAATGTTTTTTAATGGTCTACGCTCATTCAACACTGTTTCATGTAATGTGGTCCACTTAAGATTGGGATATACCTCATCTTTCGTCTCATACCGTAAAATGATCCGTAAAAATAGATGGACGGCATGGATGAAATACATACATCATGGTGGGTCCCACGGAGCACCGACCACCAGCCATTGGCTGGTGTCAGGGGGAGTAGCCAATCCGCGTCCAGCAAACCTACCTCACCACATCACACGCATCAAGCCATACTAACTGGAACCGTCCATCAAGTTTCCTACGGTACGGACGATAACAGAGATGTCACAATCTCATCCGTCTGATCGGTTGTCTTTAAAAAAAACACAAGACGGTGGAAACCGGTAAAAAAAATTCAGTGAGTAAAACTGAAGAAAAACTCGTAACAGATAAATTCAATCATTGAAATAATTTTGAAAATTAAACCATCCATTGTGGGCCCCACTTAGAAAGACTGACTTGATTGTGACATTACAATGCCACGTGTACTCTTGAGAGATGGACCTATCATACTCCCGTATCTTTCAGTTCTACCGTGTGAGATCTCCTCTCCCTCCGCCTATTCTACTCCGCGTGGACCCATGTCTGTACGCTTTTGCTGTGGATGACCGGACCTGCGACTGCGCTGGGAACCCAGGTGGGGCCATTGTCATATTTGTGAGAAATCCTCTCCGTCCATCCGTTTTTTGAGTTCATTTTATGACATGAGGCCAAAAATGAACCGTATCCAATGCTTAAGTGGATCGAAAACGTGATAATTGAACGTCCACAGTTGAAATATTCGTGGGGCCAAAAAAAGTTTTGAATAATGCTATTATTTGTGTTTTCAGTTCATCTCAGTACAAATGATGTTACTAACGGTATGGATGATATGTAAACATTAATCCATATAACCTAGGGAGGTTTTAACGGTAAAAATTTTCCTAACCACCTTTTCCTTTAGTACGGCCAACTTGAGAATTGTATCTTTCTCAATTTTAGTTTCATGTACTAAAATGAGCTCAAAAAACGGATGGAAGTAGTGGATTTCTGAAAAACATCACGGTGGGCCCCACCTAAGTTTCAAGCTTAGTAACTTCCTGCTAAAGAAATCCGCGTCCATGAATGCCTTTTCCACATTGAATCCATAAAGCTACTTTTCTACTTTGTTATTCCCAGCAGCTGTCTGTGAGCACTCCTTTAATTTCCTTAGCCGCGTGTCTTCTCTGCATAAATTGGATGTGAGAAAAAGGATACTCTGACAGAGTGTGGCGGATGATCCTCGGGCTTACTTTGAAACTGCATAAGTCGCCAACATGTAATTAAAATTAAACTATTAGATTTATAAACAAGAATTTATATTGTAATATAAATTAGAAATTATGCTTATTTATTAGTTAATTATCAGATTTGTGGACATTTATTGGACACTTAAAAAGGAAAAATTCCCAGTAGTCTTATTTCAATAAAAAGTTGTGTACTAGTCAGAGGTTATGGTTGTAAAACCAATCTAAGTTTTAGGGCCTGTTTGGCTGGACCAGTCCCATGGTATTAAGAGGGATGGGATCGCCATATTCTGGGATATGCATGATTAGCCAAACAAACCCGATGAACTTGTCCCGAGATATAAGCAATCCCATGGACATTACCATCTTTACCTTAAAATTAATCCCATCCCTTGGTTGAACAAATTGGAAGGTAAAATCCTGGGATATGCTTGTGTGACAAGCAGACCCAATGAACTTGTCCCGGGATATAGCAATCCCATGGATCTTAAACCAATCCATTGACACCACCATCATTACCTTAATATCCATCCCATCTCTCCTAGTCCCATAGGATTCGCCCAGCCAAACAGGCCCTTATTGTATAACTTAGAAATAGTGATTTACGTGATTTAGCCGATAATATATGCCGGGTGCACTATTTATAAGTGCATGCGTATCAAGCGTCAGAAACAGCCGGGGTATTAAATAACTCCCAACAAGATACAAGGAGGCGCGTGTACATGGTGCCGCTAACACTACAACTTGAGGCGGTACTGGAATGATGTCTGGTCCATGTCAATTTTTCATCCAATCTAAACCGTTGATCGTTCTCTTCATTTCATTCTCACCATACATACCAAAAATGAGATGATATAAAACTTATGTGGTGAAGATATCATTGAATCATGTCGAATCAAGGTGAGGCCATCTAAAATCACCTGACGTGGCCGAAATGGATGTTTGAATGGCTTGAATTTTTTTTTCTTCCTTTCATCCTAGTAGGGTGTATGTTATGAATGGATTAGATCGCATATATACAGTTCTATGGGCCCCACAAACAGTGGGGACGGTTTTATTGTTCAATTCGGATCCGGATTCTTCGCCCCTTCTCGTCTCTGAGATATACAATTAAATGAGCTCCGCTCGGCTCGGCTCGGCTCGACTCGCTTATGTACATCGCCTACCGAGAGTACCTTTCGCATAGATGAAGGATAAGTTCCCTTTCAACACCTGTCATTCCTTCCAGCGTCTCACGTTTCTCGCAAATCTGAGCCGTGCATAAGATGGGACCGACATGAAAGGTTGACTAGCTTACGAAAACAAGCAGATCTTAACACATGGATGAACGTGATGAGGTCGATCACCATCTTCATCAAGGATAACTACTCCAAATTCACTTATAATCTTCTCCTCCAATAATATAAATAAATTTTAATAAATTGAAATTTTGATTAATAGATGATAAAAATAAATTTAAAACCAGTTAAGTAATGATATCAAACATTAGAAGAAGTTTCAAAATCAAACTCTAACTGAAAAATTCACAACTTACCACAAATATACTAAATGTCCTATTTGTATTAACATATTATTTACCTATTTTTTTTCTGTGTACTTTTTATGTTGGACACAGCTCACTCAAAGGATTAAATTTTATAATCAAACTAAAACATAATATAAATAGTAAAAACAAAAAATAAAATGAATTTTCAAGAATCTCATAAAATCGGAGTGATATGCTGGGTTAATTAGCTAAAGTAGCTTCTCTGACCCCAAAATTATATATGATACGTTGAGTAATTCATTTTGGTTTACGAGACATGTTGTAAGATTTTGACGAATCCTGATATGGATCACTTCTACATCAGATCGAGTCATCTCTAGTTCATCTTAAACACAAGTGTCCATGACGTGCTCGATATCATCTCTTAGTCAGCTTAGCTTCATTAGCACATAGCCTTATACCGTCCACTGCCCATTGATTTCGACGGTATCAGCGGTCTGGCCTCGTTCCTAAACCAGATGAGAGGACCTCTCGTATTTTAGGAAGCAGACCGGAGAGGCCCAAAAGTTATTAAAAAAAAAAAAAAAAAGGAAATCAACTCATCCTAGATATGAGACCGTAAACTCATTAGATTGCTAATGGGAACCTTTGACTATGCCCATATTCCAGCAACCCCCTAAACCATGAATTTTGGTGGGCCCCACTGTGTATGTGTCCAAATACGAAAATTCTCGTGGTATCCCTGAATGTGGACAGCTGCTATTTTTTTAACGGCCCATTTATGAAACCCTAGGTTGGATGCAATTTATTGGGCTGTAAGAATGTGATGGAATAACATCCATTCTTTTATGTCTAAGGTCAAACCTAACGATCCAAAGAAGTATGAGAAATCGATTTTTTTAGTATTTACAAATCTTTTTAAGGTTTTTGGATTCGATCAGTGTTGACTTCTGTGGACCCCACAGTGATGTGCTCATAACATCCGTTCTTGCCCATCAAACGAACCACCTCAAGTTCATCTTGGAGCTCAAATATCAACCCAATCACAAATTAAGGTGGGCCACACTTGACAGAACAGTGAAAAATCATGCCCAAGGAAACGGATTGGCTACTCCCCCTACCACTAGCCCCGTGGCTGCTGGTCGGTGCTCTGTGGGCCCTACCATGATGTATCTGTTTCATCCATGCTGTTCATCCATTTTTATAGATCATTTTAGGCTTCATTCCAAAAATGAGAGGTAACTAAATCTCAGGCGAACCACACCACAGGAAAACAATAGTGATTAGATATCCACCATTAAAATTCTCCTTAAGGTCCACTGTACTGTTTATTTGACATCCAATCTGTTGATTAAGTCATACAGACCTAGATGAAGGGAAAAACAAAGATCAGCTTGATCCAAAACAAAGATCATCCAAAACAAACTTTTATGGCCCTCAAAAAGTTTTTAATAGTGGACGTTCAATCAAACACTGTTTCCTATAATATGGTCTACTTGAGATTCGGATATAACTCACTTTTTGTCTTATACCATAAAATGATCTAGAAAAATAGATGAACGGCATGGATGAAACACATACATCATAATGGGTCCACAGAGCACCGACCACCAGCCATTGGCTGGTGGCAGGGAGAGTAGCCAATCCGTTTCCATGCCCAAGATCTCTGCATTCATTTTGGGGTGGCCCATTTGATTTTTTGAATCGATATTTGTGTGTGCCCATACACGTGCCTCCATCCTGGTGGGTTTCACCCGATGAAGGGATTGGATAACATATACATGGCAAGGTGGGCCCCACAAAACAGTTTAGAAGGGTTTATTAATTCAGTGTCCCCTCCAATTATTCCATGTGGTGTGGCCCACTCATGTTTTCAATTAAGCTGAGATTTTTGCCCTGTGGCATAGCGTGTCATGGACAGATCTGATGCATTCATCATGGTGGGCCACATAGAGATGCACAACAGTAATCATGCCTCGGTTACTATTATTTTTTGGATGCAACATGCATCATTAACAAATCTAATTCATTTAGATCAAACCCTGTGGTCCAGATCATTCGGCCACTTTCAAACGTGTTAGCTGCGATGTTTTCAAATTAGATTCACGTCAGTTCAGGTCTCTACTTGGGCTGGTGGACTATTATCTAATTTTCACAATGCAATCCCTATCTTTTTGTGACTTTGGTTACTATTATCGGACGCTTTGAACGGATCTTATTGTCGGCAATAAATGATCATGGCAGATCTGGCAATATCTGGTGGGGCTCATGTCTATGAATTCATGCTGACAGTTCATCACATCCAGATGTTTAATCGTTAGAGCTTTGATAAGCCGACATGTACAAAGTGGCCAATCCACACGCCACCACTTATACTAGCGTGGCTGACAGATGCTGTATCCAAACCATCCATAATGAGGTTCTGACCATGTAAATGTTCTCTCCCAAAAATAAATTTGGTCCGTTCAGTAGATGGGCCACAATGTCAGGAGAAATTTCACGGTTAAGAAAGCTTCTGTAAAGTATTTTCAGCAGTAAAATTATTTTGTAGATTGGCATACCTGACGACTGGAACGATCGGGTAGGACCATAGATTTTCTAAATTGTGGTATGCCTTTATAAATGGATTAGAGCCAATGCCAACGTGCCCATCCAATGAACGGCTCTGATCCTGTACCTATGCTACATTGGCACGTGTCGGAAAATGGACTAAGATTGAACTGCACGAGTCATATAGATATAGTCCACCGAGCCAAGCCAAACCAAGCTAAGCCAAGCCATACATTTATTTCATATAAAACAAAAAAGGGGAGTTATTTGATACTCAAACCAAACCACATATGACAGCTTGATGCACGGGCACTCAGAAATGGTACACGTGGCAAGATATAACTCAAATTAAACCGACTACATTGTAAAAATCAGTGTTTCTAACTCACTGTTCCAAAATCAGATTAGGTGCATAATCATAGCTTTTGATATTTTAGACACGTTTTTATCATTCAACCCTTTAATAATTATCTACCAATATGAGTGTCATATCATGAGTTAACCTAATTTTTTGTGGCGGGGACGCTTCCAAAAGTAGTTCAGAAAGTTTTTTTACGTGAATTACTTAGGGTGAAAGTATGCGGTTTCCAAAGACCCTGCCTATCAACCATGGTACTCTGCCAGAGTATCAAAGTGTTATCATTCTCTGCCGTTGATTCGGTCAGACTTGTAAATGTGAGCATCAGACAGCACAACGATCATCTGCTTTTACATGATTAAGTGCGATGCTTTCCACTATTTGAAATAGAAAAGGCAAACTTCACATCATAGGTGGGCCCCACCATGTAACGTGCATTAAAGCCATAAAGGTCGATAGGCGTGGAAAGGCGATTGTATCACGATCTATACGACGCGACAAGGAAAGGCCGGGGTTCACAAAAAGTCTATCCCAAGCATGTGAAATGCCTACTTTTCAACCATAGTCGTGTCAGAGGCTGTGAGGCTTTGGCATCTCTCTTATCTGAGACCGACATTGACTGTGGAAAAGTTAATAGTCTGCCAGATCATGAATATCTATGCTCCTGCGTACAGATATTCATCATAATCCAAACCGTTCAAATTCTTGATTTTAATGTACATGGATCATCATTTGCAAAGAAAACTTAAATGGTGATTGTAAGTCATGTAGATAAAAAGCATCAACGGTCTAGATTTATAAAAAGAACTTCAAATTTTAAGAGGAGAGAACTCCACATCGAATCCATTTTCTAAAAGGATATGATTAACCATACACATGCTCTCAGCTGTTGCACGCATAAGGTGCGCTTCCATCAATCCAAACCATTCAAATCATGGGAATTAGCATAATGTAATCATAGAGATCAGATGGATTGGCAGTTTTTTCAACCACTGATTGATGAAAATTGGCTTATTGTATTTTAACCATTGATTTTATTTTTTTTTCCCCATTTTATCCATACTACCATTATTTGGTTTGAATGAGTCAAACAAATGCCACGTGTAAAATACTGAGTGCCAGCAACCAGTATTTACATGACATAAATGCCCTCGAGCATAGGATATGATGTAATGCTGATGTCATTTGCTTTTCCCGTTTAGCTGGAGGTTGCGTATAGATAAATCCACATTTACGAGTTTAAACTGTAGTTGCATAGGAGGAGCCATGTAGATACGCCCTTACCTCGTACTTAAAAGGAAGATATACTGTCGCGTCCTTGCTCTTCCTCCTCCTAGACTCTAGGAAAAAAAAAAGGATATACTGTCATGTCAAAGAGTCTTGGTAAAGAGGCAAGGAAGTAATTGATAATTGTTGCACTTTTTTATAATATTATGATAAAAATCTATTACATTTATGTGTAAATATAATGATTTTACGTTGGGGTAATGAAAAAAGTCACCCCAAGGGGTTGTTGGGCACCTTGGATTTTTAGGTAAACAAGTGTATTTTAAACGCAAGTAATTGCCTTTTATGATCGGTAACCTGAATATAGAGTTAAATGGGATTACAAGTATTTTGAATATACTTTTGTTGTGTCTTGGAATTTCAATAAAATGTTGTGATTCTGTATATCCAAAAGAACAGTACTTTTTAGTCTAAGAGTCACACATGTGACAAAGTTCTTGCTTGGTTATTAATCTATTGAATACATGGCACGTTGATGATACTGTTATATTTTGTTTTAAAATAATATTAAATTTTGAATTTTTAAAATTTTTGGTAATTTCCCTCCATTTTTTGAAAAGTTATAGTACTTTTGAGTTATGGGTTTTGTCCCACATCGAATTTGACATAGTAAACTATCTTGTATATAAGATAGTCTTTTTGCCTAGGGCTTGAGTCCCTTTCAGGGGGCATGTGAATTTGGTCATGTGGGGGGGATATGCCAATAGCTCTAATTTATGCCATTGACCACACGCGCGCGTGCGCGCCGAGCCGAGTCCGAGTCCGTGTGCGTGTGCGTGTCCGTGTGCGCATGTACGACGGGACGGGACGGGCTGGGCTGGGCGCAGGCGCGGGTGCGGGTGCAGGTGCGGTGTGTGTACTCGCGTGGGTGTGTGTATGGGTACTCACAGGACTGTATGTGCAGGAGTGTACTCGCATTTGCGCTTTTTCGTTTTAAACCAGAGAGATGCGTCCCTTCCGGTTGGTTACACCTGTTGGGTTTAAACCCAACGGACTTAACTTTTTTATAAAGGGTACTTATGCACCACTTCGGAGACTATATAAAGACAACCGATTTCAGTTTTAAATATACGAAAAATTCTTCTCTAATAAAACGCTCTCTGATATTCGGTTTTAAGCATTTTTCTACTGAGTTCATCGCTGAGTCAACTCAGCACTTTCGGATTAAACTGCATGTGGTTCGAGCCCGTGTACAGTGAGTGCACCGCTGGGACCGGGTCATAGTCGTTGTATCCTGGAGGTCGATTGCTTTGGAAATCTGTTGCACTTGGGACGCTGTCCAAGAGGAGCAAATTCGATTTCAAGCCGAGTGACTCAGTCACGCCTCGACTCAATTCAATAAGTTCTTCTTTCTCAAAATTTATTTTTCTTTTTTTGGTTCTCGATTTTTAATAGTCTATTTAATTCAACCAAATATTCCAACAGATACTCTAAAGTAATTTAAGATACGATACTAAAATCACTTCAATGGAATGATATGAACCATCTAAACATTAAAAATCTAAATGGATGGTTAAAAAATATTGATGAGTTGCTTGTATGATCCTCACATTCGTGGCCCACTCAAGGCTTTTAATTTTTTTTATCTTATGACAAGTTATATGTTTCAATAAGTTTATTACAATTATTCTATCAAATGTCACACACATGCACAAGCATGCATATTAATTTGAGAAATGAAAATTGATTTTTATTTTTATTTTTATTTATTTTTGTTAGCTTGTTAGCACACGCTCGTTATCAATTGACACTTCACAGTTAGCCACCCCCACTAGGGATCAATACCATGACCTCAGTGTTGAAATGAGGTATCTTTCACTCCATCTACCACTTGAACTATAAAATTGATTTAATTAATCAAATTCAATGTATATATTTGCAATCCAATGTATTTTAACCAAATATAGTTGAGGATTCAAAATCACCTTAATTATGATTTGGATTAAAATCCAAGCTCCCAAACATGTCATAAGAAATGCAAGTAATTGACAGTCAAATGCAAATATTGTCTGAACGTATTGATAAAAGAAAATGTAAATATTTCGTTTTTCTTTCAATTATCATAGTAATTGGTAATCCAAACAAAGCCCTAAGCCCTAAGTAATTTAGGAAAGGAATAGCTAAGTAAGTGGAGTGTACAATTACAGCTCATAATAACTGTTTATGACTGGACGGTTAGAGATGTCCAACCTCTGGGCTATGACCCATCCTACATTGTCGGACAAAATCAACGGCCAAGATCACCACATGATTGGCATCCCAGATCTTTGAGGGAACTCCTCCAATATTTTACAAAGTTCTGTATGCATGCAAGCATTTCTCACGTTCAAAATGTAAGTCTTTTTGAAGCATTATAAAGGATCCATGCATAGACCGTTCTTTTACTGAGGAAAAGTAGCTGGACCACTCATCTTTGGCCCTTTTAATGAATGCCGTAACCTGAAAATCCAACGGTTGGAAAAAAAAACTCTCCAATATTGTTTAGGATCTCTTGCTGGTTGTGATTTTTTATAAGTGTTTATTCGTGATATAAGTTACAGATAAATGGTTTAGATCCCTTATACGTGACTTTCTGAAAATGCAATTCATCTCAAGTCCAACTAGAATAAACTCATTCAGCGTCCATGTATGGCATCCAACTTTCGATGGTAGGACAACTATGATAAACGGCTTAGATGGCATCTACAGACTCTGGTGGGCCCCACATGCAGCGCGGGTAGAATAACCCCTCCAGCCGCCTCAAGCAGGGTGCCTACGTGTATTTACGGTGCATCGTATTTGAGGGTATTTATGTAATTTAGCCTTTGGAAAGGTTTGTTTTGGAAGTATGCGACTAGGTGTCTAGGTCTCACACGGAGCCGATGGTCCCCAGATCGTGGTCCTGCTTCGCCGTATCTTGACAAGACTTGCACTCAACACACTCACATGGCGGACCTATCTCTTCAACCATTGGATATCTGACACGTGTGAGGTACTATTTCATTGAAGTACGCTCTATCGTCAACCACGATGTCCACGCTACCATAAGTACGGTGGAGGGGTGGTTAGAGGGTGACCCACCCTGCCTCCCTTCTGCCCGGACGGGCATTCCCTGGAGAACAGGTGAACCGATTCTGTGGGGCCCACTGTTTTTTACATGTTTTATCTCTGCCTTTCATCCATTTTACCATATTATTTCGGAAGCCGATTGGCTGGTGTACCTTACACCTGACGCTGGCAAGTTCCGTGGCTCTGATCATGAGGTGTGTTTTATCCAAACGGTCCATCCATTTGATGCGATTATCTTAAGGTGTGAGACGAAAAATAAGATAAATCTAACTATCAAGTGGACCACATTGAAAAAAGCAATGGGATATTGAACTTCTACCATTGAAATCCTTTATAGAGTCTCGAAAGTTTTAGATCAATATGAAATTTGTTTTTTCTCTTCATTTCGGTCTTTGTGACCTTATGAACCGATTGGATGGAAAATAAACGTTAACGGTGAAAATCATTATTTCTGCCACTATTTGTGGTGTGGTCCAGATGATCTTTGGATATAATTCATTTTTTGATTAATGCTCTAAAAGATATCTAAAAATAGATGAACAGTGTAGATATAATAAATACATTACTTTAAGGCCCATGTAACTTTGATGTCCTTTGAATTGTTCGTACAACTCGGAGCTCAAGGAGTGTCGATTCTCGTCTTCGCATGACACATACCTCCAGCAGCTATATAGTTGGTGTGTGGTACACCAGCCAATCCGCTTCCTATATATTATTTCAAGACAGAAACCAGAAAACAAGTGGGGGCCATAGTTTTCCACTTGTATAAAAAGCTAGGAAGACCACACCACAGAAAGAGTATAGATAATAACACCCACTATTGGAACTTTTTTAAAGCCGTCCAACATGTTTACGAAGCGATAGAAGTATGGATGAAGGAAAAACATAAATATAGGATTGATGTAAAACTTTCATGGCCTCGAGAAGTTTTCAGAAGTAATGCTTAACTCTAACCATTTCATCTGGTTTAATTAAGCTTTGAATTTGTCTTATTTTTCAGCTTATATTTTAAGGGCATGTTTGATTGTAATTTTTTGTAATAGAGGATGTAAAAGAATAATTATTATAAATTTAGAATGTTTATTTAAAGATGTAAAATGACATATAATTCAATAATCAATTATAATTGTAAAAGAAAGAAATAAAGGAATGAACAATCATCATAAGTTTTACATTGTATTTTATTGAAAACCTCTAATTCAAATAAAATAAATAATATTTTCTATATTGCTATGCATTTTAGTAAAGATCAACTGCAATCATTATAAGTATATCATTTTGTATCCAAATATATAAAAGTCAAATTAAAATAGTTTAATATAATAGAGATAAAATTCAATATTTGTAATCCAAACAAGCTCTAAACAATTAGGAAAAATGAATAAAAATCCAAATTAAATACATACATCATGGTGGGCAGGTGACTCTATAATATGCATCCTTTTTTATGTTGGGCAAATCGAGAGTTAGAAATTTTGCCGTGAGAAGTAGATGGGATTTGAAATTCTCTTCTTCCATCCATATTTTTCCACTCATTATAAGACATGAGTTCAAAAATAAGACAAAAATAACAGGATGTGATAAGAATTTAGCATCAATTCTTAAGGGCTTGTTTGGCTGGGCGGATTGATCGGGATTAGAAGGGATGGTATATGATTTAAGGTTATGATGGCAGTTGTCAGTGGTTGCCCATGAGTTCCACCGGTTTGCCAAGTCCCGGGACGTTGTTCGAAGCTTATTCGAATGAATCGGATTATCCCGAGATGAACTGAAAAATCTGTTTGGGATGGCAGATGGGATGTGACCATCCTGCAACTCTAACACGGGGAGTGTTTGGGAACGCATGGGATTAAGCATATACATCAACCGTTTTTTCCACCGGCTGCGGTACCCTACTTCCAAAGGAAACGGATTGGCTACTCCCTGTGACGCCAGCTAATGGTTGGTGGTCGATGCTCTATGGGTCCGGTGGAAAAAAATGGTTGGATCAAGCTGATCTTTGTTTTGGATGAAGGGAAAAAACAGTGCTCTGTCCATGAGTTCCATCAACCGTTTTGAATCAAGCTTATATTTGTTCTGCTTCCAAACATCTGTGTGGTCCACTGCAGCCTTACATCTCTGTCTGTATGTGGATGAGCGGGCACCTGTGAGGGCTTAATCTCCATCTGTATGTGGATGAGCGGGATGAAAAAAATCTCTTCGAATCACTCATCTTAATGACGGACAGGGCTAGATGAAGACGGGATGGGACTTCGTTGTTTCCCAGGCGTCTTGTTGAATACCACCTTATAACCTTGGGTTATGGTTGTTCGATGCAAATCCACGGCCCAAACACGCGCGTGGGTTACAAGGATGGGATCGAGTAATCCCATCTAATTCGTCCGTCCAAACAGTGGTGAGAAATAGAATTTTAGATCAGCTTAGTATTTTTTGTGTTTTTAACTCGAGAATGACTTTTATAGGAGGTTCGATTGGCTTCTTACTTTTTCTGTCACATGGCCTATTTGAGTTTTGGATTTTTCTTAGTCTTGGCTCAATGTTAGCTAGAAAAATGATTGGACCGGTAAATTTCTTACAAACATCGTGGTGGGCCCACCTAGCTTCCGATTGTCGAAGGGTTGTATCCCCTCTACTTCACCATATCATTATCCACTAGTTTCTAATCTATGCAAGCCATGAGGCGTGATGAATGTTTGATTAAAGATCCTCACTGTAGAATTATACAGTGGTCCTCGGTGCTCTTGCTTCGGTGGTAGACTATAAGGAGTGTAAACATCCGGTCAAGGGTTCGAGTATCCATAGGTGGCGAAATTCCACTACAGTGTGAGTGTGTGGTTAGGGGCGTACACGAACCGAGCTAGCTTGGTTAGCTCACTCGACTCGACTTGAAAAAGCTTGATTTGACTTGGTTCGAAGTTAAGTTTGAGCCGAGGCGAGTTGATTTTTTTAGCTCAAAAATGCGTTCGAGCTGAGTTCGAGTAGGCCCTAGCTTGGCTCGACTTAGATCAAATCCAGCTCAAATCGAACCAATTCAGTGACTCAGTTACTTTTCCATTGATGTTGCTCACCAAGTGTTTGATAAAATGACTCAACGAAGTGTGGCTGGTGGCAAGGAAGGTATGTACATAAAACAAATACTAATTTTTCTTGATTTTTATGTTGCTTAGAAGGTGTTTGATAAAACACCTATAAAACCATTGCTTCTGTTTCACATACAAATGGGTTTTGAAGGTATGGTCCGGGTGTTTATGGAAATGCCAATAGCGAACTCGGCTCGATCTTGGATCGAACTCGACTTGAGCTAGCCCGAGTTGTTGACTGAACTGGGCCAAGCTGACTAGTTACGCTCGAGGACCAAACCGAGCCGAGTTCGACCTAAGGTCAGCCAGTGGCCAAGCCGAGTTGAGCATAGGCCAGCTCGACTCGGTTTGACTCGATGTATACTGCTATGTGTGGCGGTGTGTGTGTGCCTGTGTTATAAATTTTTTTAAAATTTTTTTTACAACCCCCTGTTGTTTCTAACTCGAGTTCTTGCTGATTGGTTGAGGGTTTTCTTCCATCTAACCCATCTAACCACGGTGGACCTTATAAAATGAGCCGCCCGAATCATCACGTGACGCTACGGATAGAGTTCAGGTAACTTTTGGTACCTCCTTTCAATTTCTTCCCTGGCGTTTTTCTCTCCCCGCGTTTTGGATACCAAGGTTTGCTTGTATAGCCGTACGTATCCACACGCGGGTACACATGCAAATATGAAACACGTGTATGATATTTAAGCTTTTCATATTGTTGGAAAATAAAAAATTCACTAACGATGTGGGCCACACCGTACAAACTAAATTAGACATTTAATTAAAAAAAAAATTTTCTGGCCATTCATTTGTTTAGATATACTGCTGCCGCGCGCCCAGTGTAGCTCACATGATGGAAAGCTCAGATCTCACACGCGTGCACAATACCGCTAATGCACCTACGTGCGGATGTATGCACTCCCACACCAGTGTGGAATTAGCAAACCTCTCGGATACCATTCTAGCGCCACCTACAAAGCTTGTGTTCGAGTGGTACTAGAATCCCGAACGTGTGTGGCGTGGAAGGCCCGGATCGAGAATTGAACTAGAAGAACGGATGAACAGCGTGGATATAACACGTATATTCACGGTGGGCCCAACAGAGTTTACTCAATAAGTCAGTAGGCAATCCGATTTCCCGCTAAATTTGTACAGCTGGATTCGTACACATGTGGTGTGGGCAGCTGGAACGTACGCGGCTTGCGTACTGTCCCTGCCTAGACGGACTCGGTCCAAGAAGGGGCTCTATGGGGCCACCTTGATGTACGTGTTATATCCACACAGTCCATTCATTTTATCAGTTTATCTTAAAGTATGAGTCAAAAAATTAAGTAGATGCAAAGTTCAATTGAGCCACGCATTGGGGATTGAACGGTCACTGTTAAAAATTTCTTCAGAGACGCAGAAGTTTCGATCAAGCTTATGTTTGTGTTTTCCCTTCATCCATCCAGATGTGACCTTATCAACAGGTTGGATGGAAAACAAACATCGCTTTGGGCCCTAGGAAGGTTTCAACGGTGGGCGTCATTATTGCTACTTCTTCCTGTGGTGTGGTCCACTTGAGTTTTGGATCCGCTTTTTAGTTCATGACCTAAAATGATCTGAAGCAATAGATGGACGGCGTGGATGAAACGTATACATCACATTGAGCCCCACAGAGCCCCTGCGTGGACCGCGTCTTCCAGGCAGGGGCAGGACACGTCCAACACACGTAGATGGTCTTGAATTTCCACAAGATCGGCGGATGGTAGTATGCAGGCCGTTGGATAGAAACTAAGTTGCAGTTCTCACTTGACGGTACACGTGGCAACTTGTGGGCCACCATGTGAATTGGCCATAGGCCAAAACTCAGAGCGACCGGACAACTCCGACCATCCAGCCGCTGCCTGTTTTGCTGGATGAATATTAACCACTGATCTGAGCCACTAACCGTCCCCTTTAGTGGGCTCCTGATCGGATGGCTACCAGACTTTAATCCTCTTGAGTGGCCCACCAAAACAACAGGCTCGATCACCAGACATGGCTAGTTTGACCAAGTCTAGCTGGATTATTAATCTGGACTGAAATTTTATACCCAACCAGATCCGACAGGCATTGGAGTCTAGCCCGAGTAGGAATTATGACGGGGAGGGTCAAATTCCTGGAGGGTTTGTCCCACCCATTAATATCAACGTATATGGTATTTAAAACAGTAAAAGGGACTGTTTGGCATATGCGGAAAAATGAGTTAATCTCATTTTAACTAATTGTAATTATATATTAGAGATTATGACTATCTGTCATCAAGATGATTTTCAATCTTCATGAAATATATATATAATATCTAATACATTATTATAATTAACTAAAATGAGATGAGCTTATTTTTAAGTGTCTACCAAACGGCCTCTAAAAAGTCTGGATGGTTTAACAACCCTTTTAATAACCTGATTCAGAGAGATAACTGGGTTTTGCTGGATCCTCTCCAATTTTTGTAGGAACCAGCATTTTCTACTGCTATGTTTGTGTGGCCCATTGCGGTTTTCTAAGGATTCGACTCATATGGAAGGTTGCCCAGTCAAGAAAGATGGATGCACAAAAATTATCCTGATCCAACCATCACATGGGCCACCATTTGAATTTGAGAGTTTTTGGGTGGATGTCCATTGGTGAAGGCAATAATAATTAAAAGGAAAAAACATCAAAATCCTAACACTCAAAATTACAAATGACTACAGATCAACAAGTTTCAATGTATCATAAAGTCTAATAATAGGTTACATGGTAGTTTTGTAATTAAAAGAGCACCGACACACGTCTAACTATAACTAAAATCGCAACGTTCACAATTCTTCGTGTCTTAAGATTAATAAGTTTCAATGCATCATAAAGTCGAATATTAGTCCAAGCAAATGGGTCCCAAGACTCATGACTTATATCAACCCACTAATACAAGTGCTCAAAAAGTCCAACAAAATCAAATATTCATTTCACATTCACACTTCCATATAGGATATGGTAAAGCCGTATCAAAATCTTCCATCTTAACTTGTCATTAGTCTCCTCATACAAATGGCTACAAACAAAGTAATAATCACATGTTCATCATAAAAACTATGAAGTAGTTAAAAGTCGACCATAGCTCTCCATTAGTCAATAATTAACCATTATATTTAATCTCAATTTTTTAAAGATAAGTAGATGAATTGGTGTAGAGAGGGTTGCGGACAGTTATATGGCCAATATGGATAAAAAAAGGCCCGGTCGATGACAAAAGTGATCTGTACCGTTGGACTTAAAATCAGGCATATCTCGCAATCCAAAATGAGTTATCGAACATAAAATATATGATTTTAGAGTAAAACGAGCTACTTTAGCCAACCAATCCCATTATGTCGGGTTGCGCAAACCGGATTTGCGAAATACTGCCAGATCGATAGTCGTTTCCCTATTTTAATTCTGTTTTTACTATAAATAGTATGTTTTAGTTTGATTATAACTCTTCATCCGTTGGGCTTTAGGAGTTGCGCCCAACGCAAAAAGAGCTTAGAAAAATTAGGAGAACAACTTGGTCAAGCCAAATAAGATATTATTTTTCACCGAAAACCTTGTGTACTAATATACATCATGACCGTCTATAAATAATAAGTTTCTATTTATAGTAAATCGTGAATTCTAAGAGTTTTAGGCGTAGTTTGATTTTGATTTCTCTCCCATTGCTTAGTACCCCTATTTAAAGGGTTGCGAACTTGTTTTTTTATTATTCATTAATTAATTTCAAATTTATAAGAATTTATTTCTATTTTTTTCCTTGTGGATTCGAGAAGTCTCTGTAAAGAGTTCAGAGAAGAAGTTCCGTGAAATTGGAATAGTTATCTTCTTGAGGAAGTCGGTGCTTAACCTCACGTCCTTCCCTGCATAATGAACCTCTCTCATTTAACTCATGTACATATAC
Source organism: Magnolia sinica (assembly GCF_029962835.1). Classification (NCBI taxonomy): domain Eukaryota; kingdom Viridiplantae; phylum Streptophyta; class Magnoliopsida; order Magnoliales; family Magnoliaceae; genus Magnolia; species Magnolia sinica. The sequence continues at coordinate 3,108,430 of NC_080577.1, forward strand.
ATATAAACTATGATATTCTCATGCATTAATTATGATATAATCCTACGTCAACCTTGATGGTCATCAAGTTCTATGGCTAAGATCATCTATATCAGCTCCAACACATTTTGGGCCAAACATATATTTATGCGGCTTCTATGGTAGACTTTTCATTTTGTGCAATTAGCACCCATGGTTCAGTGAAATCCAGACAATTGCTTTATTTGGGCCCCACAGGTGACCCAAATATCCACTTTCCAAGTCAGTCCTAATCTACTTATCCTAAGTGCAAATGGATCGCCTTTGAAAAATAATGCATCCATCAATAGCCAACATCCCACCAAAAAGACAAAATGCCAAGGTGTGGGGCCTAGGATCTTCCAAATCTGAGAAGTTTTCACACCATGGTCCATCTACAATGTGTCAAACATGACAAACGGTCTGATCACTGAAGAGTGGGTCCCACTTGTTCAAGCTAAAAACGCGAATACACTTTCATATCTCGTGTACATCTCGCATAGCTGGTGATGTTGATTGACGAACACCTCTCAACTTCCAGAGTGAGCTTGCTACTACTGCCGTGTCAAACATGACTCTTGCCCAAAAAGCACAAATGGCATATTGGTACTCGCTCGACTGCATCTTCTAACAGTACTTCCCAGCCGCATACGTGGAAATGAGGAACACGAGTGAAGGACTAGACCCCACCATCAGGCAGTACCGTGCCGTGAACACCGGAATAAACGATTATTAGGTGGGCCACATACATATAAATTATACAGACCGTTGGTCAAGTTCTTAAGAGTGTTCATTTATTTCTACACGTGGCCCACGACACGATCATATCAGTCTCATTTTTAAGACTAGAGTCTAATTGATGTGGTGAGAATTGATTGGTCCAGTTGATGCTATTTGACTGAATCCGATTCAGTCAAGTTAGCCTGTGACCTAAGAACCACTTTGATGTACGTGTTGTATAACTTGCTATCCATTTGTGTTTCAGCTCACTTTAGGATGTTGGCCCAAAATGGAAGCGGATATAAATACATATTATTAAAAACTTAGTAAAGTCCACAGTAATATTTATTTTCCATCTAACCTGTTGATAAGGTCAAATTGACATAGGTGAAAGGAAAACAAAAATATTATAAGCTAGATCCAAAGCTTTTGTGGCCCATAAGAAATTTTTGATGATCAATCATCACTATTTCCTATGGTGTGGCCCACTTGAGATTTGGGCTTGCTTCAGTTTTGAGCTCATCTATTGAAATGCGCTGAAAAAACGGATGAAGAACAACATGAATATATAACATATACATCTAAGAGAGCCCCAATGATCACTGCTTGACTGAACTTGATCAGTCCTATTTTTATTTACACCCGTGTATTTAATTTTTGCTGGCAAGCATAAATAAATAAAAAATAAAAAAAGCAAATGAATACCATTAAGAGTATAAGATCATATGAAATGGTCCCAACATGGGGTTTTCTTCTATGGTCCACATTCATGGTATTGTCCATTGCATACATAGTTTGGATCGACGAAACATGGTCCTATGGATATGAGCTGGTGGAACTAGCTAGTTTCTCTCCATAATAACATGCTGAGTTACTAGTCATTTGGGTCCATTCATATGGTTTGCCCTGCATGTAGATTGCAAATTAATCAAAATGAAGAATGATCACAGATGTTCTACCTTATAGTACATTCAAGCCATGTGAGGCCCACCCAAGATGTCCAAGTTGAATTCAAGCTGTGCATTTAGTTTGCATCCCATAATCATCCTCATCCAAAACTAAGGTGGACTACATCATAGATATCAATGTATTATCTGGCCTAAAACCTAGATATTCAAGTGGTGTGGCCCACTTGAGTTTTGGTGTGCTCATTCATGGTGGGGTAGCACTTGATATGCTACAGTGGACCACACATTTCATCTAGAAATTTTTATGATGGGTGTTCCTGCAGTTATGAATTAAGCTGAATTTTAGGATCTACATCTAAAATGGGGTTCCCATCTAATGAACGGCTTGGATTCTATTAAAACCTCTTGCTAGGTTCACACATGATTCAAACCAAACTAGAAGTGATTTGACATTTTAGTAGACTCCCCGTCTAGATGTGGATTTCCTGAGTATAGGATGCGGGGCCTGGCTAGAGCAAAAAGCAAAGATTCTCTTGACGTGGCTTGTAACCATGGGATGTAAGAGATTTTCGTAATCTTAACATAGTCAAATAAATAAAAATAAATCATGTGCACGTGTAAGAAATAAACCTACACATATCATTGGTTGATATTATAGGCACCTAGGGTTCAGATTTTCCTTCAAAATTGACATTGTGCACAATAATGTTTCATCCCACAGAAGCGGATTAGGTGCATGAGACACGGAATCCACCTGAGCTGGGTGGGACCCTGACTGTGGGGCTCCCAGTGATTCATGTACCTTAAATCCACACCATCCAACCATTTTGAAAGCTTATTTTAAAGGATGATTTAAAAAATGAAGCTGACTCAAATCTTAGGTGGACCAAACCATAGGAAACAGTTTTGATTGAATCCCTACCATTAAAAACTTCATGTATTCCACTGAAATGTTTATTTGTCATCCAACCTATTGATAAGATCGCAAACATCTTAGATGAAGAGACCACATAAATATCATCATGATACAAAGCTTTTGTGGCCCACAAGAAGTTATTAATAATCAATCACCATTGTTTCTTGTAGTATGGTACATAGGGGTGTACACGAATCAAGCTAATTCGGTTAGCTCGCTCAACTCACTCGAAAAAGCTCAATTTGACTCGGTTTGAAGCTGAGTTCAAGCTAAGTTGAGCTGATTTTTTGAACTCAAAAATGAGTTCGAGCAGGCCCCAACTTGAACTCGGATCGAATCCAGCTTGAATTGAACTCAGATCAAATCAATTCGGTGACTAGTTTACTTTGCTATTGATGTTGCTCACCAATTGTTTGATAAAATGACTCAATGAAGTGTGATTGGTAGCAAGGAAAGTACGTACATGAAACAAATACCTTCTTTTTCTTGGTTTTTCTTAGTTTTTAGGTTGTTTAGAAGGTGTTTGATAAAATACTTATAAAGTCATTGCTTCTGTTTCACATACAAAGAGATTTTGAAGGTGCAGTCGAGGTGTTTGTGGAAATGCTGCAATGACAAACTCGGCTCAATCTTGGCTCAAACTTGGCTTGAACTGGCCCCAGTTGCTGATCGAAATGAGCCAAGCTGGTCAGTCAGGCACGAGGACCAAGCTGAGCTGAGTTCGAGCCGAGGTTAGCTAGTGGTTGAGCCGAGTTGAGCTAAGGCCAACACGACTCGGTTCGACTTGATGTACACCCTGATGGTACATGATTTAGAAGTGCTTATTTTTTGCATCATGTCCTAAAATGAGCTTTCAATACAGATAGACCACATGGATATAGTCACATACATCACAGTGGGCCCCAAAGTCAGGTCCCACCGACCTAGGTGGATCCATGACCTCACCTAATCCGCTCCCACCATATTGTAGGTGATTAAGTGTCCCACTAGACGGGGATCCATGATTACCATTCTGCCACGTTTACCATGTGACTCTACCATATTAGGTACTTCCGGATCTACCATATAAATCTCCTGACTAGCCATCTAACCCCTTTTTGGTTTGGAATTTTCAAAAGATGCTGACAGGCATTGACAATCTCTTCTCTTTTGAGAATGGTCGGTTTGGCCGCTCTGCCGCACTGTCGACCAAAAGTGGTTCATTGGACTTTGGTTACATATCTCGAATTCGTTTCACTTTGAGGCGATTTCTAAGCCGACATCACCTACACCATCCAAGCCATCATTCAGGTGGGCTACACCGTCTAGATATCGTGGAATCACCATACCCACATGTTTCCTAGTCACTGGGTTTTAGAACTATGATCTACATGTTTTTAATACATGTTGGAGACCCCTCGTCGAGTAATTTGTGATGTAGAGTTTTTTCTTTTTTTGTTTTTGTTTTTGTTCCTACCTATGGATACCAAACACTTGACCGGGTGTTGAAACTCCTGAGAGTCTACCACGGGAGGAAGAGTAGATCCTTTGTGATGTAGAGTTAGTTTTAAAACAAGCCAACTGCTTATTAGTTGAGTAAAAAAGAATAGTTCTTAATTTAGAGGGGATTGGAATTGACAGCTGTGATGTTTGTGAGATATCTATCACGTCTCTTAATTTTGCCTCCAAAACTCAAGTGAGCCACACAACGAGAAAAAGTTGAGAACTTCCCGGGGTTTGCAGGCAAGGCAATCCGTGTCTGTTTGGAGAGAGGCTCAAGTGATCTCAAAGAGATCCATCGACCTAGGCCGTACATTGTGTCCAAAAGAAGCTTTTGTCTCATAATAATGCTTCCGTGTCCATTTCTTGAAGCCAAACGTGGCCATTGAAAATCTTCTTTTTAACTTTCTAAATTCACCTATATTTGGTGATTGGTCGTTTGATTGTATAAAATCTAGAACATGAACGGTTCTGATGATAGGACCATCTCAGCATGTGGGTCTTAATTAGATGACACGTCACGACAAAGGCCAGACAAATTGCTACTTTGGTCTGGTGAATTATAAGTTGAAAAGGCTAGGGGGCTTGGATGGTCATAAGGGAAGATTAAATGGCTCTATCACGGAGGTAAGGGATTCGTATCCTTAAGATCCACACCATCCATCAGGTGTGCCACATTGTATTTATTGTTGTTCCCAAAAATCAGGCCGATTCAAATACAGTCCACACCACAAGGAAAAGTCAGGATGGAGACAACCACCATTAAAACCTCTTAATTTTCTACAGTGGATCCAGTCGATTTATCTAACACTTTCCACCGGGATAAAGAATGTCCCAGTAATCATGCCATTCCAAAACTCATGCCAGGAAATCCCATTTAGGGGTTGTAGGCATGATTTCACACTGCTACTTATTATGTGGACCGCCTGAGTTTTGGGAATTAGGGTGAAAATGTGGTGGCCCACTGCCTACCTGATGGAGAAGTGAATCTAATGCTTGTTCGGCCGAAGTGGCACTCTCCTTTTTACCCTCCTGCAACATCATCATCTTCTGAAAAGAATGCCATAGTCTACTTGATAGTGTGACTTGCCTGAGTCGACTCCCGTTGCCAAGCAGTGGCAGGTTTGAACTGTGGTGAGAGAGAGAGGAGAGTCTACGAGGACTCTTAGGGCCCCTTTGGTTACTACCAAATAAGTTAGTTTTTCTACTTACAGCAGTAGATATCTAACTTATTTGAGATAAGTAAGTTTGGTCATTTATGATTAATTTTAAGTAACTTTGTTTACTTAAAAGTATATAATTACTTCATTTAATTTTATTTTTCACAAGTTACTGAAGAAAAATGCATTAAGAGAGACCAAAGAGAGGAGAAGCTGACAAGTACGTTATTTGTCAAATGTATTTATCTTCTTAAAAATAGAAACTAAGATAAGCTACCTGTGGAATTAGTAGATTATTTATGTAACTTACAAGCCAAACAGGTAATTAGAGCGCCCAATCTGGTTTAGTACCATGGGACTTGGGCCAATTCAGCCCTGACGCATGTGAGTCCTAATTTGACTAATGTCCAAACGAGTCGGTCTGAATTGCCCAGTTTCACCTCACAAATCAGGATCTATCATGTGTTATTGGGCCCATAGGCTGAGATGGTCTGATGATTGGAACTGTGGTGTTCTTATTTCTACCATGAGTAAGCTATTGTATCACATTCAAGCTTCATTGATGATGGTAGAATTTGATTTTAATATTTAAGTGGAAGCCATTTAAAATTTCCTCTTCATTATCCGAATTCATCTTTAATAATGGTTGCAGTAAATTAGTACACAGTCTACGACATGGATGGCTTACATCATCGAACCATTAGCATATTAGCCCGCTATGTCCAGTGACACAATCCAGATTCTGAGTGACCATGGCAAAATGATCTTTTGCACCAATCATGTGGACAATTTAACTGGAAAACCGGACTTATATGTCCAGATATTGTTCTGAGGAGGTATTTTAGCTGACTATGCGTTCTCAGCTGAGTTGATTCGGACAGAGTTGGGGCCTGATTCAGTTCAAAAATGCACATCAGCCGCATAAGTCACCCCCTAACTCGGGTGAGTTATAACTCAAGTTGAGACTGGATGCCCCAAATACAGCCAACTGTAACACTACTTTACATGCGATATACATGCCAAATTGGAATGGAAAGTAAAGGAGACGGGTGACTGATACGTATGGTCGTTGTCACCTAAAGTGACCATGTGTTCAACAATCAGTTCCTGTTAATTTTTCTGGAATTGAATTTGTTGATGACAAAATCTGGACCACCCTCCACTCCACGCTGCGTAACTCTGAGGAACCCTGGTCCTGCACAAAGGGTTAGCAAAGGAGACCCTGGCTAAGCCCGGGGACCCTCCGATGCCTAAGTCAGGTAAAGGGAATCTGGGTCTAAGTTGAAAAGTAGAGGGAGAGGGCTAGATGTTGCGTACCTGTAACAATGGAGTCTTACTGTATTTATACCTGACCATCGGACAGTCTGTGTCCGTTAATCTTGGCACGATTTGCTCAATCAATAGGATTTTCAGATCGTAGAGATATTGCACACAATCCAGGGATCGTGTAGCGCATCCGTGGGCGGGGTTATCGGTCACGTCTGCTTAAGGCAGTTGCCTAGTTTAGCGTTTAAGGCATTCACATTCCGCCCCAGGCTCGGATCGAGACATCTCTCTTTGGAGGAAGATGAGGATGAGGACAAGGATGAGCCCTTGGCTCAGACGTCCTTCTTCAAATGAAGATGAGGACCAGGACGAGTCCTCAGCTAGGCCGTCGTTCAACAGTGGAAGCTCACATTGCCCGACCTAGGGCCGACGTCTAGAAACTCGTCTGCGCCCGATGTGATGTTCTTTTTCTGAGACCCCTCCGTTGGTTTGTTAGACGCGTACTGTGTCATCAGTTCGAACTGAACTTTGGTTTGAACGGAGTGTGACTTAACTTCATTTATCTGTAAAGCATTCTGGATGCCTTCCTTCCAAACTTCGAGTCAAGCGGCGAACCTATCCTGTTGAGTTGAGTTTTCCTGTAACTCGAAGTAAGAGTGTCGCTATGACTTAATAGATAACCCTTCCGTTGTGTATCACGTCAGATGTTCGTATGTCCGATCGGATTAGTATGATGTTGGCCCTCGGAATTATAAGGGGTTCGGATCTTCTCATAACAGAAGCCCCCTACTCTTCGAGGTCGAATGCAGACTCGAAGAGTAATAATATTTGAAAGATCAGTCGTTTCCTCTGCCACGCTCCCCATGTGCACGATTGTCATTAAGACCTCTATGTTTGAAGCGTCGCACCCTCGGGATTTTCCATCCTCGAGCCAGTCTTCAGTGGACGCGTGGCGACGGTTAAGATTTCGAATCGTCGTTCACCAATGGCTGACTACCACGTATGCTCTGTGAGGCGTTCAAGCGGTGCTTCCCCTGCTCGGGTGCCCTTTTGTTTACCCGGAGCACGCAGCTCGATGTCAGAAGCGTACCGCATGGCAGAGCTCAAGCCAGTAGCGTATGGCTACGTGTGCTACAAAGTCGGCTCGCGATGATTCGGTTGCGGCCATTATTCCTCACCATTAATGTGAAGATTTTGTACAACCTATTTAAGGTCCTCCCGGAAATGCTCTCTCCAGTTTTGCATTCTGTACTTGAGTGTGTATCGGAGGAGGCGATTCCGACCGACCAAACATTTACGGCAGAGGCGATTTCTGGTGATCGCCCGATGAGTCTTCTTTCTTGTACCTTTCTATACTCCTCCCTCACAAGATGTCGTCCGATCTGGAGACGGTCAGGGATTTTTATAACGACTCTGAGCCAAGGAGCTCTGACGACAGAAGAGGGGCATCTAAGGGCCCCTTTGAAGCTGTACCTTTGCACCCTCCACCCCGTAGACAGAAGGAGGCAGGGGCTCGGACTAGCCGAGTTGGCAGGAAAAGGCTACTCGAGCCCCCGAGCTCCAGCAACAGAGGTGGCCGAGATGCCTGCAAGTGGGCGGGCCTCGGAGGCTGTCCCAGGAGGCTCCGTGCTCATGGAGTCTCAGATGGGGTGGATCCGTTCGGAGTTCGATATCCCGAACTCCGTGCAAATAAGGGCACCCGAGCCCCTAAATACTGCCGGCACGCCTGTTAAAGGGGAAGTCGCTGTTTTTCTCTGCGCGCTGCAATGTGGGCTCCGACTCCCCATGCACCCTTTCGTCCGCGCCCTGACCGCTCACCTGGGACTAGCTCCTAGTCAATTTACCCCCAATACTTGGATGGTTCTAATCTCTTCCTTAATCATCTGACGTCAAGTCGGTAACTCCGAGCTGACACCAGAGGAGTTAGTAAGCCTATATCTGGTCAAGCACGATAGTCACGAGTCATGGTATTACTTCGCAACCCACGGCAGCAAAGGGTCAGGACTAGTTATGAATCTTCCGTCCTCTAATAAGGACTGAAAAAATAAGCGGTTCTTGGCTTCAGGTGAATGTGAGGCGCCAGCAGCAGAGCTCGGAAGCTTGACGACTCGGGTCCCCACCTGACTTCGTACATTTTTTCTATATCCTTCTTCCTTCTATTGTAGTCGGACTAATCTCTTTCTCTTATCCTTGTAGATTTTTCAAGGGGTTTGCCTCTCCTCACCTCAGACCAGAAGAACCGGGTCGCTAAGGCCAAGGCACGATCGAGAGAACTTCGCTCCTGGTCAGATCTGATCAGTGCCGCCAATCTCCATTGGTCCAGGCTGTGCAGATCTAAGCCCCTCCCCACCTCCTTCAGTAAGTCTTTCCGCTGCTTCTTTGGAAGGATTGAATCTTTTAGTTTGACAACTGATCCATTATTTTTTATACAGGCATGGCCGAGGCATCTGGGTCTCGGAAGAGAAAGGCCGCCCCAACGGTTGAGGAGATGTTGAGGGCCGAGCCCCAGACGAAGACCACCGTTCGGAGGAAGCAGGCTGCTCCTCGCAGGGAGGGTCCCTCCATGCCAGTTTCTTTTGTTGCAGTGCCTGTCGCAGCTCAGGCTGCCGCCATCAATGTCCCGGCTCCAACCTTTGATACGTGGCCCCAGCATTTTTCAACCCAAATGGCATGACCCGGTAACAATAGAGCCTCTTATTCGTGACAAAGGTAGTCTTCTGCCTATCTGGGGGATGCATCGCAATCTGATTGTACCCGGAGTAAGCATCCAGGAAAGAATGTAATTCGTGTCCCGCCATGCTGTCCACCAGCTGATCGATCTGAGGCAACAAGAAGCTATCTTTCAGACACGCCTTGTTTAGATCCGAGTAGTTTACGCAGACATGCCATTTCCCGTTGGCCTTCTTGACGAGGACTAAGTTAGCGATCCAATCGGGATAATGTACCTCTTCTATGAAACCAGCATTAAGTAGAGTGGAGACTTCATCGGATATGGCCTCATACCGCTCGGCGTCGAATGGTCTCCTCTTTTGCTTCACGGGTTTGTAGTCTGGGTCCACGTTCAGCTTGTAGACTATAACTTATGGGGAGATTCGGGACATATCTTCATGCGACCATGTGAAGACATCTCTGTGCTGCCGTAGGAAGGCTAGTACTTCAGATCGCTGCTCAAGGTTTAAAGTTGTTCCGAGCTGAACAGTTCTGCTCGAGTTTACCTCGTTGAGTGGTACCTTTTTCAAGTCTTCTATGGATGAACTTTTCGCAGGTCCTCTAGGGTCCAGCATGTTGATGGTAAGTGTTTGCTTAACCAACCCCTTCTTGACTGTCATAGCATAGCATCTCCGAGCTTCGCGTTGATCGCCTCGGAGGTATCCTGAGGGCGGGAAATTTCATCATTAGGTGATAAGTGGAGACGACTGCTCTCATTGCGTTGAGGGAAGGCTTGCCTAGGATAAAGTTGTGCACGGATGACACATTGACAACTAAAAAGTCTACCATAAGGGTGACTTGGTGTTGCCCTTCTCCCACAGTCACAGGGAGGGAGATGGCTCCTTCAGAGATTACTTTTTATCTGGCAAAGCCGTGTAGGGGGGTCTTCACAGGTCTAAGGTGCAATCTCGGAATCCCCATTCTTTCAAAGGCTTCGAAATAGATTACATCATCTGAGCTTTCGATCTCGACTAAGATGCGGTACACCTTGCGGTCCGCTATGGTCATAGTAACTACCAGGGCATCGTCGTGCAGATGTTGGATTCCACACGCATCTTCTTCCGTGAAAGTCAGGTTGTACGGGCTAACCCGGAGTTCCTTGTTAGGCCGCTCGGTCAAGTGGACATAGTGTTTCGGATCAGACTTCCGAGAGAGGGCTTTCTGAGCCATGTTCGAATCTCCTCCACCAGATGAGCTCCTGAAGATGGTACGAATTTTAGATGGCTCTTCTGTGGTGTTATTCGGCTGCCCTTGCTCTCGCTCTTGCTCTCTTTCTGAGTGGTTCTTTCTTCCTTAGTATATCGGCGCAGATGTTCCTTACGAATAAGAGTCTCGATCTCATCTTTGAGATTTACACAGTCGGCCGTGTTGTGGCCGTGATCTCCTTGAAAACGGCAATACTTACGCTTATCTCGATGATCTGGGTCGGCCCTCATACAAACGGGCCAATTCAGAAGCTTGTGTCCTTTAATGTCCAATAGAATCTGCTCAGTTGACGTATTGAGGAAGGTGTAGGAACAGAATTTACCCTCCGATTTTCTGCTTGGACGACGATCACGAGGGGCATGGCCATCTAATCCTTTGCCTGACGGCTGAGTCTCGTCGTTCATTGGCCTCTTCCCCATACCATTCGATTCTGTCACTTGGACGTTTTTGCGGGCATTGAAAAATTCCTCGGTGTTAGTATACTTCTGAGCTCTGGCAACGAGTTCTGCTAATGTCTTCGGTAGATTCTTTCCAATAGAGAAAGTGAATTTTCCTTCTTTTAGGCCGCTAAACACGGCAGCGAGTGCCATTTTATCGTCGTAATCTTCTATTAGCAATGCTTCCTCATTGAAGCGAACAATGTAGTCTTTCAACGACTCCTTCGACTCTTGCTTGATGGCGAACAGGTGAGTATTGGGCTTTCGGCTCCTCTTACCACTTATGAATTGAGTAAGGAATAGTCGACTCAACTCTGCGAAGGAACTGATGGAATTAGGTTTGAGAAGCCGGTACCAACTCCGAGCGGATCCTGTAAGAGTGATGGAAAATTTTCTATACATTATTGCATCCTTTACTGTCTGGATTTGCATCCATGAACGATAAGCCTCCACGTGCTTGGATGGGTCACTAGACTCAGAGTACTGAATGACGGGAGGTATCCGAAACTTCTGTGGCATCACCTCATCCATGATTGTAGAGGTGAAAGGAGGCTCGGTCTCTTCCATCATTGCTTGAACAGCTATGGAAACTGACGACGGCAGTTGCTTCTTTTCCAGTGTTTGAATCTTGTTACTGAGTTCTGCGAATAGTGTTTCCCAAGGATTTTTATTCTTAGCTACTATCTCCTCGACGTTTTCCATTTCGGGAGTCTTCCTTCCCCTCCTCCATTCCAGCTCATGGCGGAGATCCGTCGGTGCCAAGGCTGAGGTGACCGAGGCGTTTCTTGGAGCTCGAGTTACTGTGTTCTAAGCCGAAATTTGAATTTGGGTCGGGGGAGGATTCTGGATAAAAGCTGGTGCTCGAGGGGGTTGACGTGAGGGCCCCTCAGGCCTCGTACTCCTCGGTGCAGAATGAGCTTCCACAATAGGACCAATCAGCTCAAGAATAGGGTTTTCCTGAGCGGTTGTGGCTGGGGCTCTTGTCGCTATTGCTTCATCTGGTTGATCTCATCGCGTAAGGCTTGTATTTAGCTTTGCATAACGTGATACTTACTTGCCCGATTGCGCGAACGCTGGGAAGGCCCTAGGGCTGATTCAGCATGAAGTAATGAAGAAGAACAAGTCTGCTCTAGTTCCACAGCTACCACTTTCTTCTTTCCTCTTATCATTATGCTTTAAGGATAGGAACCTGACCTTTCGTATCAGCTTCTCACAGACGGCGCCAAAAATGTTGATGACAAAATCTGGACCACCCTCCACTCCGCGCTGCGTAACTCTGAGGAACCCTGGTCCTACATAAAGGGTTAGCAAAGGAGACCCTGGCTAAGCCAGGGGACCGTCCGATGCCTAAGTCAGATCAAGGGAATCTGGGTCTAAGTTGAAGAATAAAGGGAGAGGGCTAGATGTTGCGTACCAATAACAATGGAGTCTTACTGTATTTATACCTGACCATTGGACGGTCTGGGTCCATTAATCTCGGCATGATTTGCTCAATCAATAGGATTTTCAAGTCGTGGAGATATTTTACATAATCCAGGGATCATATAGTGCATCCGTGGGCAGGGTTATCGGTCACATCTGCTTAAGGCAGTTGTCTAGTTTAGCGTTCGAGGTGTTCACATTCCACCCTGGCCTCAGATCGGGACATCTCTCTTTGGAAGAAGATGAGGATGAGGACGAGGACGAGGACGAGCCCTCAGCTCAAACGTCCTTCTTCAAATGAAGATGAGGACTAGGACGAGTCCTCGGCTAAGTCATCGTTCAACAATGGAAGCTCACCTTACTCGACCTAGGACTGGCATCTAGAAACTCGTCTGCGCCTGATGTGATGTTTTTTTTTCTGAGACCCTTCCGTTGGTTTATTAGACGTATATTGTGTCATGCGTTCGAGCCGAACTTTGGTATGAACGGAGTGTGACTTAACTTCATTTATCTATTAAGCATTCTGGATGCCTTCCTTCCGAATTCCGAGTCAAGCAGCAGACCTATCCTGTCTAGTTGAGTTTTCCTGTAACTCAGAATAGGAGTGTCGCTATGACTTAATAGATAACTCTTCCGTTGTGTATCACGCCGGATGTTCATATGTCCGATCGGATCAGTATGATGTTGGCCCTCGAAATTATAAGGGGTTCGGGTCTTCCCATAACAGAATTAATGGTCATGATCTCATAACTTTCACCTTGAGATGTATGTGTGTGTATCAATTAGAAAATTAGGAATTAGAAAAGGGATTGGCCACGTACCTTTGACTAGGCTGAATTGAAGATGCACGACACTCCTCTAGGCAACTATCTTGATGATCAACGTCTCCAATTGTATCTCCCTTCTCGTTGCATATACTGGCACCCTTGGCTCACCTTCTTACTAATTCTCCTTTAACTATGTGTAATAGATAAGTAGCTTCGTATGTCTTGAGCTCAAATGAGGATAGTCAAGTGCCTCTCCTGTTCATCAACTGTAATTTCACTTTCAATTGTAAAAATAGAGTTTTATATGTTCAAATAAACACCCACATGTAATCAATGTAAGCAAAGCTAAACTATAAAGAAATAAGCCAAACAAAAAATTAAGAGATACGAGGCATATGCTAAACTAATAAGAAATAAGCCAAACAAAAAATAAGAGATATACGGCATAAAAATTTATGTAGTTTAAGAATATATGTATCGTACTTATTAACAAAACAGAGTTTTCTTTTTTAATAAAATAAAAGAAAAAAAATATAAGGCTTACTTCTCTTTTACCCATATAAAAATTCTTACAATAAAAAATATTATAATAAATAAATAAAATACATTCATTTACCAATGATCCACGTAGGCAACATGACATGAGAAAGTACGTGAAAAAACTAATAACATTATGCTTTACCACATACATACGTACACGGGAGAGGAGGGGAGAAACGTCTCCATAAAGAGACATCTCTCGTGGAGAGGTGTAAACAGACAAGTCGCCACATCAACACCAAGGAGACTTTCTTTCCTTGCACATGCACATGTTATCTTTCTTTTAAATTGGAATTTTTCAAAAATTAAAGGCTAAAGGTATTAGTCACACATGTGCACATTCCGTGTGAAAGACATACTAACACAGGCCACTCATTAAATGGGCTACATGGATGTTACGTAGACCGTTGGTAAGTTTCCTACATCTTCCATCCTTTTCCTGTAGTGTTAGCCCATGTGATAAGTGGACCGGCCTGATTATTATATGTTGTCATCTTCATGGTGGGCCCACCTTATCCACCCACATGTGCTGCTGGTAGAGATTGCAAACCTCATTTTGTTTTGTCTGCAGTATACACAAAGCAAATATGGCAAACTCACGTTGGTATCTTCAGGGGAATACAGTAGAGTAGAGTTAGCCTGAGTATCAACTGTCACACTTGACCCAAGTACGCTATATATCATTCGTCAAGTGTATATTTATATATGGACCGTTGATTTATTTCTAACACTTGCTGTACCAAAACTAAAATCCCAAAACCACATCCATGCACCGTCGTACGTGCATCTGGATGTCCACTTGCACGTGAAAAATCCCAAAATACCATGATCTAACCCATGTGCATGCTCATACAAGCCATCACCTTTGTCCATTGGTAAAGCTGCCCACGTGCCTGGACAAAGGAGTTCATTCCACGTGAATGATCACATGGCTACGAATCACAGCATGGACAGATGGTACACGAAAATATAGCCATCCATGCTGAAAGAGAAAAATACTCTGATACTCCGGCAGAGTGATAGATGATACGCAGCCACTTAGATATTACTAAGAAACGAAATACTGGCGAGCAAGTAATTCAAAAAAAACCGTCCAAGTTATAGGCAGTATTTTAGATTGACCATGGACTAAAAATTACTTCTATAGGATTATCTGACTAATAGATTGCTAGGCATTTCATTGCACGGTTAAAAATGAAAATATTCTATTGCGTTATTTCAAAAAACAAGTATCCATGAATCAGTGGTTAGGATTTTTCAATTAATCTGGGTTTTAGAGTGTAAGTTAGAAACAGTTGGTTCCAAAATTTAGACGGTTTGGTTTGATTTAATATATGACATGTTTACCGTTTATAAGTGCGTGTGCATGGAACATTGTACGGAGCCAGGTGTGCAGATAACTATGCATTTAAGACAATGTACCACAACTTGTGGTACCGTACCAACTTTCCCACCAATGCCAGACATCAGTGACACGAAAACCATAGACCCCACCATCAGGACCATCTGTCACGAAGATCATGCTGATCCGCTCATCAGGTGGGTTGGAATCACTTGCCGGACAACGGTCTTACTCGACGATAAATCTTGACCGTCAGATCCATTGTTTTCATGGTAAGGTATTTTATACGGGAAAGATGTTACAAGTGGCACCACTGCCAGTCGGTGATCAGTTCCGTGATAAAAGCTTTGTTGCTTTCCTAGAGGATGTGAGTCCATCTCCAATCTTGTAAATGGAAGGCTGGGATCTTTCAATCTAGAAGATCCTCTCCATCAGATGACTGGTGTTGATCCCCAGACCATAGGCCCACATGTATAAAATCCATGTAGAGCAGTACGCTATAATTCTTCGTCACACGAGGCACGCATTCACCCAAATCCAAATGGGGTGAGGTTGGCAATGGGCCGACCCTTTGGGCCAGACCTCGTCCTAGGGCTGAGCCCAGGCCAAATTTAGACCCAATGCTCAGGCAGTCTGGGCCGGGACCAATGTTGAATGTCCTGACCCTGAATGTTTGCCCAATCCAATCAAAAATGGGCCACCTTTATAATGGTTAAAGACAGTTCTAACGTCGATCTGAACTGTTTATGTGTAGAATTTACTGTGGACGGTAGATATCAAACAGGACTTAAATTGGATTTGAAACCTTTGATCACGTAACTCCTTTTCTCGGTGGGTAGGCCCAGTCATAATGGGCCAGGACAAAGACCTTTTCAGCATGATCAGGGTCAGGCTCAAGGGATTTAGGGCCCGGCTAGCGCATCCTAGCCCATTGCCACCCATAAATAGTGGGCTCACTTGAGATTGTTTACAGCCCAAAAATCATACTAAGGGATCATTATGACCATCCCTTCATATTTTGGACTCAGTGATGAGTTCTCAAAAAAGTTGACACCAGTTGCGCGCGAACTGATGCTCACCTGATTCATTAATCCGGATAATTTTTTAGCCTATGAATAAATTTCTATCAATAACATAATAGTTATAATAGATTTCACTAGCTTATTATCTTACATCCACCTTATCTAAATTCCCAGTACCATTGGGAATTGGACAACACCAAGGTCTCCTGCTGGATGGTTTTATATATATATATATATATATATATAAGAGAGTCATACTCACGTGTGCACCTTTGCACCCGTGTCATGGGTGTCTAATCTGAACGGTCCATGTGATGCGGAATCCCATGAAACCTCGAGGGAAAGATTTTCACCTTGATCTAAAATTCTGGTGGGCCATAGCAATCATTTTTCATGGCCCACCAAAGTTTGGGATCTAAGTAAAACTTGGGCTCAGGGGGTTTCATGAGGTTCAGATTTTGGATCCACATTATGTATGATGGGTTCTCAAAAAAGTTCGCACCAGTTCGCAGCATTTCCACACACACACACATATATATATATATACAAGTTCACGAGGTTTTCAAACAAACTTCGATGGCGGGAGCTGTAAGCACCACAAAGTGTGAAGTGATCTTGAAATTCAACAACCAAATATCCACTAATAAGAGGTTTGGCCATTTGGGTGTTCCGATCGATCAGGTTTTGAATCCCGGCAAAGGACCCATTGTGGGCCCATGGTTCAATTATTAAGACCACTGGACTGTTGGGTCCCACTCTGCATTGACCCAGTCAGTAAGTTATATATAGAGTTCACTGGCATACATCTAACGGCTGCAAATGGAGCACAGGTCCATTGTCCACGAGGGGCCCCGAGGTATGCTCAAGCAGAATTATGTACTGGGCTTAAATTAGGCCCAGTGGGTGCCCTGTTTATTGGGCCTATAAAGGCCCAAGATCGGCGCATTATTAAATTCAGGCCGGCTTGGTTAATGACAGCCGAAGTGGGCCACACATGCCGTACTGATACAACACTTTTGTGGCCACACGAATGTTTCAACGGTGGGAGATCAATCCCCACTGTTTCCAAATCGTATGGCCCACTTGAGTTTTGGATCTGCCTTATTTTCATAACATGATCTCAAAAACTGGATGGATGGAGTAGATTTCTCATATACATGACGGTGGATGGTATAAATTGAAATACCTAATAGACAGTGAATGTAGGCCCTACTTCACAGTGGCCCTTCCTATTCATGAGAATCCTAATCAGGACCGTTTAACTAGGCCATGGCACATGGCATCTATAGAAACATGGGTGAGGTTTTTGCAACATTAGCAGAATTCATATATTTCCGTAGATACATGAATTAGGGATGGACCTAAATTTCTTATTCTTACAGATGATGGCCCAGTCCAACCCATTGGTGGACCTCAAGTTGGATTGGGCTTATTTAGTAATGCATCCAGACCGTTGATTTCTGGGGTCTGAAATTAGAAATGGGTTAAACCCACTGGCTCCAATATCCGCCCAACCCAAGCTCATGAAAGCCATAGGACTCTTGGCTCGGAGCGAACCTCATTGAGAAATGCTGTCAGAACCTCAGCCATCCCGGTTTACTATTTTACTCCGAATTTCTTTAGATCGAGCGATTTCAGGCGGTGGGCCCCACTATCGATGTGCCCTCCAATCGTTTTCAGCTCACTCATTAGGTGGGCCATGCATCTTTTAGTGCTCATGCGGCTTAATTCATGAGTGGACTGACTGGATTCTTGAATTCCATGCATCTAACATGGACGGACGAGGGTTTTTACTTTTGGCGCGTGTAGATGGGAATGATCACTGAACGGTTCCAAATTGTTGGAGCTGTGGGGGCATACCAGTTATATGTGTATGGAATCCAAACCGTACATCTGGTAATCTTCCTCATGTTCACCATACTTTCAGGGAATAATCCTAATCTAAAACTCAGGTGAGACACAATGCAGGATGTCCTGCCTACTCATTGGATTAGTCCCCACTATTTCCTGTGGCTTGCTTTATAAAAATCTAGTTAGGGCTGGTATTCATTTGGTCGAGAATTTCGAACCAAGCTAGGCCGAGTTCAAACAGGTGGCAGCTCTTTTTTTTTGTTTATTTAAATAAATAATAATAATAATAAAGTTAGAAATAATATATATATATATATATCTTACCATATGATATTTAATATTCTCTAAAAGAGGAGTGCAACTTCAAAATAATTATCACCAGTATATTTGGAGTGTTTTACGGTGAATCACTGATGGCTAGACAAGGGTTGTTGAATAGAAATTTGAGTGGTAGATGGTGGACGATGTCAGTGAAATGATGCGACAAACAGACCAGGGGAAAGAGATTGAGAGATATTTGGAGACTAGGGTGAGGTAGGAGAGAGATTTAGAGATTAAGTGTGGTGGAAAAAACTTAGGGTTTTATTATTATTACTATTATAACTAGTATTGTATGGGCTGGACTGAGCTGGGCCGGTCCAAACCAGGCTAAGCTTAGAATCGGGCTGGGTCAAGCAAGAGTTTGGATTTAGCTTATTTATTAAGCGAGCTACATTAGCGTGGCCCATCACTGATTCAAACTCCACTTTATACCAGGCTAAATTGGACTTTTTCAATGGGGGCCGCGCCGAACCTTTGAGCTGGCCGGTTTGTTTACCATAATGGCTTGGAGCCGAGACGAGTCGAGAATAATGAGTTATTTAATACTCGGTCTGTGCATGGCACTAAATAGGAAGGCACTCAGAGATTATACATGTGTCATATGTATACTCAAATTAAAACGACTAGATTGTGCAGCCCATTGTGGCTAGATCGCAGCCCTAAGATGAGATTGGTTGAACAATCCTAACCTCTGATTCGTGGACACTTATTTGTGGAAATAGGGCCGTTGGATAATTTTCACTTTTAGCTGTACGATAAATGTCCACCGATCAAATAAGCTTAAAATTTTGTTCCTGATACATCTAAACCGAGTTCTATGATTTGGACGGTTTGATTTGACTGATCGTAAGCAACACAGCAATCTCTAAGTGCCTGCGTATCATCCATCACATTCTGGCAGAATTCCAAAGTTTTTTATCGAAAATAAAATGCCTCGCACTCAGCCGAGCCGTTCAAATCAGGGAAGGAAAGCGGGAAATCATGGCGCGAGGTAACGGTCAAAGGGGGAGAATGGAAGTTGGTTGGTGGGCCCCACACTTTGATAAGGAAAGTTTCGTAACGAAGACGATGGCGCCAACGTCAAGACAAACCTTAGCGGGAATTTTGAAAGTCGTTCCTTCCCGGACGACAAAAATAATTAAAATAATTAAAATAAAATACTCGCGGAGAACCGCTATAAACGGCCATGCTCCCGCCACGCTCCGCATATTTTCTCCTTAAACGTGGCAATATTACATCCAGTCATTCCTTGCATCATAGTTGTTGCCAGGACCGGACGAGAGTGGGTTGAGTGCGGCCCTGGCCTCATCCAACTCGGTGCGGCACTGGCTGTGGGGCCGTCCTTGATGTGTTTATTGTATATCGACTCCGTCCATCCGTTTTTCCAGATCGTTTTAGGTCATGAGACAAAAACTGAAGGAGATCTAAATCTCAGGTTGATCATAGCATATGAAACAGTGGTGATTGATCATTAAAACTTTTTGTGGGCCACAAAAGATTTTGATCAAGGTGATATCTTTTTCCGTTTATGCAGGTCTGTGTGACCTAATAAACAGGTTGGATGGAAGATAAACATTGCGGTGGACATTAAGGTGGGCTTTAGGAAGTTTTTAATGGTAGGCGTTTAATAACTACTGTTTCCTATGGAATCGTCCAAATGAGATTTGCCGCTTTACTTTTAGGCTTATTATCTAAAATGAGCTGAAAAAACGAATGAACGGCGTGGATATATAGCAAATGCATCAATGTGAACCACACGGTCAGGGCGCACCGTGTTCGGTCAGGCCAGAGCCGCACCTATCCGCTCCCGACGCGGACACTCTGACGTGGATGTCAGGATATGCCGTCCGCTTCTCATTGGAAGGCGCGGATGATAAACAGTGGAACGACACGTGTTGAATGTCAATTGGCCACTTGACGTTTGGATTTACCTACTTTCCAGGCTCTTGTCCTAAATTGTTCCCGTAAAGGATATCAAGGGCTTGGATATGTCACATACATATGGTGGGCTCCAAAATTTTAAGTTGTTACCTTGTGAACCCTTTTCAAGGGGGAAATACTCCGTTTCTAAAAATTAATAATTTACTATTTACTCGTATTTACTCGTTCCATGGTATGAGTATTGTTGATGTAGAAATCATGTTTACCCTCGCTGTGCTACAAGCACTTTGTGTCGAGCCCTGTAAGTCTTTATAAGAGGAAAACAAAAAAGACTCTGGATAGAGCAGGGAACCCTCCGATGCCAAAGTTAGGATAGGAATCTGGATCTAAGTAGTGTAAGTGGGTTTTGAACGAGAGATTTAACGTACCAATTCCTGTAGATGAGCCACTTATTTATACCATTTGATTAGAGTGAAGGTGTCTGTCGTTCTCGGCACGATCTCTGTCATTAGGTGGGAATTGCGCGTGCGCTGATGTCGTCGATTAATCTATGATCGTAGTGCAACGGTTAATGTCATCATGAGTTACTGGATTAAGCTCAGCTCAACTACACTATCTTGATTAGTCATCTGGACTCAGGTAGGGCAGACAAGTTGAGCACTGTTAACCCTGTCTAGGCTCGGATCACGTCAAATCGATTGTATACAGGCATGTCCCGAACACTGGTAATCGGTTCAGTCTAAATAGTCCATGCCCATATCCCGCCACGGGTCATACCTTTGTAGCTTCACCATCTTGCCTGATGAAGTATTTGATGCGGCCGCTCGTTTGGCTAAACAGACTTTAAACGAAGCTCTGTTGAACCATCCAAAGATGTGGCCGAGCCGAGCTAACTTCAATTGGAATCGGCTCATATTTTCCCATGACAAGTATTATATCATAGTTGCAATAATGCCTGTCAATCAGTAATTTGCTTTTTCGAGTTTATAACTTTACTATTAATTTCAAATCAATGGACCCAACTTGCAACCCACCCTCACCTAAGTTCTTATGTACCCAGCTCAACTGTCCCAGTTCAAATACATGTGATTATTTCCACTCCACTTAAACCATACTTGAATTTTTTTACAACCAAGACTAACCCAAGTGGGTCCAGCTCGATGGTGCAGTGGTATACATGGGTGTCTGTTATAAAAAAAAAAAAAAAAACCAATGAGCCTAGCCGAAACACACAAAATAGGTTGGGTGAGCCCAATTGGGTTTAAATTATCATGAACCCAAGTTACAGCCTTAATTTATTAGGACAGAGTAATTTTTATTGCTTTTGAGCAAATATCTCATTTTTGAAAATTTGCAAATAAATTCACATTTGTAGTTATTATTTATTATAGATAAGATAGCTAATATTAAATTATAATAAACTCTTTTTCAGATATCTATCAGATAAGGCTTTATTTATTTAATTAATTTTCTTTTTTAGGATTTGAATGTGTCGCAATCCATGATTATGGGAGTGAAGATTTGGAAATTTCATTGATTTGACTAATCCCAACTAAAAACAAACAGGACAGATTTGAAATCCATGGATCTCAAAATTTCCTACAGAAAACAACATCACCTACCAATGTGCTCCTTCGGTAGAATATGAGGGCCATGGAAACCGTAGTCCGCAGTCCTCAGTATAAAGATCACCGGTCATAAAATGGGCTGGGTTGCTCATCAGGTGGTGGAAATTATTGAAATTAAATAATTAATAGACGACCGCCTGTCGGACTCAAATTGCAAATGGCGCCCACCTTTTCATTTGACCTACCTTACTTTTGGAAACGTTGATTTCATTTTCATGACACTGATTTCCTATGAAAGGTCTAGGTTGGCGGTTGGAAGTTAGGCAAGACTACCTTTATGTTTACGAGAAATCCACCCTTCCATCTTTTTTTCCAGCTCAAGTTAAGACCTGGGCCCAAAAATGATGCAGATACAAAACTTTAGCAGCCACTCAATAGCAATAGTGGAGATTGAACACCCACCATTGAATCAATTTTTGGGCCACAAAGTCTCAGATGAGGTTAATATTGATGTGTTTTCAATTCATCCTAGTGGAAATGACCTTACGAATGTGTTTACACCTAACTTAATGTGGCCAGAATCAACCAATGAGATACCACCACGTCATAGTGCACTTGTGCCGAAGAAAAAGGGAAAGGTTACTTGCCGTAGAAAAGAAGATCTTATGAATCGCAAATAACTACTTACAAAAGACACAGTCCACTGGGAAGGCTAGAAGCTAAAGAACGTATGCATGATAGAAACCCTAACAGCTGTTGTCTACCTTACAACACGTGGCAAGTATATACCAGGCACACTTGATTAGGACACTTAAAGAGCATACATGACACTCTTAAAAGCTATGAAGGTGAATTTTGAGAGCATTAAGCCGTTCTATGGTAGAGATATTGTCACTTATCCTAGCATAGTTTATAAAGGACCTTAATTCGTAATAGAAGCACACTATTGGGATTTGGGCTGCAAAATCACACAGATATGGATTTAAGATAGCAATCCAAAAGCATCAAGCAATTAAAAGATAACACAAAGATTTAATGTAGAAAATCCTTTCGGAAAAAAACAACGACACAAAGTGACAGATCTTCACTATAAAAATAGAAATTATAAAGAGAAAAAACTTACCCAATTCAAACAAGCTTGAATCTCACCCTTGGTACACCCTTTGATAACCCTAAAATCCTTTTAGAAACTCTTGGAATACCTTTAGGAAACCTTAAAATATCTTAGAATGACCCTGGGGGCCTATTTATATATGAGGAACTCCCACTCACGCACATTCCTAGAAACTGCCTTAAATTTACGCATTCCACGCACAAACTGCGCATCGTCTGCGTAACCCTCGACTAGCCGAAGGGACCTTCGACTAGTCAAGGCAGTCCCTCGACTGGTCAAGCACTTCAAACTACCAAGATTAAAGATATCTGTTTAACAATAATCTCCACTATGTCTTCAATCTTCAAATGTGTATCTTCTTGCTCTCTTCTCTTATCTATGCATCACATCATAACTTCAATCAATGCTTCTTGTGCACACTCTATCCTTCTTTTACGTCATCGTCAAGCTTAGAAAAGTTGTACAGAACTTAAACTTCTCAGTAGGAAAAACCTTGGTGAGCATGTTTGTTGGATTCACGCTGGTGTGAATCTTCTTCAGTATTACACTTCATTCCTCAAGCACCTGTCGGATAAAATGGTGACGAACATCAACGTGTTTATTACGAGAGTGATAAACAAAATTTTTAGCCAAATTAATAGCGTTCTCGCTATCACAATTAACTGGCACGGCCTCCTGCTAAAGTCCTAACTGATTTATCATGCCTCTTAACTAAACACCTTCCTTAAATGCTTCCATCACTAGCCTATATTCTGTTTCGGTCGTAAAGGGGAGCACTACAGACTGAAGCTTCGACATCCAACTAATTGCGCCAACAAGGATGAGTTGTTCATCAGGTGGTGGAAATTGTTGAAATTAATAAACGACCGCCTGTCAAACTCAAATTGCAAATGGCGCCCACCTTTTCATTTGACCTAACCTTACTTTTGGAAATGTTGATTTCATTTTCATGACACCGATTCCTATGAAAGGTCTATGTTGGCGGTTGGAAGTTAGGCGGGGCAACTCTTATGTTTATGAGAAATCCACCCGTCCATCTGTTTTTCCTGCTCAAGTTAAGACCTAAGCTTAAAAATGATGCAGGTCGATACAAAACTTAAGCGGGCCACTCAATAGAAAATGGTGGAGATTGAACACCCACCGTCGAATCAATTTTTGGTCCACAGAGTCTTAGATGAGGCTAATATTGATGTGTTTTCAATTCATCCCAGTGGAAATGACTTTATGAATATGTTTACACCCAACTTAATAGGGCCAGAATCAGCCACTGTGATGCCACCACGTGATATTGTGCCAAAAGAAAGAGGAAAAGGTTGCCCACGGTAGAAAAGAAGATTGTATGAATCCCAACTAACCATTTACAAAAGACACATGCTCCGTGGGGAAGGGTAGGAGCTCAAGAATGTATGCACTATAAAAACCTTAAAAGCGGTTGTCTACCTTATGACACGTGGCAATTATATACAAGGCACACTCGATCAAAACACCTAAAGAGCATACATGACACTCCGAAAGATTGAAGCTGAATTCTGAGAGCTAGCATAGTGTTTGAAGGCAGAGATACTATCAGTTATGCTATCATAGTGTCTAAAGGACCTTAATTCCTAATAGAAGCACACTTTGTTAAGCTGGCTACTAAATAATTGGAAAACCAACCATATAAGATATGAGACTTTACGCACCGCTATCACCTCTCTAAATTTATAAAAGCAACACATAATGAAAAGTTCCAAACTTCATGTCAATCTAATGAACACCACTATTTTCAGCTCAATGCTATCTATCGCAAATTAGCTTAGTTCAAGCCTCTCCACCTCTATCAAACATCACTTTCTCATAAGTCTAGATCATTTACCTTAGTTTTTATTTAATTTGCACATTTATCCGACATATCATTGCTTCAAATCAGTGTAATTTAAATATTAATGACTCTATAGTCGGATCCACCAAATCCCTAAGTCATTAGTGGTCTTTGGACGATGAACTATTAACCAACATCACGACCATGTCATGACTATTATTGACCAACACCACGATCATCTCCAGACCATCTTATGACTATCTAAGTTTGGAAGACCGTCTACATTATGATCATTTCGTTAGATTGAACTGTTGTCAGTAATTTTTTATATTTTCTTTATTTTATCTACCGATTGTAATGCACCTATATTTAGATTAATAAAATCAACACGTAGCATTCTTTTTCCTTGTTTCCTATATTTACATTGCTTTGTTGACATAATTAAGCCATAAATCGTCTAATTACCTTACTAATAAATAGCTGAATAAATAGCCAATCTTCGCAAATCAGGTCTTACTTAGTCTAACTAGGCACCTGCATCTAGAGTCACAAGGCATACGGTTTGAATCGAGTTGAATATAATTTAGTACACCCAACACATACATACTTGCATCTACACATTTGAAATCAGGTCATTCATTACACGTATGGCCACATGTCTGAATTAAATAGCAATAAAAAAGTTTAGGTGACATAGAAACATCAAAGTAACAGTAGCCATTTTCCTCTTACTTTTTTTTATGTCAGGTGACCCACTTAAGTTTTGGTTCTGCATTAATTTTGGTTCCATATCCTAGCATGAGCGGGCAAAAGGTGAAGGAATGCGTGGATTTCTCACAGATGGGCAGCATTCGTTGTTCTAGGCCATCAATCGTCTAAAAATTATACTCCACGAGAGTGTGTAAATGAAGGGGCCTCATTCGAGGGCGCTGAGGGGGTGTTCCAAGCATAAGGAATACATGCCAAAAATCGTAGCCATTCATCAGGTTAGTAGCGCTGACTATATGCAATATACCAAAAATTCAATCAGTAAACTAGTCAAGTGAGCCACACGTGCATTGTTTTTTTACCATTGGATTTTGTTTTTGTTTTTCTTTCTTTCTTTCTTTTTTCCTTTTTTCTAACCACTTATTTTTTCCGTACAGATGTGGCCTGCCTCAACAACATAGAACATGGCATGTTTAAAGTGTACCCCACATGTCTGAATGGCCGAGTTGACATGTAATGCATATGCCTGGGTCTAGGAGAGCCCCTGTGTTTCATTAAAGCTCATTCTAGGACATGGGCCAAAATTGAAGTATATCCAAACTTGTAAGTGGACCACACAACAAAAAACAACCGGATTGAATACTTAACCATTGAAAACTTCTTAGGGCCAATGAAGCTCTCGATAAAGCTGATATATCTGTTTTTACTTCCCAGCTGATCTTATAAAAAAGTTGGATGACAAATAAACATCATTCTAAGGCCCTGGGAATGTTCCAATGGTGAACGTTATTATCTCACTGTTTTCTGTAATGTGGTCCACATGAGCTTTGGATGTATTTCAATTTTGGGCTCATGCCCTAAACTGAGGTGGAAAAACGGATGGATGGTGCGGATAAAAATACTGGGCCCTACAGCTCTTCACAACACAACTCGTGTCCCCCAACATGTATCTTCAAATGAAAGTGTTCAACTCTTGGGTCCCAGTATAGATGGGTCATGCCTCAAAATTCCACCGTCCAAATTCAACAAACACATGCAGTTCGATCAGAAGTCAGGAGCGATTAAAGAATCTGAATTTGTTATATTATAACTGTCTAGATTGGGTCCCCACTATTTGGACGGTGTATTTTGAGTCATCCATGTGCCACGTGAATAAGTTTTGGTTTGAATTATCGATCTGACAGAGCCTGACGAACAATAGAATGAGGGTCACCAGAGTACTGACCAACTGTTCAAAACAAAAACATTCAACGGTTCAAATTCAGCAAAAGAATGTTATTTAGTAAGAGGCTGTAGTTGTCCAATTAAGATGTTTTTGGGTATGCATCCAGAGTAGTGTGGGCCATTTTGACGGTTTGGATTAAGTTTCTTTAGTCATGTTTATCAATGGCAGGTGCATGAGCTTTCTTACTCGTATCCTCCACTAGATGTTTGCTCCCATGTAATCCCGAGGTATTGCAATGTCAACGAACGTTGGGACTTCAGCCATTGCAACTGAGTTTTTATTTTTTATTTTTTTAATGACCCAAACAAACATGTGACAGGTATTATATGGATGAGAATTATCTTGGCCTATTTGGATTGCCAATTGCCACAATAATGTAACGGAAAATCATAATAGTTATTGTTATGGGAAGACCAGAGATACATCGGAGACGAGGTCTGAAATAAGTCAAGGCCGATTGAGGGCGTAAAACTAAGCTTTGGGGTTATATAAGCGAAGGATGATCATCCGATTCGACAACTGTAATGTCCCAAGACCCCAAACGGTATGACCCGAAGGTGAGCCGATACATCCAAAGGTCAGAGCAGAATCCTGTAATGCTTCAAGGATGAAAGTGTCGGGTCGGAGTCATCTAGGGCCGAGGTATTCGGATAAGGCCTCGGAATAGGATCCACTAATGAAGAAGGCTGTGAAGTATCCCACTATCACACGACTGATGACGGTTACTCAACCACCCACTTCAGCATGACTATATCACGACCGAATGACCGAATTACCCACATGATGGGGTAAATGCCTTAAGACGTGCCAAGTTATCCGGACATGCCCACTCTAAGCATGAGGTTATATATAGCATCTTGTGAGGAAGAAATAGGTACGCAATATCTCGCACTCTCCCTCTACAAACGAACTTAGATCCAGATTCTCTTGACCTGACTTAGGCATCGGAGGGTCCCCAGTCTAGATCAGGGTCTCCTTTGCTCACCGTGATTGTGCAGGTTCAGGACGCTGAAGCAGCTTGGAATTCAGTGTTCCAAGCGGAGAGTCAACCGGATTTTGTCAGTAACAGTTGTAAATTCATTTATCTATCTCTTAACAATAGCAACATATTTCATAATAAATTTTCATGTTGGGTTGCTGGTGATAAAATCATAATGATAACATTTTTTCATTACTTAACTATCAAATTAACACATTCATACACGGATGTCAGTATTTTAATAGGAGATTTTCACATTAATGTTATAAAGTAGTTGAATGATTACAAATCCTTTCACCTATCTTTTTTCAAATATATTTATATTTGATTATTAATTCACATAATTGATTTGGCAATGGTAAAATTATAATAATAATATTTATTTACATTACCGTCTTAATTGGTACTCTAAATAAGCCCTAAAATTCCTCAATTGAATACTTCAACCTTTTGATCATACTAAGGTCATTTTCATTGGTCATTTTCAAAGTAAAAGATTCAAGTTTTTAACAATTTACAGTGCTGAAGATTTCTATGTTTGATTTGGCAGTACTAAAACCATAATGATTAACACTTTTTCTTTATATCATGCTAATTGGAAATCCAAACAAGCCCTACAATTTCTTAATTAAACACTTCAAAGCAAAAGATTCAAATTTAAAATGTTTATATAGTCAAAGTCAAGAGATTCTTTTTGTTTCCTATCCACCTTACAAGGTGAGAAACATCAAATAAATGCTTTGGATCGCTAAAAGACGACCTAGGTTCAAAGGCTAAAATCCCGACGTATTACATTGCACTATGCTGGTGTGTATCTGGGCATACCTTGCCTTGCTATTTTCAAGTTCATCCGTGCCGCATGACGGTGAACGGCCCATGAGCCGGCTTCATTGATGCAGCTTTCGTGACCAAATGGAATTAGCAAATGCATACGATAAGCAAGCCGCCATGTATAGAGGATCATGACCGTTCATATATTGTGCCTACCATTAATTGCCTATGCACAAACGAAACAAAAAGGAAAAAAAAAAAAAGAAGAAGAAGATATATTCTGCTATTCAATCCTGATCGTCCGATTGATGGGGTATGTGGTCAGTTAGACAAGGAAATGAGTACTGTAATGTTCTGATTGGACCACAGATGGCAATGGTTCGGATCAGCCCCAGCCTGACATGTTTACTCAGCAAGCCAAAATGGCCCCAACCCAACCCAACCCAACCCATCCCATAAACCATCGGGGATGGTCCTTATTTCATTTGCATTTAATAATATCTAGGTAGGACAAGAAACGTACATGAATCTGTGAGGCCTACTGTGTTCGTGTGTGAAATCTAGTCTGTTCATCACTTGCACCTGATCATTTCAGGACATGAGCCTCCAAAGAAGTCCAATCCAAAACTCTAGCGAGCCTAACTATAAGGAATGCCCACCGTTGAGACCTTCCCAAGACTCAATCTGATGTTTAAATAAAAGATAAGTACAATGAAGATATAGGAAAAAGAAACCAAAGATCCGCTTGACCCAAACATCAGTGGGTCGAGTGCATCCTGTTAGGGATTTGTACTGCAAAACCACACATATTTAAATATAGGATAGCAATCCAATAACGTCAAGCAATCATAAGAGAACACAAAGTTTTAACGTGGAAAACTCTTCCGGGAAAAACCACGGCACAAAGCGACAAAAATCTATTATGAAAAAGAAATTACAAGAAAGAGGACTTACCCAATTCGAACAACATCAAATCTCACCCTTACTACACCCTTTGGTAACCCTAGAACCCTTTAAGAACCCTTGAAAAACTTTTAGAAAGCTTTAGAATTCTTTAGAATAGCCCTAAAGACCCCTATTTATAGTTTAGGAAACTCCACTTACGCACTTAGTCCGAAAAAGTTTGAAAACTGCCTCAAATTTACACAGTCCGCGCAGGATTTGTGTAACCTCGACTGGTCGAGCCGAGGCCTCGACTGGTCGAGGGACCCCATCGACCGGTCGAGTCATCCCCTCGACTGGTCGAGCAGCCCGGACACCAAAAATAACAGCACGCTAGACTTTGAGTCGAGCAGTGCTCGACTAGTCGAGCGGCTCACTCAACCGGTCGAGCCAGGCCCTCGACCGGTCGAGAGACCCAAAGTCAGATTGAACGCTTCTGACAACAATTTTCACCAAGTCTTCAATCTTCAATCGTGTAGCTGCTTGACCTCTTCTCTTATCTCTGCATTACATTATAGCTTCAATCAACACTTCTTGTGCACACTCCGTCCTTCTTTTATGCCATCGCCAAGCCTAGAAAAGTTGTACAGAACTTGAACTTCTCTATAGAAACGACCATGGTGAGCATGTCTGCTAGATTCATACTGGTGTGAATCTTTTCCAGTGGAAAGAGCTACCACATACTGAAGCTTCGACATTCAACTAATTGCTCCACCCGCTAATACAAACGAGTATCCTGAAGTAGACTTCTCAAAATCTATACTGCCTGCATAGTCAGAATCCACATACCCTACCAACTTTGTCCCTGTTTTTTTAAAAGTTAAAATGTAGTCTTTCGTATCTCGAATGTATCGAAGTAGCCATTTCACCACTTCTCAATGTTGCTTACCATGGTTTGACATGTATCTGCTCACAACACCGACTGCCTGTGAAATATCCGATCTCGTACTGACCATGGCATACATTAAACTGTCAACCGCATTCGAATAGGGCACATGAGACATAAACTGCTTTTGCTCATTAGATTTAGGACATTGTTCTGAGGAAAGCTTGAAGCGAGCCGCGTGAGGAACACTCACCGGCATTGGCTAATCCATCTCATACTTGATCAATACATTTTCAATGT
Source organism: Magnolia sinica (assembly GCF_029962835.1). NCBI lineage: Eukaryota > Viridiplantae > Streptophyta > Magnoliopsida > Magnoliales > Magnoliaceae > Magnolia > Magnolia sinica. The sequence continues at coordinate 3,138,608 of NC_080577.1, forward strand.
ATTCTGTTTGTAATAACCAAAGTCTGCTCCTCTTTCTGTCTCTATAAATATTTATGTTGAGAACCCTCTTTGCAGCCCCCAGATCTTTCATCTCGAATGTCCTTGATGACTGAGTCTTCAGTACGTTGATTTTAGACATATCATGACAGACGACCAACATATCATCAACATAGAGTACTAGGATGATGAATTTTTCATCACTTAGTGTCTTATAATAGACACAGTGATCGTATTCACTCTGAGAAAATTTCTAACTCACCATGAAAGAATTAAATTTTTTTATACCACTGCCTAGGCGACTATTTCAGGCCGTACAATGACCTCATTAACCCGCAAACCTTTTTCTCTACCCCTTTAACTTCATAGCCCTCTAGTTGCATCATGTAGATATGTTCTTCCAATTCCACGTGCAGGAATGCAGTCTTCACATCCATCTGTTCCAGCTCGAGATCGTATTGGGCTACCAGCGCCAACACAAATCTGAAAGATACCTGCTTAACCACCGGCGCGAATATCTCTGTGAAGTCGATTCCTTCTCTCTGAGCATAATATTTCACTACTAACCTTGCTTTGTATCTATCCTGTTTCCTTTTGAAAAATCACTTGCATCCGATCGCTTTTCGGCCCACGGAAAGCTCCACCAGATCCCATGTGTGATTTTTGTGCAATGAGTCCATCTCATCATCCATAGCTGTCTTCCACTTTTCTGCATCAGGCTCATCAAGAGCCTCCTGAATAGTAAACGAGTCTCCCTCATCTGTAATGAGGGCATATGCAATATTAGAGTTGTCCCTGTATCTTGCTGGTAACATGCGATCACGCGGTGGGTTCCTTCTCACAGGTGGCTGCTCCACCTGATCTTGTATCTCTATCTTCACATCTGTCTTTGCCTGAGCATTATTTATGTCAATCTAGATGTCTATAATCACCATTTCTGATTCCTCTTGCTCCTCTTGATCATTCTTGCGAAATAGGGAGCTTTCATCGAATCTGACGTCACGGCTAGTGATGACATTGCGTGTGACCTTGTTGAATAACATATATCCTTTCACACCAATGTCATAGCCAACAAAGATATACTTTTTAACTCTATTATCTAGCTTATCTCTCTCAACTGACGGTACATGAGAGTAAGCCTCACAACCAAATATGTGTAGATCTGAGTAGTCAATTTTCTGACCACTTCATACTTCCTCTGAGATTTTACATTCAATTGTTGTTGAAGGAGACCGGTTCACCAAATAACAAGCCGTGTTAACGGCCTTAGTCCATAGGTCCTTGCCCAACACAGAATTACTTAACATGCATCTGGCCCTCTCCAGGAGAATCCGATTCATTCGTTCAGCCACACCGTTTTGCTCAGGCGTGTGGCGCACTGTGTTGTGTCTGATGATCCCTTCATCTTTGCAATACTCATTAAATTCAATGGAAGTAAATTAACCACCATTGTCAGTCCTTAAAACCTTTATTTTTTGCCTTAACTATTTTTCCACCATTGTCTTCCATTGCTTGAATACGGTGAAAACTTCATATTTACGTTTCATGAAGTAAACCCAAACTTTTCTGGAGTAGTCGTCAATGAATGAAACAAACCATGACGACCCTCTAATGGAAACTTCTGGTGATGGCCCTCATACATCAGAGTGCACATAATCAAGCACTCCCTTACAAACATATTTTCCAGATTTAAAAGACAGTTTAGATTGTTTACCATATATACAATGCTCGCATATATCTAAATCAAAATTTTTAAAAACTGGAATCAAACATCAATCAAAAAGTACCTTCATGCCTTGCTAGCTCATGTGGCCCAGACGAGCATGCCACATACGTAGAGACGTGGAGTCTGCAATAGCTGCTGTCGCTCTACCTGCGAAGTGCTTCCAATCAACCTGTAAAAGTTTCCGTGCCTCTGTGCTCTCATAACCACAAGTGCCCCTTTTGAAACTTTAAGGACACCATCAATATCGGTGAACTTGCACCCTATATTCTCGAGTGCACCGAGAAAAATCAGTATTTTCTTCATATCAGGAACATGCTTGACGTCAGTCAAGGTACGCTCCATCTCATCAAACATCTTGATGCTCACCGTGCCAATAGCCACAACATTACAGGCATTGTCGTTACCCATAAAAGCCTGTCCACTATCTCATTCCTTGTAACTGGCAAATCAACTCTGATGAGGAGTCATGTGATATGATGCTTCTATGTCTAGGATCCACTCATCTGCATGATTGTCGTGAACATGTACGATCATAGACACAGACAGAACTTCACTACAACTTATCTCTTCATCAAATGTGACAACATTGGCCTCCTTGGAAGAATCTGTTGAATTTTCTTTCTTCACTTTCGGATTTCTACAATCCTTCTTCATGTATCCAAACAGCTCACAATTCCAACACTTTAATTTTCTTTTGCCCTTGCCCTTGGATTTGGATCTAGGCCTTGAGGATCCTGTACCTCGCTTAGAATCTTTGCCCCTCGTAATCAGTGCATCGGAAGATGCCCCCATGTCGCCTTTTAACTTTCTCATAGCCTTCCTTTGAAGGGTTAAGATAATGGTATCAACACTTAGGGTTTTATTTGCGGTGCACATCGGGTCCTTGAAAGACTCATATAATGCAGGAAGAGAATTCAACAATATACATGCATGTTCCTCATCTTTGACCACTTCCTCCATATCCAGTAATTTGCACATCAATTTATTAAAGTTGCTGATATGGGCTTCTAAATCTCCACCCTCTGCCATCTTGAAGGTATACTGTAGCTTCAAGTGTAGGCAATTTCTAGAAGACTTCTTTGCATAGATATTCTTTAACTTCGCCTATAAAACTAGCCGCAGTTTCTCCCTCAAAATATTATAGAGAACCTCATCCATGAGACGTAAACAGATAGAAGCTAAAGCATTACTATCAAGGTTTTCCCATTCATCATCTTTCATAGTAGATTTCTGCTCCTTAAGAGCCTTAATCTCGCCTTGCTTGGTTAACAAGCTATTCATCTTAACCTTCTATAACTCAAAATAAATTTTACCGAGTACTTCTCAATATCAAACTTGCCATTTTCCATTATTACTAATCCTGTAGATTCAGATCTATGCCCCAACAATTGCTTTGATACCACTTGTTGAGGATTTGTACTGCGGAATTACACAGATCTAGATCTAGGATAGCAATCCAATAACGTCAAGCAATCACAAAAGAACACAAAGTTTTAATGTGGAAAACCCTTATGGAAAAAAATCATAGCACAAAGTGACAGAAATCCACTATGAAATAGAAATTACAAGAGAGAGGACTTACCCAATTCAAACAACCTCGAATCTTACCCTTGCTACACACTTTGATAACCCTAGAACCCCTTAAGAACCCTTGAAAAACTTTTAGAAAGCTTTAGGATTCTTTAGAATAGCCCTAGGGACCCCCATTTATAGTTTAGGAAACTCCACTTATGTACCTAGTTCGAAAAAGTTTGGAAACCACCTCAAATTTACGCAGTCCGCGCAGGATCTGCGTAACCTCGACTGGTCGAGGGACCCCCTCGACTGGTCGAGCAGCTCGAACACCAAAAATAACAGCACGCTGGACTTTGAGTCGAGCGGCTCACTCGACCGATTGAGCCAGGCCCTCGACCGGTCGAGAGACCCAAAGTCAAATTGAAGGCTTCTAACAATACGTCCCTTCCCTACCATGGTTTTAAGAGTCATCTAAGTTAGGGTGGTTGGACCCCATCTGGTTTAATATCACGATTTAGTTATCAATTAGGGAGAGTGGACTTATGTGACTTGAATAAGTGGGTGCCAACTCAGCAATACTACTGCACGAATCTAGTCATGTCAAATTAGACAACTTGACAGTTGTGGCTAACTTGGCCATGTGTGCATTGTCAAACTTCTATTAGGCACAATCACAGTTCAAAGATTCTCCATGTTGCTAGAAGTGGGGAGGTATTCAATACTCTGGTTGCCTATGATGATTGATATTAAGGCACTTAAAAATTGTAGGGTTGGTATACAATAACTCAAATTGGCTAAATTGTAGAATGCACTTTCGTTGAGTCAGGGCCAGTGAATTGGTTGAACTATCCAAACCTAATATTCATGGACAATTATTCAGTGAAATGAGCCCCTTTGGCTGTTTTTCATTCTAAGTCATGAAATAAATGTATCCAATTAGATAGTTGAGAAGGTTTCAAGTTCGTTGAACCACAATTTAGTGTCCACCCAGCAAATAACTTCTAACCTATTGTGTTCTTACAACATTCAACCCTTCTGTTGGGTCAATTGTCTGAGTGTGCCTTGAAAAATCAACATGAACACAGTTCATTGGTGATATGGATGTAATAATGATAATCTTAGCCGTAAATAATGATTACTATGGTCCTAGTTGGACATGTGATTATAGCACAGTTAATAAATAAGATTATTACAAACATGTATAAATATGAGTTAAGGAGAGGAATTCATCTAATTATTTTTAGAAACTTGAGATTTGATATAATTGTCAGTAACTAAGAAAAAGTTATGAGATATGGATCTTAGTACCATATTATATAATTACAACTTAGGAGGTTTTATAACAAACTTGTGATTATTAGCTTGTATGTGGTCACCATATGAGATATGACTAATGACGAGTCAGGATTAATGGTCTCCACTATTGCGAAGAAATATGAGTTGTGTGCCTTCGCATTCTCCTAATGGAAGTTTAAGTGTCACATTGATATAAACTTCTGCATAGACTTATTGGGCACTTGCATTGATGGATCAAAGTTAAGTCTCATGACCAAGTGACCCATCATGCCTAAACCATGATTGACTTGATGGTGTACTAAAATTAACCAATTTTTATACTTAACTACGGGTAAGGATTCAAAATCCTGATCACATATGCTTTGACTTACCATATAAAGTCATCATGTAGCTAATAAAAGTGGGTGTATAGCTAGACATATCTATTAATATCCATTAAGACTCACATGGGCTGACAAGTAATCCTTTAGTTTCTTATAAATTCACTTATAGCTTAGATCCTGTGGATTAAATATTCATCAAATGATTTTTCTATCATGCCCACTAATAAAAAAGTTTCAAAATGCTTTACAAATGTTTTCAACCGTTACACTTAGGTTTTAACCATTAAGGTTTTGATCACAATTGATGATGATATAATAGTTTAGATATGGGGCCAACTACTTAATTTGCACAGGCATTGGGTCTTTGGAGGAATAGTCATGGCAATGAATTACACCTCAAGAATCTCCTATCAGGAAATCTTAACCTCTCCATTTGCCTCCAACTCATTAGACCATTGATAAGATAAATACTAAAGCAACGGTCCACATTCAATTGATAAAGGTTCCAATATTGGTATTTAGGATCTTCCATTATGATAAATATTTGAGAAATGCTCAATTTGCCGAGGGGCATAATAGATCTATGGTCTGGATTACAGAACCATGGTCCCCACTTATTATAAATGAAAACGCAACGTACAAAGATGCGGGTGATGGATCGTATGATAAAATAATCACCGTTAGAAAGCCATGAGAACGTGTCACACTGAACTAGTTGTAGTTGAGAATTTCGTGTGAATAGCTGAGTGTGAGCCCACCGTGGTTTTATATAAAATCCAATCCGTCCAGAAAGGTTACCCCATCATGAAAAATAAGAAGCTACAAAATTCAGGCCAATCCATCCGTCACTTTTTCCACACAATAGATAAAATTCGAAAACCACCGAAAAACCTCATATTTTCATCGAGTTCACTTGATAGTTAGAATGACCCGATCTTCTAAAGGTCCAATTTGAGCTGTGGTGCAAACACGATAGACGGATTGGATTATACAAACTCATGGTGGGCCCCACACAAAAATTAGTTGCATTTACGTCTTGGGTGAGACCTCTGCATAATAAATTCAAGGTCAATTAACTTTTTATTACACCTCATGGGACGCCCGTGAATTTGGGAGAAAGAGCTTTCCTTTGTTTTGATACTCTGCATAATGAGAGAGATGATACTCGGGCACTTAGAAATTACCCAGAAATTGCATTCATACATACACTAATTCAGTTTACACTGTCAAAATTCTGGGTCTGGTCTAGATGTGCCATTGGTCCAAAATCAGGCTTTTTGATAATCTGGCAATCTGATTGGGTGGAAATTAATTGGACGGTTAAAAATTAAAAATATCCTATGATCCTATTTCAATAAACAAGTGTACACAAGTCAATGGTTAGCTCCTACCAACCAATCTGATTACAATTTATAAGTGACCGCATACCAACCGTCATACTCTGCTACAGAATCAACCACTCCAATTTGGGCTAATTGCACCTACCTCCCTTGAATTACACGAGACTTATTATACACGCATCCCTGTATATTGGACCATTAAATATATTCTTTCACATATTCTCCATGCAACCGTTAGCCCCATCACTTTGAGTAATTGACCATCTTACCCTTCCCCTGGTGCCCAATTAATTGTAGATGTGTGGGCCCACTATAGTTTGAGTATGTCATCCAATCCGTTAAAATTGACCGAAAATCAAGTTGATCCAACCATCAATGCCTAACTTGATAAGGGAGGTAAATATAATCGACAGAAGAGAGAAGAGAGGATTAACCTTTTCTAATGTTTATTTTATTTTATTTTTACACACACCCACACCACAGATGCACATCACATGAGCACTCGATCGTATGATCTCAATGTTAAAACAGAGCCTACCTACTTACTGCTGAGTCATGGACCTGGACCCTAACCCTTTCTAATATTCTCGGTAGAAACAATAGAACTAGGCCTTTCCTCCCTATAGAATGTGCTCATTCTACAAGGCAAATGGGCTCATAAGTCCAGTTCTTGCATCCAACCTAGCCAACAATCCAGCAAGGCCACCCTACCATGAAAGTTGGGTGCCTCAGAAAATAAGCAGATCCAACAATCATGTGGTGCCATTGCAGCAAATTGAGAAGCCTGCCCATTATTTTCTATGGTTTTTTATGGTGTGACACAACATCTCTAGGCTACTTGATTTTTTGTGCATCCCTCCATCACCGTGGGTCTCACATAATGCATAGGTTGGATGGCCCATACATTAGGCCCACTATAGAATGGACAACCTTCATAAGTTCACATTAAGAGCTACTATAAAAAACAAGTAACTATCCAAAATTCTCCAAAAACCTCTAAATTCACATGATAGCTTATATGATGGTTTGATTGGTTTGATTTTTTTAAGGCATCCAACTTTTATGATACAATGGTGACTTTGATAGATAGGTTGGATGCCATACACACAAGTGGGCCCCAACATAGCATTCAAGGAATAAAGCCATATACACACAAGTGGGCACCAATGTAGCACTTATGGAATAAAGCTTATTCTACAAAAACTTACAATAACTTTTATGGTGTGGCAACCTTGATGGATAGTAACCTTGATAGATGGCAACAATTTTGATGGATAGTAACAGCTTCTATGGTGAAGCTGCCTTGATAGATAGGTTGGAAGCCATATACACACAAGTGGGCCCCAATGCATCACTCATGGAATGAAGCTTATTCTACCAAGACTTGTACAGGAACAGTTCTCAAGACCATTCATGTGTACACACTCCGTCAAGTCCGCATATAGTTTACACTTTGATTACAATGGGAACATTCAAAGAACTTACTTTATGAAATCATCCCCTAAGGGTTGAAACTGTTTAAAGAACAGCTTGTTTGGCTTTTCAACTTCCTATTATTATCATTTATAAGTGTTTGTCTAAACAAGAATTATAACTTATTTATGTTTTTTAAATTAAAAGTTAAATACACTTATAAAAGAAATGAATAAAATGAATTATAATCATTATATTCTCTTCATAAAGCTATTATTTTTTTAGTAAGTAAAGTAAATTGTAATTTTGTATATTTTATACTTATAAATTTTACATTTTTATTGTAACTTTTGATTTAGAACAGACTGTAATAAAATCATCATTACAGTAAAATATAAGTGATGTCACTGAACAATTAAAAGATTTAGTAACCATTAGCAAATTACTTTTCAATTTACTGCAAGTAATGTTATCACACCGTCAGAAGAGCAAATAATCATTATCCATTATCTGTAAGAACACATTTAGATATTACCAAATAAGTTACTTCTTCTACTCACAGTGTAAGGGCCCATTTGAATACTACCAAATAAGTTACTTCTTGTACTTCTAAGAATAGATTAGTAATTAATTTAAGATAAGTTACTTCTTCTACTCATAAGAATAAATAAGTAACTAATTTGAGATAAGTAAGTTTGCTTTAAGATCAACTACAAGTAATTTTTTGCTTTAAAGTAAATCACTTCAATTTAATAAGTAAAAATCAAGAAAAGCTGCTTGACGCATATGTAACTTAAGTAACTTAAGATCCAAATGTCCCCTAAATGATGTTAAGTAAATAATCATTAACAATTTACAACCATTTATCTCTATGTACTGTTGTAATTGAAAATTCAAATAATGTTATAATTGAAAAACCAAATAAGCTTATGAAATCAGCCTATTAAGTTTTTAATGCCAACTTTAAAGGTTTATTTTGAGGAACTCATTCTTATGAAACAAACCCTGTAAGTTTGGAATAAACATTCTAAAGAACTCATTATTATGAAATAAACCTCCTAACTAGTAAACATTAGGACCGTCGATACCTGGATCTGCCTCATTATTATGAAATCAACTTATTTGCCTCATTATTATAAAATAAACCTAGTAACCACTAAACATTAGGGTCGTGCCCATCTCTAGCCACAAACAGGCAGTGCTGTGGGTCGGCCTACCATGATGTATCGATTTATCCATGCCACCCATTTTAAGGTATGAGTATAAAAATGAGACTATCTTGAGTGAACCACACCAAATAATATACCTGGTTGCATTAAATGTAAGAGCCATATGAGATGTGGTCCACTTGAGTGTTAGATCTACATCATATTTGTACTCATACCTTAAAATGATATGAGAAAATGTGAGAAAAGGGATGAATAACATGGATAAACAGATACATGACGGTGGGCCCACCTGCAGAGAGATGGGTGGGGGTAGGACACAACTTGCGTCTGGCCGTCGATACTTGGATCGGCCGGTGCATGGTAGACCCGACTGATTTTACTTTCCCAACCATTCAGAAATCTAGTCGGGCTCAAGTCTACCATTTTACACATGGGCATGGGACAACTTGACTTGGCAAACTCGACACATCCGATGTGTTTAGATTTGACTTGATCCAAACCAAGTGGGTGAGTCAATTCGAAGCCATGTAGCTAACGGAGAGGGCGCAATTCTGACAAGCGAATCTATGTTTTGAGTAGTGATTTCAGCCCCGAATACCCACTCCACCTGACTCGACTCGGTGCCAACTAGACCCAACAGGACCTGATTTGGTACTTGTGAGTTGTGACCGGGTCAAACTCAGTTCAGATTAGTCCAGGCCATACCAGATTCGGATTGAGTCAGGCACGATGGACATGGTACCGAGTTGGGTTGAGTTCGAGTCAAGCTTATTTTAAAATCGGATCAAGTCAGATCAGCCATAACTCGGTAGGACTCGACTCTGTACTCCACTCTAATTTGACACCAATTTAAAGCACGATCTAGTTCGATCCAGGTCCAGTAGTTGAAATCGGGTACGCCAAGTGGGGTTTTATATATATATATATATATATATAAAATTCAATCTCATTCTGGCCCGGGTCCTAAAGAACAACATCCGGACCCAGAAATAAAAGTCCCGAATCAAGATTAAGAACGAGGCCCACACCCGAAAACCCACAATCCGTGCAATGATTATAAGACCCGACCGGTTGACCGGCCTAAGAAATTACAGCCATAACTTGGAAGAGAAGTGGTCCAGTCCTCGGCTACATAAGTTATAGTCCTCCATGTTACAATGGGGCCCGTAAACTACGGAATACATTAATCCAAACCGTTCAGACTCTTCATTAGGTCTTGAGCATATTTCAATGGCTACGATGTAATGCCACACAGATATGAGAATTATTAACGATTTGATCCGTGGCCTTTACTATGGACAGTAAAGATTGTCTACACAAAAGTAAATCCAAGAAACAATTTGATCCATCAATCTGTTAGAGCCCATTATGGATTTCTAATGATTCTAAAGAATCATTTTTGTTAGGTAATCATAGCCATTCCATCCAAGACTTGGAAAATGAATGGCCGTAGAAAATGAGACCAAATTAAGAAAATATTCGATAATCAAATCAGTGAAATTTTTACATGAAAGACCATAAAAAAGTGTTTTTGAATGTAATAAACGGTTCAGATGAATCCATTGCACAGTAAAAGTGAACCGATGCAAGTAGGAGCACCGTAGCAGTTCTCCAACTCAAATTCCCATCTCTCTCAGCATGACTGACTGCTATTCCCACCACTTAAAATTGCTATTTCCGCCCCGACAGGAAAGGCAATTACATTCATCATTACCAAATTACCCATTCTGGGGTGAAACTAGCAACTTTTGGGTGTGGAAAGTAACATTCGCTTTTCCAGATTCCCCAACAACATCCATGCCTCTATGGTCGACCTTCCTAGAGAGCCCCATTGCTACCAACGCTCCACAACGCATTTATACAAAAACGATGAGATGACGTGTCCAAATGGCTCTGGAACCGTTCAGAGGCCCATGGACACTTGCTAAAGGGTCCACACCACGTTTTATCATCACGTTATGTCAGGATAAGTACGTATACACGTAGAGAGCTTTTGCTAATCCTGGACGCATGTGGATCTCTGCCGTCCATTTGTGCAAGATCCCAGCTTTTGCGTTAATATCTTCTGCCTCGAAGTTTACGCCAGTCTAAGTTGGGCCACAATGTATGGAAGAAACCAACGGTCAAAACCATTTTTTCTGCCATGCATTTGGGTCGTGGCTCACGTCACGAGTGAAATAGCCTGACGTTTACGCCAAAGGATCCAAATAGAGCGACGCACGTGATGGAAAGATCTGATCTTGCACGTGTGCTGTATTGATACATATTTGACTGCATGCGGATCGGCGGGGTCCCACACGAGGTCTTTGGCAAACCTTTACATCGTGATGTGTCCCACATGACTTTTTGGGTGGGCCTGATCTTCTCTCAAAAAGCAAAACCCGGAGCGGTGAACCTGATGGCCTGGATGGTGTGGATTTCATGCACATAAGTATGCCTGCGACTGTCACGCGAGCGTTTTTTTCTTATTTAATGCGACACTTTTTTGACACATGTAGGCTTTGGCAACGCACCTGCCGTTCGTATAATTTCAGCCCTACACGTGAATCAGTGTAGAATGGAAGCATCTTAGACCAGACGCACTTCTCCAAACGCACATCTAAGATCAGTTATACGTGCCAATATGGCATCCATGTGTGATATCCGATCCGTGCATCGTGTGTGGCCCATGCATAGGTTTTTTGATAAAAATTAATTTTCACCTACCAACACTTTTTTATGGAGGGTAGATGTTGCGGTAGATCTGGGAGAACCGAAATATGGTACAGTCACCTCTCCACAGGACACGTGGCAAGATATTTTATCCATCGGGTCCACTCATGTACCCGAAATAAAAGCAAAACTCATGAGACAGTCCTATGCATTCTTTTCTTTTCTTTTTTCTTTTTCTTTTTTTTTTTTGGTACTTTTTTTTTACAGTTTATCCCAATGTATATTTGTCCTTAATTGTTTCCATTTCCACCGTCAATTTAACAGCCATAGATCAGAAGGATAATATTAAATAATGGCTTTATTTTTTAGCTGTAAACTATCTAATCTAGGTCCCTACATATGGACGGACCCGATTATCACATCACCTTGCCAATTTTACTGTAGATAGATGAATCTACCATATTCTGGTTCTTCCGGCTCTACGTACAGCCAAGGGGAAACTTCAATGCCTCGTCAGAGTGTGATGGATGATACTGGACGCGGATTCCGCGAAAGCCTTGATAGGTTGGGGCACAGTGATGTTTGTAAAAAATCTACACCGTCCATCCGTTTTTTCAGATCATTTTAGGCATGAAAATCAGAGGGATCCAAAAACTCAAAGAAGCCATACGAGAGTGAAAACTGGGGAAAGAGTTTCCTGCCGTTGAAACCTTCCTAGGATCTACCTTGATGTTTATATGTCATCCAAACCGTTTATAAGGTCATTCCAACTAGGATGAATTGAAAACACCGAAAATTTAGCTTGTTATGACACTTCGTGGCCATATGAATGTTTCAAACGGTGGTCACTAAATCTCTGCTGTTTCCTCTCATGCAGATCAATTTAGTTTTGGATCCACCTGATATTTGCTCACATGTCCTAAAATGATCTTTTAAAACGGATGGCCGGTGTGGATTTATCAAAAACATGACAGTGGGCCCCACCTAGTATCCCAGCGCAGGAACTGCCCGAGAAAGGCTTTTGGAGGAAATTCGCGTCCGATGATACTCAGGTACTTTCGTTGAAAATTACTGAGAATTGCATGGGTGTTTATTGGACGGTTGAGAATGAAAATATCCAATTGTCTTGTGTCAACGGACAATCGTCCACTAATGAGTTGTTAGAACTTAGAATTGCTAGCCAGTCTCGTTTTGGGACTGTGACGTACCGTCAGTGCGCTCCACAATTTAGTCGGGTGTAATTTGAGTTAATGTGCGCCATGTTAGTAATTTCTAAGTGCCTGCGTATCAACCGTCGCACGCTCTCGGAGTATTAAATAAACCCCTTTTCTTTCACGAATGAGGTGCGCTCGTGTAGTACCGGCGGTGGTGGTGGGCTGCTGTGGGAGCCACGTGAACCGTGCCTCCAATCCACCACGTCCATCTTCAAAAGTGGGCCTCATATGGAGATCACCTACTGTGAAAATGGGGTGGATTTACTCATCCAGTAAGTTCAACTTTCTGTTTTGACAGATCATCGATCTTATATTGATTTTAACGGTGTGGGATACTTGAAATTGTTATCCTTTTAAATTTTATACGAGCTCATCTTCGTGACTTTCCCTATCGTTTGCACGGATCGGATTTCATACAAGATCGATACGTTTCTAGTGAAAAGGTAAAGCAAGCTGGATTGGCCCACAATCCATTTCCACGTTCAACGTACGAGCTTGACCCAGTGACAAATGGATGGGTCTGCCTCACGGAAAAAGCACGAGTATTGTGGGGCCCACACTAACAAACAGATTGGATTTGTCACATGAATACCTCCTTCACACGTGTTTCTCTAGTAGTTGTGACATTAGAGATGTGCGAGTAGCCACTCCTCTTTTATAATTAGAAATATCCCGGTAGTAAGTCGCTTACCTCAGCCGTTTTCCGCGGCTCGGCTGTCACTGCCACCCTGCAATGTGAGAAATATCGCCGAGATTTTTAAGTCTTGAAATATTTTTGCGGGAACTGATAAAACGACGCTTCGATCTAACATATCGCGAGATTTTCAAAATGTCTTAATATTGTAACTCAAATTATTGTGACTTTGAATTATACATTATCTAAAGAATTCCTTTTATTCTCGTATATTTTATATTTTAAATTATTTTTTAATATATTAGAATTTTTTATGTCTTGTTTTCGGCGGCGAGATTTTTCAGTTTAATATCGCGAGAAGAACGTCAAAATCTAAAACCCCTCTTAGATATTCATAATTCACATGCCGAGAAATTTGCATGGACGAGATTTAGCCCCGCGCTTTACGCCACTGTAAACTGAAAAAACTGCCGGTGAATCATGAAGTGGTCTGTATCCCTTTGTCTTTTCTGTAATCCATCTATTCGTCTCTAACCATGCCCTTTACATCTCAACCGTACAAGTGGCACATCATGAGTGACCAACGCTCTTCAAGAGGTGGACCAATGAAGCGCAATGGGCCAAAGATCAAACTTAGGACCACGCAAACCGTCTGATTAAAGGGCTTTTTTCCGGGCAGATGTGAACCATTGGCTACATTTCAGTCGTCCATTTACAATTCATGGTTTGATGATTGGGGTCAGTCAATCCATGGAAACTCGCAGTTAATGGATGCTCCATGACCCCCTGTTGTAGACTTCCTCACCTTCTGAACTGATCTGATCCGTTAACGGGAACGGATTGGCTACTCCCCTTGCCACCAGCCAATGGCTGGTGGTCGGTGCTCTGTGAGCCCCACCATGATGTATGTTTTTCATCCATTTTTTGAGATCATTTTATGGTATGAGGCCAAAAGTGAGGTATATCACAATCTCAAGTGGACCACATCACAATAAACAGAGTTGAATGCACATCGGCCATTAAAAACTTTTTGGGGGCCATAAAAGTTCTGGACCAAGTTAATCTTTGATTTTTCCCTTCATCTAGGTCTTTATGACCTAATCAACAGAGTGGATGTCAAATAAACAGTGCAGTGGGCTTTAGGAGGACTTTAATGGTGGATTTCCATCACTATTATTTTCCCGTGGTGTGGCCCACCCGAAATTTTCATCCCTCTCATTTTTGGGACCGAGCCATAAAATGATCTGTGAAAATGGATGAACGGTATGGATGAAAAACATACATCATGGTGGGGCCCACCGAGCACCGACCAACAGCCACCGGGCTAGTGGCAGGGATTAGTAGCCAATCCGTTTCCTCCGTTAACGTGCCACGTGTATGGTGGAGATACTAAGAACCACGATTTTTTTGTGGTCCCGAGATCCAATACCGGATCGAAGAGTGAAATATTTGTCGTTTGGGGCAATGTCCTTTCGATATTTCTCGGAATAGCACGATTCATGAAAAAAAATTTAACTAAAGTGGGCCTTGCATCCATTCGTTTAAATTGAATTTTGACCCGACCAAACGAGGTTTTGAATCGAGAGAGCTGATTCAGTGCCTCTAAAGGTATGGCCGTTTTTCGTGTGCCTCGATGTGGTTAATGCACATGTGGCATTTTTGGATGAGATCCAGACCGTCAATTTTGTATGGAAAATGCCTGGGTGCCTCGCGTGCTAGGTAACTGACTAGGTCAATTCCACTAACGCGGGAGAAATGACTTACCGTGCATGAAATCCATGCTGTCCATCAGGAGCATCATCTACCCTTTTAGCCTTGATCCAAAAGTTCAGGCTGATTCAATACTCAGGTGGGCCACCCCGTAAATATACACCTACAAATCTCTAGATTCACTGGTATGGTCGGGCTGAGTTTTGGAATACTGTAAGTTTTGGATACGTCGTTCATCACGACGAGGCATGATAGACGAATGGATTGGATTGCGTTTAAATACCTTGGTAGGCCTTATAAAAAATTAATCGTGGCATCTATTTCTAACTACTTCTCGGGTGTGATATACATGAGTTCTGAAAGGACACGATTTCTGTATTTGAGAGCAGACATGAGGTGATGTAGCTGATGGATGAGTTAGTTCTCATTTTCACTTCCAGGCCAAGTAAGCAAATCCCTAATTCCATGGGAAGCGGACTACATACTGAGTAAACTTTGTGGGACTGTGCCATAGGAAATAATATAAATTAAGCACCTATCATTAAAAAAATTATCAAGGGCACAGAAGTTTTGATCAAGCTTGATACGGACTACATACGGACTTTTTTTAGAACTCATCATATCTAATAATCTCAAAAATCTGAATGCTCCACATGAAGCATAACCTCATGAAACCCTTTAGTACCAATTTTTACTTTGAACCAAAACTTAGGTGGGCCATAAAAAATGCAAATAGTTTCTTCTCTTAATTTGAATTTCTCTTTGCTACGGCCCACCAGAATCTTAGATCATGGTGAAAATTCATCCCCTTAGGTTTCATGAGATTCCTCATCTTATGGACTGTTCGGATTCAACACCCATGACACATGTGCAAAGATGCGCACATGCATAAGTGCGTAGGTAAGCATGCCTCTATATATATATATATATATATATATATATATATATATATATATATATATATATATATATATATATATATCCTGTCTTTGTGATCTTACGTAGAGGTTAAACAGCGAATAAATACTTGGGGCCATAGGAAGGTTTCAATGGTAAAAATCTTTATTATTGTTGGTCTGCTCAAGCTTCATATGTGCTTCAAGTTTGAGCTCAACTCCTCAAATAAGATGGGAAACAAAGTTTATTCAACTCCTTAACTCAGTATACAATATAATTTCAATTCCATGCTGTCTTTTAAACTGTCTATTCATTTTGCCTCAGCGGTGGTTCATCGGGCGGGTAGACCCGGCGCAAGTTCAACTGCCTCATAATCATGGTGGGGCCACCTTACACCAAAGGCTGGAGTCTCTAACACACTCATCATGTCAGCACGTGTGTTGCATAGGGAGATGGTGACTGCGGGGCAATCAATCCAAAGTAACATCACATCAAAACAAAATACAGTAGCAAAGTTATAATAGTTTTGAAAATTCTACTTGTAAGTATCAATGATTAATATGTTCTTTTATTTTTACCATACGTATAACATCAACGATTTTGAAGAATTTTATCTAGGCAATTAATTTTTATGAGAATCTCGAACCTTAAATTATTATTTTTTTTTATTTTTAAAGGATGTAGAAGGAATTTTCAATATAGAATGGGGATACTATGGCAATATAATAATGTGCACGTTTACAACCAATGAGAACGAGTTCACCCGCATCTGTCAATGTAGTGATGCGGACATTGATATTTTATCAGCGCTCATCAACGGCATATTGCTATTTTAATCCTTTTAGACAAGATGTTTGCTCGCATTTCACTGTGAAGCCGCGCGGAAAACGTTCAATCAGGAAACTCTCACGACAAAAGCTCATGATTTGCACATTTCTCTACTTTTTTTATTTCAATAATATCATGTGTGGTCCAGAAGGGATTTCTTCTCCTAACACCCACTATTATTTCAAGTTTCGTATTGCAGGTTCCCTAGTTAGCTGACATTTTTCTCCATGTTTAGTATATTTGTATCATACGGGTGGTAATCCCATGCTTAGGATTGGGGCCAGATTTTGAAATAACCTAGCTAAGCCTATGAAAAATATTTATATCACATCACAAGGCCTGTTCGCTATCAGTCCTATTAGACTAGTCCTTCCACGCTTTTCAAACATTAATGTATATATAAAAAAAAATCATGTGAACATTTTATTTTATCTAATGGGTTACATATGAGCCAAGGGAAATGGCTCATATGCTTCTTCATTGAACCATGGCACGGCTAGGAAACCACCAAGCATCAATGTATAGAAAATATGTTAATTGATTAATGCTTGGTGAGGACAATGATGATGATGCAGAATGCAATGTTCTACGACTGTGGGACGTATTGTAACTTGTAGCCAAAATCCCTACTTTATGGTTTTGTTTTACCTATGAGGCAATGCAAAATCCAATGTGTACTGCTGGTCCCATTGGAGCCATGGGCCGGGTAGTCTGCAGGTCAAAACCGCTCATGTTGTGGACCATGTATTATATAAGCCATCAGAAGAAACTTCCTATGGATGGATGATTGTGACAATCGCTATCTATGTTACTATTCATGAATGAACTTAGAATAATGAAAACAAAAATCTTCAATAGCTTAATTCAACTATAAAAATCCAAGTTATCATCGTTTGGAAAGTGTGATTACAAGATATGAGCTTATTTATGAAAATAATGAAAAGATGTATGGCTCAAATCATTGGAACATCACCGTGATCAATTATTGAAATATATAGTTTTAGATGTTTGCTAGTTTTCACGCGGAGCTGTGCACATCCACACATATGCTGAATTTCCCATCAGTTGAAATATACAGTTTTGGATCCTCTTGACTTAAAAATCATGCCATGTCACGGTTCTAGTGGACCACAACATTCCAAAACAAATAAATGCTTAGGAAAAAAAATTACCAATCAATTTAATATATACTTTGTGGCCCACCTAAGTGTCAAATAATCTAATATTTAGGCAGACGTCTAAGAATTATTTCCAACTCTACGAAAAGGTCTAAGAAAAGCTCTAACCCTATATATTGATTTCACATTTGCTACTGTGCCCGGATGTTGATGTGTACGGTTCTAGGCACGGGCGTAATTTGCAAACCTCCCTGTTTCATTGTGATCTAGCGAGAATTTGTGGACCGTGTAATCCATTGAAAAGGTAGGCCGGACCACGTGTAGAATTATTGATCCATGCACCAACTTGCAAACGTTAAAAATCTCCACTATGGAGTCATTGACTAATCTTTAGGGACTGTTTGGATAACACAAAATAAAAAGTAAACTGATTTTCTAATTTTACTCAGACACACAAAATAATAAGTAAACTGATTTTCCAATTTTACTCAGACAGGTGAGGAAGCGAATTTGGTGTAATCCCAACACCACCAAGGTAGGTGGTGTTGGGCAATGTGGGGCCCACCATGATGAACGTGTTTTATATTCATGTTGTTTACCTGTTTGCTAGATCATTTTAGGCATAAGCCCAAAAGTTTAGTAGATTTAAAGCTCAAGTAGACCCCGTTAAATTTGTATTGCAAAATTGACGGATCGTCTATGCATTAATAAATGAGATTCAATACAATAATTTTAAGGTGTACCTGATTGAAAACATATTCTGATGCCTCGGTGTTGCCAACGGAAATCTTAATCTCCCACACTTCATACCCTTAAGAGAATCTTCAATGGAACTAGGGTTTTCTTTCTTATGTTGGTAATGGGACCACCACATAAATTTATAAGAAAGGGGACTAGAAGCTTACCTATCACATTTCTCCCCTCTAAAGTTTCCACACTATAAGTTTCCATATCCAACTTAATAGCCGTGTATGTGGACCACAGTTCAAGCGTCCCGCCCCAAGCCTATTTATAATGATCATAATTGTAGTGGGGCCCATTAAAACTCTCAACATAAATAATCCAATGGTCAGATCTGAACCAATAATCATGTGTGGCCCACCTAATGGAGTCTTACACACCCCACCATAGGAATTAATAGGGACAATGACTCTGCACCGTTGAAAGCTTCCCATAGCCCACCAATATATATTTTTCATACAACCTTCTTAAAATAAGAATATGTTGGATGAATTTTCCAGAGTAAGCTTAAGGTGTATATTAACTCGAAAGGCAAAGACAACTAACAATTTGATGGATACGGTGTGTCTGATTATTTTTAGTAGTGGGGTTCATGAGTAGCTGATCCTAATGGATCGATAAATAGAAGTGGGGCTCATGACTTGATGATCCAGTCCGTGAAAATGATAGACTCATGTGTGGATGGGTTATGCACTGAGGAAATCTCCTAACCATTTGTAATAACCCAAATTTGTGTAGTAATTTACACACGCTTGTACTCACACAAAACTACTATACATGGAATGTAGTGAACATCTAGACACATAGTCGATTATAAAGAGTATCCTCATCAACCATTTTGGTGGGTGTGCTTAAATTTCGAGGATAAAATTCTTGTAAGGGTGGTAGAATATAATGACCCGGGATTTTTGTACACGTGCGTACACATATATGTATGTACAATTGCCTTCATTGGAGTATACACACATAGATCCATGCATACATCCACGCATCCATGCACACATGCATCTATCGGCTCATGCAAATTGTGTCCGTTGATATGTGTGATCGTTTTATTTAGTGCGAACTATTAATTAATTCCATTAATGATTACATGATTTTGGTAGAATATATATAAGCTTATTTATAATGCACTCTCTCAACTCATATACTTAAGACCACGTGTTTAATTATTAACTAATCCAAATATAGCCAATATCAACTATTGATTGTGCACTGAAATTAAACTGATCTTAACTACTAAATTGTTGTTATAAAATAAAATAAAAATCGAGAACAACCCATTTTTTATGGGAACCAACCCCACCGTCCGCTTGTGTGTGGCCCACCTGAGTTTTGGATCAGCTTCATTTTTTACCTTATATCCTGTCATGGTCAAGCCAAGATGATGGACAGAGTAGATTTATATAATCGTTAATGAGACCCACCATATCTTTCAAAAATAAAAATAATAAAATAAAAATAAAGATTTTATCTTTCGCAGCCGCCTAACCCACCTTCTACATTCTTCCTTCCTTTTTGTACGGTAATGAGCACCGAACCCTCCTACGAAATAAAACTGCCCACATTCCCCACTCTTCCGCCTCGTTCCTTACATCCATTAAAAATGAAGGAAAGATATAAACAAAGATTCAATCATATCGGAAGGAGAGAGAGGGAGAGAGAAAACTCTATAGATCAAGAGAGAGAGAGACTGGAACATGGTCGGATCATTAAATTTTGAGGTAGGTAATATTATCCTAAAGTTTATCATTTTCAGTTAATTATGATGATTACGTATTCCAA
The DNA here is from genome assembly GCF_029962835.1 of Magnolia sinica. Lineage (NCBI taxonomy): Eukaryota > Viridiplantae > Streptophyta > Magnoliopsida > Magnoliales > Magnoliaceae > Magnolia > Magnolia sinica. The sequence continues at coordinate 3,158,966 of NC_080577.1, forward strand.
AATTTTAATAGGAATATTATTTTCAGTTGATTATTATATGGGTAATCCTACTCATTTATGAATTTTCTATTTTTATATATTTCTGAGAATTAAAATTTGAAATAAATTCTTATAAATAGAATTATCAAATTCATTTATACATGATGTTTATATTTTTGAATTTAATATTAATTTAATCTTATTGATTCATAAAGTTTAATTTTATTCTAACATTAAATTGAAAATTTAGTTTTAGGTATATTAAATTAAATTTACTAAATTTAGACTTTAATTCTAAGTTAGAATATCTAATTTAAGTTTTGTTTGATTAGAGTAAATATTAATTGCTTTATTTCTGTCCTTTTGAAAAGAGAGAAAAATTTTTTTATACAAAATAAAATATATAATTTACCTAAGTTTATATTTTAATTTATTAATTCTTGTTTTTGAAAGATTAAAAATTAAATATAAATTATTCCTAAATTTTTAAACATTAATTAATATGAAAGTAAGTTATTAAAAATAGATTAAATTTAAATTAATTTATGATTTTATTTAAATTAGTAAATTTGAATTAATTTTAAAATATTTTTTATTTATGATTATGTTAGTTATTAAATTTAATCATGTAATTGATCTGAATTATTAAAAAAATTAAGTTAAAAAGTAAACCAAAATTTAAATTTCAATAATTTATAATACTTAGAATTAATTATAATAATAAAATAATTTAAAATATGAATGTAAAAATAATAATAATAATAATAGTATCCAAAGTCCACCTTAATACCCTTCTTACACTTATTAAATTTAGATATAAAAATAAATAATAATAAAATTCTAAATTTAGATGTAAAATAATTAGATAAAAAAATTTTAAGATAGATTAAATTAAATTATTAAATAATAATTTAATTACATTATTAATGTTATATTATAGAAATCAGTGTAATATTTTTGTTTCTGAAAAGATTAAATTTCAAATTTTAATTTTAAAATTTTAAAGAGTTAATTAATTTAAATTTAAATGAACTTAAGTTTAAGAAAATTTTTAAAAATTTTGGAATTGAAACTAAATTGATTAGATATGCAAGTTCATTTTATTTATTTATTTATTTATTTATTATATATATATATATATATATATATATATATATATATATATATATATATATATATATATATATATATATATATATATATATATATATATGTATGTATGTATGTATCTTCCAATCTTTCAAAATTTTTGTTTAAATTAAAATTTAAATAATTTATCGATTAAACATAAATATACATTTTCAATTACTTATCAAAGAGAAAATAAAATTTGATATAAAATAATCAAGTTATTTCAATATATATATATATATATATATATATATATATATATATATATATTAAATTAACTCAAAATCAGTATAATATAAATATATATGTATGTATATATTTGTTAAGTTTATGTGATAAATAAAATAAAAATTTTAATTTTAAAATTTAGTGAGTAAAAATAATAAATATTTTTATGCTAATATTTAACATTATTTAAGTGTAAAAAAATTTGATTTAATTAAAGTTAGAATTTAAATAAAATTTCTTATACTTTATTTCACAGTAATTTCTAAATTAAATAATAGTAAAAATAATATTTTATTTAAGTATTTGAATTATTAAAGTTTCAACAAAATGATAGCTATAATTATTAATTAGAAATAAAAATTTATATTGCTGATATTTTCAATTGTGAAATAGTGATTTATCTTACATACCATATCAGCCCAACAACATGAACAGTAGAAAATCTTGATTAGAAACAACCACGGTAAAACAGACTAACCTGAAATCCAAACCATTCATCAAATTAACCACTTAGGTGTTATTTTCTTTTGATAGATGGTATCCTGAAACTCAACTTCTCACGCATCCAGCGAGTGTAGACAGTAAGTTAATGCTATGTGTTGCGTCAGCGGGAGAAACTCGTTGAAAGCATAAGCGTGGATCAGGTCTATCATGCGATGCTAAGTAAATCGTGGGCATATGGTGTAGTCCAGAAATCGACGGTCCAAATATCATGTAGGTGATTCTCCTCCATTTTTGAACTTTCTGATTTTGTGTATTTTTGAATTTTTTTTTTTGACATAATGACTTTAAATTAATATTGTCAAATTCCTTTATACATAATATTTACTTTTCTATATTTTAGCATTTACTGAATCTGATTAACTTGTAGGGTTAGATTTTAATCTAACTTTTATTTCTGAAATCAGGTGTTAAGATTTAAACTGTAAATCTGTGTTAAAGTAATTGATTTAAATTAATTGGTTTAAAATAATATTAATTAATTTGATTATAAAATTTGGCCTTTAAAAAAAAGGGTAAAGAAAATAGCTTGATGTTTTAGTAAATTTCAGGAATTGAATTTTTACGGTATCGAATTTCTGCACGTTTTGTATAGAACTTGCATTGTTGTATTGGGATTTAAACAATTAAATTATTTTGCTACTAATTTTGGAATAATTCATGACATGCATTCATCTCTACTGATTATGGAATTGTGGAAAAAGAAAGAAAAATGAGGAAATGATTGTGGTATTAGCAAGTAGGATAATCGTGTCTCTTGGATAAAAGACCCTAAAGCTAGCAAGTAGGGCAATCATGTCCCTTGGTTAAGAGATCCTAAAGCTAGCAAGTAGGGCAATCGTATCCCTTGGGTGAAAGACCCTAAAACCCGTTGGATCCTTCGGAGTCTCCTTTGTGCACGGCGTATGAGTACAATTGTGTGCGTGGACACACATCAGAGGTACAACTGGAGCAGTAGTCTGACCAACTAACGTATAGATAGGTTCCTCACCACGAGGTACCAGTGTGTGGGCGTTAATACAACGTGACCATACACCTAGGTACGGTGTTGTAAGATGTGATGATTATTTAATTTTTTTATTGAATTCATGATAGTGTAGCATTCAGTATGTCTTTATGATTCTAGCATCGCATTCATGTCATATTTAATATTCAATATTTTGATTTGTATTTTGAATTTTAAGAAAGTACTTTTATTATTTATTTGTTTGATATAAATCTAGAAATTTCAGATTTTGTTGGATAAGATCTCACAAGTGGTTGTGCTCATACCCAAAATAACAGCATTTCAAGTCTTGGAGTTTAGTCGGGGCGAAGCAGAGTGAGGATTTAACCATCGGCTTACTTTTAGTCATATCTGTATTTGTATTTTAAAAAATAAATAGTAAATTGTATAGCAGGAACTTAGAAGTGAGTTTAGGCTGTAATACTTAAAGATTGTATTTGATTAACGTTGTTTACTGTAATGAGTTTTAATTAAGTGTAGTTGTGAATGTTTAAAATTGAATCATGTCCTGAGATTCGGAGTCAGGTTAGACCAACTCAGGTATCGGATTTTGGGGCGTGACACCCTTTACTTGATGACATTAAAATAGGCGGTTAAGAGAGAATCTACGCATGGTCCCAACTTAGAAAAAGTGAGATATTCAAAGGCTACAATCATCAAAGATATTCTCGGGTGCATGGGGCCATCGACAGTGGGGTCCACAATTTCAATGGTATGAGTAAATGAAACATGATTCCACTTGTATAAATTGAAAATAGCATGTTTGTCTTTCATCATCAATTTGCAAGTTATCCAGCCGCTTTATGGAGCTTGTTTGCCACTATTTATTAGTTCGGTGCAAGTGCAATACATCCCTGTGAACCTGAAAGTCATCTTGTCCGTTCAAACTGTCTTGAATCTCCTGATCGCAGCCCATCATCTAATTTTGCCGTTGAATTTGAGCAGGCTGACCTTTTAATTCAAACCCATTTGATAGCTACAAAATGGATGGTTAGGATCATGTGATCAGAATGATCATGGTCTATTGACCATCGAGAATGGGGCGCTTATTTAAATGGTTTAGATTTCTAGGATTCCACAATCTAATGAAGAGGAGTGCCAATTCCAAACACCACTTTGTATTTAAACGCACCCGCGTGCCAGCTGTACACGTGTGGTGGACTTGGGACGTTGATTGGGAGGTGTTGGCACTGGATGTGTCCTGTCTTAAAACCCGAAATGGCCCACTAATCAGGTGATCAACTCGTGCAGAGCTTGGATGCTGAAGGTACGCTATGATTTTCTGTTCATTTCTTTATTCATGTTTGGCCCATGTGATAAATGGACGGGCAGGCATACGCAAGCTTACCACCTTATTAACGGCTCTGATGCTTCGCGCGCATGCGCACGTATTGCCGCATGTACTTTCGGATGACCGATCATATCCCATGTGGGGAGCGGATTCGGTCGGTACGGGTTAAAAAATAAAGCAGATGCAAATCCAGGAGGACAAACGGTGATGATTGATCATTAAAGACTTCTTACGGTGGTTATAAAAGTTTTGGATTAAGCTTTTATTTGTGTTTTCCCTTCATCCAGACCTGTGTGGAATTATCAATCGGATATGGAAAATAAACATTACGGTAAGCCTTAGGAAGTTTTTAACGTTGAGCGTTCAATCACCACTGTTACTTGCAGTGTGGTCCACCTGGGATTTTCATTTTCTTCTTTTTAATTATGACTTAAAATGATCAGAAATACTGATGGACCGAATGCGCTCCATCTCGTGTGGATGCGGATTGCGTACTACCCCCGCCCGTCCCTAGCTCTGAACGGGCAGTTCTGTGGGCGGGCCCACCGTGATGTATCTGTACATCCAAGCCGTCTATCCCTTTTCTCAGATTATTTTAAGCATTAAAATGAAAATGAAGCAGATCCAACGGTCAAATGGACCGCACAATAGATGACTCGAACAATGCTTTATGCATTTTAATGCAACCAAGCTTATTATTTGGTGTGGTCCACTTAAGCGTTGGATCTGCCTCATTTTTTCGCTTATGCGTTAAAATAATCTGAGAAAAGGGATTGGCGGCTTGGATGTAAAGATAAATCACGGTGGGCCCGCCCACAGAACTGTCCGTTCGGAGCTAGGGACGAGCGTTGGTAGTACGCAATCCGCGTCCATCTCGTGTGTCCGCGGCGAAAGCAGAGCTTCCGGAGTAATGAAAGGAGGTGCTTGATGTGCTAGTAGAACGTCATGGTCCATGGACGTGCACTCAAAAAAATGGTATGTTTAGCTGACATGAAACTCCATCAAACCGTTCAAATCATGGGATTGGGATCCACTTCATCTAGATTAAATATTAAAATGACATCATTTAAACCATCAAAACCTTAGATTAGCAGATATTTGTAAATTGGATATAGGCCATTGAAAATTTTCATTTTAATGGCCTATTAGATGTCTCCAATCAGATGTTTAGATCATCATTTCGGTGCAATAAATTCCCTTATAATCCACATACAATAAGTAATACGATTTATACGGTTTATTTAAATTAAATATATTCAAATTAGTACCTGAACATGAACAGTCAAACTCTGCCAGAGTACCAAACGTTTTCGCACGTGATCAACCGCAACAAGCATGTCCCGTGGCCGGAAAATTACCTCCTCAGAGCAAACAAAACGGAAAGAACTAACCGAACCGAGCCCAGCCGAGCCGAGAAGCCGGTCGGAACCTCGAGCTCTACGTTGAACTTTTTTTTACCACAGTCTAAAAGAGAAATCAAATAAAAATTTCATTTAAAAAAAAAAAAATTTTCGGAAAATTAATTAAAAAGCAGTATATAAGGCAGAGCAGTGGGCTCGTTTGGTAGGAATTTTATTTTATTTTTCGTTCTTTTATTTTTCTTTTATTTTTCCGTCGTCTCTTCTCAGTGCAGTTGCAGAAAACCTCCAGCAGCGTTCCTGCCCTAGGAATATCCTTCCTTTTCTCCTCTTCTTCTCAGGTAAACTTCTCAAATCCCTGAAATTCTGCTTCTCAAACCAGAAATTCCTCTTAAAATCTCATCCTGCATGCCTTGAATCTTCAATTCCTCGCTTGCTTGCTGCTTTTTCGCTGTAAATCTTGCTAGATTCAGTTAGAAGAACTTGTAAATCTAAATGCGGTTGAGCTCTGATGTGGAGCAGTTGCAGAGATTCCAGACTCTGCCTTTCCGTTTATATTCTTCCCTTTTACTGCTTGCTGATTTTCGGATTTTTTTACTGAGAGCTTGGTTTCTCTTTGTTGTTGCTTGAATCGGTAGCTTGAGGGGGTACGAGAGTTCCGCCTACTGCATGGCAGAGGTTCGTGCTTTTGTGAAGGTAATGCTCGCAAGATCTTGCTTTGCACGTTGTTTTCTTCTATTGCATTGAGAATTCTGAAGGATTCTGTGGCAGTCTCTTTTCATGAATTTCATTAATGCTCAGAGGAATTAGAAGATCTTTGATTGCCTGCTAGCTTACTAGCTTCTGATGTTAGAAAAGGAATAGAAGGGAAGCAATTAGTTCTTTCGGTTTAGGGAAATTTTAAGGTTTATAGTGGGATTTCATGTTTCTAATTATATATGTTTTGTGGCTTTTCGCTGTTCTTTTAATTTCTAATCCTGGCTTTTGCATGCATCGGTATCTTGATTGCCTATTTCTGGTAAATGATTGGTAGTTTTTATTGCTTTTTTAAAAAAATAAAAAATAAAAATCCTTAGAAGTATTCCTCTATCAATCAAGGTAATTTGATTGCTTTCATGTTTTACTATATCTGGTAATGTGGATTGGAATTTGGTCTCCTAAGTTATTGGTGGGATTAATTCCTCTTGAATATTCTTCTGTGTCGCTTTGTTGTCGCTTGATATGTCTGCATGAATTGCAGCGAAGCGGAAGCCAGAGTGCTAAGGAAGATAAGCTCGTAATAATAAGTTTCAAAGCCGACTTCATTTTTGTCGTGTATTAGTTCAAGGAGGATGTGCATGCATCCTCCGAGAAAATCTGAAATAAGGGCATCTGGTTCTTTTCTATTCATGTGAGAAATACGTTGTTTCATGTATTCAGTATAATTTGTTGTTCTCTGGTATGTTATCTGAATACGTGTGATGCATCTTCTGAGGCACCAAGTCCAATCCTTGAAATGTATTACTGACTAAACCTGTTAAGACATGGAGCGGATACACAATAGTAAAGAAAGATTCCAATTTAATAATGCATGATTCAATCTATGAACCGTAAGCTATTAAATTACCAACCTTAAAAAGTTATTATGACATAAATCATGTTTTGGATTCACTATCATCCCTCTCGTTGAAGCAGAATCAGGAATATGAGTTGAATATTTACTTGCTATGCATCAGATTTTTCAATTTCAATTGATGGCCATTACGTCTTTTTCCTAATAGAATTGAATGTGCCAGTCTTTTGGTTGTTACTATCAAAATGCAGTAAAAGCTAATCATCACCTTCCTCATCTTAGCCTCTTTCCTAACAATTTGGGGCTGGCTTTTAAATGGTAGATTGTCAAAAGTTTTATGAATGGTTGTCCATCAAACATCTATTCTGGCAGTATGGTGTATGCCAGCCCATGAGATGCATATGTGGTTCCATATTGGAAATGTCTCTCCTCTTATGCCTAAAACATGTGAAGCCTATTTTTGACAAGTGCTTCTCTTGGGTGTGTTGTCTATAAAAGGGGGAACATATGTAGAGAGAGGGTGACTCCTTGTGAGAGGTCTTTGGGTATGGTGAGCGAATGGGAGAGATTTGAGTCTTCTCTAATTTCTTTTGTTTTAGTGAAGAAGTAAACTACGTGTTGCTGCCCTGTGGAGTGGGACATTGTCGAACCACATAAATCCTTTGTTCTTCGTCTCTTATTATTCTTTTGCTCATTTCATTTGTAGGATTTTTCTGTTATACCGATTTTGTATAGGTGTTTTTCTACAACAATTGGTATCAAAGCCAGAGCCTAAAGGTTATGAAGCCTTTTAGCATAAAATTAGTGTTTTCTTTGCTATTGCAACTATGTTTCAGATGGTTGGGTTAGGTTCTAATTTCTACAAAATTTGAGTTGTCAGAGTTCAATGGATCCAATTATGTTGTTGTGGAAATTGAAGATGAACATGGTGTTGGTGAAGGAAGGTTATGCAATTACGATTGAAGGAAAAGAAAAGAAATTTGTAGAGATGAAAATTATGGATTTTGAGCATAAAAACTAGTTAGCCACAACGGAGCTTCTTTTGCTAGATGATTCGGCTTTGTTGAGCTTGTCTGATCAAACCATAGCCAAAGATTTGTTGGAAAAATTACGAAACCTATATGAAGGAAAATAAATGTCAAACGAGATCTTTCTTCAACTTTAGGTGTACACTTGAAGATGAAAGGTGGTTCATCTTTGCAAGAACACTTGAATGGGTTTTATGCCCCAATTAGCATATTGGCGACGGTTGATATGAAAATTGATAACAAAGGAAAGATTGCGTTTCTGTTTTGTCAATTCTAGATTCGTGGGATGGTTTGATTATGAATAACTCTGAGAGTCTTCAAATAATGTTAATTAGCCTGTTGACTTAGATGATCTACAAGTTGATGATGTGGTTGAAAATGAAGTTGTTGAAGAGCATGCAAAAGAAATTCGAGGTGTTGAAACTCTCAAAGTGATCAAGGCCAACTCAAAAGAGCTACAAAACGTTCTGTTCAACTTAAATATATGTTATGGCTTATGCTTGTATGACAAAAGAATGTGAGCTACAAAAGACATGGATTAGTTGAATTATCTAGGGGGTGGAAGGCTATTGGTTGTAGGTGGGCTTACAAGCTGAAGAAAGAGACTAGCCAGATCATTGAAAGATATAAAGTCGATTGGTGGCTAACAGCACATCCTGATTTATAGTTTGTAAAACTTATGGTTGGGTATTTACAGTTTGTAAAACTGAATGATCCTATAATTTTATTTTATTTTTATAAATTCCAAACTATCAATTTTACGAACTGATTTATAGTTCTATAAACTATAAATTAGGATGTGCTATTAGTGGCAAAATAATATAATAAAAAATCAAGTGTTGACTTTGATGAGATATTTTTTTTCCAATTGAGTACTATTCGTACTATATTGAGTATGACAATGGTGCTTGACTTAAGAGCTTTGACAGTTAAATGTAAAATCAACCTTTGTTGCACAAAAATCTTGATGATGAAGTGCATGTGGCTAAACTAGAAGCCTTTATTGATAAAAATAAGAAGAATCTAGTTTGCCGGGTTAAGTAAATCGATTTGCATTCTGAAACATACGCTAAGGTGTTGGTACAAGCGGTTTGATTCTTTCACCGTGAGCTTCGGATTATAGAGATGTGAGGAAGTTCATTCTCTATTTTAATGTTAATCTTGGCTATGGTATTAGTGGCTTCATTATCTTGTTACTATATGTTGATGACATATTGGTTGTAGGTATTAGTAAAGATAGCATTGTAAAGTTGAAAGATCTTTTAGCTAGGGAATTTGATATCAAGGATTTTGGGTGCCATTAATCAAATTCTTGGGATGGCAGTACTCAGAGACTGGGAAAACATGAAATTTTAGGTAATTTAAAAGATTTATGTTACAAGAATTTTGTGTCGTTTCGATATTTAGAATTCTAATCCAATTAGTACTCCATTTTCTATTGGTTACAAGCCATCTTGAAATCAATCTCGTAGCATAGAAATGGAGAAGATAGATATGTTTTAATTACTATATTCATTGGTAGTAAAGAAGCCTTATATTGAGACTTACACAAGTTGCAGGGGCAATCAATAAACACATGGTTAAACGAGACCTTGCACATGCAGAAATGAGAACTTGCACACATAGAGGGAGTAGTTAATAAATATATGGCTAAACTAAGTAGAGATCATTGGACCGTGATGTAGTGGATCTATTGTTACTTGAATGGGTACTTTTGAGGCTGATTGATGCAGGACATGAAATTCAACTATGATGTGCAAGATTTTCAGGCTTTAGATCACACTAGTTAAGAAACAGTTATACAAAATTCAACATCCCACACAAAGTTCAAGCACTCATTCAAGGGGAATCTTATGCGGATCCAAGCCTACACATGCTAGGGTCGGATCAATCAAAATTATAGACTAAACAATAATCAGAGGGTAAATTCATCCACACATGCACAGAAATAATTCCTCAATCCAAGAGATTCACAGATTTCAATTCGGGGAACCTTAAGGTTGAAGAAGTGGCATAAAATTGGGGATTTGAGTAATTTAGGGTCAGGTTTAGGGATTTTGGGTGAAAGAGGAGTAAAAGAGAGGGGAGAGATGAACCAGAGAAGTACCGCACGCGGGGATAGCAGCAATGGCCTAAACGCACGTGCGTGTCATCCCCGCACATGTGTAGGGTCCACTATTCAAAAAAAGGCCACATTGGCCCTGGTCGGCCATGGATGGACTCTAACACCACCAAATCTCAGCTCGATCCGATGCACAGTTTGTGCGTGATGCTTCACCGAAGTTTTAGCCCTCCTGTAGGGCCAGATTATGGAAATCTGTTGTAGATGGGGAAATGCCTACAAATATTGATGGATTTGCAGATGGAATGCTTGCAGGAGAAGATAAATATGGATGGAAGAAGGTGGTAGCGATTTGGGATGGATGTGGTTTCGCACCACGGTAGTTAGCCCTTCGAAGAAGGGAGAGTTTCACACCCAATTAGGCTTCACAACTCAGAGAGGAGTAGACTATAAGGGTGCCTATTTATAATAAAACCCTATACTCCAAAACTCGCGCCATGTGCGCAACCTATTACTTGGCGACGAAATAATAAAAAATAACAATTTATCAAAGCAATCTAAACCGTCCATGATATTCCTAATAACAATAATAAGCAAAACTCAAAGTACTAGATTAATTAGAATAGTGGGCCACGATCATGAGAACCCATGGTGGAATTCACATGACTATTGGGTCCACCCCAACGAACCAAAACGCAGTCCTCTAACTAGGAGGCCCTCCCTGGACGTTGCCATCGATCCAGATCGATGGTGGGGCCCTCCTCCTCCTTGCATATGTGCGTGTGCACGAGATGTCCCCATCACTGATATTTATTATAGTTGTTAAAACTTAAAGTTGAATGCAGATTGTGTAAGAGATTATGATAGGAAAAGATTAGCCACTCATATGTTTTCTTTTTTTGGTTGGTGGTTGGGTTAGGAGTCATTTAGTAAATTGAAAAATAACGCTTGAAAATTCATTTAAGTGCTGAAAACTTAGAAGTGTTGAATTTTTGTAGTTATAAATGCTGAAAAAATTGTTTGGTAATTTGTTTGGAGAAAGTCCTGATATATGAAAATAAACACTTTTTTCAAAAAAATAAAAAAACTTGTTTAGCAAGCACAAACCACAAATGTCTAAAAATTGAAAATTTGTCATATTTGCTCATATTGTCTCAATTTTTGTATTTTGTAGAGTATGAGATGAAACCTGTTATTGCCATGCTACTAAATTTGGCACACCTATGCCCAATCTAATAAAAGTTTAATGCTACCCTTTTGTGTATTCCAGGAAGAGAGTGTCACTTAATTTATAAGTTTCAACCCTTACTATTTTAGGAAGTTCAATGGTGAATTGCAGGTAAGGAGAAATTGAAGGTCAATTAGATGCATGTGTGAGATCTGTGTCAGATATCTCATGAATGGCTCAAATATCTAGTGGGTGTGTCATGCCAATCAAGACTATGCAGATATTGGGTTTGGATATGGCCTAATTGTGATAGGTCATCCTTTGATCTCGTCATGCAACAAGTCTAGATGTTCACAGCGTACATCTCTTTGATTGGACCACCATCTGATCATTTTAAACCATCAAATGTATTCAATGGGTATTTATTGGGCCATAGAATGATTTTTACCCTAATCTTGCATTGAATCAGATCTATTGAAAACAAAATTGAATGGCTACGATCTCATTTGGACGGATCTGGTCAGGCATGGTCCAATCTAACCATATCATCTTGAAAAACACATTAATAAACCCATTTAGACCAAATTTTGTCCAAATCCGATCAGCGGATGAGGAGATATGGTCTATTGAAGGAACAAGCCTTCTTGAATATTTGTTTTTGTCGCGATCCATGCCCCAATCTTGAGAGACCCCTTGATTTGATGGATCTCGAAGCACTAGACATCATGGAAGGCTAGATCTCTCAAAGGAGATGAAAAAAATGCCAAAATGGGACACAAAAAAATGATGTTAGATTTTGCATTTTTTTTTTGTCAACATGTGTGATGACACCCAATTTTGCTCATCTAAGATCTGATTACTCACCTCTTCGTTTGGGATGTACGACTACTTGTTTTGAAGTTATAAATGAGTATTATAAAATGTATTGTTCACATCTCGAAAGGAGATTAGAAACACCTCGGAAACTAGGCCATAAATTTAAATCGTTATTACTACACATGTGGCCCGATGTGCAACGATACACCAACTTCAACGTACAAGATCCCAACGTTCCAATCTTCGTTTGGGACATGCTTCTACTTGTTTAGAAGTTATAAATGAATACTATAAGATGTGCGGTCCACTTTGTGAAAGAAGTCTAAAAATACTTCAAAAAATGGGCTATAAAGTCAAATCGTTATTACCACACGTGGCCCGGATGTGCGGTGACACACCAAACTCGACGTACAAGATCTCAATGTTTCGATCTTCGTTTGGGACATGCGACCTCTTGTTTCAAAGTTATCAATGAGTACACTACGAGATGTGCGCTCCACTTCATGAAAGGAGTAGAAATACATTGAGAAATAGGCTACGATGTCAAATCGTCATTACCGCACATGTGGCTCGGATGTGTACCAACACACCAACTTCTATGTCCAAGATTTCAGCACTCCGATCTCTATTTTGGGCGAGTGATCCCTCATTTTGAAGGGCTTGACCGGTACTTCGAGATTAATGGTTTACATATGTGATCAGACCTCGTAAGGTGGCCTAAAAAGTGTTGTCATTTTTTAGATGAGGAAGTGCATTATTCTTATTTTAAATTATTGATACAAAGTAAAATCACTTACCCGATTCCGCATTAAGTGATAAGTCAAGAGAGAGGAGCTGAAAAAATAAACCATTTTTTCAGCGAAAATTGAAATTAAGCACTTAATTATGTGGATTTACCAAATGCCCTGAATAAGGGAAAATCACTGAAGACACCAAAATTAAGTGATAAGTGTTGAAAATAAGTTTTATCAAACTGGCCCTTAGTTGGATGTTGAGATTACAGTCAATGGTGTCTATTACAAAAGCATATTACATGTCAGCTACACAAGCATGCACAAAAGATATCTGGTTGAAAATGTTGTTAGCAAAATTAAAGTTCAGGCAAAAAGTGGTGGTGGTTCATTGTGATAGTCAAAACATATCATACTTAGCTAAGAATCTAGTGTTTCATGCTTACAAGCAATTAATGTACATTATCACTTTGTTTGTGGACAGTGGAAGATAGCCACATCTCTTTGCAAAAGATTTACACGAACAACAAAGCAACAAATACGTTGACAAAGCCTACTGAGAGGGAGAAGTTTATTTAGTGCTGGACTTTTCGTGGGCTTGTTATTACCTAACGATTGGTGATGATTGTTTTTCACACTATTAGATGAACTAGTCTTCATGTGGGAAAATGTTTAGGAAGTGTCGTGTATATGTATGAGATATGTTTGCATTTCCATATTGGAAATGTCTCCTTTTATATCTAAAATGTTTGAAGCCTAGTTTTGGTAAGTGCTTCCCTTCTGTGTGTTGCCTATAAAAGGGTAAGCAATAAACATAGTAGAAAGAGGGTGACTTATGAGATCTTTTTGTATGGTGAGAGAGTGGGAGAGAAGTGAGTCTCGTATTCTTCGATTTCTCTTGTTTTAGTGAA